>NC_138553.1:74406335-75006335 GCF_964273705.1 Natrix helvetica
GTGGCACCCGAAAATGGAGCTTGGGGGCCCATTTCTGCTGGCAGAGAACTCGGGCCATCACAGGCACCCCCGAACACGAGTGATGTTGAGCTGGCCACAACCACCCCAGCCACGCCACACCACACCCGCCCCCCTGAGGTCAAACACAACCCGTATGCGGCCCTCAAAGAAATCAAGTTTGATAACCCTGAATCAGAGTAAATAAAACAAACTCTAAATGCTGCTGCTGCAGGGTTTACTGTTTCTATTCTTCTCCATCTCTGCTTCAGGATTCTGTTGGCTCAGTGTTTTTTTTTTCCTGGGCAACTTCAAGATATGTGGATTTCGGCTCTCGGAATTCCCCAGCCAGCTTGTGATAGCCAAGGCCAAGCTCTGTGTTAGATCTAAAGGGGCTATGATTAAGCTGCCATCCTGGCTGCTTTGTACTCCTGTCAACTTTTCTGACAAATCACTCTTGCGCTGAGATGCTTGGCACACAAATGCCATATTTCAGGGACATCTGTTGCGTCTGACTGGATGTGTGACAATTCGCTTTGGGGTAGCCAATTGTTGATGGCTATTATCAAACACAACAGCTCCTTCTCTGGCTTTTCTGCCTCCCATCCGGGAGAGAAGGAAAGAAAAGACCTCCTGTACTCTTTTCCTATGGCAGGAAATTATATACTCTCTTGCCTGGAGAAATAAAACCTGAATAAAACTATTCAGATCAGAGCTGGCTTTGATTCTGCCAAGAGAGTCCCGGTGTATAATTTCAAGAAGGAAGACGGGGAATCTGATCACAGTAACAGACTCTAGTATCCAATTAAAATGTCCCTTCAAACTGAGCTTGTCTCTCACTGTTCATAATATAGAAGTGACTCACAGAGTATAGAATAATAGAGGTGGAAGGGCCTTTGTAGGTCTTCTATCTCAAGCAGGAGATCCTATTCTATTCTGGATTAATGATTGTCCAGTCTCTTCTTAAAAACCTCCATTGATGGAGCACTCAACATTTCTGTGCTATGTTTTCAGTTTCCTTATCTAACCTGTAGTCCTGATATTTAACCGAGTGTGCTTGGGAAGGGGGAAGGTGTGTGTGTTTCCGTGTCCCATCCAAGTGCTAACCACAGCTAACCCTGCTTAGCTGAGACTCTGCTAAGGCAAGCCAATGGGGAGAGGGGTAAAATTCAAACATTTTCCCTACCGGTTCTATGTGCGTGGCTTGGTGGTCATGTGACTGGGTGGTCATGGCTTGGTGGTCATGTGACTGGGTGGGGGTGGCTTGGAGGTCATGTGACTGAGTGGGCGGGCAACTATCACACTTTACACAAAAATAACACAAAAGCTGCACAACTGACTCACACACGATGTAAAAGCCGCTGGACTTCACACAAAATGGCTCCTGCAACAAGCAGGAACCTCACAGACAATCAGGCACAGCTGATTGTTGCGCAGCTGAGCGTCCGAACTTTTTTTTTTTTTTTTACTTTTTTAAACATTTTTTTTTACTACCGGTTCAGGCAAATTGGGCCAAACCGCTAGCATTTCACCCCTGAATGGGGGGCTAAGAAACTTGTACGAGCCAACTGACGCCAGCTGACTTACCTTGGCCAACTCTCCACAGGACAACTTGCTGTGGGAGAATTCCAGTGGGCCATCTCTGGCTTTAGGTTTGAGCCTTCTCAGGTTGGAAGTTTTTGAGGCTGGAATGAGTCTGAGCATGGAGAGCCATCTGCCCATCAGCCAAGGCATTCGCTCCATCGGCCAAGATGTCAATCAAGTGTGGAATGCCCAGGTAGTCCCGGCCAAGGGCCCAGTATGTCTGTGAGAAGACACCCACTGCCACTGTTAACTTCTTCCTGGCATGCCCACTGCAAGGGCCAGTTATTCTGCTGACATCCAGGTACCGGTCTCGTGCCTTTGGCCTCACCAAATGCGCCGGGCTGGAAGGGGAAGTGGTGGGTTCAGGGCTTTTTGATGGCTTTGTTTACAAGAGCCTCGGTGGTGCAGTAGTTAGAGTGCAGTACTGCAGGTTACTTCTGCTGACTGCCGGCTGACTGCGATTTGGCAGTTCGAATCTCACCAGGTTGACTCAGCCTTCCATCCTTCGGAGGTGGGTAAAACGAGGACCCAAATTGTTGGGGTCAATAGGCTAACTCTGTAACCGCTTAGAGGGGGCTGCAAAGCACTGTAAAGCAGTATATAAGTCTAAGTGCTATTGCTAAAAGGGGTCACCGATTTCTCTGGGGTATTTACACAAGCAAAAAGTCTTCCTAATCATCCCAATAGCATTTTCCAATCCAGTCAATGGAGGACTCCTTGGGAATTCCTGGGATCAGACCCATTTGCTTCTACTCCACCACAAGGAGCCAAACATGGAAAAAATGGGCTGACAGCAGCCAGCCTTTGGGGCAAGCATACACCATACCTCTTCTGATCCAGGCTTCCCCAAAAAGCATGAAGCAGATTCCTGGTCCTGAAAAAAAAACTCTTTTAAAACAAATGTGAATTCTTCTCATTCGCATTCAGCCAAGGCCTGGCGAACAGTCTTTCAAAAGAGTAATTATGACTACAGACCTTATCTATCTTGGAAAGCTACCATGTAAATATTTTCCAAATGAGGTGCTGTGTAAGGAAAGACTGGGCACAGAGTCTCGGAGATTCACAGACAGATTTTCACACTCCTGAAACAAATCTAATGATCGAATGAACGAATTGTTTCCTGCAAAAGCCCACGCCCCTTTCGCTCTTCTTTTATTTCCTGTGGAAAGGGCCAATCGCCTTCCACCTGTGATTTTACTCCCTAGTCTACCTGAGTTCTGAGTTGTTCTTTTCTTCTGGCAGCTCTGCGCATGCGCACATTGGGAACAGGCTCCAGCTGTTCCTCTGCCTCACTGCTATCTAGCTCCGGAGGCCCCTGATCACTGCCAGACAGCCTTGGCCCCATCTCTGCCTCCAACACAGAGCCCTCATCCAAGCCTTCCTCACCTCCAGGACAGGCCCATGCTCCTCCCCAACCTCCTCACTGTCCAACTCTGCTGCCAGCTCTGTTGGCTGCAGGCGGACAACAATACCTGCCACTCCTGGAAAACATCTTTTATGTCTCAAAAAGAGACAGAGAAGCAGAACTGGAATAAACCTTCGTAAGCCCCTAAACTCATTTTTTGTGCAAGTGGAGCATTCAACTGCAATACATCACCCAAACCTAAGGCTCTCCTGACTCAAGAACACATCCAGCTATGATCTCCTTAGTTCCACTGTGTAAACAAAACTAAGACTTTGTAAAAAGTTGGTGAATAAGCTAGCAAGATTTTGAGGGGCCGTGGAGGCTAATTTTGTACACCCGCTTCCGACATCAAAAGGTAAGTTTGCTTAAAAAGTTGGTGAAGCTGACTCCAGAGTAGATATGGCTAGGAGCATCGTACGCAGTTGCGCTTTAGTCTTTATTTTTATTTTTGTCTTCCCCAGCATGTCTGCTTTTTCTCTCCCCTGTGCCCCGCCCCCTTCTCCCCTCCCTAAGTCTCAGCTCCAAATCTGCCCTTTTCCTTTTGCACAAAAATTGAGTTTAGGGATTTATGAAGGTTTATTCTAGTTCTGCTTCTCTCTCTCTTTTTAAGACAAAAAGGAGGTTTTTTTTAGCAGCAGCACATGGGCTGCTGGGGTTCGCAGGGATTCGGGAGACTCTCTAGCTAAAATTCCCGACACAGACAAAGCCATTCCTAAGCCTTGCTTTGGTTCTAAATTTCATCATGTTCGCATAAGAAGTCAAGCCAGGCACTATATGTGTGTAAGTTCAATATACAGTTCGTTGCCTGAAAAGAGCCAATAAAAGTTTAACGGCTGTAAAATAAACCTGATTGCTTACTTTATAAAAGCCTTTCTCCAAAGATATGAAGTAGGGAGAACTGGCATTTAAGAAACCAAGCTATGTTTAAATAGGATGAAGAAACCAAGTTATGTGGCTAAGTAGGATGGCATAGCACCGGGATAACCCACAATCTCTGCTACCCATTCGCCTGAATCAGTCCGAACTGCCTAACACCACCTCTGGTCACTACCCAATAAACATATTATTTAGATCAGGGGTCTCCAACCTTGGCAACTTGAAGACTTGTGGACTTTAACTCCTAGAGTTCCTCAGCCAGCTGGGGATCTGGGTTAAAGATGTGGGTAGTAGTTGAATGATTCTTCTGTTGGTCAACTGGAGAGAGAAGAAGAGAAATCTGTCTGGCTGCTGGCATTCCCTTACGGTATGAAGACAACAGAAGTATGAATGAATGCCCCACTCCCAGAGGAAATTAAATAGGAGCGAAAGGGGAGTGGAGTTTGCAGGAGACAATTAGTTCGCTTCATTGGTTCATCACTCTCCGAAACTCCTTGCCAGGTTTTACAGATATCGGCCTGGCAGCTCTCCAAGCCAGATAAGGTCTGTGACTGTAAATCCTTCCTTGAAATACTTTGCTGGATATGAATGAGCAGAATTCACAGTAAATTAATAAAAGGGGTTTTTGTCGGGACAAGAAGTTTGCTTCATGCTCTTAGGAAGAATACTTTCTTTCTGACCAGATCTAGAGATCTCCTTTTGGATTTTTTTTTTAAGTGATTTGAGATGGCATTATGACAAATAAAATAGCTAGTAATTGGACCCTGGTTGATTTCCTGACAATCAGACAAGCAGATGGCATTTTGCTAACAAAAACAAAATTATCTCATGGAATTGGCAGGAATTCACTATGGACTTCCACTCTCCATAGCAAATGACATTTGCAGAATGTTACGTGTGGATTATGAGACATGTGAAATCTGTGGCACAGTTAAGAAATGCTGCTGGGAATGCCATTGTCATTTTGTTTCTCAAGGCTAGAATGTGTAAGTAATCCTTTCCCCCCTTGCTCTGTTCTGTCTGTGGATTCATCTGATCTTTTTGTGTGGCTAACTTGTTTCCATGGCAATTCTAATATTGGATTAGGGAAAGTTGCATTATTCTGGTTATCACTTCCTTTCTGGAGTTCCCTGAAAAAGCTACGCATATTTTTGTAGAAAAAAATTGGGAAACAAAGGATTGGGAATAAGACAAGGATGAGGAGAAACATGAAGCTAAATCAAACCACAATCACAAATGTTACCTAAGGAGCAATGGTGGGTTTCAAAAAAATTTAGAACCTCTTCTGTAGGTGTGCCCTGCTTTGTGGGAGTGACTTGCCAGCCATGTGACCGGGTGGGAGTGGCTTGCCAGCCATGTGACCGAGTGGGCATGGCCAACTTGTAAAATGTGGTGAAACTCACTTAACAACACTCTTTCTTAGCAACCAAAATGTTGGCTCAGAAACTCTTGCATTTGAAGCATGCAAGTCTTAAAGCTTTCAAGTTACAAGACCCTTGCAACCCTAACCCTTTAGAAAAAAAAACCCAGGGGTGTTCAAACTTGACAACTTTAAGACTTGTGGACTTCAACTCCCAGAATTCCTCCTCCAATCATGTTGGCTCAGGAACTCTGGCATTGAAGCACACAAGTCTTAAAGCTGTCAAGTTACAAGACCCTCGCACCCCTAACCCTTTAGAAAAAAAACCATTGTTGTACAGGTAGTCCTCGACTTATGACCACAGTTGAGCCCAACATTTGTGTTGCTAAGTGCAATGTTTGTTAAATGAGTTTGCCTGTTCTACAAATTTCCTTGCCACAGTTGATAAGCGAATCATTGCATTTGTTAAGTGAGTTAACCTTAGACGGTTGGTCATGTTTGGGGAGCTGGTTCAAAACACGCTGTTTCTGGTCTTTAGAGGAGCGGGAAATATTTCAGGGGATTATAAAGACTCAGTTGCCAGAGGGTGACCTCTATGCAATGCAAGAGTCAGAATGGGTATCAGCATTTCAAATAGCACCCAAAAGTAAATCAGAGTCCAAGGCAAAGTATTGCTCAAAGTTCTAATTTATGAAGAGAGCCATGTTGGCACATCTGGGATAACCCGAATCTGAAAGCTTCCCGGTTTTCCCCACCCAGCTGAAAGTTCAAGATCTTGTCCCCACCCCCACAAGCCCACCACATGGTCCAATTTCCCACTGCCATGCTGGCAGCTCCCACCCATCCATTTCCAGTCAAGTGCAGAGGTGCAGAGACAAAGGATGACCTTGGCTTTCTAGAAAGGATTTTGTTATGGCTACATCGCATCTCACTCCTACAATCCCCCCTCCCATTTTCCTATAATAGAAAATGCATAATAGAATAATAGAAAGTGTGGCAGGCTAAAGATCCAAAATAAAAGATGGCTGCAGGCCTGACAATGTGGGGGGAGATGGGACAGGGACATCCGATTGTGCAGTTGAGCCATTTCTCCACTTGAAAATTGTTCACTTGAACATTTCTTGCAGCTTTGTTTTAGCCTCCTGTTTGGTTTATGTGCCACTAATTCATTCTTCGGCTTCCAGTAATCTCTCTGCTCTTCACTATTTTAACTGACAAAACTGCAATGTCAGGTTTTATAACAAACGTAACAAAACATTAGAGGGATTCTTTTTTAGCCGGCCATGAATATTCAGCTCTGAAAGATTCAGAAATGCATTTTGAAAGAATCACAGCAAGCAAATTTAATAACTACAACCTTATGCTCCCTTTGGTGGCATCGAGAATAACTCAGCTTCACATTGCGCTGGGACACCAAGCCAAGATCTGAACATCTGCATGGTGGCCATTATTATAAAGGTAAAGGTTCCCTTCATACATATGTGCTAGTCGTTCCCGACTCTAGGGGGCAGTGCTCATCTCCATTTCAAAGCTGAAGAGCCAGCACTATCCGAAGATGTCTCTATGGTCATGTGGCCGGAATGACTAAATGCCGAAGGGGCACGGAATGCTGTTACCTTCCTACCAAAGGTGGCTCCTAATTTTCAACTTGCATTTTTACTTGCTTTCGAACTACTAGGTTGGCCGAAGCTGGGACAAGTAACAGGAGCTCACTCAGTTAGGCAGCGCTAGGGATTCGAACCGCCAAACTGCCGACCTTTCTGATTGACAAACTCGGTGTCTTATCCACTGAGCCACCACGACACTTAGCCCTTATTATAAAGCCCAGCAATGATGGCCTATAAAAGCAAAACTGTTCATCACTCAGTCTTTTTGTGGGGACTGATATACTCCTGACACTGTATGTTTTTAAAATGTCATGATTTTACTAAAGAGAATTTTATCAGAAAACAATACTTTGTTATTAAATAAATTTTATTATTGAATGACTCTGTGTCCCAACTCTGGGTGTCTCCAGTGTAAAACAACACAGAGTCAAAACAAATCTAGGAAAAATAACACTATCAGGCTATTAGGCTACATAAAGAGAGGGATAGAATCAAGATCACGTGAAGTGTTAGTACCACTTTATAATGCCTTGGTAAGGCCACACTTGGAATACTGCATCCAGTTTTGGTCGACATGATGTTAAAAAGATGTAGAGGCTCTAGAACAGTGTTTCTCAACCTGTTTCTCAGCTGTGTTGGCTGGGGGATTCTGGGAGTTGAAGTCCACAGGACTTAAAGTCACCAAGGTTGAGAAACACTCCTCTAGAAAGAGTGCAGAGAAGAGCAACAAAGGGGACTGGAGGCTAAAACACATAAAGAACAGATGGAGGAACTGGATATGTCTACTTTAATGAAAAGAAGGACTAGGGGAGACATGATAGCAGTGTTCCAATATCTCAGAGGCTGCCACAAAGAAGAGGGAGTCAAACTATTCTCCAAGGCACCTGAGGGCAGAACAAGAAGCAATGGGTGGAAACTAATCAAGGAGAGAAGCAACTTAGAACTGAGGAGAAATTTCCTGACAGTTAGAAGAATTAATCAGTGGAACAGAAGTTGCCTCCAGAAGTTGTGAATGCCCCAAAACTGGAAGTCTTTAAGAAGATGTTGGATGACCATTTGTCTGAAACGATGTAGGGCTTCCTGCCTAGGCAGGGGGTTGGACTACAAGACCTCCAAGGTCCCTACCAACTCTGCTATTGTATTGTATTGTATTGTATTGTATTGTATTGTATTGTATCTCACAAGGGGTCTATCAGGGGGACATACAAATCGTTGAGGGCACATCATGATGTTAAGAGAAGAGAAGAGCAGCTTCCTGGGTTGCCAAATATGCCAGATCTTTTGGGACAGGCAGAAATTATGGAAGACAGGCGGTCCCACATTTAACAAGAGCTGATACTCTGTGCAACGTGCATAAAGAAGAGTGCAGAGGGGGGTTCCTACCTGTTCGGACTGGTTCAGACGGGTAGGTAGTAACTCAGCCTGCCACGCCCCCAAACTGGTTCTACGGTGCCACCACATTATTTTTTGCTTCCGCGCATTCACACGCAAAGCATGCCCATGTGCATAGTGTGTCCCTGAGTGAACCAGCAATATCAGCAGTCAGAACCCACCCCTGGAAGAGTGGGTTTCTGTAGCTGCCATTTTGACTTTTTGTACCACCTGCCCAGATCAAACACACACACACACACACACCACACACAGAATGACATTTCCAGTTTTGGGGCTAGGAAAGGGGAAGTTTCCCTTCTGTGCCTCTGCGTCCTGTCCCAGCTTTGCAGGCGGAGCAACAGGAGGCTTTTCCTTGTAGCCGAGCCAGAGGACGGAAGAGGAAAACCCAAGATTTTCCCGTTTTGCATCTTTGTGAACTGTGCTTTGGTTGCCATAGTGATCGATGAGCAAAAGACACCGTTACCTGGATACAAAACTGTTCCTAGCCAGAGAAGGAGTTTTCCTTTATTTGTTGATTGATTACAGATCAAAGGCAAGGCCTCCCTTGCAATAGACTTCACACAGCTGGAGGCACAAAAAAGGCAGTTTCTAGGCTTTGCCAACCAGCACCCCACCCGTATGGCCACCAATGCCAACATTTTAGCATGGCCAGGGTGTTTTAGTGTTGCAGAAGCCAACATCTGGGGACAGGAGCTGGTAGGGAATTCCGAGAGGATATGGTCAGCATATGTACAAGATGGCTGCTCTTCAAGGTGCCTGTTGACCCCCATGATTGTGCTGGTATGGCACAAAATTCTCCATGATGAGAACTTAAGCCATCCCCTTGGATGGTTTCTAGGATTCCTCGTTTGCAACAAAGGTGTTCCTACAAGTTAGATTCAGTTAAGTCGTGATTATTAGGGGAGGATATAATACGATACAGGATATAGACAAATAAAGGAGGGATAATGATAATAACGTATATATATATATATATATATGTATGGCTACAATATAAGGAAATGGGATATAAATTGTAAACAGTGAGATATTGGGACACTGCTATCATGTCTCCCCTAGTCCTTCTTTTCATTAAACTACCCAGTTCCTGCAACCGTTCTTCATATGTTTTAGCCTCCAGTCCCCTAATCATCTTTGTTGTTCTTCTCTGCACTCTTCCTAGAGTCTCCACGTCTTTTTTTACATCGTGGTGACCAAAACTGAATGCAGTATTCCAAGTGTGGCCTTAACAGGGCATTATAAAGTGGTATTAACCCTTCACGTGATCTTGATTCTATCCCTCTGTTTATGCAGCCTAGAACTGTGCTGGCTTTTTTGGCAGCTCCTGCACACGGCTGGCTCCTATTTATATGAGTGAGCACAGACAATCTCTTAACTCTTTGAAACCCCTGCTCCCCCACCCCATCCCACCCCAAAAAAGCTTTCTGCCGCAACTGTGATGTTGGAGTTTGCTGAGGCCATCTAGGCAAGTTATCAGCTACAAGACGCGCAAACTATGAATACAATGACTATATTTCAGCTATCTCTCTCCCAAATTTGAGATGTACACATTTTACAAATTTGCATTACACTCCTCTGCCGGATTTCCCAAGGAAATCCTCGGGGAACTAATCCCCTTTAGCCAAGCTGTTTAACACAAGGTTCCAAAAAATAATAATAATTACATGTACTCAGAAGACGCCATGCATCAATTATCTTGAGTAGCAGCTGATCCTGACACAATCCAGATACGGACCAGATGAATGAATTCAGATGCACAATTACAAACCAAGATAAGGAGAGGCAAAATCTAGGCTTGGAAGAAGAATCCTGCATTGGGGTTTTTTTAAATATTTTTTTTATTTTAAATACAAATAATACAAACATAGTACATATAACTTTAAAGACAAAAAAAAGGAAAGAAATACAAATATTACAGTGCACGCGCGCACACACACGGGGATCATTTTTCCCCTTATATTTCTTCTTCTACAACAATGAAAAGATATACAATATATTCCAATTGTGCCCTTATTCCCTCCAAAACAACATATATTCTTGAGAAGGTTTATTCCCTTTGCCTTCCACCAACACTGTTTTTATAAAATCCCCCCCTCCTTTTTAAATTTAATTTCTGTTGTTAATTCATCATTTGTTTCCATACTCCAAATTTCATTATACCACTCATTTCTTTGAATATTCCAATTTCGTCCCCAATATTTAGCCATCACTAATCTAGCTGCCAAGGGACACAATGGCTCAGTGGCCAAGACGCTGAGCTTGTCGATCAGAAAGGTTGGCAGTTTAGTGGTTTGAATTCCTAGCGCCGCGTAACGGAGTGAGCTCCCGTTACTTGTCCCAGCTTCTGCCAACCTAGCAGTTCGAAGCCTGTAAAAAAAATGCAAGTAGAAAAATAGGAACCACCTTTGTTGGGAAGATAACAGTGTGCCTTTGGTATTTAGTCTCACCGGCCACATGACCACAGAGACATCTTCGGACAGTGCTGGCTCTTTGGCTTAGAAACAGAGTTGAGCACTGCCCCCTAGAGTCAGGAATGCCTCCCTTTTATTCTGCCCTTTAAATATTTCCTAAAATATCTCATTTTTATAGGAGAGGGGTGGAGGCTAACTTCCTACAGAGGCAAGGAGAGGCCTCTTCCAAAATCCTGTTCTGTTCCTGATTTAAAGGCAAAACAGTGGCTGGACAAAGTTAGGCCAAGTTGGAATGAAATTCACCTTATTAGTCACCCAAAAAGCTCAGACAAGCCATTAAAAATATCATATTTAATTGGAAAAAGGCTGAAATAAAGTAATGCACAAAAAATGGGTATTTAACAGTCCAGTGAAACTTCCAAACTCAGCTCTTTTCAAGAGACATCTGACCTTGACTTCTTTGATGTCTTCTAAAGCTCAGTGGGACCATTCCTCCACCCTTCCAACCTTCTTCTTCTTGTAGTAATCGCTCCTCAACCTAGATTCCCTGTAGCAAAGCAATAGGCCAATCAATCAATCAGAATAGAGCTGGAAGGGACCTTGGAGGCCTTCTAGTCCAACACCACCACCCCAGCTCAAGCAAGACACCTTATACCAGTGGTGGCGAAACTTTTATCCACCAAGTGCCCAAACTGCACCTGTGTACATGCCCAAACTGAAAAGTGTGTGTGTCCAAAGATGTGCATGCATGGACATGTGCATGCATGCGTGGACATGTCCAGACATGCGTGCATGGGTAGCAGAGACCTGAAGACCAGGTGGCCAGCAAGAGGCGGGGCATCCCAACACCATCAGCGCAGCAAGTGATAAGATATTTTTCTTTTGTGAGCTTCTGATTTTTCGTTTGCAGGGAAACAGAAGCTCACAAAAGAAGCGTCACAGAGATCTGACCTGGGTCGACGGCGCATGTGCCAGCAGAGAGGGCTCTGCGTGCCACCTCTGGCATGCGTGCCATAGGTCCGCCATCATACAATACAATACAATACAATACAATAGCAGAGTTGGAAGGGACCTTGGAGGTCTTCTAGTCCAACCCCCTGCCTAGGCAGGAAACCCTATCCCGTTTCAGACAAATGTCTATCCAACATCTTCTTAAAGACTTCCAGTGTTGGGGCATTCACAACTTCTGGAGACAAGCTGTTCCACTGATTAATTGTTCTAACTGTCAAGAAGCTTCTCCTCAGCTCTAAGTTGCTTCTCTCCTTGATTAATTTCCACCCATTGCTTCTTGTTCTACCCTCAGGTGCTTTGGGGAATAGCTTGACTCCCTCTTCTTTGTGGCAACCCCTGAGATAGTGGAACACTGCTATCATGTCTCCCCTAGTCCTTCTTTTCATTAAACTAGACAGACCCAGTTCCTGCAACCGTTCTTCATATGTTTTAGCTTCCAGTCCCCTAATCATCTTTCTTGCTCTTCTCTGCACTCTTTCTAGAGTCTCCACATCTTTTCTACATCGTGGTGACCAGAACTGAATGCAGTATTTCAAGTGTGGCCTTACCAAGGCATTATAAAGTGGTATTAACATTTCACGTGATCTTGATTCTATCCCTCTATTTATGCAGCCTAGAACTGTGTTGTCTTTTTTGGCAGCTGCTGCACACTGCCGGCTCATATTTGAATGGTTGTCCACTAGGACTCCAAGATCCCTTTCACAGTTACTACTATTGAGGAAGGTACCATCTATACTGTACCTGTGCATTTTGTTTTTCTTGCCTAAATGTAGAACCTTATTCTTTTCACCATTGGATTTCATTTTATTAGATAGTGCCCAATGTTCAAGTTTGTCAAGATCCTTCTGGGCCTGTACCATTTCATACAAGTGACTGTTCAGTCTCTTCTTTAAAACTTCCAGTGATGAAGCACCCGCAACTTGTGATGGCAAGCTTAATCATTTACCTTAATCATTATACAAACCTTGGCCAAATGCACTGCCAGGAATCTCTGGGACAGTGTCCTTCTTCTTCAGACTGGCAGGCAAAACATTCTTTCCAAGGGCATCTGCCAAAGGGAGTCAAAAAAATGCCATGATGACAGCCACAAGCACCACAATCATTCTTTGCAAAGCACAAATAAAGAGGGGAGTTTGATCGTGCAGTCATAACCACCAGTGACTGCACGAATTTCGCACACGCAGCCTTGCAGGTCTCCCTGGGTGGTGTAAGACTGCACTTTTGCCAAGACATTGTTATCCAACAATAAGAGTCATCATCTTATGAGCCGTGGTGGCGCAGTGGTTAGAGTGCAGTACTGCAGGCTACTTCTGCTGACTGCCGGCTGCCTGCCATTTGGCAGTTCAAATCTCGCCACGCTGAAGGTTGACTCAGCCTTCCATCCTTCCGAGGATGAGGACCCAAATTGTTGAGGACAATATGCTGACTCTGTAAACCACTTAGAGGGGGCTGTAAAAGCACTGTGAAGTAGTATATAAGTCTAAGTGCTATTGTCTATGGCAGGGGTGAGTTCCAGCTTCTGTTAGTGCCAGTTCGCTTTGCACTCATGCGCAGTAGTAAAAAAAATGTTTCTGCGCATGCACAGAAGCAAAAAAAAAACAAGATGGCGGCACCTATGAACCGGTTCAGGGGCGTGGCCTGCCAAGTTACTACCTACTCAGCCGAACTGGGCTGAACTGGTAGGAACCCACCTCTGGTCTATAGCGATTCTCAATCATCCTGCGAGACCACCTACTGCCACCAGTAGCCTCCCACCATCCAGTACGATCCCACAGACTTGGCCTCCTTAGGGTGCTGTCAGCCAGACAGTGTTGGCTGGTGACCCCCAGGGGGAGAGCCTTCTCTGTGGGAGCGCCTTCCCTCTGGAATGAGCTGCCCCCGGAGCTTCGCATAATCCCTGACCTCCGGTCCTTCCGACGTGCCCTAAAAAGTTGGCTTTTCCAGCAAGCCAGCCTGGCCTGTTAATTTTAACTCATTTTTTAAATGTTATTGTCCTATTAATTGGGTTTGTTTTTTGGATATGTATCTAATTTCTTTTTCACTTTTGTGATATGTGTTTTTTTAATGTTGTACGCTGCCCTGAGTCCTTTGGAAGAAGGGCGGCATATAAATCCAATAAAACAAACAAACAAACAAACAAACAAAACATCCAGGTCATGGTTGTCCAAATGGTGCTTTCTTTTCCCCCAGGAGGCAACAGGACTAGTTCTTGTTTTTCTTGGAAGAGCTTTTGCTTCTTCTCTGAAGAGGTTCCGCTTCTCATCCAAAAAACTTCTGCAGAGCTGAAGAAGCTTCCTGGATGAGAAGCGAAACCTCTTCGAAGCAAACAAGAACTAGTCTAGTTGCCTCTTGAAAAAAGAAAGGGGGGGGGAGCACCTTTGGGTCTAAGTGTTATTGCTTTTGCTATCTTTGACCTGAATTAAAATTTTCAGGGCAAGAGAAGTTGGCAGATAAATGGAATACTGGTTTCTTTGGAGCAATATAAATAAATAAGCCACTCAGAAGAAATTTGTCAGGTTTGACAAGAGCCATGGCAAGGCTCATGTTCGGTGTGTAATTCTCCAATTACTGTGCTTTGACAAAGCACACCGACGGGCTTCCTGCAGGTATTCCTGCCTCATTAGTGTCACTCAGGTCCCTCAAAGCCATGCACCAGCGCATGGCAAGGGCTGCAAGGAGGAAATTACCAGTTTTAAGGCAAAGAGACTCAGACACAACAGCTGGTTCCAATCTCAGTATCCTGGTATCTTGGAAAATTGCATATATATTTTTTGTAGGGAAGCCGATCAGCTTCTGAAACAACAGGAGCACAACAGACAAATAATATCTGTGAGCTTAGCTTCCCGAAGCAAAAAGGATTCACGTCAACTGCTGGGAAGTGACAAGCACTTCAGTTTCTTCTCCCAAACATGCTTCAGAACATGTGAAGGCAGGGCTCAATAAAGCAGCTGGCCTGGGACAACAGAATAACAGAGTTGGAAGGTACCTTGTATTGTATTCTTTCAAGTCGGGGAGGAAAGAATACAATACCTTGGAGATCTTCTAGTCCAACCCTTTGCTCAGGCAGGAAACCCTATACCATTTCAGACAAATGGTTGCCCAATGTCTTATTGAAAATACCCAGTATTGAAGCATCCACAACTTCTGGAGGCAAGCTGTTGTTCCGTTGATGAATTCTTCTGTCAGGATATTTCTCCTTAGTTCCAGGTTGCTTCTCTCCTTGATTGGTTTCCATCCATTGCTTCTTGTCCTGCCTTCAGGTGCTTTGGAGAATAGCTTGACTCCCTGTTCTGTGTGGCAGCCTGAGATATTGGGACACTGCTATCATGTCTCCCCTAGTCCGTCTTTTCATTAAACTAGACATACCCAGTTCCTGCAACCGTTCTTCATACGTTTTAGCCTCCAGATGTGTGACTGTAACCCTGCAAAGTCCATCCTGGAGGCTGAATCTAAGATGCAACCAGCCAATGAACGAAGGAAGGGAATGCAGTCACTGGGTCAGAAAGAGGTGTCTCCCAGGACATCAAATGGGTCTTGTTGTTAGTTTAGAAGTTGTGCCCAACCCATCGTGACCCCATGGACAACGTTCCTCCAGGCCTTCCTGTCCTCTACCATCCACTGGAGTCCATTTAAGCTCACGCCTATGGTGACTCCATCCAGCCACCTCATTTTCTGTCATCCTCTTCTTCTTTTGCCCTCAATCTTTCCCAGCATTAGGCTCTTCTCCAGTGAGTCATTCCTTCTCATTTGGTGGCCAAAGTATTTGAATTTCATCTTCAGGATCTGGCCTTCTAAAGAGCAGTCAGGGTTGATCTCCTCTAGGACTGACCGATTTGATCACCTTGCAGTCCAAGGGACTCGCATGAGTCTTCTCCAGCACCAGAGTTCAAAGGCCTCAATTGTTTGGCGCTCAGCCTTTCTTATGGTCCAACCTTCACAGCCATACATGGCAACTGGGAAAACCATAGCCTTGACAGTCCCCTCTTTAGGGTATTGGAGGGAGCATCAAAAAAAGCCAAGATGGTGCCTGTATCCCTGAGACCAAAGCCCCACCCCTTTTTATTTAAATTGACTGGGTTGGGTTTTGATTGGAGGGGAGTCATTATAACTCCTCCCCTGCTCTGAATCAATTTACATGCCTCTTATCTGTCTAAGCACATCCTAACCAAGATTTGTTGAGCTGTGTTTCTGTTCAGGATGAGGGACTGAAAGAACAAAAACATTTGTGAAGTGTGGGATTTAAAGTCAAGCTGCTGTGTTTAAATGACACTTTTATTACTCCACTCTGGACTTAATGGATTTTAGCTAAGCTTCAGCAAGTTGCATTAAATCTGATCTCCCGTACCTGTTGTTTTTTTTAGATTAAATGGAACAGTTCCGCAATAGCAATCAGTGATAGGCATTTAATTTTCCCAACCGTTCTTGCAAAGGGTTGTTAATCAGAAATAGTAGGAGTAGCTGTTACTGGGGACATGTACCTTCCCTGTGGTTTAAAATAAAAATTTCAGATGGAAATTAGAGCCTTTAAATGGCATTTTTATGTAGTATGATTGGGGTTGACAAATATTATTCGTCAAAATGAAAAACGATTCATGTGGCAATCAAATTAACACAGCGAAGAAATTAGAATACCAGTAAATGGTGGGAAGTTTTGTTGTGTTGCACCTCACTGCGGTCTCTTTTAACCACCCTAATTTAGTGCTGCAACTGACACTTTCTTCAGATTGGCAGGTCAGGACTGCTCCATGTTGTAAGATGCTATTAACTGAATGTTCCAAGCAAGCGAGTAGCATCTCTCTCCTTCCCCCACAAGAATTTAGAAAGCATCTGGAGGGAAAGATAACGCTAGGAATACTTGGGACTCATAATTCAACACTTCCTCCCCCCCCACCAGCATTGATTTCACATAAAAGCACCATTTTAGAAGGGAATTTG
Source organism: Natrix helvetica (assembly GCF_964273705.1). Taxonomy (NCBI): domain Eukaryota; kingdom Metazoa; phylum Chordata; class Lepidosauria; order Squamata; family Natricidae; genus Natrix; species Natrix helvetica. The sequence continues at coordinate 74,422,914 of NC_138553.1, forward strand.
GTTTTATTTTAGTTCCAAAAGGATGAAGAGAACTTATAAGATAACCTTTATTGTCACTGGACATCATGTATACAACGAAATTGGTTTTAACTTCACTGGTGCAATCCATGGGAAAAAATACAAACAACATAAATAGTATAAAGAATAATCCCTATGCAAGTAATTGGGAGGAGGACTAGTCATACGTTTCCGCTTGTGAGTGGAGTAATTGTGGTTGTGTTTAAGAGTCTGACAGCCCAAGGATAGAAAGTATTTTTAAACCTATTTGTTTGGCTGGCTGTACTTCGATGTCTTCTGCCTGGTGGTAGAAGTGGGAAGAGACACTGACCAGGGTGTGAATCATCTCTGAGTATCTTCCTTACTCTGCTAAAGCAGCGAGATCTGGCGATGTCATCCAGTGGTGTCAGAGGGCAACCAATGGTTTCTTGTGCCGAATTGATCACTCTCTGTAGTGCCTTCCTGTCCGCAGCTGTTAAACCAGCATACCATACTGTAATACAATATGTGAGGACACTTTCTATGGTGGACCGATAGAAAGAAGTCATCAGCCGTTGTTCCACCTGATTATTATTTTTGCGGGACACTAAGGAAATGAAGTTTCTGTTGGGCCTTTCCAATCACCAGAGACGTGTTGTTTTTCCAAGTGAGATCTTGACTAATAAGCCCTCCCAAGAAATTACAAGAACTTATGTCTGTTTCATTGCCAAGAACTTCCCAACTGGAAACTTGATTAGTTCTATGATGGGTTCTTGCCCTGATGGAGCTTTCTGCTGCCATGTTGACTCTTGCCAGCAGCCAAAAGGTTAGAAGCATTGTTCTCCATCCCAAACCCTTCCAAGAAACAGCACCAAGCCAGAGAATGAGTATTCTGCAAGCCTGTTTGGACTGGGCCTTTTCACAAAACACCGTTCCATAAGGTAAAGGTTCCCCTTGCATATATGTGCTAGTCATTCCTGACTCTAGGGGGCGTTGCTCATCTCTGTTTCAAAGTCAAAGAGTCAGTGCTGTCCGAAGACGTCTCTGTGGTCATGTGGCCGGCATGACTAAATGCCGAAGGTTCACGGAACGCTGTTACCTTCCCACCAAAGGTGGTTCCTATTTTTCTACTTGCATTTTTACATGCTTTTGAACTGCTAGGTTGGCAGAAGCTGGGACAAGTAATGGGAGCTCATTCCGTTACGCGGCACTAGGGATTCGAACCGCCGAACTGCTGACCTTTCTGATCGACAAGCTCAGTGTCTTAGCCACTAAGCCACCGCATCCCTCACTGTTCCATAGCTATTACCCAAAACAGAACACGAATGTGATGTTAGCACTAAGAGTCATCAAAACTCAGATCTAGTTTTGACTGACTGAGATGCTATAGAAAAAGAGAGTCTGTATCTCCCCCCCCCCCCGTCCCTCTCCCCTTCTCTCTTTCTCTCTCTCCATGCAAAGCACCTAAGGGTAGAACAAGAAGCAATGGGTGGAAACTAATAAAGGAGAGAAGCAACTTAAAACCGAGGAGAAATTTCCTGACAGTTAGAACAATTAATCAGTGGAACAACTTGCCACCAGAAGTTGTGAGTGCTCCAAGACTGGACATTCTTAAGAAGATGTGGGTTTCCTGTCTAGGCAGGGGGTTGGACTAGAGGACCTCCAAGGTCCCTTTCAACTCTGTTATTCTGTTCCCTCCCCCTCTCTCTCATACACACACCCTGCAGAAACCATGAGGCTTTTAGTATTTTACAGTCTATAACGCCCTATTTTAAAATGACCCTGTAATCCCTTAATTGGGGGTAGAGTGGCGACTGGATGGAGCTGAGCATTTAGTGGCCAGATGCCCTTCCTGATGCCTATGCAGAGTTAGCAGCAGATTGTTTTTCTTTGCATCCTAGGAGAGAAAGACCTGCCATTCGAATTGAATTTTCAACCCTTTGAGTGGGAGGTGAGCATCTTCACCACTAGGCCACCTACTAGTCTACCTATAACAAATGTAGCAAAATGTCCTATGAGTATGGTATAGTACTTAATGTGATGGACCGTTGTAGAAGAGGCCCAAGTCTCCCTTGTCTACCTTCAAGCATGGAAGGTCTCTGGATGCCTGAGCTTCTCCCAGTTTCCAAACCCACCAATTTCTCAAAGATGGAGGAGGAAAAACGATGTCAGATGAGCTCTTAGAAAAAGATGGTGTGAAGTTTCCAAAAGATGCCCTAAATAAATTACGAGCCTCGAGACAAAGTTCAAAAGAAATCCAAAGATTTTGTATCTTATCAATAATCAGTCAATCAACCATAACCTTGAGAAGAATTAATAGAAAGGGTCTGCTTCCTGGAAGAAAGGAAAAGACCTGGAGAGCTCCTTTTTAAAGTCAAGCTAGCCACAAACAAGTTGCTAAGTAAGTAATGAAGTTGAAGAGAGACATAAGATCAGCAGCAGTTCCTTGTTCTCCTGAACCTCTAGTCCAGGGGTGTCCAAACTTGAGAACTTTAAGACTTGCTGGCTGGGGAATTCTGGGAGTTGAAGTCCACAAGTCTTAAAGTTCCCAAGTTTGGACACCCCTGCTCTAGTCTGTCTCATCAGAAATGCATTCAGGTTGATGCCAATGGGAGGAGATCTACCTTCTGGTGTGTGTAGAAAACATCTGGAAGCCTTCTCAAGAGTTCTTCTGAAATGCCAGGACATATTCCTTCCCCCTTCCCTCGCTCCTTATGTCTGAGAGATATTATCAGGGAGATAAGGCTGATTTTCAGGTTTTCAGCATGAGTAGGAAAAAATAACAGAATAACGAAGTTTGAAGGGACCTTGGAGATCTTCTAGTCCAGTCCCTATACCAGGGGTTGACAACCTTAAACACTCAAAGAGCCACAATGATCCTAACTGGAAGCCCCCCCCCTTCAATTCTGGAGCTGACAAGACAAGCAACGTAAATGAACAAGGAATTAACAAGGTAGAAATGGAAAATAAAACTCAATGGTGTAAAGGCACAAAGAGAGCAGAGAGGAAAACAGGGAAACGACATCCGAAAAAGAAATTAGCCAAAAATAAAGAGAGAAATAAAAGGAGGTGGGAAAGAGAAACTTGGGGGAGAGGTACTCAGAAAATCTATCGAAAAGTGATAGGAACGATACAGAAGAAAAGATTTAAGACACATAAAAAGAAGAAAAAGAGAAAAGAAAATTTAGAAATAGGAGAATAATAGAATATGATCCAGTAGAAAGAAATATTGTTAACAAGGTAAAAATATGTTTTAATTAGAATGTGTGGGAATTATATTAAGAACCTGAAAGCTGTTAAATAATTATGTTATGTTGATTATCTAAAACTTGAAATTTGAAACTTGAATATTCAGATTGTTAATGGAAGATAGATGGAAAAGAAATGATAAATTGTTTATTTTTAAAGAGAAAGAAAAATTATATTGTTCGTACATGTTAAAAACTAGAAATTGGAAAATAGGGGGGGGGGGAAAGCAATACGGCTAAACTTGGAAATAATGGAAATATAATGTAGAATGAATTGGGTCTTTTGGTGGGAATGTTAAAGGGGGAATTCGGACAACACTCTGTTCACAAAAGAATTTTTATTATGTAACAAAAATAAATAAGCAACTTTTTTTAAAAAATTCTGCAGCTGACTGGAAGTCCAGTTCCCCCACCATAGAGTCTCTGTCTAGCAGAGCATCCTTTTTCCTCTACCTGTCCTAACCAAAAGCCCTATCAATTGTGGAGCCAACCAGCAACAGGGAGCCGCAGCAGAGGGATAAAAGTGCCATGTGCGGCTCCAGGGCTGTGGGTTGCTGACCCCTGCCCTTATATCATTCCAGATGAGTGTCAAGTCTCTTCTTAAAAGTCTCCAGTGATGGAACACCCATTAACTTCTGGAAGGAAATTGTTCCACTGATTAATTGTTCTAACTGACGGGAAATGTCTTCATAGTTCTAGGTTGCTTCTCTCCTTGATTAGTTTCCAACCATTGCTTCTTGTCTTGCTCATTGGTGCTTTCAAACATAGGTTGACACACTCTGTTCTTTGCGGCAGCCCCTCAAAATGATGATGAAATGAGCCACGAGCCATGAGCCACGGTGGTGCAGTGGTTAGAGTGCAGTACTGCAGGCGACTTCTACTGATTGCAATTTGGCAGTTCAAATCTCACCAGGCTCAAGGTTGATTCAGCCTTCCATCCTTCCAAGGTGGGTAAAATGAGGACCCAGATTGTTGGAGGCAAATAGACTGACTCTGTAAACCGCTTAGAGAGAGCTGTAAAGCATTGCGAAGCGGTATATAAGTCTAAGTTCTACCGCTATTGATAAATTATCCAATGATGATAGGACATTGTCTTCCTTTCAATCTTAAAGGGAAAATTCTCTCAAATGCATGTTGTAATCTTGGGATTCCTTTCCTCTCCCCCCGTCCATATTAAGACTACAGCCTTCAAATTTAATTCTAAAACCCCTTTGGACTAAGAAATGCAATAGCTTTTTCTACTTCCAGGGCAAACATCTTTTTTCTCGTCAAAGTTATTTTGCTTTCTTTCTTTCTTTTCCACCCCTTCTCCTCTCTCATTCTCCTGTTTCATCTGGTTCATTTGATCTGTCTGATTAGATTTATCCCTGGAGTAGGTTATGGGTCCTTGGCATTCCGTAGCATTATCTTAATACATTTGAAGTCAAACTTGCACAATGAAGAAAAGGGATGCATTTTTAGTGTCAGGGCTCAGGTGGCGGCTCCTGATTACAAAAATATTGAAGTGCCAACCAAACCTTCACTGAAAAGGAATTAAAATTATAACAATCTCAACACGAATGGAACCATTGGTGCTTCATTCCTTTATAGTAGAAACACAGAGTGGGCCATTTATTCCTATTCATTTGACTCTGTTAACACAATTAATACACACAACAGGCAATTTCATAGGAGTTATAGAGGTTAATAAATACATGCAAAACTTAGCTTGTCAACAGTGTGAATTTGACTTGACTCCTTCACCTCCACCTCTAGGCCAGTTACAAAGAGAAGAGAAAATTTGCTAGACTGCTTATATTTTTCTACCAAATCCTTAGTACTTTGAAAAAACTACACGACAAGCAGAAATTCAACAGATGAAGCTTTTTACAGTACAAAATTAGAAATCCTTGCGCCGGGGCTGGGATTCAACAGGTTCATTTTAGTTCGGATGAACCGGTAGCTCCAACGATCAGCTGGGGAGCAAACCTGTTTGCTCCAATGATCAGGTTGGCTCGCCCGCTCCTGCATTTTACCTACTATATCCTCTCAGTTGATTTGCATGGCAGAGTGGATTGTCACGCCTCAGCTGTGTTACTTCCCAGAAGTAACATGGAAGGTAAGTTTTGTTGAAACTGCTGATGCGCGAGGAGCATGTGACAGGCATGCACGGAGAGGGAGGGCAAACACACGAAGCACGCGATCACCAAATCGGTTGTTAAAATGGCAGGATCCTACCACTGCCTTGCACCAATGTGCTGAAATCTGGCTGGGAAGGAGGGGGAGGAGGAGGAGGAGGAGGAGGAGGAGGAGGAGGAGGAGGAGGAGGAGGAGGAGGAGGAGGAGGAGGATGTCGATCACCAAACCAGTCTGAACTGGTAGCACCCCACCTCTGCTAAGGGGCCACATTATCAACTCCTCTGTATTCTCAGATGTCCCTATAGATCGGTTTCTTTTAAGCTTGGCAACTGCAGAATGTTTTGGTGGGGAAACATGCTGGCTGGGGAATTCCAGGAATTGAGGTCCAACACATCGTTTTTCCCCCCCAAACAAAGTTTTTGTTGTTGTTACATAATTAAAATTATTTTGTAAACAGAGTATCCAGGAATTAAGGTCCAAACATCTTTAAGATGCCAAGTTTGAAAGACACTGGTCTATATGGACAACTGAGAATGTCACAATACAAAAAAGATATTGAGACCCTAGAAAGATTGCAGAGAAGAACAAGAAAGATGATAACGGATCTGGAGGCTAAAACATATGAATGATTGAGGGAACTGGGTATGTCTAGTCTAACAAAGAGAAGGACTGGGGTAGATATGATAGCAGCCTTCCAGTATTTGAGGGACTGGCACAAAGAAGAGAAAGTTGACATATTCTCCAAAGCTGCTGAGGACAGACAAGAAGTAAAGCAGTGGAAGATCATTGCAGGAATTGGTTATTCTACTGAAAAGAAGGACTATGGCAGGGGTGAAATTCAGCATGTTCTGACAGGTTCTGGAGAACCGGTAGCGGAAATTTTGAGTAGTTCAGAGAACCGGCAAATACCACCTCTGACTGTCCCCAGAGTGGGGTGGGAATAGAGATTTTGCAGTATCATTCCCCCGCCACACCCACCATGCCACGCCCACAGAACCAGTAGTTAAAAAAAATGAATTTCACCACTGGCCCATCCACACATCATCAAGATGAAGAGCGAGAGGAGGAATTCTGGGAGTTGAAGTCCACAAGTCTTAAAGCTGTCAAGTTTGAACACCACTGGGTTTTTTTTTCTAAAGGGTTGGGGTGCAAGGGTCTTGTAACTTGACAGCTTTAAGACTTGCACGTTTCAATGCCAGAGTTTCTGAGCCAACATTTTGGTTGCTAAGCAAGAGCGTTGTTAAGTGAGTTTCACCACATTTTACAAGTTGGCCACGGCCACCCAGTCACAAGACTGCCAAGCCACTCCCACCCAGTCACATGGCCAGCAAGCCACTCCCACCCAGTCACATGGCCGGCAAGCCACTCCCACAAAGCAGGCTACACCTACAGAAGAGGTTCTAAAAAAATGTGAAACTCACCACTGTGTCCAACCCTCATTAACTTTGTAAGATCAGTCATGGATGGCTAGCTGCTAGAACCAACTATATAAAATAAGCTAAAAATGAAGTTTTTCTGGGCAGCAATTAAGAAAGGGATTTACCAATGTCTTCTTCCTACTGTATAACATATAGCAGTGGAATTTTCTAATTGTCTCTCCTTGCTTGCGAGACAAACAGCCAAATCCACTAATTTCTGACATTTATTTTACCATCTCTCCTAACTAAGATGTTTTAAAAATAATGTCATTAGGAAAACAACCTTATGGTCTCTTGGAGATTCCTGAGACCTCTCAACATTTTCCTTCGTGATTTTGGCTAGCGTTTGAATTCATTGGACACGTGTACTGTTTGAGGAAGTTTTCCAGGTCAGTAGCTGAAATAACATTTGATCCTGAAAATAATCACGACTGCATTTCATAGAAGAACCAGGACGTTCTAAAAGTCAAAAGTCTGCAGAATTTGGACAAGAGCAAACTGAATCACAGAGACCGTCATGCGCTAAGAGCAAATGATGTTTATTATTTATTTCAGGAGAATTAAAATAAGCAGGAGGCCGTTTGAAGGCTAGTGAAGGATTGCAAGGCATACAATTCTTTAGCAGGGAAAGACTCCTGGGACATCCCTAAAGAGTTGACCCTTAGAAAATACCTCCGGCGCGAGAAATGCATGTCTCAAAATGTACTCCATTTTTGCTGCGCTTGTAAGATTAAAAGACAGGCGCTAGAGAGAAGTTCCCTGAAGATGGGCTCCAGCACCAATCTGAAAGCTCGGAAGAAAAAAACCTCTTGTCCAGGGGTGGGATTCAAAAATTTTAGCAAGGGGTTCTCTGCCTAGTTGCTGGGTGGCTGTGGCTGTGGTGGGTATGACTCTTGCACCATGGGGGGGGTTGCCCTCCCCAGGCTCTGGAGGCTTTCCTCGAGCCTCCAGGGGGGCAAAAATGGCCTACCTAGGCTCCGGACGCCCTCTGTAGACCGGAAACGGCCCCATGTCTTCTCAAACTTCCGATAGGCCAATTTCCTGCCCTCCCCGAGCCTCCGTGCATGCCCTGCAATTTCCTGCATCCAAAATGGGTTGCATGGGGACTACTGGGAGAGGCAGGGAAGGGTGGGCGTGGCCAGCCAGGAGTAGGATTTGGGGGGAGGGTCTCTGAACTGCACAGCATCTTAGCTAGAGGTTCTCCTGAACCCCTGCAAATCCCCAGCAGCCCACCCTTGCTCTTGTCCCGATGACCAACCCAGATTGGATCCTTCAGCGTTATCCTGGGACACATATATTCACTTTCTTTTGTGATTAAAAGACAGTCTGCAGCATTTTTGTATTATTCCTCTCTTTTCATTTTCGACCTTTGAATTTTTTTGTTTTAAACAAGTTTTATTGGTTTTTACAAATTTTTTCAGGGAAAGGGGGTTAAAAGGGGTATTAAAAAGTTTGACAGCTACATCGTGCGGGGGAGAGCAGTTCCCCCAAGTCTCGCAACTTTTACAGACAAGAATAGAAAAACATCAACATTTGAATAGATATTAGCAGTTTTAAGTTTAACACTAAGTCATCAATATATTTCAATCATTTTTTTTCTATCACTTCCGTAAAGGTACATTATAACAACAATTGCAATAATGTTTCAAATCACTTTTGTGACCTGAGTCTTCTAGTTGTTGCATCCTCCCCCCCCCGTCTACTGGCAGAGCCTCAGCCCCTCCCTCCTTCATCTCTTGTGTACCATCCCCCTTTTCATCTAGGAGAGCATTATGTTTTTTAGTGAAAGCCTCCGCCTCCACAACTGTGTTAATTCTAATTCTGCTGCCCTCCCAGAAAATCAACATGCCTTCTGGTAATAACCACCTAAACCAGACCCTTTTATTGTATAATTTTTTTGCTAAAGAGGAATATTTCTTCCTCTTATCTCTTACTTTCTTTGGAATCTGTTTAAGAATGGTTATTTCTTTATCTTTATATTTTAGTGGTCCTCCCCTTTGAGCTTCGACCTTTGAATTTTTTAATAGTGCAATGAAGCAGCATGGCCCTTGTTGGAAGAAATATCCTTCTGGGTTCAGTTCCAAGTGGGGAAAAAGACACTGGAGTCATGGAAATTGCTTGGAAAGAAGGTTTATCGATGAACAGGATCACATGGCTTGAGATGCTGGGCCAAAAAGGGAAGAGATGCTGAGAGTGCCTGAGTTTTATGCCCTCTCTGGGCTTTTGAATTTGAGCTTGTATTCTGATTGGTTGTCAGATTCCCATGGGGCCATGCAGGGGCAACTCTGTAGGCTGTCCTGAATTCCAAGCTTGACTCTTGCTGGGTGATGATGTAATAAAAGGACTTTGGAATTCCTATTATGGCCCTGCCTGAAGAGGTAGATCTTTATTATGTAGAATGCACTGGCCAGGCCTTAATGGTCCATTGACAAAGGTGGGTGGGGACAGTTTCAGCCTCCCTTTTAGGGGAAATATTCTGTCCTTTTAATATTTCCTAAAATATTTCATTTTCCTAGGAGAGGGGTGGGTGCTAACTTCCTACACAGTCTCTTAAACAGAGGTCAACAACAATCTTTTCCCAAAATCTTAACACTCAGAACTAAAATATTTCAAGTTCATGTGGGATAATACAATAGATACAAGAAACAGAAAGAAATATATCAAACTAAGTAGATGAAAAAGAAATAAATAGGATATGTTTTTACTTTGTGTCAAATCAGGTCCCAACACAATATAATTTCGAACAAGGAATATATCCATACTTCTTCCTTTAGTGCAAGATAATATCATGGCATTTGCCATAACAATGCCTTTAGCTATCAGAGAAGTTCTAGTGCTACAACATAAAAGGAGGACATACTTCTATTTTATTGAATTGTAAGCCACCCAGAGTCACATTGGAAAGCAAGATGGCCACCATAAAAATCAAATCTGATATAAAAGCCAAATATCACACACTCATCACAAAATCTCCAGAACCGTAAAGCCTTCAAACTTGAAATCTGGCACGTATGTTCCTCTTGGCTTCTAGGTGCTCTCTAAGAAAGGATTTTTAGAAATGACCATCAGATCATCAGTATTTCTTATACAGTATTATATTAACCCTTGTCGATGCTAAGGAGTTAGATGTTCTACTCTCCCTCCCCACCTGAAAGGAACTCTGTTCCAACTGCCAGTTGCCTTATATGGGCATGGCCAGTGCATGACTCATCCAGCCTGTGGGTTCGGAGTTTAGAGTTAAGTGTCAGTCTATCAAGCCCGATCACATAGATTCATAACAAAGCACAGGAATCCAGCTAGTGAATAAATAAAATCAAAAAGTATAAAGGAAGTTCTGTCCTTTTTTAAAATCTCTGTCACATATTGATTTTTTAAAAATTATACCCTGCAGAGACCGCTAAGGGGAAGGAATATGTCTCAGGTAATGTTTATATGGAAGCTCCTATTATAATGCCCCATAGAGTAGATGCATCTTTGGAGGGGTTCAGAAAATTCCAGAGGGTGAACGTAACAGTGCAATCAAAGCCCCACCCCTTTTGTATTGACATCCTGTGTGCAACACACATTTTAAAAAAAGGAAAGGGGTTTGTTTGCACTGCCATTTACTTTTTAAAATATGTCTACAAAAAGCAACTGCTACAGCACTAAAATCTGTCGAATTGGAGAGTTAGCCATCACACCGCTTGTGATGTACCTTTAAGGCAGGGGTGTCCAAACTTGGCAACTTTAAGACTTGTGGACTTCAACTCCCAGAATTGTGGACTTCAACTCCCAGAATTCCCCAGGCTGGGGAATTCTGGGAGTTGAAGTCCACAAGTCTTAAAGTTGCCAAGTTTGGACACCCCTGCTTTAAGGTGATACACACTTTACAGAAGAAAAATGCAGCCGGTTTGAACACAGAGACACAGACTGAAGCAGGACATTTACCCCATCTATTGTCTTAAATTCTCCTCTCTTTCCATTTGAACGGAAATAACACTGGGCATCTATACTCCTTCCTACTGCGATTGAATATTTTAGTGTTGTGTACATTTGTTAACACACAAGAAAGAAATCAAAGATCACATACAGGTTTTATTTTTCCTTCTCAAGGGGCAATCTCAAAATAATCATATTCTGTTGGCCAAACTCTTCGAAGTGTTCAGAAATATCTTGTACCAAGAGTTTGCAGTTGACTTCTTTTACTGTTAGGTCTTCTACTGCCATCTTGTGGTAAATGCTACCATATTTTGGAGAGACAAAGAGACAGAGAGAGAGACAGACGGAGGGAGGGAGGGGGAGAGGGAGAGGGAGAGGAAGAGGAAGAGGGAGAGAGAGAGAGAGAGAGAGAGAGAGAAACTAGCTACTCCTTTTCTTGGCATAGATTGACATCAATTCCTTTCTGTTAATCATCTCAAAAGTGAGGGATCCTTGGTGTTTGTAGGTTTCTAGGTAATATCATCACATTGATTTAAAGTGGTCCACAAGCAACAAAGGGCCAGAGATATAGGGAATAAAATTAGTTTTTTAAAAAAATAGTAAAAAGCTATAGAATCTTTTGTATGGTCAATACTGGTTCATCATTCAACTTTCTCTTAGAACAGAATAACAGATCTGGGCTGTTAAAATCCAGATGTGGTAAATTAGTTCTGGAAAGACGGAAGTACCTCTTTTCATACAGCCCAGATCTGATGGTCTGGGATAAGGGGAATTCAGTGATAAAGCTCACCTACATCTTGCTGTGAAGATACGAAATAAAACACAACAACACACATTGGGTTTTTTAACTCTCTGGGGCAAAGAGATTGGATAAATGGCATATAAGTCAAGAAGATCACAGAGGAGGGGAGGGGGGCTCCATCACTTGCTGGTTTTATGAGCAGTGGTGGGATTCAAAAATTATACTACCAGTTCTGTGGGCTTGGCTTGGTGGGTGTGGCTTGATGGGCATGGTTTGGTGGGTGTGGCAGGGGGAGGATACTGCAAAATCTCCATTTCCACCTCACTCCAGGGCCAGGATACTGTAAAATCCCCATTTCCTCCCCACCCTAATAACCTGCTTTCCAGCTCCATTCTCCTGTGCAGGGCAACAGAAGAAGTAAATGAAATGCCAGTATGAGGTTATGTATTAAATCTTGGTATATTTTATGATGAAGGACGTTTAAACAATTATAGTCAAATGAAAATGGAGGTATGACGATGGTAACATGTATAAATATCCGAGTTAAAATACTTGAGTTATTATGAATTATGCTTGATGACTGTGGAAGAGATGCACGAAAGTCTTTTGTAACCAACTGATACACTTTCTACAGTATGTAAAGAAGGAAGATTTTATGTGTTGTGTTTGTTTTGAAAATTAAAATTTTTTAAAAAATTATTAAAAAAAGAAGACGACTCAGCTGATCAGCTGGGACTCCGATCAACCGGGACTCAGGAGGCAGCGAATAGATAGGGGCAGGGCCAGCCAGAGGGTGGTATTTGCCAGTTCTCCAAACTACTCAAAATTTCCGCTACCGGTTCACCAGAACCGGTCAGAACTAGCTGAATACCACCTCTGTTATTATGAGCCTCCTGTAGGTGTCCAGAATGGTTAGTCTTCATCAACCATTTGCTATCTCAAAACAGTAAGAAGAACAGAGATATGATACCTACTGCCTTTGGGATTCTTCAGAGCTGATCTGCCTGATCTGGGTAATCCTAAAGAGAGTATCGCACAGTAGGTGCAGGGAGCCTCAGTCACCATTATTCAAAGAGAACAGAAACATCAGTAGGCCTCAAGTTTTGCAGGATGGGCCTTTTTTTGCTTTGTCTTGCAAATGGTTGCAGAGAGATGCACATGACCTTCCAAATACAGCAGACGTTTAAATACTTCACAGATTTCTTTCCCTGGAGTCAAAGCTCATGAAATATGAAATGTGCTGTAGGTTAGAGCTACTGGCAGCTGTCAAGTAAATGTCAAGACCGATGAATGAACTACCTTTTCAGTGATAAGCAGGGAATGGGAAAGAAAAGAGGAAGGGGAAAATAGAATAGTAACACCCATTACTAGAGCAATGGATAGTTGTGATATCAACATACTTGCACCGATTAGTGAGTTAACCTTCATAGTGTATCAACAACAACTACTACTACATGGTCATCATCATTCCTTGGTCCCTGTGGAATTGGTAAAACCTTTCACTGAAAGGTCTATCTTACAGCTTCTGTGGGCATGGTGTGGCCTGGTGGGCGTGGCTTGGTGGGCATGGCAGAAGAAGAATACTGCAAAATCCCCATTCCCACCCCACTCCAGGGGAAGGATATTGTAAAATCTCCATTCCCTCCCCACTCCAGGAGAAGAATACTGTAAAATCCCCATTCCCACCCCACTCCAGGGGAAGGATACTGCAAAATTCCTATTCCCTCCCCACTCCTGGGGGAAGGAAACTGCAAAATCCTCATTCCCTCCACACTCCAGGGAAAGGATACTGCAAAATCCCTATTCTCACCCCACTCCTGGGGGAAGGAAACTGCAAAATCCCAATTCCCTTCCCACTCCAGGGAAAGGATAATGCAAAATCCCTATTCCCTCCCCACTCCAGGGGAAGGATACTGCAAAATCCCCATTCCCTCCCCACTCCAGGGAAGGATACTGCAAAATCCCCATTCCCACCCCGCTCCAGGGGAAGGTTACTGTAAAATCCCCATTCCCACCCCACTCCAGGGGAAGGATATTGTAAAATCTCCATTCCCTCCCCACTCCAGGGAAAGGATACTGTAAAATCCCCATTCCCACCCCACTCCTGGGGGAAGGATATTGCAAAATCCTCATTCCCTCCCCACTCCTGGGGGAAGGATATTGCAAAATACTCATTCCCTCCCCACCCCACTAATCTGCTTTCCAGCTGCGTTCTCCTGTGCAGGGCAACAAAAGAAGACCCAGCAATCAGCTGGGAAACAGGAATAGACTGACCATCAGCTGGGACTTGGAGGCTGAGAGTCAGTAAATAGAGTGGGGTGGGGCCAGTCAGAGGTGGTATTTGCCGGTTCTCCAAACTACTCAAAATTTCCACTACCGGTTCACCAGAACTGGTCAGAACCGGCTGAATACCACCTCTGAGTAAAGGGCATCCTAATCCTTCATTCCCCCTGGCATCTGAATAAATAATACCAAATCATCACAGATTTGTTAGCAAACAAAATATGCCCGTTTTCTTAATCAGCCTAAAAGGCAGCTTAGGGAGGGTTTGTTCGGCAAAGCCAGAGCAGCAGTTGGACAGAAAAGGGGTTTCCTTCTCTCCTAAGGAAGTGAGATTAGAATCATAAGATTTCTCAACCAGAAATGTCATATTGTATCTTTTTGCAGATTAGTAGTTGTTCTTTAATTATAATGCTCTGGGAAATAATACCAAATTATCTGTGCAGAACTGGAAGTATAATTTTAGCCTTATAATTTTGAACTTGTAAGGGCAGCTATAAGAGTGCATATTTTAAGCTAAGCTTGCAATTCATCTACAAAAGCATTTCCCTTCTGAATTTGGATGAGGGGATTTTGCTTAGACTCATACTGTATATCCTGAGAATTTATGTAGTCCTTAGACTTGCATCCAGCCGTCGTTTTGTACAATCCAAGGCAGCACACATAATGTTCCACTCTTCCATTTCCCAGAATAACAAAAACAACTTCACAACAGCAACCCAACAAGATGGCCACTGTTAGGGAAGGCTCCCCGTTAGGAGAGCGAGTGTGCAGAGAAGCATAATGAGAGTAGTGTGGAAGAACATGCACAAACCAGCATACAGGGACGCCGAATAGTAAAAGTAATAGTATTTTACTTTTGTGGAAAATAGAGATATTCAAAGTTCATCAAACAGTCCAAGTCATACACGGTTTAGTCAGTCAGTTATCAATGTTCTCAGTTAAGAGTGATCCTTCGAACACAGTCCAGTATCATATAATCAGTTCAGCACACAAAGTCGCTAACAGTAGCAAAATTCACAGTAACTCACGACGTCCCAAGCAGGAGCCACCGATCAGCATCTAACATACAGAGAGCTAACGGTCATTCTGGCTCCATCTTATGGCTGCTTGAGGTAACAGCAACCAATCACATTACAGCAGTACTTAAAGCTACAGTACTACCATCATGGTTTATATATTGCTGACCCAACTGTTAGCTTACATTCCTAACAGCCACTATCAATATTGTTTGTGCCATGCTCAGGAGACATCCAGTCCTTGTGCTCTGTACATTTTGAGCTAATCAAATATCAGGGATATCTTTAGGTGTACTAGTTAGGAATTCTGGGAACTAAAGCCCAGTGGTGGGATTCCAAATCTTTTCCTACAGGTTTTATGAGAGTGCACTTTGTGTGTTTGTGCATGCCTAATGCACACACAGCAGTCAAAGACCACCCTTGGTGTTAGCACTGGTGAGCTGAGCTGTTTTTTTCTTTTGCCACGTGAATCAGCTGAGCTAAAAGTCATACACGGTCGCCACGATGTAAAAAAGATGTGGAGACTCTAGAAAGAGTGCAGAGAAGAGCAACAAAGATGATGAGGGGACTGGAGACTAAAACATATGAAGAATGGTTGCAGGAACTGGGTATGTCTAGTTTAATGAAAAGAAGGACTAGGGGAGACATGATAGCAGTCTTCCAATATCTCAGGGGCTGGCACAAAGAAGAGGGAGTCAAACTATTCTCCAAGGCACCTGAGGGTAGAACAAGAAGCAATGGGTGGAAACTAATCAAGGAGAGAAGCAACTTAGAACTGAGGAGAAACTTCCTGACAATTAGAACAATTAATCAGTGGAACAGCTTGCCTCCAGAAGTTGTGAATGCCCCAACACTGGAAGTCTTTGAGAAGATGTTGGATAGCCATTTGTCTGAAACGGTATAGGGTTTCCTGCCTAGGCAGGGGGTTGGACTAGAAGACCTCCAAGGTCCCTTCCAATTCTACTATTGTATTGTATTGTATTGTATTAAAAAACAAGAGAATATAGGACAGGGAACGATTGGGGCGGGAGGGAGGGCCCAACCAGAGGTGGTATTTGCCGGTTCTCGGAACTACTCAAAATTTCCGCTACCAGTTCACCCGAACCGGTCAGAACCGGCTGAATACCACCTCTGCTAAAGTCCCTACACATCTGGTCAGCACCAAGAAGAAATGACCAGATATAAGCTTGATTTGAAAAACCATTGTTGGGATAATACCTGGCTTTGGGAATGGGGGAAGGAATGAACAATCATTAAGGAGAAACTTTTCATAAAAGATTCTTGTGTTGAAAGAAAGACAAAATCACAAGAAAGAAACTCTAAATAACTCCATCTTAATTCTCGCCGTTAAAGTCCACATGTCTTAAAGTTGCTAAGATCCAGAAACCTTGCTCTAAATGGATTCTCACATTATTTTGGCTTTTTAAAAAAATAACCTGGTTCAGCCTTCATTCTGGTGTGAATGTATTGCTTTTTCACTTTAAATTTTCTTTGATATCACCTATGGCAGACAAAGCTGTTTTTAAAACTACAAGCAATGTCCTGGTTATTTTATTCCTTTTCCCAAAAAGACCAGTTCCATCATGCCAAAACTACACAGGCCCTGTAAAATTGAAGTTTACAATTGCCCAATTCTGGGCAAATAGTGTTAACTGACCTAGACCTCAGGTATGGAGAAGTAAAACCCAAATATTAAAAAAGGAACAGCTGCTCTATTGTTCTCAGATTTAAGGAAACTCTATTAACCTGTTGAACTGCCAGATATTAGCAGACACCTGTAATAAATCTTTGTTAAAACAGATGGTGGAAATTGAGTCAGTTCTGCTTAGCATTCTAGTATCCAGTGACTAATGCTTTTGTGTCTCAGGCCTAGACACCAGAAAGGAAATGGGTAATGGAGAGGAAAATGAGAGCTTAGGTACACATTTATAAATCCAATTAATTCACATTATGTCTGTACCAGACAGCTGCAATTTTTCTGACAAGGCCTTCATGTTGTTCCCTTCTCAAGGCATTTTTTTAAAAAAAAACAGGGAATACCTTGCATCCGTCCAATTCCAGCCCTGGAAATCTTCCAAAATATAGAGTGAGATGGAAGAGAAAGATGTCAGAATGAAACAAACCTTTAAGGGCACTTGTAGGAAGGGCCAAGAAAGTCCAGATGGCAAGCCTGTGTGAACAAAAGAAGGACTAGGGTAGACATGATAAGCAGTGTTCCAATATCTCAGGGGTTGCCACAAACAAGAGGGAGTCAAGCTATTCTCCAAAGCACTTGAGGGCAGAACAAGAAGCAATGGGTGGAAACTAATCAAGGAGAGAAGCAACCTAGAACTGAGGAGAAATTCCCTCAGAATCAGAATAATTAATCAGTGGAACAACTTTTCCTTCAGAAGTTGTGAATGCTCCAACACTGAAAGTTTTTAAGAAGATGTTGGACAACCATTTGTCTGAAGTGGTGTAGGGTTTCCTGCCAAGCAGGGGTTGGACTAGAAGACCTCCAAGGTCCCTTCCAAATCTGTTATTCGTTCCCGAACTTCTGACTTGCCCGTTGGGCCAATTTGTGCCCTCCCCAGGCTTCAGGAAAGCCTCCGGATCCTGGGGAAAAAGGCCCAACGGCCCAACCGGAATGTCAAAAATCAGCTGGCCGGCACATGCATTCATGCCGCAGCTGAGGGGTACTGCAAATATGGCTTCACATGCCATCTGTGACATGTGTGCCATAGGTTCATCATCATGGGTATTGGGTCTCCTGCTTGAGCAGGGATGTTGGACTAAAACACATCCAAGGTCCCTTCTAGCTTTATTTTGATTGATTGACTGAACCTTTCTCATACAGCTGTTGGGTTTGCACAGCCATTGGGGAAAACCTCCCTTATAGGATTATTTTATTTATTTTTATTTTGCGTATGGCGAATACAAGGACTTATAGTGGTTATAATATTATTATATAGGGACGCGGTGGCTCAGTGGCTAAGACGCTGAGCTTTTCGATCAAAAGGTCGGCAGTTTGGTGGTTTGAATCCCTAGTGCCGTATAACAGAATGAGCTCCCGTTACTTGTCCCAGCTTCTGCCAACCTAGCAGTTCGAAAGCATGTAAAAAAGCACGTAGAAAAACCAGAACTACTTTTGTTGGGAAGGTATCAGTGCTCCGTGCGCCTTCAGCATTTAGTCATGCCGGCCACATGACCACAGAGATGTCTTCGACAGCGCTGGCTCTTTGGCTTTGAAACAGAGATAAGCACCGCCCCCTAGAGCCGAGAATGACTAGCACATATGTGTGAGGGGAACCTTTACCTTTATCTTTTATAGTGGTTCAAATGTTAACGTCCAGCCATTCAAGCTATCCAGTCCATCCAGCCATCCATTATAGATGACCAGATGGTTTTCTTGATGCCCTTCTTACTGGTCACTTACTTTCAAGAAGCGTTCTTTTGCTTCCACTGATGTTCAGCTGGCTGCCAAAGCTCTCCATTTCCCACAGCTTGAAAATAGTACGAATGGTTTCTTCCAACACTACTTTATCTCTGCATAAGCTCCCTGGACAGCTGTTTTCTAGCAACTGTTGGGTCTGTTCTCCTACCCTCAGGAGGATGAGGGTCTGGGGGAAGCGGGGGTGGCTGGCTGTGTATAGGTCTGCCAAGCCTTATTTGTTCATCGGCTGAGCATTCTCAACTACCAGTGCCTTTTTCTCTTCGGTCCTTGAAGGTGACTTTGAAAGAAGAAATATTTATGTTCTTAAAGACGCATATAACGCCACTGGGGTATTGAATGCTTAAATATTCCCAGACTAAAGAGATATGAAAGGCTTTGGTAAGGATTGCTATTGGAAAAAAGCCGGCAAGGGATTACATTGGAAAGCGGCAATGGTGTAACAGCAGACTTTAAAAGGCAGACATTTAAAAGATAGATACCTCAGGTACAGCTGTCTATACAAAGCCCTGGCAGTAACATTATCTACACAGAGGAATGTTTTTTTTTTCCCAATCGTATCACAGCCTGCTTTTTTCCTTCATGCCTGAGCAGGCCTTGGGTCCCCTGTGAATGCACGGAAATTGCAAATAGAGCCACAAAATACGTTTAATAACGGTGGGTGTTTGTTTTTTTCAAAGGTGGCTACTTTGAGATATGTGGATTTCAACCCGACATTTCCCCAGCCAGCCTCTTAAAGTTGCCACATCCAAAAAACACAGTTTTATGTAATGTATACAACCTTTTATGCATGTAATGCATTTTAAAAAAAAACTATGGCAACCTGCTGGGGTCCCAATTTAGAAATGAAAAAAAGCAAAATTAAAAATGTGGTCAAAAGCTTTTTTTTTTTTTTGGCTCCGGCTGCACCAGGGACAAATCAACCAGGTTTTCTGAAGTGATCACCTTAACCAGCAAACATTTGGGATCTTCTGGTGATATAATGTAATACTACTGATGGGTTGGCTGCTAAAGCAAGGTCATGGCACACTTGAAAGTAAATCAGGAAGACTGTAATTGGGGAGATCTGTCTGGCAAGAATAAAGTTTGAGTTTGAATTTTGAGTTTTATTGGATTTATATGCCGCCCTTCTCCCAAAGGACTCAGGGCAGCTTACAACATTAAAAAAACACACATCACGAAAGTTAAAAAGATACATATCCAAAAAACAAACCCAATTAATAGGACAATAACATTTTTAAAAATGAGATAAAATTAACATTAACGGGCCAGGAATGCTTATCCGCAGGAAATATGCATGTGCAAAGCTTGTACCAATTATGGGTAGTTAGACAACTTGCAGACCTCCGCTAAAAGTTAGAGATGGCCTACAGCAAATGAAATGTGTATTAGATAACTCCTGGGATGTTCATTAGACAAGGCTTAGGAATAGGGACAGCTAGGGACCAATAGAACAAATTGTAGAATTATTACTAAAATGTTTATTGGAGGATATTTCTTGTTATCTCACCTTGTCCCGCCTTCTCCTTTAGTGAAAATGTATAGAGTTTTCTTAATCCTTTGTTCTGGGTTCTTGGCATTTTGACCACCTTTTCCTCGGAGTACTCCAATAAAAAGCAATCAGAAAACCTGCACCTCGTGTCTGGCGTCCATCATTGGCTTCGGCACCAGGCTCAATCTCGAATTGGGGATAGCGCTACTGTGCAGGCCCATTTCTGAACTGGGCATTCTTTTCACCGGGTGCATTCAAGCTGCTGAGTTCTTGGTTTTCAGGTGGAAGAATTGGGACAATGAATCTCTCCTCTTGAAAGGACACGCAGTCCTTACTTTTGATAGGTTCCATGTTTCCCTGAAAATAAGGAGGAACACTCCCATAGATTTCCTCTGTCTTTATTCCCGGTTTTTCCCAAAATAAGATCTCCCCGGATAATAAGCCCAATCGGGCTTTTGAGCACATGTGCTAAAATAAGCCCTCCCCACGAAAATAAGCCCTCCCCAAAAATACTGCAACACGGCAGCAGCTGTTGCTGACCCCTGATACAGAATAACTGGGAGCCTGGTTATTTATGCCTCAAGTGAAAATTCTGGATTGATTGTTCAGTGATCCATTAGTTTGCTTTCCTGCTCTCCATGGAATTCTCAGGAGTCTTCTCCAACACCAAATATCAAAAGCATCAAATCACCCACCAAAAATAAACCCTTGGAACTTCAGCAGTTCACCAACACACTGAAAAGGCTAATTCTCTTGAGTCAAACACAACATCTGGTGATTCCTTAGACAGACCCACGCTGTTGTCTTGGCAACAATGTGGAAGGAATTTGCCATGGTTTTCTTCTAGGATGTTGCTGTACTTCCCAGCGTAGATATCTCTGACTTTCTCAGCAGCTTATGTAGGAAAAACGGGGTTTACTTTCTTTGTGCATTTATCCCAGACGTTGGGTAAATTATGGTACTTACTATGATCTGTCATACATGGTTTGATTCTGTCAATCCAGAGATAATTATGGGGACCATCTAGAAGTTCTGCTCCATCTGCAGAGGCCATAAGGAGATACAAACCACTCTGTAATCCACATTAAGCTATCGGCATGGAAATACAATTCATAGTTTGGAACTGCCAGTCTTTCAAAGCCTATAAACTCTTGTGTTTAATCCTCTGCTCTTTACTGGACTGTACATTGATAAATCTGAAGCTGACAAGACAAGAATTATGATAGGATCATGGGATGTAAGATGCATGAACACAGGAAAGTTCAACACAGTGAAAGATTAAATGAAATGACTACAAATTGACATTTTTGGCATCCACAATTTGAGATGGACCGGGATCAAACAGAGTCAGAAGATCATAGGACATGAAAATTCAATGAGAAATGGTGTTGTTTTTATACTTAGAAAAGGTGTAGCAAGAACAATACTCAGCTACACTGCAATCAATAAGCATATAATATTTATTTGGGGGGTTTGTTGTTGTTAGTTGTGAATTCGTGTCTGACCCATCGCGACCCCATGGACAACGTTCCTCCAGGCCTTCCTGTCCTCTACCATCCTGTGGAGTCCATTTAAGCTCATGCCTACTGCTTCAGTGACTCCATCCAGCCACCTCATTCTCTGTCGTCCCCTTCTTCTTTTGCCCTCAATCTTTCCCAGCATGAGGCTCTTCTCCTGTGAGTCCTTCCTTCTCATTAGGTGGCCAAATTATTTGAGTTTCATCTTCAGGATCTGGCCTTCTAAAGAGCAGTCAGGGTTGATCTCCTCTAGGACTGACCGGTTTGATCACCTTGCAGTCCAAGGGACTCGCAGGAGTCTTCTCCAGCACCAGAGTTCAATGGCTTCAATTCTTTGGCACTCAGCCTTTCTTATGGTCCAACCTTCACAGCCATCCATTGCAACTGGGAAAACCATAACCTTGACTATATACACTTTTGTTGGCAGGATGATGTCTCTGCTTTTTAGTATGCTGTCTAGATTTGCCATAGCTTTCCTCCCCAGGAGCAAGCATCTTTTAATTTCATGGCTGCAGTCCCCATCTGCAGTGATCTTGGAGCCCAGGAAAATAAAATATGTCACTACATCCATTTCTTCCCCATCTATTTGCCAGGAATTGAGAGGACCAGATGCCATGATCTTAGTTTTCTTAATGCTGAGTTTCAAGCCAACTTTTGCACTTTCCTTCTTCACCAGCATCAAGAGGCTCTTTAATTCCTCTTCACTTTCTGCCATTAGAGTGGTATCATCTGCATATATGAGGTGGCTGTTGCTTTGTGTACCTCAACCTGAATAGCAATAAAACCTTGGACATTTAGGAATTGAATTAGTAAACTTCCTAAATTTCCACGGTTTTATCACTATTCAGGCCGAGGTAAATCTTAAATAAAATTTCCATTTCTCTTTCTAAGTCCTCTTTACCCATATCCTATTTCTGAATTCTAGGTAGCTTTTACAAAAACTAGAGCCATTAATTTGTCACGAAGCAGCCCTGAGAGAATTCTATTTTGCTTCTAGATCTTGTTGCATTTTCTGATTTTATTTAGAAAGATTAATAAGGAATGATAACATTCCTTATGTTGGAGCTCCCTCTTGGGGTTAAAAAAACACCCTAAGGAATCTAAAAGTCTAGGAAGGTAAAAAGGGGAGAAATAGAATTCTTTACTGGCCAAGTGTGGTTGGACACACAAGGAATTTGTCTTTGGTGCAGATGCTCTCAGTCAACTATTCAACTATGTCAGATCCAGTGACGTGCGGTGAGCTTTACGGCTGGTGAGGCTGGTGATGTCATCAGCGTGAGCCGCGATCCCCTTCATGTTGACTCAGGAAGGAGGGGAATGGGACCACGTCAGCCTCCCTCCTGCGCACGTCCTATTCCCCGCTTTCCTAAGTCAACATGAAGGGGACCGCAGAGCGTGCTCCGCGATCTCCTTCATGTTGACTCAGGAGTCAGGAAGGAGGGGAATTCCCCTCCTTCCTGACTCCTGAGTCAACATGAAGGGGACCGCGGCTCACGCTCCGCGGGACCGCAGCTCACGCTCCACAATCCCTCCTCCGCGATCCCTCCATTCTCCCTCCTGTGCACGTCCCATTCACCGCCTTCCTAAGTCAACATGAAGGGGACCACGGAGCGTGCTCTGCGGGACCGCGGCTCATGCTCCACGGTCCCCTTCATGTTGACTTAGGAAGGCGGGGAATGGGACGTGCGCAGGAGGGAGGCTGAGGCTAGAGGAGCCTCCTGCACACGTGGTCCCATTCCCCTCCTTCCTGACTCCTGAGTCAACATGAAGGGGACCACGGAGCGCTCCCATTCCCGACCACGTGTGCAGAAGGCTCCTCAGCGCCTTTTCCCTTTTTTTTTTTAAATTTTCATGATGAGAGCGGTGAGGCTCTGCCTCCCCTGCCTCCCCTGACCACACGTCCCTGGTCAGATCAAATAAATTAGTCCAAATTAGTAAAGGTTCTTGACTATACAATTGTATTGGGAAAGAGTTTCACATCAAAACAAATTAACATTTTGCTCAGAAAGGAAAGAAACATGAAAAAGGCCCCTTGCTTTATCAACCAAATTAATTGTTGTTGTTGATAGTTGAAATTTGCAGTTCTACGTTTCATTAAAATGAAGACAACAAACCAATGAGCCGACAAGATAACAATAGCCAGTGTAGAAAATTAATTCGTTAAAGAAGTGTTAGGAAAAGGAATCTCAACCAGAAAAGTTTCAACAAACAATTCAAAGGTTGAGAAAGTTGGAGAACTATGATAAAAAGGAGGAGGAGGAGGAGGAGAAGAAGGAGAAAGAGAAAGAGAAGAGCAACAAAGATGATTAGGGGACTAGAGGCTAAAACCTATGAGGAACGGTTGCCAGGAACTGGATATGTCTAGTTCAATAGAAAGAAGGACTAGAGGAGACGTGACAGCAGTGTTCCAATATCTCAGAGGTTGCCACAAAGAAGAAGGAGTCAAGCTATTCTCCAAGGCACCTGAGAGTAGAAGCAATGGGTGGAAACTAATCAAGGAGAGAAGCAACTTAGAACTGAGAAGAAATTTCCTAACATGCACACATGTTCCAATTTGGGCAATCGGTGCTGAAAAGGTTTGCCATCCCTGGTATAAGATCTCTTGCCTTGGTCAGGGGGTTACAATACAATACAATAGCAGAGTTGGAAGGGACCTTGGTGGTCTTCTAGTCCAACCCCCTGCCTAGGCAGGAAACCCTATATCGTTTCAGACAAATGGCTATCCAACATCTTCTTAAAGACTTCCAGTGTTGGGGCATTCACAACTTCTGGAGGCAAGCTGTTTCACTGATTAATTGTTCTAACTGTCAGGAAGTTTCTCCTCAGTTCTAAGTTGCTTCTCTCCTTGATCAGTTTCCACCCATTGCTTCTTGTCCTGTCCTCCGGTGCCTTGGAGAATAGTTTGACTCCCTCTTCTTTGTGGCAACCGCTGAGATATTGGAACACTGCTATCATGTCTCCCCTAGTCCTTCTTTCTATTAAACTAGACATACCCAGTTCCTGCAACCGTTCTTCATATGTTTTGGTCTCCAGTCCCCTAATCATCTTTGTTGCTCTTCTCTGCACTCTTTCTAGAGTCTCCACATCTTTTCTACATTGTGGCGACCAGAACTGAATGCAGTATTTCAAATGTGGCCTTACCAAGGCATTATAAAGTGGTATTAACACTTCACGTGATCTTGATTCTATCCCTCTGTTGATGCAGCCTAGAACTGTGTTGGCTTTTTTGGCAGCTGCTGTACACTGCAGGCTCATATTTAAATGGTTGTCCACTAGGACTCCAAGATCCCTTTCACAGTTACTACTGTTGAGCAAGGTACCATCTATACTGTACCTGTATAGTATTTCGTTTTTGTTGCCTAAATGTAGAACCTTACTCTTTTCACCATTGAATTTCATTTTATTAGATAGTGCACAATGTTCAAGTTTGTCAAGATCCTTCTGTATCTTAAGCCTGTCTTCTGGAGTGTCGGCTATTCCTGCCAGCTTGGTGTCATCTGCAAATTTGATTAGTTCCCCATTTATTCCCTCATCCAAATCATTGATGAAGATGTTGAAGAGTACTGGGCCCAAAACAGAGCCTTAGGATACTCCACTGCATACTTCCCTCCATGTAGATGCAGTTCCATTGAGGACTACACATTGAGTGCGGTTGGTCAGCCAGTTATGAATCCATCTGGTGGTGATTCTGTCCAACCCACATTCTTCTACTAGAAGGTTAAACTAGAAGACCTCCAAGTTCCCTTCCAGCCCTATGATTCTATGTTTCAAGGAGGAAGAGAAGGAGAGCTCTTTACTGCCATATTGCATTGCTGTCTGGTTTGGAAGCATTACTGCTTCAGACATGAAGGCAGTGCAGAGAGTGGTGAGGACGGCAGAAAAGATCATTGGCAGTTCACACCCTTCTATCCAGGACATGGCGTATAAGGCTTGCTTGCCCAGGGTCTGCAGGATGGTCCGGGACACCACACATCCTCTTTACAACCTGTTTTCCTCGCCGCCTTCTGGGAGGGGGCTTCGTGGTATCTGAAGCAAAACTTCTAGATGCGGTCACAGTTTTGTTCCATGTAGCATCAACCTGTGAACTCTCAAGTTTCTTCTTTCCACTACATATTCAAAATGGACAGTGGTATATATAGTGCTCCAAAAAAGTGACAATAAAGCTATCTTATATGTCTTATATCTTATATTTACTGGCTCTCATACAGAGATGGTATTCAGATGGTTCGGACCGGTTCATGCGAACCGGTAATAGAAATTGGTGTTGGCTCTGCCCACCCACCCTGGCTCTATGCTGTCCTGTCTAGGCACGTTTTCAAGCCGTGTGCATGCATGCAAGCCGCTTGCGTGAGCAAAGCACATGCATAGACGGCCGTGCGCATGCATTGATGCACGTGCGCTCACATTTGCAAACTGGTAGGGAAAGTAAATGAATACCACCCATGCTCCCATATATGCTATCTTGAAGGTTATTAATTTGCAGGGTTGCGCGCGCACGCACACACACACACACACACACACACACACAATTGCTGCCCATATTACCAGCCGAAATATTTCTTTTTGCAGTCAGATAGAGTGGGAATAGAATAGTGTTTCCATTATAGAAAAATTGGCGCCGGCGAGTCACCGTCTTGCATTCTTTAATAAATAACATTTCATCAGTCCTACATTATGGTCTTTCTAAAGTTTTTTTCATTATTTTAAATACTTCAAAGGAAACGTTACTACTATTTTAACCTAAGCTGACCGTGAAAGGGCAGGCAAGGTTGAATTTGCTTAGTGTTTGGATGGGAGACTGTTATGAAACTCTGAGATGATTAGGTTGTCCCCCAAAAACAAAACAAAACAAAACAAAACATTCTGGAGGAAAAAGCAAACAACTTCCATTTTTGGGCAAAAAAAAAAAAACTACACAGAGATGTTTTTGGTGTAACAAGAGGCAAGTTCAGCCAAGGGAGAGTTTATCTTTCTTACCCTTTTTGTGAAGTCTTTTGTTTTTTATTTTAGAAACATTTCCAAAGGTCACATACAATTTTGCTGCCAATTCTGTTGCGCTTGGATGAATTGTGTTTTGTTTTGTTTTATTATCACTGATTGTATTATACGTATTGGCTTTTCAGAATCTCTACTACGTGAATGTTTTAATCATTTTATACTATTTTATTTTATATCAGCTTTACTGATGTATACATTCCAGGTAACAATAAATGTTGAAAAGACCAGAAATGGGGGGGGGGAGCTACCCAGAACTTTTATTTTTAGGGATAGGTAGATTATTTGGATCTTTATCGTGGATACACAGATTTCCCTCCATCAGCACCAATCTACCAATCATGATACAACCACACAACCAATCATTCCACTTACTGAAACAAAGCCAGCACCCCATCCCCTCCCACCAAGACTTACAGAAAGACGGCAGCTCCGTTCCCATCTTAAGCCCACATTTTAAGCCCACGCTTGAAGATGGCAGGTGAGATCTTGCCGAAACGTTGCAAAGACAATCTCAACCTTACACGGGAAAAGACCCGAATACAACAAAACCAGCATACCTACACCCGTGAAAATCTACGAATATATATATATCTGTGTGTGTGTATATATGTTCCAACATAACTCTGGAACGCCTCGAGTAATTTCAATCAAACTTGGTACACAGATGACTTACTCTCTGGAAACAAATACTGTGGGGGTAAGACACCCCTAAAACTCCTTGAGGAATGTGTTCTGTTAAGATACAGCCTATTGTCCCTTAAAATGGTTTCTACTGTACTGCTGTAAAATGGCTTCTACTGTGCAGCGCAGTGGAGTTGCCATGGTAACGACTTCACAGTACTCCACAAGGGGGCTCCCACTGGTAAGGGGGAAAATCCAACATTACATTTGGATTACATTTACAATTGGTCTGGACATTTTCCCTCTATAAATAAATACCGAGGCAATGCCAGGTTATCGGCTAGTCAAAAATAAAAATGAGAAGTAAATGTGTTTGTCTAATTCATCAAACCCACCAAGCTGTAAGCAAAACATGAATTTCTGATAAGAATTTGACGGATGCATTAATTACTCTCGTATGCTTTTAATAGTATTTTTTTTCACTTTCTACTCTCTTTCCTGTCTCCCCTTGGTCCAGCAGCAATAAACAGTTCATAGAGCAGAAACAATATAATCACCCAACACTTGATCTCTGGGACAGATTTTTAGAAACAGCCAGGAGCCACAGAAAAACCTGTTCCTACATGGAAAATATAATTCTTATAGCCAAAAACGTTCTTTTCTCTTCTGTTCTTGGAGATTATGTAGTGTTTTTTTTTAAATAAAATATTGCGATAAAAACTAAAATTCTGATTCATTGTTTTACGATTCTGTGTTGGGAAAAATATTTGCAGATTTGCTTTGTTCAAATGAAACGAACGGATTAAAGAAGGAAGTGAAGCAGCACAAAGAGGAATCAAAAGCTTACAAGAAGCATACGTGGAACTTTTTAGCATATGGGCTTCTGATTGTCAGTTCTCAAGTATCTGTGGCAATGATGCCTCAGACATCTTTGCTTTTCCAAACTGGGTTTGTGTTTTAAATCAAGGGCTGTGATGACACAGGCAAGACATGGAGGCAACACAGCCAGCTGATAGTTCAAACTCCCCTTTATTGCCCCAACTTTTCCCCAAACCAAGGAAATGCTACTGGTTCGGGTAGCAAAAAATGTTACCAGTTTGGGTAAACCGGTATTTCCAACACTCAGCTGTGTGACGGTCAGTTAGGACACGCGATTTATATTAGCTAGAATCATCAGATTTCCTGCTTTCTAGCTAGGGCTACCAACATTTTATATAAATGAATCCAGTGGTGGGTTTCACATTTTGTTACCACTGGTTTGCGCATGCTTCTACGCATGTACTTTGCTTGCACATGCACCTTCCCCGCATGCACCTGGCCTCAAAAATGTGCCTAAATAGGATGGCATAGAGCTGGTGCGAGTGGGCAGTCCTAGCCACCTTTTCCTCTACCGGTTCAGCTAAACCAGTCCAAACCAGCCGAATACCACTTCTGAATGAGTCCCATATTTCATTTTATTTATCCATACAAAGTTTATGCCTATATGCACCTGCTCATCAGTAGCAATGTAATTGAATTTTCAAACCCCTGAATAAATGGGACCATGCATTTATATTTCCAATGTTGAAATATCTGTCTTTCAGCTGTACTATGTTCACGGAGTAACATTCATATTCATCAATATTCACCATAATATTCACTAATTTTGTTGTATTTAAGTACAATGACAATAAAGATTATACTTATACTTATACTATACTTATACGGAGAATCCATTTATGTTGTCCAGTCATTAGGCTCCATGTACTAGGTATGTAATTCAAGAAAATATCATCTTCTGAAAATGTTAACTTTTGTAGCCATCATATTGATATAGTCTGCTACTTTCTACCAAAATTTGCTTAGCATAGTACAGTGGTTCTCAACCTTCCTAATGCCGCGACCCTTTAATACAATTCCTCATGTTGTGGTGACCCCCAACCATAAAATTGGTGTCTCGGTTCCTAAGAGGATCGAAAATATGTGTTTTCTGATGGTCTTAGGCGACGCCTGTGAAAGGGTCGTTCGACCCCCAAAGGGGTCCCGACCCACAGGTTGAGAACCACTGGCATAGTACCTTGTAAAAACATATGTTTTAAGAAAACATTGCCTCTCTTACTTCTGCAAAAAAAATGCTGTCTTAGACATATGTTTTTACACACACGTAATAGAATCCAAAACTTCAAATATTCAAATAATTGTTTTCTTCTATAAGTTGTAGTTACATTGACATTCTTGCTATATACAAAGTCTTCAATTGCAGCACACCAGTAAATAACCATTTGAAGTTAAAATGGCTGCATCCCCCACTTTTTGGGTGCTTGGAAAAGTTCGTTTTTATTGCCATTTCCGAATCACGTGAACACAATTTGCTATGTTTTTTTGCTGGTTTCTGGCATTCACTTCCAGTTTCTGGCAAAAAAAAAAAAAAACGCACCCATTGGGGGAAATCTATTTGCTTAACAGCCAATCGCTTAATAACTGCTGTAAAAAAATCAAGTCTGATCGCCTGGTGTGTTGGCTTAGACTGCAACGATTGATGACTGTAGTTCCAGACTCAATTTCGGTTATAGCAACAGCAATAGCGCTTAGACTTATATACCACTTCACAGTGATCTACAGCCCCTCTCTAAGCGGTTTACAGAGTCAGTCTGTTGCCCCCAACACTCTGGGCCCTCATAAATTGAGGACTACCTGTAGAAGTTGATGCATTCTCCGATTATCTAGGCCAGTGATGGCTAACCTTTTCGTCCTCGCACGCGGAAATCATGCATCCATGACAGTGCATGTGTGTTCCCACACCCATAATGCAATGTGCCCTGCCCCCTTGCGCATGTGTGCATGACCTCCCGTGCTCCCCCATCCCCACACATGTGTGTGACCCCGCGCACTCCCCCCCGGGCATGCATGCGACCCCCTGTGCCCCGTTTTGGGCCTAGCAGGTCTCCCTGAAGCCTCCTGGGACCAAAAATGGCATGTGGGGATGCCCCCCATCACGCATGTGCACATGACCACCACCCCGACTGCCCCATGCCTATGTGCGTGTCTCCCACATGTGCGGCAGAGACCCGAGAATCAGCTGGCCAGCAGGAAGCACGCTGGAGCTGTGCTGGGGGACGGCTCGCGTACCCGCAGAGGGCCGTGTGTGCCACCTGTGGCATGCATACCATAGGTTCTCCATCACAGATCTAGGCAATAAAGGGATCTCTCATTCTTTATTCTGCATATCAGATTGATTTAAAGGTCATCCTCAACTTACATTTCATTTGGTGACTGTTTGAAGTTACAACAGCAGTGAAAAAAGTTGATTTATGACCGTGTTTCACACTTACATCCACTGCAGCATCCCCTTACGTCACGTGATCAAGATTCAACCGCTTGGCAGCTGGTTCATATTTATGACGGTGGCTGTGTCCCAAGGTCACGTGATCCTCTTTTGCGACCTTCTGACCAGCAACGTCAATGCGGAAGCCAAATTGGCTCAACAACCCTGTTACTACTTTAACAAACCACAGGGATTCATTTAACAACCGGAATGATTCACTTAATAACTGTGGCAAGAAAAGTTGTAATAGGGGCAGAAGTCTCTTTTCATAAACTCGTTTCACTTAGCAACATAATCGTTGGGCTCAATGGTGGTTGTAAGTTGAGAACGACCTGTCTCTGGTGATTGGAAAGGCCCAACAGAGACTTCATTTCCTTAGAGTCCTGTGAAAAAAATCAGGTGGAACCACGTCTGATGACCTCTTTCTATCGGTCCACCATAGAAAATGTCCTCACATATTGTATTACAGTATGGTATGCTGGTTTAACAGCTGCGGACAGGAAGGCACTACAGAGAGTGATCAATTAGGCACAAGAAACCATTGGTTACCCTCTGACACCACTGGATGACATCGCCAGATCTCGCTGCTTTAGCAGAGTAAGGAAGATACTCAGAGATGATTCACACCCTGGTCAGTGTCTCTTCGCACTTCTACCACCAGGCAGAAGACATCAAAGTATAGCCAGCCGAACAAACAGGTTTAAAGATAGTTTCTATCCTTGGGTTATGAGACTTTTAAATACAACCACAATCACTCCATGCACATGCAAGTTGTTGTTTTTTCTTTTTCTGTTTCTGTTATAATTTTGCACCAGTGAGGTTAAAACCAATTCCATTGTATTTAAGTACAAGGACAATAGAGATTATACTTATTATACTTATGCTTATTGGCAACAAATATCTTTTAAAAATCAATTGTAGTTTTTTTCCAATAGATTTACCAAGTTGTTCTAGTATCTCGGGCGTTTCAAAAGCTGAAAATTTTGTTGTTCCAAACAATGCTGCTTACAGATGTTGTAGCTGCAAATATTGCCTTTGAGTTACATCTGATAGATGCTTGTCTCTCGGCATGGCACATGTTAAAAAGCTAGGTACATTTTTCTTTCTAAGGTGATATCAAAAAGGCTTTCATCTACTTGTCCCTTGCTTTTAAATGTTAATAGCTCCCTCAGAACAGGTGCGCCAATTATCGCAGAAGAATTCACGTGTCTATTGATTTTGATCTTATGGAAATGAGAGCTCCGCACGTTGAAAGAAAAACACGAGAGTTGTACTCAGTGGGAATCAGGTACATTAGAAATTGGGCCCATTCTGAATATATGTTAAAAATATGTGTATCGAAAAGGAATTATAAATACCGTCAACATAAAATGGAGCTTGCTCAGGAGCTGGAGTACACCAAGTAAATGAGATGAAGAGTGGGAAGAAAAGGAGAGAGGTAAGGGAAGAAGAGAGGAATAGGAGAGTGGGCAAGGAGGGGGGAAGAGGAGGAGAGAAATGAGGAGTGGAAAGGGGGAAGAGGAGGCGGAGAGAGGAAGGGGAAGTAGAGGAGGAAAGGATGACAGAGGGAAAATGGAGGTAGGGAGAGGGAGGAGAGAGAAAGATAAGAAAGTGATGGATAAGGACAGATAGGGTGTATGGAGAGCAGAAGAGCTAATAATTGTGTTTCGGAAGTTGATGGTAAGATGAATTGATGTAGACATTTAATAATAAAAAAACGATGCAGGCTATTTAATAGTATACATGTAATAATGTTATACAAATGAAAAAAATACTAAAAAAAAAGAAATTGGGCCTCTCCAAGAAAACCCTAAGTGTCATGACGAACCTATGGCACACGTGCCAGAGGTGGTACATAGAGCCCTGTGTGTGGGCATGCATGTCATTGAATTGGCTGCTCTTCTGGGCCAGCTGATTTTTAGGCAACAAAAACGAAATGCACAGGTACAGTATATGTGGTACCTTCCTCAATAGTAGTAACTGTGAGAGGGATCTTGAAGTCCTAGTGGACAACCATTTAAATAGGAGCCAGCCGTGTGCAGCCCAAAAAGCCAACACAGTTCTAGGCTGCATAAACAGAGGGATAGAATCAAGATCACGTGAAGTGTTAATGCCGCTTTATAAGGCCTTGGTAAGGCCACAATTGGAATACTGCATTCAGTTTTTGTCACCACGATGTAAAAAAGATGCTGAGACTCTAGAAAGAGTGCAGAGAAGAGCAACAAAAATGATTAGGGGATTGGAGACTAAAACATATGAAGAATGGTTGCAGGAACTGGGTATGTCTAGTTTAATAGAAAGAAGGACTAGGGGAGACATGACAGCAGTGTTCCACTATCTCAGGGGCTGCCACAAAGAAGAGGGAGTCAAACTATTCTCCAAGGCACCTGAGGGTAGAACAAGAAGCAATGGGTGGAAACTAATCAAGGAGAGAAGCAACTTAGAACTGAGGAGAAATTTCCTGACAGTTAGAAGAATTAATCAGTGGAACAACTTGCCACCAGATTCAGAAGTTGCGGATGCCCCAACATTGGAAGTCTTTAAGAAGATGTTGGCTAGCCATTTGTCTGAAACGGTATAGGGTTTCCTGCCTAGGCAGGGGGTTGGACTAGAAGACCTCCAAGGTCCCTTCCAACTCTGCTATTGTATTGTATTGTATTGTATTGCATTGCATTGCATTGCATTGCATTGCATTGCATTGCATTGCATTGCATTGCATTGCATTGCATTGCATTGCATTGCGTGTGCTGAGTCCCGGAAACGCACAGACCAGCTGGCGCGTGCATACCGGCCACCTGGTCTTCAGGTTTCCAGGGCTCCGACATGTGTGAAGACCAGCATGCACCGGAAACCGCCGGTGCACGCATGCCAGCTGGTCTTTGGGTTTCCGCGACTCCAGGACACACAAGGATCAGCTGGCCCAGTGCCGAAAAAGTTTATCATCACTGCCCTAGGATCAAGAACACATGGCTAATTTGAATGCAAAAGCCAGTGACTCAAACGAGAGAGGAAGTTCAGGTGGTTGGGTCCCTGTAGAAAGAATAAGAGAAGATCAAACTGCAACATAAGGATATGGAGGAAGAGGAAATGGGTTGAGAGGAAAGGGGAAATGGAGAAAGAATGTGGCCGGAAATGGTTAGAGAGCCTCAAAGAGACAAAAGGTGTGTGTTTTTTAAAGTTGAAACTTTAAAAAGGCCGTGCCTGAAGCAGGGTAGTAGAGGAATGGGAGGAAGCAGGGAAGAGTTGTAAACATAATAGTGTATATGTTGGGGATAAGAGAGATGTAGTTTCTTTTCCTTTCAACTTTCCTTCTTCTAATTTATTTTGCTCACGTCTTGCTGTTTTGTCTATGCTTTGCACAACCCTGGGTATCCGGAAAGGAAAAACCATGAAACCTCTGTTGAGAATAGGTAGAGAGTCAATCGCAGAGCCAAATTAAAAAAAAAAATATTGAATGGTATGGTTAATAAATAGTAAATATAAATACTGATAACCTGGCGCTGCCCCGGTATTTATTTATCCCAACCCTCCTTCCATGAACGTCACCGCAATTTCCCCCTTCCAGAGGAAGCCCCCTTGTGGAGTACTGTGAAGGTGTTACCATGGCAACTCCACAGCGCTGCACAGTAGAATTCATTTTAAGGCAGTACAGTGGAAGTCATTTTACAGCACAACAGGCTTTATCTTAACATAACACACCTTGAGGGGTGTTAGGGGTGTTTTACCTCCACAGTATTTGTTTCCAGAGAGTAAGTAATCTGTGTAGCAAGTTTGGTTGAAATTGCTTGACGCATAACAGAGTGATCCTGGAACATACACACACACACACACACACACACACACAGAGCCATTTGTAGAGGAGGAGGAGGAGGAGGAGGAGGAGGAGGAGGAGGAGGAGGAGGAGGAGGAGGAGGAGGAGGAGGAGGAGGAGGAGGAGGAGGAGGAGGAGGAGGAGGAGATGGTGATATAGCCTTTTGTTTTATTCTGACTGCTTTCATGATTTGCCTTATATCCTCAGCACACAACCCTGTACTGGCTTTATTCCCCATGCATGGACATTTTGCTCTTCTCAAACCTCATGTTAGAAGTAGATATTCATATATTCCTACCATTTTAATATGTCTGCAAACATACTTTTTTTCTTTCTGTCCTGTAACTACAGCCTTCTCCCAGCTCTATGTTGGGCACATAAAGCATCCTGAAAACAAATCACTATTTTGGGATGGGGGGGGGAGAAGAGAAAGGTGCCCCCTAGATGTTGATGAATTAGCAATCCCCATGTCCCTTGCTACTGACCAGGTCAGAAACAGAAATCCACAACAAATTGCCAGCCCTAATTTAATGTTAGAGTTTAAGCAGTAATTAAATAGGGATTAAAAAGAGGCTGGAAGTGGCCTCTTTGTGGAGAAAGGGGAAATGAGTGTGATTGAGGTCCTTATCAAGTTCACAGTTCTGGGGTTTCTTGGTGGTCTCCCATCCAAACATTAACCAGATATTGCTGTTTTCCGGTTCTAACATTGGCCACTAAACTCCCTCTCCTGCTGGGCTGTGGCAGCCACTTCTAAAGGTGTTTTCTTGGCAGCAGATATAAGGACTCATTTTTTTTTGCCATTGCAAACTGCAAGGATATTCTATTTCCCAAATCTTGGGAAGTTAGAATATTTTGGACATGTGATGCGACACCCAGAAAAATATGTCTTCCTTCACTTAATCCTCCAGGGAAAGATTGAAGGCAAATGAGGTCCAGGCAGAAGAGCATCATCATGGCTTCAAAACCTAAGGGACTGGTTTGGACAAAACCCAGCAGCACTTTTTCATGCGGCTGTTGACAAAAATAGGATCGCCAACATGATTGCCAACATCCAATGATGGATATAGAAGAGGAAGAGGAAGAGGAAGAGGAAGAAGAAGAAGAAGAAGAAGAAGAAGAAGAAGAAGAAGAAGAAGAAGAAGAAGAAGAAGAAGAAGAAGAAGAAGAAGAAGAAGAAGAAGAAGAAGAAGAATCATCATCATCTTAGGAGTTCCTGGTGGTCCCCCCTCCAAGCCTTAACTAGATCCAACCCTGCTTATTTTGTTGAGGTTAGACAAGTTTGCGCTAAAAGACACTATAAATCAGGAAAGCCAAACAGGTGAGAAATGTGATTTTTACAAGATAAAGATGGATCTCGACAGACTTGAACAATGGGCCCTTATCTAATAAAATGAAATTCAATGTAGAGAAAAGTAAAGTCTTATATACGTTAGGCAAGAAAAACCAAATGTATATGTACAGATTAGGTGAAACCTGATTTAATAGCAGTAACTATGAGAAGGATCTTGGAGTCCTAGTGGGCAATCGATTAAATATGAGCCAGTAGTGTGCAGCAGCCACCAAAAAAGCCAGTGCAATTAACAGAGGGAGTGAATCAAGATCACACCTATAAGGTCTTTCCTAGAATACTGCATCCAGTTTTGGTCACCACACTATAAAAATATGTTGAGACTCTAGAACAGTGATGGCTAAACTTTTTTGCCTCCCGTGCCAAAAAGCGGGGGGAGCGCAAGGGGATTGTGCACAGGCGTGCCACACACATAATGCTCAGTTGTTGTTGTGTCCCCCCCCCCGCTTTTGGCACATTTTTCTCACCCTCCCCAGGGCAAAAAACAGACCTACAGGTAACCCAGAAGTTCGGGAATGGTGATTTCCAGTTTGTTCGTAGGGCCGATTATCGACCTCCGGAGCCTTCAGGCAGCTTCCCTGAAGGCTCAGGAGGGCGAAAAATGGACCTACGGGGAATCCACAAGTTCAGGAATGGTGACTTCCGGTTTGTTCGTAGGGCCGGTTTTTGCCCTCAGGAGCTTTCAGGGAGGCCTCTTGAAGCCTCCGGAGGGCGAAAAACGGCCTCAAGAGAAGGCCGAAGTCAGCTGGCCTCTTGTGCCCTAACTAATGGCTCTGCGTGCCACCTGTGCCATAGGTTTGCCATCACGGCTCTAGAAGGAGCGTAGAGAAAAGCAACAAAGATAATTAGAGGGCTGGAGGCTAAAACATATGAAGAACCGTTACAGGAACTGGGCATGGCTAGTCTAATGAAGAGAAGGCCCAGGGGTGACATGATAGCAGTCTTCCAATACTTGGAACCAAACAAAATTTACTGACAGTGAGAGCAATCAACCAATGGAACAGTATGTCGTCAGAAGTGGTGGGTACCCCATCATCAGAGACTTTCCAGAAGGGACTGGACAGCGATTTGTCAGAAATGATATAGGGCCATGATGGCATATCTATGGCATGCGTGCCGGAAGTGGCACACAGAGCCATCTCTCTGGGCACACCAGCCATCGCCTGATGCTATTCCAGGTTCCGGGGCGCCAAGGAGTGGTCTTTTGGTTTCTGGCACTCCCGCCATGTGTGACCAACTGGTCTTCCGGTTTCCGGCGTGTGCAAAGACCAACTGCTCTTCCAGCTTCTCGTGCTCCCGTGCATGTGAGCTGGT
This sequence comes from Natrix helvetica, assembly GCF_964273705.1. NCBI lineage: Eukaryota > Metazoa > Chordata > Lepidosauria > Squamata > Natricidae > Natrix > Natrix helvetica. Next base: position 74,459,468 of record NC_138553.1, read on the forward strand.
CACCTGGTCTTCCACTTACTGGGTGTTTCCCTGTAAGCGCCCGTGGGCCCTCCTGTTTCAGCACTCAGTGCCGAAAAGGTTTCACCAACACTGGCGTAGGGTCTCCTGCTTGAGCAGGGGGTTGGACTAGATGACCTCCGCGGTCCCTTCCAACTCTGTACTTCTGCCTGTCTGTCTCAGATGGGCTGGAGCAGAAAGCCGGTTCTTGAAATCAAGAGAGAACGAGCACTTTGCCAAATGAGGACTAGGGACTCTCAGGGTGTCCCTCGCAAAGCACCGGCAGAGCTACAGGACCACCCCCCTCTCCCTCTCTTCTCCGGTCACCCCTTCAGGAGGGCGGGCGAAGCGAGGGACCCCCCTCCCCCAGCAGCCCCCTCCTCCGCTTTGTCCCGGCCCCTCCCTCGGACGGCTTTCCACACCTGCTCCGTCACAGAGCGAGGAGTGGCGGCAATCGCCGAGGGCCGCTTGATGACCTTGGGGAGCCCGAAGCGGGGTCCGAGCGCCTCCTCCCCTTAGCGCGCGGACCCCCACCCCCCACGCCTCCTCCTCCGGATCGGCGCATCTCCGCCGGCCGGTAGGAAGGAAGGAAGGAAGGAAGGAAGAAGAGAGCGCTGCCCCGCCGCCCTTCGGCGCTCCGCGGCCGCCCCGCCCCCGGCCAAGCACCCCGCGGCCGGGGGGGGGGGGGACGGACTAAAATGGCAGCGGATGATAGCAAGGGGGGCGCCAGCGGCGGCGGCGGCGCCCGCTTGCGCAGCGCCTGAGTCCGGCTCGCCCTCGGGTCTCCAGCTCCACCTCCAGCTGCCGTCGCCGCGCCGTGGAATCCCGGGCTCCGCCAATGCGGCTGCCCGGTGGATTTCCCGCGTCCACCCCCGGGAAGGATTCTTCGGGTACTTGGCCTCCCACGGCGAGGCCGGGCGGTGCGGAGGAGAGCGGCGAGCGAGGGAGCCCTGAGGGTCGCCCCGCGCGGGGAGCAGAGGGTGGCGGTCGCGGCCGCCCCTCGCCCAAGGTGAGCGGGAGGAGGCTGGCGGTGGGGGGGGGAAGGTTTCGGGGAGGGGCGGGAGCGGCTCTCGGCTGCTTCTCGGCGGGTCTAAGCCGGCCGGTTCCAGCGGTTGCCGGCGATGGAGCGGCGCCGCTTCCCCTCGCAAGGCTGCAGAGCTCTCGGCTTCAGTTCAGCGCGCCGGAGGGGAGGGGAGGGGCCGGGCCGGCTGGGATTTGGAAGGGAGACTACGGGGAAATCCCGGGACGGTGGCGCTAGTCCCGGACCAGACAGAAGGCCCGGACAAATTCTTCCCCTTGCTGGAGGGGTTGGGCTCAGCTTCGTAATTTCTCGCAGGTTGTCGAGGTCGGCTGCAGCCCCCCTCCCCCCACGTCGCCCTTTGGGGGAGCCTTACAGATTAACAGAGTTGGAAGGGACCTTGGAGGTCATCTAGTCCAACCCCCACCCAAGCAGGAGACCCTACCCCATTTCTGACAGACGGCAGTCCAGTCTCTTCTTGAAAGCCTCCAGGGATGAAGCCCCTACAACTTCCGAAGGCAACTTCTGTTCCATTGAATATAGATTAACAGAGTTGGAAGGGACCTTGGACATCATCTAGTCCAACCCCTTGCCCAAGCAGGAGACTCTACACCATTTCTCACAGCCCAGTCTCTTCTTGAAAGCCTCCAGGGATGAAGCTCCCACAACTTCCGAAGGCACCTTCTGTTCCATTGAATATAGATTAACAGAGTTGGAAGGGACCTTGGACATCATCTAGTCCAACCCCTTGCCCAAACAGGAGACTCTACACCATTTCTCACAGCCCAGTCTCTTCTTGAAAGCCTCCAGGGGTGAAGCTCCCACAACTTCCGAAGGCACCTTCTGTTCCATTGAATATAGATTAACAGAGTTGGAAGGGACCTTGGACATCATCTAGTCCAACACCTTGCCCAAGCAGGAGACCCTACACCATTTCTCACAGCCCAGTCTCTTCTTGAAAGCCTCCAGGGGTGAAGCTCCCACAACTTCCGAAGGCAACTTCTGTTCCATGGGTGGCTTGTTCTCACTGTCAGGAAATGTCTCCTTATTCCTGGGTTGAATCGCTCCTTGGTCAGTTTCCATCCATTGTTCCTTGTCTAACGGATGCAACTCTGTGGGTTTGGAAACCCAAAGAGGGGAGGGAGGGGCAAGGTGTGAGGAGAGGTTTGGTGCCCGGGCTCTTGGTGCCTTTCCGGAAAGAGCTTGCCTTGGAACAGTTTGCCTTCAAGAAGTTGTAGGTGCTCCTTCACTGAAGATTGTAAAGAGACTGGATAGCCATTTGTCTGAAATAGTATATAGCCATGATGGTGAACCTATCCCTGTGGGCACGCAGGCCATTGTCCCAGCTCAGCTGCACCGTACCACACGCGCCTCCCGCTGGTCAGTTGATTTTCAGGTCTCTGCCGTGCATGCCGGGGGGGGCAGGGCGGAGGTGCAGGGAGCAGGGAAAGCAGGGGTCCCGCATGCATGCGCAGGGCATTATGGGTGAGGGCGCGTGGGTGCTGTCACGCACCCATGCACATACTTTGGGCATGCAAAGACAAAAAAGTTAGCCATCACTGGTATATAGGGTCTCCTGCCTGAGCATTGGGTTGGACTAGAAGACCTCCGAAGGTCCCTTCCAGCTCTATTCCGATTAGTTTCCAGGAGCAGAAGTAGGAGACTGACCCGCCTGCAGCAAGGCAATCGTAGGAAAGGATGCGGTTGCTTTGAAAAGTCAGGGTGAAGAAGGCTGCTTGGATCCTTGGCTGGTTGGAGGCTTATTTAAGAATTGGAAGTGGAGCCCTGTAAGGTCAGATTGCTTAGGATTTGGATGGGTTTGTGAGTGGATAACCTCCTGGAACTAAGCACGTCCAACTGGAAAGATTATACATTGAGCTCAATACTCTGAAAATAAGACCTCCCCAAATAATAAGCCCAATCGGGCTTTTGAGCACATGTGCTAAAATGAGCCTTCTCCCCAAAATAAGCCCTCCCTGAAAATATTGCAACACAGCTGCAGCCATGAGGTGACCACACTCGTTGCTTTCTGCACCTCAAAAATAATATGACCTCCCTGAAAATAAGACCAAGCACTTATTTCGGGGGTCAAAAGAAAAAAAAAGACCCTGTCTTATTTTCAGGGAAACACAGTAGTAGAAAAGACTTTGTGAATTGACCCCCTATTTTTAAAAGTTTTCTATTTTTTATTTTATTTTTTTACAAATGTATTAAGATGTGAACAGTGTGGCATCTGGGTGTCATACCTTCTAATACAAATAAAACGAATAATATTAGTCATAGTTATTGCTTTCAACCGACATATATTTCTAATGGTAATACATATTTATATAAAGTTGCAATCTGTCATTATTTAATTATTCCAAGTCTTCTCTTATTATTCCTCTTATCTTATTATACATAAGTGTATACACTAATATTCCCCTTTTCTCTTATTTCTATCTCTTATTCTAACTTTGAATCATGTCATCCTTTGTTAAAAAAAACTTTTACTTTCTATCCTACCTAATTTCTAATCATGTCATTTATCTACAAAAAAAAAAGCAAGGAAAGAGAGAGGAAATGAGAAGCAAAGCAAAACAATACCAAAAGCGAAAAACCATCTATCCATCATCTCTTGCCCACTTGTATATTTTAATTGCTATACTTTTTTTCCCCCTTTTTGACTTGTCTCATATTCCTCTCCAAGATCTTTATCTTTTTCTACATCTGCTACTTGGCTGTTCAGTCTGAGTATTTTTGACACCTCTACCCTTCTCCGCTACCTAGTTTCCAGAATTTCTGCCCATGCCCCTATCTCCCTTCCAAAGGTATCCTCCTGTATCCAATTCTCTTTCCGACTCTCTTAATATATCCCCCCCCTCAGTTTAATTCATCAGTCACTGTTATTTTCTTTGTTGTCTGTTCATCTTTTTCTGCTTTATGGTCGACACTGAATCCTGAATTAATGAACGAAATAAAGTGGTATGGAAGTGAAGGGTCAGTAAAACCTGGGTTCAAAGTCTATTGTCAGATGCATAAGTTCTCTGCACTATTTGCAACCAGTTACAAATCTCTTTTTAGCCCGGCCTACCTTACAGGGTTGTTGAGTTGATGACCGAAAGGGAAATCTTCATCTAAGCTTCCTCTTGTTCTGGAGAAAAAAGGTACTATAAATTTAATGAACATATTAAATGGATAGCCCAGCGCACTGGGTTGGTAGAATATGGGAAGACATAGAAGTTCATGAGGGATGCGGTGGCTCAGTGGCTAAGAAGCTGAGCTTGTCGATCAGAAAGGTCGGTAGTTCGAATCCCTAGCACCACTTAATGGAGTGAGCTCCCGTTACTTGTCCCAGCTTCTGCCAACCTAGCAGTTCGAAAGCACGTAAAAGTGCAAGTAGAAACATAGGGACCACCTTTGGTGGGAAGGTAACAGCGCTCCGTGCGCCTTCGGTGTTTAGTCATGCCGGCCACATGACCACGGAGACATCTTTGGACAGCGCTGGCTCTTCGGCTTTGAAACGGAGATGAGCACCGCCCCTTAGAGTTGGGAACGACTAGCACTTATGTGCAAGGGGAACCTTTATCTAGAAGTTCATGCAGGCAGTTTTCAAGTAGGATATGAGGCCTTAACGCTGGAGACCACAGTAAGTTTCTTCAGTTGTGTCTCCACGGATCGGGTTGCCAACTCCTGCCTATCCCACAGCATACTCTCCTGCAAGGTATGTTAGATGGGGCTAGCTGGACAACCCAAAGGTGCTTTTTCAAGAGGCAACTGGACTTTCTGAGGTTTTTTTTTCCTGTGAGATGTTTCGCTTCTCATCCAAGAAGCTTCAGCTCTGATTCTTTCATTGAGGAGTGTATCTCAAAGTGTATCTCTCCACATTAACATTTTTTATATCTCCTATCCAACTTCTCTTTCTATTGCCTAACCATTGGTAGAATATATCCCACGTCAAGAAATATTCAGTCTCTTCTTTACCCTTAATAAGGAGTGTTAACCTATCCATTTCTGCGCATTCTCATATTTTCTTCATTACACTCTCATCTGAGGGTACTTCATCATTTTTCCATTGTTGCACAAATACAATTCTAGCCGCAGTTAATATATAGGAACAACAATTAATCAGTGGGAGAGATTATGGGTGCTTCATCACTGGAGGTTTTAAAGAAGAGACTGGACAGCGACTTGTCTGAAATGATATAGGGCCGTGATGACTTAGCTATGGCATATGAGCCATTGCCCAGCTCAGGTCTACTGCATATGCCACCCACCGGCCAATTGATTTTCGGGTCTCCGCCGTGCATGCAGGAGACATGTGCGCATGTGCAGGGGGTGGTGTGCCCCCCCGCACCCCATTTTTGGTCCCAGGAGGCTTTGGGAAGGCCTGCTAGGCCCAAAATGAAACGCAGGGGGGTTGCATGTGCAGGGAGATGGGGGAGCACAGGGGGTTGTGTGCACATGCGCAGGGGGCAAGGCCCACGTGTGTGCATCATGCATGCATTGCATTATGGGTGTGGGTGCATGCATTGCATTATGGGTGTGGGTGCATGCATTGCATTATGGGTGTGGGTGCATGCATTGCATTGCATTATGGGTGTAGGCGCATGCATGCATTGCATTATGGATGTAGGTGCATGCATTGCATTATGGATGTAGGTGCATGCATTGCATTATGGGTGTGGGCGTGTGCATGCATGCATTGCATTATGGGTGTGGGCGCATGCATTGCATTATGGGTGTGGGTGCATGTATTGCATTGCATTATGGGTGTAGGTGCATGCATGCATTGCATTAATGGTTTGGTGCATGCATTGCATTGCATTATGGGTGCGGGCGTGTGCATGCATTGCATTATGAGTGTGGGCGCATGCATGCATTGCATTATGGGTGTGGGCACACACAAGTGTGCTGTCTCGTACGTGCACACATTTTTGGCACGTGAGGACATAAAGGTTAGCCAATAGCCATCCCTGACATAAGGTCTCCTGCTTGATCTAGAAGACCTCCAAGGTCCCTTCTAGCTCTATTCTGATTGTTTCTTTGATTGATTGATTGATATGTAAAACCAGATACATAGTCTTTTTGTCATATGGAAAAGAAACATTTTCATTGTTTCTAGCAGGCAAAAGTAAAAAAGATGAGACATAAACCAATCTCTAGAATTAGTTAGAGGAAACTTAGGCTGTCGTTGTTTCTGTTCATATGGAACTTTTTCAGATCAGGGTGTCTGTTGGCTGATCAAAGAGTTGGCCACGATTGTGGAAGGCCCTCTCCCAGCCACCATCCTGACACCCCATGGCCACTTCTTTGCTTGACCCTTTCCCTCCCCGCTAATTAAATTGACCATGATTTGGCACCGGCCCTCTGATTAAAAGCCAAAATCAATACTTCTGGAGCATGGAATGCATTCTTACTTGCTTAAGGAGCCAGTGATAAGACCTCTAGTGAAAACTCTCAGAGGTTCTTTGCAATTCTAGGTCAAGAAAATTCTATTTTGGGATTGAGCAAATTGAGCAAATGCTGACCTTGCAGTTCTAGAAGCTGATTATCTGAGCTCATTCTAATCAGGGTTTCTACTGGGATATGGTAATTTGGTGGCTTGGGTGGATGAGCTGTGTTAAAACTGGGCGAGGGAAGCAAAGCCCTACACCTTCTCCAGGATCTCTCATCAGCTTTTGATACCATCAAATATGATCTATTTCTGTGAAGACATTGAACAGAACAGAATAACCGAGATGGAAGGAACCTTAGAGGTCTTCTAGTCCAACTCCCTGCTTGAAAAGTTGATATGATGCCACCAATGACAGAGGAGTGTGTGTGTGTGTGTGTGTGTGTGTGTGTGTGTGTGTGCAAGAAGAGGAAGGGAGAGGGGGAGGGAGAGAGAGGGGGTGAGTGAATAGCAAAATAAGAGAGTTGGAAGGGACCTTAGAAGTTTTCTAGTCCAACCCCCTGTTCAGGCAGGAAAACCTATACCGTTTCAGACAAAGGGTTATCCAATCTCTTCTTAAAAACTTCCAGTGTTGGAGCATTCACAACTTCTGGAGTTAAGTTGTTCCACTGATTAATTGTTCTCTCTGTCAGGAAATTTCTCCTTAGTTCTAAGTTGCTTCTCTCCTTGATTAGTTTCCACCCATTGCTTCTTGTCCTACCCTCAGGTGCCTTGGAGAATAGTTAGACTCCCACTTCTTTGTGGCAACCCCTGAGAGATTGGAAGACTACTATCATGTCTCCCCTAGTCCTTCTTTTCATTAAATTGGACAAATGGGCTATAAACATGCATGGGGATGTGATGGGAAATAGGGAGGGAGGAATGACTGCTTGATGAAGAGCAGAGAAGTACAGAACCAGCTTGTGCCCATACTCAAGGCCAAGCACCCTGAGAATGAAATGTGGATTGCCCAAAACATCTCCGTGATTCTCAAAACACCTATGTGGCTCTTCATTGGCTGAAGATGAACTGGTCATGGGGAGAGGGCTGGGATGAGGAGAAAAATGTGTAACCTTTTGCGTGGGAAACTTACTTCTAGCCTGACTCTACTGCAACCAACAATCCTTAGTAAAAGAACCTATCACTTCAGTCAAATGGAGTTGAGGGTTCTTTCTTCCCTAGAGGATCTGATTGGGGCAGGTCTGACACAGGGTGCATTTTCCCTTTCCCCCGTTTAGAAAAATGGCAAAAAAATACTCTTCTACCCAAGTTTTAACTGTTCATTGGTTTCATGAGATTGATTTTAATTTTCTTTTTAATTCATCTTGATTGATCAATTTCACTGGTAGGTATCAAGCAGAAGGGCAGGATACTGGAGGCTAAAACATATGAAGAACGGTTGCAGGAACTGGGTATGTCTAGTTTAATGAAAAGAAGGACTAGGGGAGACATGATAACAGTGTTCCAATATCTCAGGGGCTGCCACAAAGAAGAGGGAGTCAAACTATTCTCCAAAGCACCTGAGGGTAGAACAAGAAGCAATGGGCGGAAACTAATCAAGGAGAGAAGCAACTTAGAACTAAGGAGAAATTTCCTGACAGTTAGAACAATTAATCAGTGGAACAACTTGCCACCAGAAGTTGTGAATGTTCCAACAGTAGAAGTTTTTAAGAAGAGATTGGATAACCATTTGCCTGGAATTGTATATGGTTTCCTGCCTGAGCAAGGGGTTGGACTAGAAAACTTCTAGGGTCTCTTCCAACTCTATTATTCTATTCTATTCCATTCCATTCCATTCCATTCCATTTATACTCCAATATAGAAATAATAACAAAATAAAAATAAAATCAATCTCATGAAACTATGAGATGCTCTTTTCATGTCCCAAATTTGCTTTTGGCCCCATGATTTCCCAGTGTCTCTAATCAAACTCTTATTCAGCTCTTATCCAACTCTGCTTGATGCTTTCCAAGATCTATAAACATCAACCAGGTTAGTCAAATTCATGCGCTGTGTATTTTCTCTCACTCTTTTACTCCAGATATTTTTTTTTAACATGCCTTACATTTCTGAATTGCTAGAATGAATATAGGAGAGTTGCAGAGATGCCTCTTCTATTTGAAGTTAACAAGTTTATTTAATGGAAGTGGCTCCCCTTGTACATGGAATTGCATAGCATGGTTTGAAAGGAGGAACCTGGGCTTCGACATCTGCTCAGAAAGCCCCAGATGTCAAGGATTCCGCTAGCTCCCGAATTTCTGACTGGTGTTCACATCACACAGCATTGATTTGCAGTCAACAAGGATCTATGATTAAGCCTTGTGTGGCCTCCTGAGGCTATTCTGTTCCAGTATTTTGGGAAAATACAAAGATCTGAAAAAGTGTTTACTAGAAACATGAGTACACAAAAAGAAAGAAAAAGGGCAGTCACCCATTGCAGTCTTTTATTATTTTCAAGGCATGAATGGTTCCAAAGAAATTGCAATTCTGTAAGCTACCTGGCTCAGTGGCTTGGGGAAACAGTTTATTTGCCACAGATGGATGAGCAGCAGTCCGTTTTCAATGTGCAGCTGAAGCTAACACAGAATTGGCAAATCATGTCTGTGAAGAGAGACTGAGTTTTTTGTAGGTGTTTCCTTGTGCCAGAGAGCAAAGTAGTCTTCCTTGAGTCGAAATGGGTTCCTTGTGCTTCGTGTTGGTGTCCATGCCGTGTTCTTAGCAATCCTACAGATGGGCCAACTGGCCTCTCCAGATGTTCCTTTTGACTTTTCAGCCTACCCCACAGCTTCCCATTTAAGTACTGCCTTGTTCGGATGTTTGGTATTAGCTAAGAGTTTGCTTCCTGCTGAGAAGCAGGACTCCAGAGCAAGCGGGGTGGATAAAAGCTTTGATTACTTTGGCATCTTTTTAACAGCTGGTTTGCTAGTTTTAGCCAAACATTGAAATGACATGATTGTAGCGTCCTCCCAGAGGAAGGTAGGACTGGGATGGCCAGGTGGATAGCGGAAGCAGAGCAAGGAGGTAGATCTTGCAGGAGAGCCCCAGGTGTCACTTTCCTTGATCTTCTGCTGGGGCTTCAGACCTGAGAAAGGGTTGGGGTCAAGCCGTATGGAAGAAATCCCAGGGCAGATCTTTTGCGTTGTTCCTGTGGATCCTGGAATAAAAAAGAACCCTTGGATTGACAAAGACAGTTTTGGGGACTATTTGTTGGAGTGTTGGCTGGAGTGAGCTTTGACTTCCAATCTTCCACTGCCATGCTGGCAGTTCCACCCATCCAGGTCCGGTCAGGTGCAGAGGTGCAGAGATAAAGGATGACCTTGGCTTTCTAGAAGGAATTTTGTTTTGGCTACATATCATCTAACTCCGTGCAATCTCCCCCTCCCATTTTCCCACAATAGAAAAGGCAAAGTAGAAGAATAGAAAGTGTGGCAGGCCAAAACTCCAAAAGGAATATGGCTGCAGGCCTGACATGGGGCTTCAGTCTTGGGATTGCAGTTGCCATCTTGAGTTGGTTTTATTCCTTCTCCGTCTCTTTAGCTCCCACTCCAGCCTGTTGCTAGCCCCCTTGGAAGTTACCTGGTTAAAGTCTTTTTTTTAAAGCCAATGTCTTCCAACCTCAGCAACTTTAAGATGATGGACTTCAAGTCCCAGAATTACTCAATCTTCTTTAAGAAAACAATGGCTTCCAAAAATGAGACGTGGAAAAGAGAAACAGCTTTAAGAAGGAAAAGTTTAGCATATGAATCAGGAGAGGACCTTTGGAGAAATTGAGTGTTGAGGTGTTGATATTCAATGCAGAATCAACAAGGACCCTAGGGAAAGAGTGAGGTCTTTGTTGTGTGATTATCATCTTGACTTTTTGATGTGTAGGCCTGCAGGTACTGTTGTGTGTCAAATGTATATGGGGGGATTGAGGCAGAGATTTCTTTTAAGTTTTGCAGATGTTCAGTGGGTGTTTGTGTTAGAAATTGTTTTGGTTCCATTTGAGTCATTGTGTACATGAAAAACCGTGTGTCATCCAGACTCTAAGTTTGTGGACACCCGCAAACTTAGAGTGAACACTCTAATTTACTTGTCTTGTATATTCAAGCAGAAGTAATTTGGAGATCTTTGTTTCCTGTTTTAATTTGTCAAAGTGTGTGGTTTGAGGAGGGGGGGTTAATTTATCAAATATGCTTGTCTGTGAAAGAAATAGGATTGGTTCCCCCTAACTGCTAAGTTAATGAAAACTTAAGTTAATTATTACTCAGTTCTACAAGACTCGGACCACAATGCAATTGGAGTCAGGTTGTGTATGCTATTGGGAAATCAAATACACAGAATAGTCTGATTGGCTGGAAAATTTCAGACAGTGCTATAAATTACATCCGTGACCTTCAGAAGTTAATTCTGTACAGCTGAATAATTTCACTTTTATAAAACATGCACCGTTAAATAAATGCAGTCAATTTCCATTGTTCCCTCTGGCTTGGTTAAGAATGAAGCAATTGTATTCTGCAGGATCATAAACTCTGATCACAACTGCGGGAAAACTGCCCATTCTACTTTTTGCTTCACAAGATTTGATCAGACAGAAAAGCTAGAAATTTGGGGTAGGGAAGCAAAATCCTAAAACCTCCCTTTTTGGAAGCTGAATCTGGTTCCTAATCTTACATTTTTGTGATGAACATACATCATTAAAACTGTAGTAGAAAGGCACCAAAAGAGAACAGTTTGAGCTAGGGGCATTTTCAGACAGCTCATTAATTGACATTAGATTGCATTGCATTGTAACCTTGTTGTGATCTTGATAAGCAATCTAAAAATTGTCAGAGTTTGTTGCATAAATTCAAATCCAGAAGCACAAACAGGTAACTAATGCAGCAGGATTCATTGACTTCTTTATATACATAATAATAGATGAATAAATGTACAATACCAACAGGTGGTTCTTCCAAGTAAACACAAGGCAGGAGAGTTACAGGCAAACACAAGCAGTTAGTTTCATTTCAGCAGACAAGCCCAGGCAGACTGCTAGTTTACTTCTCAGAGCAGCAGACTGCTTAAGTTTCTGTTTCAATTCTCTGCACAGACTCAGATCTGTTTAAGCCCCCATTGGCTGATTTAGTTGCTATGCCTATTCATTGGCTGACCTTGTTCCCATGTCTCTCCCAGTCATGAATATTTTAACAAAAATTAAATGCATTGTAGTACCGTCATTCAAATCAACAGTTTAATGGAACTGCATCACGGGCTCCAGAGGGTTCAAAAATAGTCAAGATGGCGCCACATCCACGTAATAAAAGATCTAGCCTTGGAGCACATGGTCAAATATGACTTTTTGACTTTTCCTTGCAAATAAGCCTACCTAACTGTATATAATAGCTTTCTAGTGAGAGATATACACATTAATCCAAAGGAATTCCCAAATCCCTTAAAATTCAGCACAGGAGCCTTTTTATAGCATTTAATTTTGGTTTTTCTTTTACCCTAACAGAAAGAGCCAAGGAACAGTCAAGAAATCTGTACCTGCTAATTTAGCTATTGCAGCCATTTATCTTGAAATGTTGTGACATTCCAACAATGGAATGTCATTACAGCATATGTTATTATAATAAAAGTTAATGGTGTTTTTTAAGGGTTCCTCTAATTATCTTTAAAACAGTACGGCATTTAGTATGGCATAGTGCGTGTGTGTGTGCGCGCGCGCAATTCCAGGTGGATCTTTCTGACTTTCAGTGGAATTAAACATTGGCCATTTCAAGTTCTGAGATAGATGGATGGATGGATGGATGGATGGATGGACAAACTAATCAACAGTTGTTGCCAATATTAAAGCAAACTTCATCATGTACTTTTTGTTGATTAATTTTTATGTATTTATTTATATCCCACCTTTATTATTTTTTATAAATAATTCAAGGTAGTGACCATACCTTCTCCTTCATTCTTCTGTTTTCCTCAGAAAAAGAATCCTGTGAGGTGAATTGGGCTGACATGGAGTGACCAGCCCAAAGTCACCCAGTCAGCTTTCATGCCTAAGGCAGTACTAGAACACACCATTTCCTGGTTTGTAGCCTCACACGTTTAGCACTAGACCAAACTATGATGTTGAAATGTGTTTGATTAGTAGCTTGGGTTCAGCCTAACCAGTAGTAACTTGGTTTCCCTGAACCGGTTCTCTCAGCGGTACCATAGGTGTACCATCTTGTTTTTTACTCTTGCACATGCACAGAGCAATTATATATGCGTGTGTGTGTGTGTGTGTGTGTGTGTTGTATTTGTGCTGATAAATAAATAAATGAATTTATTTATCAGCACAAATACAACACAAATATAAAAAGGCAACATTAAAAATTAAAATATGGTTTTCTGCCTGGATGGTCCTCTGTGATGTGCCGAATGGCAGAAAGGGGGAGTAGTGAGCTCCCTCCCGTATTTGGGCATACCAGGGGTTGTAACACAAATACATACCTATTTCCCTGGCCTAGCTAATAAGGAAGAGAGCCTGTGGCTTAGTGGCAATTACATCTGCCTAATATGCAATACAGCCCTGGTTCGATTCCCAGTAAGGGTATGGCTAGCTGATGAGAGCTAAATAGCTTGAAATAGATCTATACTAGTCTCTATTTATTTATCAGCACAAACACAACACACACACACACACACACACACAAGGTTTTTTTATTTTCAAAACAAACACAACACATAAAATCTTCCTTCTTTACATACTGTAGAAAGTGTATCAGTTGGTTACAAAAGACTTTCGTGCATCTCTTCCACAGTCATCAAGCATAATTCATATTAACTCTCAAGTATTTTAACTCGGATATTTATACATGTTACCATCATCATACCTCCATTTTCATTTGACTATAATTGTTTAAATGTCCTTCATCCTAAAATATACCAAGATTTAATACGTAACCACCTACTGGCATTTCATTTGCTATTTCTAAAATCCTCCAATGACACTGAATCCTTATGTCCTATTCTAGCTAAACATCCATAATTTTTGTTGCACATCCCTGAGCAAAGCGGCTGTAGTGGCAGTCGGAAGCTACCCCTGCTCGGGTTGGTAGTCGGACTTTTGGTTTGAGCTCTGTGCTTGGCAATTTGATTGCAAATGTTTCATCCCCATTCGATGAGACATTGTCGGTGCGTTTTGACGAACACACTTCAAAATGCACTGATGATGTCTCCTTGAATGGCGATGAAACATTTGCAACCAAACTGTCAAGCTCAGAGCTCAAGCCAACAGCCTGACTATGATATGATGTTCATACTTCTGTTGTAAAATGCATAGATCTTATCCCACAGTGGCTTGACCAATGAGAGTTTAAAACTTCTTGTCTTTCAAATCAAGGTACAGCTCTCAGTTGCAGGTCATTAAACCTTTGTTCTTTCTATCCAGTCATTTTTTTTATTCTACATCCCTGTAGCTTTCTTGGCAGGGTGTTTCGAAAATGGTTTGTCCTTGCCTCCTTCCTTGGGCTGAGAAAAGATGACTGGTCCAAGATCACCCCACTGGCTTTGTGCTTAAGGTGGGACTAGAACTCATGGTATCCAAGTTTCTAGTGTGATGCTTCAATCAATCAGCACCAAACTCAGTCTCTAAATCACAATTAATGTGGTCTTAAAAAGGGAAATTTTCCTCTGTCAGTCATTATGTTTCGGCTTCCTTCTGTTTTTGCTTCTGCATTATAGGGTGTTTTATTACAAAAGAGTGAAAACTTTCCAATGAGGGTTATTATGTTTGGCCCCAAACCAAAAGAATTTGTATCGCTACTGCCAGCAACATGGTTATTTTTTTTTTCATTATGGAAATGAAGTTTTTCCTACTGTGTCTACTGCTTGTTGACTTTCAAATTATTCGAGAATTAAAACATTCTGTTATGCTTATTTTGGGAAAAGAGGTGATTGGGAGGAGAGAATGGTTTTAGATGGATAAAGCACAGATCAAACTTGTGTATTGAAATCAGGGTTTTTTTTCTTTGCCAGGGGCATATTTGGAATGAACCAGATTAGCCTGCAAACTGTTGCAAAAATCATTTTCAAATCCTTGGGTTTAATCATTGCACTTTTGATTTATAGTGCTGTGTTTCATTTTCTCCCTAAAACATGACTGGCTGGGGAACTCTGGGAGTTGAACTTCACATGACTTAAAGTTGCCGACGTTGGAAAACCTTGCCCTAGTACTCTGATGGCTTACCTTTTTCTCCTCATATGCCGAAATCATGCACGAGCATGCTATTGTGCACACATGTGCACAGACACAATGCAATGCGCCCCCTGTATATTTGCACGTGACCCCCCCCCCCCGCACTCCCTCTTGGCCTCCTGCACCATGGTGAGGGGGAGGACGTTTTCATTTTTCTCGAGCCTCCGGGAGGCTGAAAACTGCCTCCCCTGGGCTCCGGATGCCCTCCCTGAAGCCTCCTGGCACCAAAAATGGAGCATGGGAGGTGCACCACACACCCCTGTGCTCCCCCCCCCGTGCATGTGCATGGAACCACCACGCATCTCCCACATGCACAACACATCCGAAAATCAGCTGGTTGGTGGGCACGCTTGCACGTGGCTTGCGTGCCTGCAGAGAGGGCTCCACGTGCCATCTGTGGCACACATGCCATAGGTTTGCCATCACGGCCCTAGTACAGGGGTGTCAGAATCATGCTCGCCAGCCGGATGCGCCATGCTCTGGCCATGCCCACTCCCAGTTTAGTGAAGGGGGGAAAGTTGGGCTATGTTAAGTGACAACAATGTGTTATCACGAGTTTGACAACTCTGCCGTAGTAGAAAGCCTCTGTGTTGATCAATTGGGTGAACTGTGAAAAGGGCGGATGTGAGAGTTAGATTAGACCCAAGTAAGGAGCGTCAGCAATTGGAGAGGTAGATTGCTGATTGATTGCTCTTCTGCTAGCAGCTAGAGAAAGCTCGTTTGCTAGGAACATCAACATAAATGTGCTCTCATCCAGATCAGATCCAGATTACAGTGCTTTACAGCCCCTCTCTAAGCGGTTTACACAGTCCGCATATTGCCCCAAACAATCTGGGCCCTCATTTTAACCGACCTCAGAAGGATGGAAGGCTGAGTCATCCTTGAGCCTTGGGGTTAGGATTGAAAAAATCGAACTCCTGGCAATGAGAGCAGAATTAGCCTGCAATACTGCATTCTAACCCCTGCACCACCACTGCTCGTCCAATTGAAAGTTTCGTAAAAGATCACATGAAGTCCAAACTCAACCAAGCCAGCCCAAACTACATTTCAGTTCAGCATGTTGTTTGACTTACTCCAACATTGAAACCGATTCAGCAAACCATGTTTAAACCTCGGCTAAGGAAAAGTATGAACCCAGCCACTATCTAAATTGATTGCGTCATAATAATAATAAGACCGCTATTATGTAGTTCACTTTGGGATGAGCCTGATAGAAAAGAGCAGATGTTTGAGCAGGCAAGAATAGGATTGATTAAAGTCAATGGCGAGCTCTCATTGTAGCTAACAAAATTTAAAAACCACACACAAAAAGTTTAAAATGCAGAGTAAAACTAGCTAAAGACTATTTTATATGGCTAGAAACACCATCTTAATTTGGATTTGTCCCATTCAGATTAAGGCTGAGTTCTAGAGTATGTAAAATAAAATTTAAAGTTATTTTGAACAAATAAAATAAAATAAACCCTCAGCTATAATAAATTCTTCTCCCAGATAGACTTGTTAAAACCACAGGCTCTTGCCAAAGACAGTAGGATATTTTTTGATATTTTATTAAATATTGTTACTGCATTGCTGTTACTTGGATTTATATTGTAAATCTTTGTAGATATGTTTGCAATGAGACTGACAGATAGATATAAACATATACAATGATTCATAGAGAACATGAGAATTTCCCTACAGTGGACTACATATTTTCCTCCTGGTTTTTAATGAGTGAAAATTCTCTTTTGCGTTCAATTGTTGAGGGTTTTTTTTCCCTGACTGTGGTTTTGATGACGCAAATAGGGATTCGGTTTTGCAATTCAGCTGTAGAGAAGAAAGATTGAAAAGATGTTTAGATTTCCTCAACCTCAAAAAGGTTATCAAATCTTTCAAGTTATCCTAGGAGGACAAAGGACTGTGCCATGATGTCACTAAGCAAATCACACCAGTGGTGTAGTGTCATGACTTCTACCAGAGGCTATGGAGACATAGACTCTAGTGTAGCTTCAGAAGATGGTCCCCAAGAAGCATTTTTCTCAGCCAGTAAAACCAAATATCAGAATGCATAATTCTATTACGGTGGATATGAATATCGCTTCATTTTATTATGAAGTTTTTAAAATATCATTTTATATTTATAACAATGCATATATTTTGGATAAATAGATTAGGTGGCAACAGGTTGTAAGCTGGGAGAAAGAAATAGGACAGTGGATCTCATGAAATAGAAACAAACTTCATAGTTATATTTTATCCGATTGCAGTCTTTACACTCGAAGCGTTTATAATATTCATTCATTCATTTCTACATAGCCCATCTCACCTAAGTCACTCTGGGTGCTTTACAATAAAAATTATATATATATATATATATATATATATATATATATATATATATATATATATATATATATATGTGTGTGTGTGTGTGTGTGTGTGTGTGTGTGTGTGTGTGTGTGTGTGTGTGTGTGTGTGTGTGTGTGTGTGTGTGTGTGTCACAACGCCTGGTATGCCCAAATATGGAGCACACTGCTTTCCTTTTCTGTCTTTCGGCTCACTCCAGGAGACCATCCAGGCAGAAAACCATCTTTTATGTTGCCTTTGTTACATTTGTGTTGCACTTGTGCTGATAAATAAATAAAGGGAGACTAGTATAGATCTATTTCAAGCTATTTAGCTCTCATCAGCTAGCCATACCCTTACTGGGAATCGAACCTGGCCTGTATTACATATTAGGCAGTTGTATTAGGCACTAAGCCTGTGGCTTAGTGGCTAATACAACTGCCTAATATGTAATACAGGCCAGGTTCGATTCCCAGTAAGGGTATGGCTAGCTGATGAGAGCTAAATAGCTTGAAATAGATCTATACTATATATATATTATAACAAGCATACTGACAGGATCCAATCTTTGTATTAAGTCATACTACTGTTTGGTTGGTTTTTAGTTTAGAAAATTGTATGAACTTGGTCCATTATGGTTTACTCAAACTATTATTTAGCATGTAGTGCCAAGCAGCCTAGTTGGGATTTACTTCAAAAAAAAAAAAAACTCGGAAATATTCACAGGAGGGTATGTATGTGTATGTCAGAAAATGCAATTTAAACACACACACACACACCCCACAACAAATTGTGATCTAGTATAATACATGAAATATAGCCTTCATTTTGATATTGAAGGATACTCAAAGAGACAAAGAAAATGAAGAAAAGGATGCCTCATCTTTTTATGGTAAATGTAAAGGTTCCCCTTGCACATACGTGCTAGTCATTCCTGACTCTAGCTCATCTGTGTTTCAAAGCCAAAGAGCCAGTGCTGTATTCTCCGTGGTCATGTGGCCAGCATAACTAAACGCCGAGTGGTTCCTATTTTTCTACTTGCATTTTTACATGCTTTCGAACTGCTAGGTTGGCAGAAACTGGGACAGGTAATGGGCGCTCACTCCGTTACGCGGCGCTAGGGATTCGAACCGCTGAACTGCTGACCTTTCTGGTCGACAAGCTCAGCGTCTTAGCCACTGAGCCACCACGTCTCCTCCATAAAAGATATTTTATGGAGATCTTACTACCTTACCAGTAATTTGTACCCACGCCGGCAAAACTTGAGTTCTGATGCATGGAATCTAGCCAGGCTCAAATTTATTTAGAGGGCCGTCCCAATTTATGATTCTAAATTTCCACTACAAAACAGCTTGCCTCTTTTTGAGCAGATGGCTTACTGTGAAAGCGCAATAAGGGAATATGTTGTTTTAAAAGACAGATACCGACCTTCTTCAGCTGGAAATTCGCGAGCTGCAAAGGACGGGCTTGTTTTAAACCATCTGGCCTTTGTTCCTTTTGGGGAATTTTGGTTTGTAGGTGGAAAGATGGGCGTAGCTTGGTTTGAAAGGCAGAATTGTGGCTAGAAGGATCTCAGACTGCAGCTTATAAACAGGGAATCTAAATTAATCTACAGTTGCATTTTCAGCCCTGCCAAGCAGCTAGGACCAGCAATGAATGCTAACTCCACGCTGACAGCTAAATTGAACAGTATATTGCATGGCAATCCAGACTAGAACAATTAGATTAATTCCGGTTCCTCGCCTCCTCTGAGATTTTGCACGGTTATAAATATACCTCTGACTAAAAGGAAATTTTCTTCCTGGTTATTTATGTTTTAAAATTCTGTGCAGACTGCCTCGGTTGCATACCCTTTCATTTTAAACACTATGTCATACTTCAGAACAGTGTTTCTCAACCTTGGAGACTTGAAGGTGCGTGTACTTCAACCCCCAGAATTCCCCATCCAGCATGGAACTTGACGGCCACCTTATGCTGGGGGTGTCTACCAGGGAGGGAGGGGGGAAGCAATCCAGAAAACAAAAGAGTGCATGTAAAAGGGGGCAGAGGATTTGCAGCCCAAGTTTAAATTTTATTGACCCTCTGCAGATCTTTCTGCTTTATATTCACTCTAGTCCTAATAAAACCAACGTAATTTTGCAATAGATTTAAAGCGTGCTGTCCTGTTCCCCCTACATATGTCAAGAGTTTATTCAAACTCCCCAAACACATCCTCACAATGCACCCCTATTTCGCAGGTTTGGATTCCAAGCTCAGAGTCACTGGGTAAACAAGTCCAATGGGCACACACGGAGTCCAGAAAAACAGTCCATGATTCAAACAGGCCAGGATACACCGCACAAACACACAAGGCATGGAGCAACGCTCAACTCCTCAGGGCGGGGTTAAGTAGGCAAATCAATGCAGCCCTTCATGAGAGGCGAGGTTGCCTCCTCATGAGTAGTCTAGCTGACCGACGTTGTGCCTGTCACCTCTCTGTTCTACGTGTCCTCGGATCAGGAGGAGGTGTGGACTCCACCTCCTCATTGCTAACAGGTGACAGCTGCTCCCAGTCCTTGCCAGAAGCCTCCTGGCCAACTTCCTGCAGGTCGCCTCCCTCAGCCTGTCGCTGGTCCCATCAACCCAGCTGAGGCTAATCCAGGGGTCAGCAGCCTTAAACATTCAAAGAGCCACAAAGGTCCTAACCAGAAGCCCCCCGTTCAATTCTGAAGCCGACCGGAAGTCTGGTTCCCACACCATAGAGTCTTCTCTTAGTGTGGCGTCCAAATTCCTCTACCCGTCCTAACTGAAAGCCCTATCAATTGTGAAGCCGACCGGCAACAGTGAGACACAACAGAAGGATGAAAGAGCCACATGCAGCTCCAGAGCCGCAGGTTGCTGACCCCTGGGCTAATCCAACAAGTTAGTATTCTCTGTGCCCCAATCCTGATCAATATTTGGCTCGATGCTTTCCTCTGCAGACTCAAACTTACCCTTGCATCTGGAGTTCCTAAAGATGGAAGTAATCTAAAATTCCCTGATCACAATATCTTAAACCAGGATTGGGCAAGAAAAGGGTAAACTCACTTATTGTCAATTATTGTCGTTGAACTATCCAGTTCAGAGCAAATTGAGTTGGAAGGAGATGAGTTGGAGGAGATCCCCACATTTGTTGCCGAAAGCCGGAGTTGCACGCTAGAAGGCATAATGACATCATGGTTCAAACTGTGTGAAATATGTAATGGCATAATTTGTATAATGACCTCGTGAGCTGTATGGCATCACTCTCCTTGTCCATCCGAGCAGAAAGTTGCTTTGAGTTTATGGATTCATCGCCTTTCCTTCTCCGGATGATGAGAAAAAGATGACACTATATTTGAGGGTTGAAACCAGGATAAGTCTGACTGTTGATTGGACTTACCGTGTTTTTCAGAGTATAAGAAGCACCTTTTTCTTTTAAAAAGGGGGGTAAAAATCTGGGTGTGTCTTATACGCTGAATACAGCATTTTTAGCCTCCCGAAACACCTCCCCTTTTGCAAAAATGGCCATGCATAGCCTTTAGGAGGCTTCCAAAGTGCTCCTGGGGGCTGGGGAAGGCAAAAATGAGTGAAAATGGGCCATGTTTGTGCATTTTTGCCCCCACCCCCACCCCCCAAAGCACTCTAAGCCTCCTAAAGCTATGCATGCCCTTTTTTTGACAAGAAAGAGGCCTGTTTTCATGAAAAATGGGCCATTTTTGGGAGGTCTGCAGAATGCAAAAACTTGTTTTTTAATTTTCCTCTTTAAAATCTTGGTACGTCTTATACTCTGGTGCGTCTTATACTCCGAAAAATATGGTATTTACCAATTCTGGTCTAACGTCTACAGTTGTTTGTTCTGACATCAATTGATGTAACCAAGAGTTTGTTTTCCATTGCTGGCACCCATTGAACTCCATAACCATAACCGATCTGGGAATGTCTTTCCCCTACAAGCACCTGCACTCAGGTGTTATAAGAGGCACTTGGCATTGATGGTATCTGATTTCACTGAGTCACTGTTTAACTGAGTAGCTTTTCCAAAAGCTATTTAAAAAGCCCCTTTCTTAAGCAGTCAGCATGCAAAATCATCCTCATTTTGTTCCAGTGACTTTGACCAAAGGCAGTACTGTATTTCAGGAGAGGGACGGGAGAATGAATTCAAATGTGTTTCTTCACAGCCTTTGTAGCTGTACAGCCTTGGTAAATTATGGCCTGTCTCCAGCTCAGAATTTCAGTTCTTAGTCACTCGAACAAGAAGCAGTCCTCAAGTTGAGTTGAAGTCCTGAAGTATCTTCATGGATTTGGTGACAATACAGAAGTGTTTTCTTCCAACATGCATTTTGACTTCCCATTCTAACCGTTGCATTTTCTGGTAGGCTTCCATTCTGAAAGCTATCTTGTTCTTTCTCAAGTGCAACCAAAGTCAGCCAGTTTTTGCCGCCTACTGTGATTTCTTGTGATTGTGTGTGTGTGTGTGTGTGTGTGTGTGTGAGAGAGAGAGAGAGAGAGAGAGAGAGAGAGAGAGAGAGGTGGTATTCAGCAGGTTCTGACCAGTTGTGGAGAACTGGTAGTGGAAATTTTGAGTAGTTCGGAGAACCGGTAAATACCACCTCTGGCTGGCCCCGCCCCCATCTATTCTCTGCCTCTCGAATTCCAGCTGATTGGAAGGGAATGGGGATTTTACAGTATCCTTCCCCCACCATGCCCACTAAGCCACACCCATCAAGCCACGCCACACCACAGAACCGGTAGTAAAAAAAAATTGAATCCCACCGTGTGTGTGTGTGTGTGTGTGTGTGTAAAAGTAATGTAGGCATAAATATTCATAACTAGCAAATCTCAATGCCCTTCTCTTGCTAGTATCCTCAAGAATTCCTGGAATTACTGTCTTAATGGGGGGGGGGAAAGGTATCGGGTTACATTGCCATTGAAATGCTGATAAGATTTACCAAGAATTTCAATTTCAATGTCGGCCTTTTTATGTGCCAGTTAGCACTCATTCCTTCTATGTTTCTATTCTGCTAGCACACTCCCACTCAGCCAAGAATTTATTTTGCACACAGGAGCTCTGCCTGTCATGTGCAACACATACACAAAAAAATAGCAAGCTTTGATGACACCGGTGGCTACTATCTTTGCTTGGTTAACCTACACCCTGTGGGCATCCTTAACAAGGGAAGAAATCAACTATGATATATCTATGATATAATCTCTTTGATTTGGAATTCTGGAAGTGGAAATTCACAAATCTTTATAAAGTGGCCAAGGTTGGTCACATGTCCACTGAGCCCAGAGTCACTTGATGAATTTTTGGGACCTTATGACAAAATCAGTGGGGAAGCCAGATTCACAGATTGTTCTTCTGCTTTCCATATTATACCTTATTTTACCTCTGCCCTATCTCCTCTGCCTCTCTCCTCCCCCCTACGTCCTTTCTTCCATCTACCATCTCTCTCTTCTCTACTTCCCCTTCCTCTCTCCTTCTCCTCCCTCCTCTTTCCACTCCTCCTCTCTCTCCTCCTCTTTCTCTCCCTTCTGTTTCCCTCTCTCCTATCCCTTCTCTCCCTCCTTTCCTCTCCATTTCTCTTTTCCACACTGTCCGCTTAGTTTGCATGGTGTATTTCAGCGTCCGAGCAAGCTTCATTTAATATTGATGGTATTAATAATTGCATTCTAATAAACATCTTTCATATTAATAGCTTTACCTGCGTCCTTCTTTTAACAGTATACATATATATGAATTCCAGTAAATATTGACAATATTGCAAATCTTTTATTTTACTCTGCTGTTACTACAGTGTCAGGGTTCCAAGTAACACCCCCAATGAAAAAAGACTCAGAGGCTTGAAGTTCCTCAAAGTTCCATTTTATTAGAGATGTCATATTGGCACATCTGGGAAAACTCGCATCTGAAAGCTTCCATGTTTTCCTCACCCAAATGAAAGTCCAAGCCCCTGCCCATCACCCACATGTCCATCACAGGGTCCAATCAGGAACCCTCCCAACTGGAGATGCCTCCCAGTCACGCCATTCCAGGCGCAGGGCAAGATGTCCTTGACTCTCTGAGAAAGGAAGATTGTTTTGACTATATATCTGCAATACTCCATATAATCCCCCCTCCCATTTCCCCACAGCAGAAAATGTGATAGGCCTGAAGGCCCAATGTAATAGATATATGTATGTCCTGAAGAAATCTATTAAAGCAGAGAACAATATCCTATATATTTATAGGATGCCACAATCAAAGGTGATTTTTGGCAGCTCACATAAAAAATATGTTACAACACAAACTCTATGCAAAAATAAAATCCTGACAACATATTTGAGAATTCTTGCAAAGAATTATCAATTATTGTCTATTATTGATTCTTCAATGCTTCTTATCATTATCATCAGTTTCTGAATTAACATGAATTAAATAATTAGAGGGAATGAAGTAGCAATGGTTTAAAATGCTGTACTCTTTGTATATTAAAGACATGCAATTTTTATGCCAAAGATTGCAAGTCTCTTCATGAGATGAAGTCTTGGATTGAAATTCCAGTTTGTTCCCAATCAATTTTTTTCCCCACTTGCTTTGAAGCAATGCTTAACATAGAGAGATACTTTTTTTTCATCATCTTTCTGGGGTCATCTTGAAAGCTCTTTATTTTTCAGGCAGCTGCTCTGGTTTATCTTTAGTTTCCACTCCATCTTCCCATTGTTCCCTTTGCCTCGCTCCCTTCTTCAGTTCAGACTCCCTTTGTGGCACACAGTTGTGTGTGACTCACAACCAGCCTTCCCACACGGAAAGGCCCTCCTGCCCAAGTGGAATTGCTATCAAGATGAGCAGCAAAGCAGCGGAAAGGTTTCATGGTGTGGGGAAGGAGCGCCCTCTTCAGACGCACCAGGAAAATCCACTAATAATGAAAAATGGAAGTGCCCCCCCACACACACACACACCCCAAAGCCCCAAATAACATCTTGGCTTCTCTGGAAGGAAAAAAAAAATGACACCCATTCATTTGTATTTTTTAAATTACACTTTGAGACAGAATATGCTTTATTCCTTGAGGCTGGCAATAGCATCCTCTGGGGAATTCTGTCTGAGGTTTTAGTTTCGGATGTTCATTCAAATAGCCCCATCTGAGATTTTATTTATTTGTAAGCTAGTCTCTCTCTCTCTCTCTCTCTCTCTCTCTCCCTCCCTCCCTCCCTCCCTCCCTCCCTCCCCCCCTCTCTCTCCCTCTCCCTCCCTCCCTCTCTCTCTTTCTCACGCACGCACACACACACACACCTTCTTGCACTCTAAGACAGGATACTAGAATAGAATAACAGAGTTGGAAGGGACCTTGGAGGCCTTCTAGTCCAACCCCCTGCTTAGACAAGAAACCCTAAACCACTTCAGACAAATGGCTATCCAACATCTTCTTAAGGACTTCCAGTGTTGGGGAATTCACAACTTCTGGAGGCAAATTATTCCACTGATTAATCATTCGAACTATCAGGAAATTTCTCCTTAGTTCTAAGTTGCTTCTCTCCTTGATTAGTTTCCAAACATTGCTTCTTGTCCTGCAGTTTATCTTCTTCAATTATATTTTTAATTGTATACCTAAAAAAAACCAAAAGGGAAAAATAATAGCAGTGTACATTTCTCACCAAACTGTTCTTCCATATATTCACCTTTTATTGTAGGATTACAGAATAGAAAGAGGAGTAGAGTTGGAAAGGACCTTGGAGGTCATCTAGTCCAATCCCCTGCTCAAGCAGGAGACCCCCATACTATTCTGGACAGATGGCTATCCAATCTCTTCTTTAAAATCTCCAGTAATTGACCACCCACAATTTCTGAAGGCAAGTGAGATTGTTCTCACTGACAGGAAATTTCTCCTTAACGTCTAGGTTGGATTTTGCTTTGTTAAGCTTCCATCCCTTACTTCTTGTCTTGCCCTCAGGTACTTTGAGAAGTACTGTTTCTTAGTAGTGTCCTAGTATGTGTTTGCTCTGATTTGGGTCATATTGAATGCGTTGTATTATTGGGGACTGTCTTCCCCAAAGGTCCACCCTATAATTCAGGATGAGCGACTGTTTTTCTCCTGAATGTTTTTCTGACTTTTCAGTTAGCTAAAAAGAGCTGTTGTGGCATAGTGGTTAGGATGCAATACTGCAGGGCTAACTCACTGCTTACTCCAGGAGTTCGATTCTGAGCAGCTCAAGGTTGACTCAGCCTCCCATCCTTCCGAGGTGGATAAAATGAGGACACAATTGTTGTTGGCAATATGCTGATTCTGTAAACTACTTAGAGAGGGCTGTAAAGCACTGTGAAGCGGTAAGGTAAAGGTTCGCCTTGCACATATGCGCTAGTCGTTCTCAACTCTAGGGGGCAGTGCTCATCTCTGTTTCAAAGCCGAAGAGCCAGCGCTGTCCGAAGATGTCTCCGTGGTCATGTGGCCAGCATGACTAAATGCTGAAGGCGCACGGAATGCTGTTGCCTTCCCACCAAAGGTGGTCCCTATTTTTCTACTTGCATTTTTACGTGCTTTCGAACTGCTAGGTTGGCAGAAGCTGGGACAAGTAATGGGAGCTCATGCCCTTACGCGGCGCTAGGGATTTGAACCGCCAAACTGCTAAACTTTCTGATTGACAAGCTCAACGTCTTAGCCACTCAGCCACCGCGTCCCTTTTTATGATGAAGCAATATGTACGTCTTAAGTGCTATTACTATTGCAAGCCACCCATAATGGACCAACCTGTGCAGGTTTCAAATCTAGCAGCCTGCCACCCTCAAAACAGCTGTGTGCTGAAAACCTCCATCTGTTCTGTTTGAGCCCAGTTGTCGCTGTTAATGCACAAAGATCAGAGGAAGAATTTCGTTGACTCTTTTGCACGCCTTGAATCCCAAGGACCGTAGAACCTGGCGGGGAGAAAGATGATAAGGCCATTTGCTTCCCAAATAGACCCAAGCAACTGTTCAGTTAATTATAGACTTGAGAAGAAGCCCTGGAAGATCAAAGTCAATATCCCTTGCTCGGAGAAGGTGCCAGATAGGAAGGAGAAGTGAATCTATAGAAAATGTTTCCATAATGCCATTTCCGTCCTTTGGTGATCTCCGAAGGTTAGGCATCACCAAGCCTAACCCAGATCAGGCTCTGAGGAAAAGCTATTGCATTTCCTTCCAGTCTAGTCAGTGATGGACCACCTGTCCTTTAAAATGATGTTGTTTGATATTTATACTGTATTTTTCAGAGTATAAGACGCACCTTTTTTCCTCAAAAAGAGGCTGAAAATCTGGGTGTGTCTTATATACTGAATACAGCATTTTTGGCCTCTCGAAGCCCCGCTCCCTTCACCAAAATGGCCGTGCATAGCCTTTAGGAGGCTTTCAGAGAGCTCATGGGGGCTGGGGAGGACAGAAATGAGTAGAAAGTGGGCTGTTTTTTGCACGGAGGCCTACTAGGCCCAAAACTGGGCCCGGGGGAGGTACGGTGCCCACCCTGCGGCCCATTTTTGCTCAAGGGTGGGGGGCAGGAGGCTGAGTGCTGCCTGTCACACACCCCTGGTCACACCCACCCAGCCGGTCATTAGAGCAGAGAACCAGTTGTTAAATTATTTGAATCCCACCACTGCCTGGAGAGAATTGAATTCTGTTGCTGTGGTTAATGCTGGGCTCTAAAAATTGTGCGTCAGTGCAAATAACAAACTGTTATTTTGTGTGAACTGCCCCTAAGTGATTTCTCTAGTCTCAGAAGCTAAGTTGGGTTGGGTTGGGCTAGCCTTTTAATTAAGAATCGGCTGAAAGGAGATTTCATAGTTTTATGTAATATATATATATATATTTTAATCTGCAGGGCTATTTCTCCAACATCACTTGTGCCGTTTTCACCAAACGCCAGAATCCTCCATTTCTGACCCACAGAAAAGGAAAGACGACAGGCACGTGAGAGAAAAACCGCATTATTTCGCCCACGTCTACTCCACTTCTACTGCGACCCTCAGCAGGTATGTTCCTTGTCAGTGTTGTGAAGGCTGTTTGCTGTACCTCAGTGGTGGGTTATGACCGGTACGTACAGGTACAGGTACCATTCCGGTATGTTGCTCCGGAGGATCCACCCACACTCCTTACTGGTATTTGAGCTGTTCAGGGCTTCTGCTCATGCGCACAGAGTATATGGCGCCTGCGCGATGCTCTGCCGAGCAGCTGGAGTGTCGCGGAGGCATCGCAGGTGTAAGTATGCATGCATGTGCTGCGTGCATTCATGTGGTGGATGCCTGGCCCCGTTGTACCGTACTGGTTGCAACGGGATCCGGAACCCACCACTGCTGTACCTTATAGTCTTGGCGGTTGCATTTCCAAGCCCCATCCCTGCCCCCCTCACCCCTGAGAAGCCAGAAGGGTTGTCTGTGTAACCATGGGAGAAGAAACACAATTCTGGGTCCCTTCCGCATCCTTCAGAAAATGAACTTTCAGGCGCTACAAACAATCTTCAGACTTACGAGGACAACTGAGCCCAACATGTCCGTGGTTAAATGAAAAATTGCTAATTGAATTTTGCCCCGTTTTACGAATTTTCTTGCCGCATTTGTTAAGTGAGCCGCTGCAGCTGTTCATTTAGTAACGCGGTTGTGAAGTGAATCATGCTTCCCCATCGGCTCTGCTTGCCAGAAGGTCGCAAAAGAGGATCGCGTGACACCCCACCCCCACCACCCCCGGGGACGCTGCAACCGTCGTAAATATGAACCGGTTGTCAAGCATTCGAATGTAAGCCCCATGGGGATGCTGCAATGGTTGTAAGTGAAAAATGGCCATCAGTCATTTTTTTCAGTAACCTGTAACTTCGGATGGTCACTAAATGAATTGTTTTCAGTTGAGGACTACCTGTGCTAGCTGTAACCTTCCCTTTTTTCCCCCCAATTCTTCCATTTTGACTGAAAGCAGCTCCTGGCAGAAGATAGTTCTTCAGGATAAGAAATATGTTATAATCTCAGAGACAGACTGTTTGCTTGAAGCAATTGCATAATTCCATATTGATTTGACAAATATAGGATTTCTTTTTTTTTTAATGCCCTATTTTGGTTTCCATAGTTACGCATGGCATTGGTGTGGTCAGAATGTGACCTTGATTAGGGTCCCATTCTTTGCGGGAGCCTCGTGGGTGTGTGTGTGAAGAAATTGGCCTCCCTCTTTCTGCCATGAAATTAGGATTATTTGAACAATAATATCTGTTTGCATCATTTGCGCCAGGGGTGTCAAACTCAAGGCCCATGGGCAAGATCCAGCCTGCGGAATGCTTAGATCTGGCCCGCAGAACCGCCCTGGAAACAGCGAAGAACTGGCCCACGGTGCCTCTACCAGCGAAAACGTAACTCGGGAGGACTATGTGCGCCCCCCACCCCCACCCCGAGTTCCATTTTTGCTGGCAGGAGGCTGTTTGGGTTGAAAATGGAACTTGGGGGGACCCACACCCACCCTGACCACCCCCACTCTGGCTGCCACCCTGACCCCCCCCCCAGGTAAAATACAATCCTGATGTGCCCCAAATAAAATCGAGTTTGATATCCATGACCTGAACTCTTTTCTCCTGTAGGAGACAAGGATATGAGGGAAATAATCCTCTGTTTTTCCTTCCATGATTTTAGTTGTGGGTTTGCAGCACACACACACACACACACACACACACACACACACACACACACACACAGTCATATGGTGATAAAGTATTTAGCATGTTAAGAACATGTACTAAATCACTATATCCCCAAACTGAAAATATGACAATTCGGATATGCGCGATATCTATTTTTCAGATAACCCTTTTTCTCAGTGGCCTGTGATGGCATCTTTGGCTACCAGCCAGCAGAGGGAGCCATTTTCAACAAGGAGTTAAGATGGAAATCTGATTACTATTGGTGTTACTAATGACCTAGAGTAAAAACTCAGCAGACTGAGTTTAGGTCACAAATTATATGGGTTTTGGAAGGAAAAGGAATAGGATGATTCAGGAAGAGAATGTCCTTTTCAAACTGATTTGCAAGTCTTTGTTTCACTTTGTTATTCAAGGCAGCTGTTGTCAGGCATCAGATCCGAGCCATAAAACCACAAGTGAACACCAGAGGGCAGTAACAACTTACTCATCTCAGGTTGACCTTTGCTGCCCTCTAAGGGTGATGTAGATTTTGACAGGGGAGGTCTGACAATCTTCCTGCATTTTAGTTAACACTAGAGACATAACCAGTCATTACATTACATTACACTGAGCCACGATGGTGCCGTGGTTAGAGTGCAGTATTGCAAGCTGCTTCTGCCGACTGCCTGAAATTTGGCAGTTCAAATCTCACTAACCTCAAGGTTGAGTCAGCCTTCCATCCTTCTGAGGTGGGTGAAATGAGGACCCAAATTGTTGGGGGCAATAGGCTGAATCTGTAAACCGCTTAGAGAGGGCTGTAAAGCACTGTGAAGCAGTATATAAGTCTAAGTGCTATTGCTACATTGGAGTAATATTTGCTTGAGGTTTCCAAGTAGGTATGTGAGGGATTTTCTCTCCATTTAATTGGTGCTAGTCATCTTTTGCATGTCTTGGCTTTATAGCCTGAATCAGGTGCAAGAGGGATAAAGCTGGCTGAAGTCCTAGAGGTGAAATGAATGGCCAAATATTTAGGTAGGTGTCTCGACTTGTGTAAATATGACATTGGGCATCGCTATAAGTTTATAGCAGAGTTCTGTAGCAAGTAGACTTCGCTTGTATGGTAAGCTAAGCAGCATCTTTGGAAATAAATATTAATAAATATCTACAGCACAGCACCATCATGTGCCATGC
The DNA here is from genome assembly GCF_964273705.1 of Natrix helvetica. Classification (NCBI taxonomy): domain Eukaryota; kingdom Metazoa; phylum Chordata; class Lepidosauria; order Squamata; family Natricidae; genus Natrix; species Natrix helvetica. Next base: position 74,489,218 of record NC_138553.1, read on the forward strand.
CATCAGTGGCATCCCTCGGGGTAAAGTGATCAAAATTTGCAAGATGGTGGATACATTTTTGTTAGGAATGTAAGCTAGCAGTTGGGTCAGCAATATATAAACCATGATGGTAGTTCTGTAGCTTTAAGTACTGCTGTAATGTGATTGGTTGCTGTTACATCAAGCAGCCATAAGATGGAGCCAGAATGACTGTTAGCTCTCTGTTCATAAGATGCTGGTCGGTGAATACTGCTTGATACTGTATCGTGAGTTACTGTGTTTTTGCTACTGTTAGCGACTTTGTGTGCTGAACTGATTATACGATACTGGACTGTGTTGAAAGGATCACTCTTTCACAGAATATTGATAACTGGACTGACTGAACCGTGTATGACTTGGACTGTTTGATGAACTCATGAATTTAGGCCTGTGCCTGTTCCTCGTGCTCTTTTTCAATTTTTGAGCTCCTAGTCCAGGGGTGGCAACCTTAAACACTCAAAAGAGCCACAAAGGCCCTAACCAGAAGCCCCACCGTTCAATTCTGGAGCCAACCGGAAGTCCTGTTCCCCCACCATAGAGTCTCCTCCTAGCCTGGTGTCCTTTTCCCTTACCCCGTCCTAACCAAAAGCCCCATCAATTGTGGAGCCAAACGGAAAACCTGTCCTTTGCTCCTGGCGCACCGTGCTTGCCCCCCTAACCGGAAGCTCCTCTCAAAATTGTGGTGCCGATTCGCGACAGGGAGCTGCAGCAGAGGGATGAAAGAGCCACATGCGGCTCCAGAGCTGCGGGTTGCTGACCCCTGTCCTAGTCTCTGCAGGATTCATGACTTTGCACTGTAACTATACACAATCACCTCTTTCATGCATGCACAATTTTTTTTGAACACGTACAAAAAGCAAAACTTCCCTTGTCTCAGCACTACTCTCTCAATAAATGTAGCTGCCCAGGCTTCTCGTAATTAAGAAAAATAAATAGAATTATTTTTTTAAAAAAGTTGTTATATGTATACATGCATAACACCATTCAGTACATGGAATGCTCAGTTCGGACTGAGTGCTAATTGTATGTCCTACTCAGGTCACACAAATAAATAATTGCAAACCTACCCAGTTCTTAAGTGAGTAGGTTTTGCCTATATGTACTGCACAATTCAGCATTGCTGTTGGGTTTCCAAAAGAGGTTCTAAAAATACCTATGAAGAATCGTTAAAAACCAATGTTGATTTTTCCTATGAAAAAAATGTCAAGCCTCTTTTCAAACAATCAGTATTTTCACTGTTCATGTTTGCAATCATCAACATGCATAATAATATACCCAAATTCCATTTAAAAATTAATGCATTGGTATTTATTATTTTTGTTTTTTTAAAAAAAAAGGAAATTAAGGGAAAGACACTGTATTGGAAAAGTTAACTGAAAGACAGTATAATTCTACCCAGAATGCTAATTTGGGGATTCTGGGATTTGAAGTCCACACATCTTAAAGATCCCAAGGTTGAGAAATACAATTTTGTTGACTTCATGTGTGCATCTATACTGTTTTCCTGGCAACCGTATAGAAGCAAATTGCTCTTGCCTTCTTTCCTGATAGTTCCATTAACTTCTCAGTCTAATTTTCAGACCTAGAATTCCTGATGGTTGCCCATCCAAGTAGAAACCACAGGGCATCCTGCTTTGTTCTTGTTAGTTGCGAAGTGTCCGACCCATCGCAACCCCATGGACCTTCCTGTCCTCTACCATCCTCTGGAGTCCATTTAAGTTCATGCCTACTGCTTTGGTGACTCCATCCAGCCACCTCATTCTCTGTCATCCCCTTCTTCTTTTGCCCTCAATCTTTCCCAGCATTAGGCTCTTCTCCAGGGAGTCCTTCCTTCTCATTAGATGGCAAAAGTATTGGAGTTTCATCTTCAGGATCTGGCCTTCTAAAGAGCAGTCAGGGTTGATCTCCTCTAGGACTGACCGGTTTGATCGCCTTGCAGTCCAAGGGACTCGCAGGAGTCCTTCTCCAGCACCAGAGTTCAAAGGCCTCCATTCTTTGGCGCTCGGCCTTTCCTATGGTCCAAGTTTCACAGCCATACATTGCAACTGGGAAAACCACAGCCTTGACTATACGCACTTTAGTTGGCAGGATGATGTCTCTGCTTTTGCTAAATCAGTATCAGTGACCTGAAGTAAATCATGACCTGTGTAGAAATACCTTGCTTTTTATTCTTTATAAAAGCAAACCAGAAGAAGTCCAGAGCGCCAACTGTGATGGAGAGAAATAAGCCTGCTCATATCTCCTTTGGAAGCCATGGGAATATTATGGGAGAGAGTCAGCACCAAGAATAAGTCAGAATTAGAGGAAAGAAAAGAAGTTTAAATGACATCAAAGGACAGTTTAAGGTAGGAAGGAACTCCTCCATGTTCCGGGCTTCTGGTCTTCATATGAGGCTGAACTGGAATAAGAAGCCCTGTGTGATTCAGGAAGATGGATTAGATGTGGGCCAAGGACATTTACTCCAAAGCCATTGGATCTTCACTTAGCAGCTCTCCAGAGTATTGGCCTGGAGGATCTGCTGTACTTTACAACATTTAAAAGATCTTTGAATTAAAATCAAGGACAACTGTGGAAAAAATCCAGAGAGCTTTGAGTTTTACAGAACTTTTAATGACAGAAAGAAGGCAGCCTTGGTATCTTGGCCGAGATAAGGACATGGCCTTGAGAAATGTCTCATTGATCCTGCATCCTCCTAAACAGGATTAAATTGTTTAGAAGACTCTATGGCAGTAGGTCAAAATGACCTCAGCAAAAATCTGCCTGATCAGGAGCCTAAATTTTGTTCACCCAAGATTGGGCAATCTCCATTCAACGGGTGAAATGTATCACTTGAAGCCATTCAAGTTCATATCGCCAGCCCTTTCAAGCCAAGATGAAACACGATCTGAGGATTTATCTCCCACAGGGGATTAGGGTAGATGACCTTCAAAATTCCTTCTGATCTAGGATTTCAGGATAGCAAAAATGCCCGATGTGATTTTAGGCAGAAATCAGAATAGGAATAGGAATGGAATGGATTGGATTGGATTGGATTCTTTATTGGCCAAGGGTGACACACAAGGAATTTATCTTTGGTGCAGATGCTATCAGTGTACATAAAAGATACATTTGTCACGGACCATAAGGTACAACACTTAATGATAGTCATAGGATAGAAATAAGCAATCAAATCATACTAGGAAACAAACAATACAAATTGTAAGGATACAAGCAACAAAGTTACAGTCATACAGTCATAAATGGGAGGAGATGGGTGATAGGAACGATGAGAAGATTAATAGTAGTGGAGTCTTAGTGAATAGTTTGACAGTGTTGAGGGAATTATTTGTTTAGCAGAGTGATGGCGTTTGGGGAAAAACTGTCCTTGTGTCTAGTTGTTCTGGTGTGCAGTGCCCTATAGCGTCGTTTTGAGGGTAGGAGTTGAAACAATTTAGGACCAGGATGTAAATATTTTCACAGCCCTCTTTTTGACTCGTGCAATATACAGGTCCTCAATGGAAGGCAGGTTGGTAGCAATTGTTTTTTCTGCAGTTCTAATTATCCTCTGAAGTCTGTATCTGTCTTGTTGGGTTGCAGAACCAAACCAGACAATTATACAGATGCAGACACATCCAGGACATTAATGCCTCTATTTATTTTTTAAAAGTGAGGAAGAACACTCAAAAATATCAATCCTTTCTCTTCCTGCAGATCTCATTGTAGAAGCTAAAAACAATGGCCATGCTTCTTCCCCAAAATGTTTGCTGTCTCCCACTAGATGGCTAATTTGTCCTTGTGCTTTATCGTTCATCCAGATTTGATTCTAAAAAATAGAGTAAATCTTGTTTCAATCTGATTGCGCAAATCTATTGTTGTTGCATTTAACAACTACAGCAGATATCAGTTAGGTTCCCTTCCCCGCAACTATTGAATATTTCTGCTTGCTTTTTCTCAAGAACTTAGTTGTGACTTCGGTTAAGCACAAGAATCCTGGCTAGTAGACTCTTTAAAATTAGATAGACAATAACATATTCAAATCTTTAACAAGATAAGAAATTTGAAGGGTGGGATTTAAATTTATTAATTACCAATCAATCCATTTTGCAACGATTACAGACCGTTTTTATGTCATTCTTATTATTTTGTGTTTTCTTCCATTTACATTTCCTTAATAGTAATTTTTAGTAAGGGGATCGGGTGGCTCAGTGGTTAAGATGCTGAGTTTGTCGATCAGAAAGGTCGGCAGTTCGGCGGTTCGAATCCCTAGCGCCGTCTAAGGGAGTGAGCTCCCATTACTTGTCCCAGCTTTTGCCAGCCTAGCAGTTCGAAAGCATGTAAAAATGCAAATAGAAAAATAGGGACCACCTTTGGTGGGAAGGGAACAGCGTTCCATGCCCCTTCAGCGTTTAGTCATGCTGGCTACATGACCACGGAGACGTCTTCGGACAGCGCTGGCTCTTCGGCTTTGAAACGGAGATGAGCACTGCCCCCTAGAGTCAGGAACGACTAGCACATATGTGCGAGGGGAACCTTTACCTTTAATAGTAATTTTGGTAAGGCTTAGTCTTTAAAGGAATCTAACTTTATTATCAGGCATCTCTTTATTGTTGCAATTATATGTCACCTTTGGTCTTAAGATATGGAACCGTTTATTATCCTCTTGCCAAGAACCAGAAAAGACAGAAAGCCAAGAGTGTCAGGCCTGGAAGCCATCTTTTGCATTGGTCCTTCAGGCCTGCCAGGTTTTCTGTTGTGGGAAAATGGAGGGGGGATTATATGGAGTATGGGAGATATATAGTCAAAATAACATTCCTTTCTCAGAGAGTCAAGGACATCTTGCCCTGTACCAGGAAGGGCGTGACTAGAAGGCATCTCAGATTGGGATGGTGGCTGACCGGACCAGGTGATGGACATGTGGGTGCTGGGCAGGGTCTTGGGACTTTCATTGGGGTGGGAAAAACCTGGAGCCTTTCAGATTCAGGTTTTCCCAGATGTGCCAATATGACATCTCTAATAAAATGGAACTTTGAGGAACTTTAAGCCTCTGAGTCTTTTTTTAATTGGGGGTGTTACTTGGAACCCTGACAAAGAGAAAGAGCATGGCCTCTGTTCTTTCGTCCAAGTTTAATATTGCCACCACAATGGTCTCTGCCATTTTTAAATATGCAAAATTGAACTTGAAATAAGATACTGAGTCATTCCTGAAGGAAAGTCTGAACTTGCTGGACTTGAAATGAGAAAGTATTTGTTGTGGGATAGATAGATGACAGACAGACAGACAGACAGACAGACAGACAGACAGACAGACAGATAGATGATAGATAGATAGATGATAGATAGATAGATAGATAGATAGATAGATAGATAGATAGATAGATAGATAGATGATAGATGATAGATGGATGGATGGATGGAGATAGATAGATGATAGATAGATAGATAGATAGATAGATAGATAGATAGATAGATAGATAGATAGATAGATGATAGATGATGATAGATAGATAGATTGATAGATAGATAGATAGATAGATAGATAGATAGATAGATGATAGATAGATAGATAGATAGATAGATAGATAGATAGATAGATAGATAGATGATGGATGGATGGATGGATGTTGAATCTCCTTATTGAATGTAGAGAAGAACATTTTCTGAATGGAATTTTCTGTGCCTGGGATGCGTCTTCAACAAACTATTCAAGCAGAGGAATTCGCCAGAAGCGCCGCAAGAGGAATGGCTGGGAAATAGCGGAGCTCTGATGGGCTCTGTGAAAACCCAACTGGACACCCACTGCCAGGACCCTTCGGGTCAGAACTGTTCTGGAGAAACAGGTGAAAAAGAAGAAGCATCTCGACAACCAAAGAGGAACCGGCAATTCCTCGAAAGGTCTGAGATAACGTTCTTCAAACTGAGAGCGGAAGCGGCAGTGGCCATATTAATGACTGCTCTAAAGTGGGGGAAACCGGACCAAGCTATTTGACCAGGAGAGATATTGGAACAAAGTGTGGGACCTGGGTGAAAGAGTGATCAACCCAAGGTAAAGAAACTTTAAATTTGGATTAAAAAGAGACCCAGAGCAGAAATTAGGGGCTACTTGGCAGATTTAACAGAGAAAACAAAATGGGCAGAGATTAAAACAGAAAGCCCTAGAAGACTTTTATTCACAAATTTGGACTTGAAAACATTAAAAATAATAAAAGAATTCGGAGGGAATTCTTTTCTTTTGCTATCTTTTTCTATTTTTTGTGGAATAATACAGATTTTGACAGCTAGAACACATTGCTTACGACTGAGAGGGAGAAATCTACTAATGAAAAGAGGATACTACAAGACCTAATAGAAACTAACGGAGGAAAATAGAGCCCTAATCTAACCTTGACTGTTGCAAGAGAAGGATACTTTGAAGCTGTGTGAAATAACAAGGAGGATTTGTTTTTGCAACCGTGTTGTGGATTGGACTTACTGTTTTGGTGGAAGAGGAAAAGCAAATAAAAGTGGAATTGGACTTTAGAAATTGGAAATAAGAGAAGAAAAAAGAACCTTAAGTTTACGTAAATGTGATATAAAAAGTTTAAACAATTTGTTAAATTGATTAAGCAGACAATATGGAATTTTGGATGTATAATGATTTAATTGAGATGTTAAAAGATGCACGTGAAATGCTAAATGGGAAAAAACAGTGGAAACTCAGAGGGAACACCTAGAACAAGGAGAAGGAGAAAAGGAGAAAGAAAAGGGACTGAATGAAGAACAAGAAGATACTATGGAAGAAAAAGAGATTGAAAAAGAAAAATACTTAGATGTTGTACTGGGATTTACAGTTATTTACCAAAAGGAGACAAGGGGGAAGTGACCTCAAAAAAGGGAAAGTTAAACAGTAAAGGTGGGAATAATGGGGAAAGGCTGGGAAAAACCTGGGGAAAATTACCAAAACAATAGAATTAAAAAGGAGAAAAAAGATTGGAAAGAAAAAAAATATAGAAATTTCAAGAACAAGAAAAAGAAAAAAACTAGGTAAATGGATGGAGAGAAGAGAATATAAGAGAAGTGAAGTTCCTGAGAGACTAAGAAAAAATGGTTGAAAGGAGGAAAGAAAAGGATTTACTAGTAGATTAGAATGAAATTTGGTAAAGATACCCAACAGTATATATTCAATATGATGTAGGGTAATATATTAATATTATTACTTGTGGATAACTAATTAAGTGAAATGTTTACTATATAAAATTAAATTTGGGGATATATGTAAAACAAAATTACAGATGGAAATGATATGTTAAATTTGATTAATTTGGAGAGGCAAATAATGATATTGTTTATTTATTATATTATATATAGTCTATATATTTCAGAATATAAGAAATTTAAGAAATTAAAATTAAGTGGGAGAATATGGAATGAAAATAAGATGACTGAAATGTAAAATGAAAATATCATGTAAAATGAACTATGCATAATAGAAGATGTAAAGGGGGAAAAACCCGGACAACATTTTTTGTTTATAAAAGAAGTTAAAATATGTAACAAAAAATTGAAAAAACTTTGTTTTTTTAAAAAAACCTCTTTGAGCAGACAGGTGTTCTGACCTAGGCTTCCTGATACAGTAAAAAGCACATGCTTAGTCCCCAAAACCCTCTTTTTATTTCAAAGGCTGTGAATTATGTTCATTCACAGCCTGTAAAGAGTCACAAATAGTTTGTAAAGAGTCCGACAGTAGTCTGCCAAAGTCTTTCGGGATACGGCTGATAAGCACCCACCTTTACCTCCCTTGAAACACTGCCAAAGACCTAATTGGAAATTAGCTTTCAAGGCCACATGGAGCAAAGAGTCAAAACTGAGCTTCAGAATTTAAACCGACCTGAACGAACAAAGTTGCTTCCTGCAAAAGCTCACGTGCTTTTGCTCCTCCTTTATGTCCAATGGGAGGAGCCAATCACCTCCAAGCCTTACTCCTGAGTCATCCCTTTTGTCTTCACTGTTCTTGCCTTCTGGCAGCTCTGTGCATGCATGCACTAGAAACAGGCTCCCCCTGTTCCTCTGCCTCACTGATGTCCAACTCTGGAGGCTCCGGAGGCAGCACCTAACTCCCAGATGGCCCTGGCCACCTCTCTGCCTCCGACACAGCGTCCTTGTCCAAGCCTTCTCCTGACTCCAGGACTGGCCCATGTTCCTCCCCAACCTCCTCTCTGTCCAACTCTGCTGCCATCCCCACAGCCGCCAGCAAACCACAACAACAAGGGACATAGAATAAACGGAGAAACTCCTTGGAAATGCCAGAAAGGAAATAAGCAATGCAAATGTGAAACAATTCCCTTTAAGGATGCTCTAGAACAGTGTTTCTCAACCTTGGCAACTTGAAGATGTCCGGACTTCAACTCCCAGAATTCCCCAGCCAGCAAATTAAGTTCATTCACAGCCCGTAAAGAGTCACAAGTAGCAAATGCTGGCTTGGGAATTCTGGGAGTTGAAGTCCAGATATCTTCAAGTTGCCAAGGTTGAGAAACACTGCTTTAGAATGACCCATAACTGGGTCTTCTCCATCTGGTTCTCCACCCCTTCTCCATGTGGTAGATGGTTTTGAAAAGCCAAGCAGGTGATAGGAGTGTTAGGGGGGAGTTCCACCCTGAATTAACGAAGCGTGGATCGTGGCTTTTCCTGGTAGCATACTTTTGAAGACAAGCAAAAAATAAACCCGACGCAAGATCTAATAAAAACATTTTTACTATACAAGAAAATAAAAATACAAAAGTGCTAACTCAATTAACTACATTTTGGCAAAATCTATGTTGCCCACCCTCTTGGCAGACGAATGGAAGATCAGAAGAGAAAGTTAAGGAATGTGAATGAGCAGGCGCACTAAATCACTTGCAGATAAGAACTGTAGACCTGCGCAATAAATCTCAACACAGCTAGCAAACCAATTAATGCAGTGACAAGGAGACCAGGAAATCTCCAGATTGTAGGCTAAGAGAAGTGCTTGTCCACCCAATCACCAAACATCGTGCTCAGATCGGCTTACTATACTCTCACCACTTTGCTTTTTTTCCTTTGGGCAAATTAGATTATCCAATCATTTATACAATACAATACAATAGTAGAGTTGGAAGGGACCTTGGAGGCCTTCTAGTCCAACTCCCTGCCAAGGAGGAAACCCTATACCGTTTCAGACAGATGGCTATCCAACATCTTAAAGACTTCCAGTGTTGGGGCATTCACAACTTCTTGTGGCAAGCTGTTCCACTGATTAATTGTTCTAACTGTCAGGAAGTTTCTCCTCAGTTCTAAGTTGCTTCTCTCCTTGATTAGTTTCCACCCATTGCTTCTTGTTCTACCCTCAGATGCCTTGGAGAATAGTTGGACTCCCTCTTCTTTGTGACAGCCCCTGAGATATTGGAACACTGCTATCATGTCTCCCCTAGTCCTTCTTTCTCTTAAGCTAGACATACCCAGTTCCTGCAACCGTTCTTCATATGTTTTAGTCTCCAGTCCCCTAATCATCTTTGTTGCTCTTCTCTGCACTCTTTCTAGAGTCTCCACATCTTTTCTACATCGTGGCGACCAAAACTGGATGCAGTATTCCAAGTGTGGCCTTACCAAGGCCTTATCAAGTGGTATTAACACTTCACGTGATCTTGATTCTATCCCTCTGTTTATGCAGCCTAGAACTGTGTTGGCTTTTTTGGCAGCTGCTGCACACGGCTGGCTCATATTTAAATGGTTGTCCACTAGAACTCCATTTACTGCATCCATGGGTCAAAATGAAGGATAGCATCAAAGAGAATTTCCTGGTTTGGGTAGGAGGAGAGTCATATTATGACTGTTTTAATATAAGGCATTTGGGAAGTTTTGATAGCGGAGGAGAAGGAGTTGCCTTAGGACAGGGGTCGGCAACCTGTGGCTCTGGAGCCGCATGTGGCTCTTTCATCCCTCTGCTGTGGCTCCTTGTCGCCGGTCGGCTCCACAATTGGTAGGGCTTTCAGTTAGGACAGGTAGAGGAAAAAGGATGCCGTGCTAGGAGGAGACTCTATGGTGGTGGAACCGGACTTCCTGTCGGCTCCAGAATTGAAGGGGGAGGGGCTTCCGGTTAGGGCCTTTGTGTCCGAGATTTATTGTTTGTTTGATATGCCATCCGATTCCCAATGATTCTGGGTGGCTCAAAACAACTAAAGCAAGACAAAACTACATCCCATCACATACTTCTAATACAATTAAAATATTGAATATATTAAGTACAAGTAAAAAAACAAAAGATGATGAAAATAACTAACTGGGTAGAAACAAAGCAAAAGGGGCTTCACTTTCCCTGGCCAAAGGCCTGCCTGAGATCATCTAGTCTACAATAGTCTATAACAATGATAGCTAACCTCTTTGTCCTTATGTGTAGTGCGCATGCACACGCCCACACTTAGAATGCAATACATGTGCAACACTCCCCACGTGCCCCTGCATGTGTGACTCCTTACACTCCACCTGTCCCCCCACATGCATGCACAACTCCCCTGCACCCCATTTTGGGCCTAGCAGGCCTTCCTGAAGCCTCCTGAGACCAAAAAGTGGCCTTGGCGGGGGGGGGGTCATGCCACACACATCCACCATACACCATTTGGGGCCTAGCAGGCCTTCCTGAAGCCTCCTGAGACCAAAAAGTGGCCGTGGCGGGAGGGGCATGCCGCACACGTCCACCATACACCATTTTGGGTCTAGCAGGCCTTCCTGAAGCTTCCTGAGACCAAAAAGTGGCCGTGGTGGGAGGGGCATGCCACACACATCCACCATACACCATTTGGGGCCTAGCAGGCCTTCCTGAAGCCTCCTGAGATTAAAAAGTGGCCGTGGCGGGAGGGCATGCCGCACACATCCTCAGGGTGCTGTCGGCCAGACAGTATCGGCTGGCAACCCCCAGGGGGAGAGCCTTATCTGTGGGAGCGCCTTCCCTCTGGAATGAGCTGCCCCCAGAGCTTCACATAATCCCCGACCTCCGGTCCTTCCGACGCGCCCTAAAAAGTTGGTTTTTCCAGCAAGTGGGTCTGGCCTGTTAATTTTATCTAATTTTTTAAATGTTATTGTTATATTAATTGGATTTGTTTTTTTTTTGTTTTTTTTGGGATACTTATTTAATTTCCTTTTAACTTTTGTGATGTGTGTTTTTTGATGATGTACGCCGCCCTGAGTCCTTTGGGAGAAGGGCGGCATATAAATCCAATAAATCCAATCCCATATTCTGCTCCCAGAAGGAGCCTGTTCTGTTATTGGACAGCCTTTCCAACCTAAAAGACCCAGATCAGATTATGTCAAAAGAAACAAAGAGGGCGAGGGGCAATTCCCAGCCATTTAATATAGCAAATACCGTTAGGCTGATTGTGAGTCGTTCCTCAACAGCGGGCTGCCCTCTCTTACTAACATACGGACCCACAAAAGATATTTGTATGCTAATCTTTCCACCGAACAAAGCAATCATTTCTGAAGGAATTCAGTCCTTCTGCACTGAAGTAATGGTATTACCTGGAGCTAGAAAAGACATGGAATATCTTTCAGATTTTCTGGAAAGTGGACAGGTTGTTATGACCTGCAGAGAACCAGGTCTGCCTTTGAAATTGTGCCAGGGTTAAGGCTGCACCTGGAGCTGTGTATATATCCATGTTGTGGATGTTGCCTGTTCTTTTTCGGTGTACACATTTTCTTTGATCCCGAAAATCCTGTTGCTTCCTTGTGGTGCCTTATCAAATCAATGCTCATATTCAATAATAGGCTGGTTAACAACTTTATGCCCATTCTATAGAAACATTATAGAATAGGCCCTGTATGTTTCTTGGTCCTCTGCCTTCCTGTTTACATGAAAACGGAAAGTTTCAGAAAGTGGAATTCCTGCTGCATCCTTTATTTCCAGCTTTGCATAACAAAGAAAGTGAATGACCTAAAAAATGCCTGGAGTTCCAAGTCAGATGATAATGTAACTTTTGCGATTTATGTACTCCAGCTTGCAAGCGTGTCCCTTCCCATATTTAGATATAGGACCCTTGCTGTAAATCTGCATCCCAATTTAGGAAGCCTGGAGGAATGTGAGCCCCCGGGGCCGTAGGACATCTTCCGAATAGCTTTTGCCCCCCCAAAAAATGAGGTTGTCTCTTTAAACAGGTGAGTTTAGATGAGGCTTATTCGCCCTTTTTCAGCTCAGGCATCCAGCAGCTGAGTTATTCTTTGCCCCAGAGGAAAAGAGTCTGTGTTGTAATGTGGCAAAGTTTCAGCGGTTGCGAAACTTTGCTGTGAAATTTCCATACGTCATATTTTGTGGGTAGCTCTTCTTCCCCCCCACCCCACCCCGCCCCGAGCAGCTCCGTCTCTTGTTACAAAGAGGAGGAGGAGGAGGGGCCATCTGTGCATTCAGTGAAAGAAATGTTTACTATGGCAGGTGGAACATTTGGGCTGAATGAATCTCCATCTGTTGAGGGCCAGGAGAGAGAAACGTGGTGATTCCTTGGCTGGGACAAAAAGGGCCAGAAAGAAGAAGAAAGCAGCACCAACCCATCGCCACGATTTAAGCGGGCTGTGGAATGTCAGAATTGCTCAGATTAAAGGATTTGTCTTCTTGCTGGCGGAGGACTGTTCTCTAGAGACTGGTTCTCTTTCCTTTGTTTTGTTTTTCTTTCCTGTTGGTTTTCCTTTTTTTTTTCCTTTTTTAAGTTTCGCTTTTGAACGGCAGACGGAGAACTTCCCCCACCCTTTGGCTCAGCTGCGTTTGTCTGTGTGTGGTAAAAAGAGGATGGGGTTTCTCTAACCATCGCGCACAGTATCACCATTGACCATGAGGACTCTTCGCAGGTTGAAGTTCATGAGTTCGCCCAGCCTCAGCGATCTGGGCAAGAGAGAGGCAGCTGCCTTGGACGAGCGGGGGACTCAGCACCAGCGGGCCTGCTCCAATGCCACCTGGAACAGGTAGGGCTTGGCCTTCCTCTTCACCCTTTCCCCTCCCCTCCTCTCCCCTCCCCAGGAATTTTCCCACCAAAGCCCTCTCGAGAAACGAATTGCCACCCAACTTCGTGTGCTTTTGTTTCTGGTTGATTGATTCCCTTCTTCCCCCCCCCCCCCAAAGCTTCAGCCGAGTTTGCCCTTGCGGGGGGAAGATTTGGGATGGTTTTTAAAAAATGCTCGCCAGGATATCTACTCCTTTTTGCATTCCATTGGTCTTTGTTGGAAGAAAATAATAATAATAAGAAAATAATGTTGCATTTTGGAATGAGGAACATTGCAGGACTCTTGGTCATCATCTGTAATAAATACTGCCAGGGTGAACAAATTCAACATTTACGATCTCTCCAAAGTGTTTTGAAGCACAGAAGCAGTTATCTGCCTGTGACACTTTTTTCCAGAATTGCTTTGTTGTTGCGAGAAGAGGCATGTTGGCATTAAGGAGTTGCAGGCAGGTGCTTTGTTTGCTGACCCTCACACTTCCAAGTGCTTTTTGGAGAGCAGCTCAAAGTGTTGCACAGCACTATTAAGTATGCGAGTAGCTAGAAAGCAGAAGTAGTAGCTGGAAAGAAATGTTATGGAAAGAGTTGCGTTCCCCCCCCCCTACAACACACTGCTTTTCTTTCCTCATGCTGTAATTAAGACTTGCTTATTGCCAGGAACATCTATGGGGTGGGAGGTCAAAACACTGAAGAAAATAGCATGGCTGTGCAGCGAAAGCCTTGGCTCTTTTTTGTATGGATTGCACATGACACATGTTGAAAAGGGGCAGAACCTGTCCATTATCTTATTTTGATACACAAACAACAGACACCCTTGGTTATTTCCCAAATATTGAAACCTGCTTTTTCCTTTTCTTATTATCATTTCTCTTGTCTAGTTTAATTAACACTTAGTTTTTGACTTCTTTTGATTATTTCTGAATCGGAAGTAGAATCTGCCTTGTATGTACTATTGAGAATGTCCGTTGTATATCCAATCGGCATCAAGTTTAATACTTCCAATTTTTAATAATTGTAATGAGAATTAGAGAAGCCAGAGAAGGTTGCAGAATTCTTATCAATAGCTATTAGGAATTGTCTGGTTCTTCCCTTCGTGCTGTAAATTGTTAGTTGCTCATGGCTTTGGGATTTTCTCACAAGTTTAAAATTTCTTTGCATAGTTAGTGTACTGCATGCTGGCCTTTTACTGGGTTTGGTCTTGTATCATAAATAAAGGTTGAAATAGTTGACATTTTAATGGTTTGTTGTTCTTATTCTTTTCAATATTACCTGATTTGTACGTTTCACCAAGTCAGGTTTGGATTTGATTAATCTGGGTGTAGCATGTTTTGTGAACACAGAACCTGTGGTTTGAAAATTGGGATTTTCGGCACAGACTGTGCTTTGTTGTAGGGACGCTGGCTCAGTGGCTAAGACGCTGAGCTTGTCGTACAGAAAGGTCAGCAGTTTGCTGGTTCGAATCCTAGTGCCGCATAATGGAATGAGCTTCTGTTACTTGTCCCAGATTCTGCCAACCTAGCAGTTCGAAAGCACGTAGAAAAATAGGAACCACCTTTGGTGGGAAGGTAACAGCGTTCCATGCACCTTCAGCGTTTAGTTATGCCGGCCACATGATCACCGAGACGTCTTCGGACAGTGCTGGCTCTTTGGCTTTGAAACGGAGATGAGCACCACCCCGTAAAGTTGGGAATGACTAGCACATATGTACGAGGGAAACCTATACCTTTACCTGTCCTTTGTTGTTGAAGTAGTCTATGAAATGTGGCTAAATGAAGTAAGGCTAAAAGCCAGGGCCCTAACGTAGTAGCTCTTTGAAGCATTTATTTTGATGTCTATGGGGCACCCTACCATATCCATGTCTTTGGTTGGTCATAAGGGCAAGTGACCACAAGGGCACTGCAACATTGTAATTTTGAAACAGGTTTATATATAATTATGGGTTGTCTGTTGTAACTTTGAACATTCATTAAGGGACCTGTCATATCTTGTTGACTATCTGTAGTGTTTGTTTTAAAAACCTAGGCAAGTTTTTTTGCTGCATTAAGCATTGCTGAGAGCATCTACAGAGAACTTAAAATTCTTATATAGCCAGATTGAAAGAAATCTCTGAAAATCAGGCCAATCCAGGATCTATTCAAACATCATGCATAGGCTGCATAAACAGAAGAATAGAATCAAGATCACATGAAGTGTTAATGCCACTTTATAATGCCGTGGTAAGGACAAACTTGGAATACGGCATCCAGTTTTGGTTGACATGATGTAAAAAAGATGTGGAGACTCCAGAAAGAGTGCAGAGAAGAGCAACAAAGATGATTAAGGGATTGGAGGCTAAGACATATGAAGAATGGTTGCAGGAACTGGGTATGTCTAGTTTAATGAAAAGAAGGACTAGGGGAGACATGATAGCAGTGTTCCAATATCTCAGGGGTTGCCACAAAGAAGAGGGGGCCAAACTATTCTCCAAAGCACCTGAGGACAAGAAGCAATGCTTGGAAACTAATCAAGGAGAGAAGCAACTGAGAACTAAGGAGAAATTTCCTGACAGTTAGAACAATGAATCAGTGGAACAACTTGCCTCCAGAAGTTGTGAATGCTCCAACACTGGACGTTTTTAAGAAGATGCTAGATAACCATTTCTCTGAAGTGGTGTAGGGTATCCTGCTTAAGCAGGTTGGACTAGAAGATCTTCAAGGCCCCTTCCAACTCTGTTTTTCTAAATCATAAATTTCCTCCAGAAAATGAGATTTGCAAATTGTTGGCTGCAAGCTAAGGTATAAGAGATCAGGGAGTAATTCTGAAGGAGACTCCCTTAAAGGAAGGCGAATTAGCGTTTATGATTCACCAAGATTAAAGGTTAATCACTTTCTTTTCATCCTCTGACTGAAAGAACTGAAATTCCTTTTAAGGAATCCAGAGAGCTCTTGGCCAATGGCCACGTTGCCTGGGAATTCTGGGAGTTGAAGTCCACACATCTTGAGGCTGTCGCGATTCAGAGTCACTGCTTTGGAATGTTACTTTTCAACTAAGTTTTTAAAAACTAAGCATGTTGTAGTTCAAGATCAGAATGGGCTTTCAAGAGTGAAGTAAAATTCATTGAGAAGCTCCATTGAATTAGAAAGGATGATGGTTGAGGAATATTATTCAACACTTAGTTGACTTTCTCACGGTCTGTTGCTAGTGTTATGCAGGATTTTTTTTTTGCAGTTGCTCTCCTTCTGAATGTTTCTTCCCACCATTTTGTGAAGAAATGGAGAGTCAGTTTGGCCTAGCGCCAAGATGGCGAACCTATGGCACGCGTACCACAGGTGGCATGCGAAGCCATTTGTGAGGGCACATGAGGCGCATGTGCGCACTGGCCAGCTGACTTTAGCCTCTTTTTCTGAGGCCATTTTTCACCCTCCCCAGGCTCCAGAGGATTTATAGGAGCCTGGGGAGGGCGAAAACAGCCTCCACCCACCTCCCGGAGGCTCTCCGGAGGCTTCCTGGAGCATCAAAACCATCGGGCTGGTTTTTTGTGCTCCAGAGGCTTCAGGGGTGCTCCTGAAGCCTCTGGAGCACAAAAAACCAGCCCAATGGGCAAACCGGAAGTTCGGGAACGGACTTCCGGTTTGCTTGTAGGGTTGTTTTTCATCCTCCGGAGTCTTCAGGGAAGCCTCCGGAAGGCCCCTGAAGGCTCGGGAAGGCTTAAACCGGCCCTGCGAGCAAACCGGAAGTCCATTCCCAAACTTCTGGTTTGCCCGCGGGGCCGTTTTTTTTGCACTCCGGAGCTTTCAGGGAAGCTCCTGAAGCCTCCGGAGGGCCTCCGGGTGGAGGGAGAGGCTGTTTTCGCCTTCCCCAGGCTCCTATAAAGCCCTGGAGCTTGGGGAAGGCGAAAAAAGTATGCAAAAAGGGGGGGGGGGAGCCTGTCATGCGTGTATGCATGCTGGGGGTTGCACATTGCATTATGGGTGCAGCCCACCTGTGCACGATCCCTCTGCGCTCCCCCTGCTTTTGGCACGTGCGCCAAAAAAGGTTCGCCATCGCTGGCCTAGTGGTTAAGGCACCAGGCTGGAAAGTAGGAGATCGTGAGTTCAAGTCCCACGTTAGTATCAAAAGCCAGCTGATGGAAAGGAAAGGAAAAGGAAGAAAAAAAGGGGAAAAAATCTGAGACAGCAGAAGAACCAACCATATCAGCTTGGAAATTCCATTTTCCCAGGATCATCAAAGGGAAAAAAATCAAGTTGCATCATTTTTTTCAATAACCATTACAAATACTTGGGCCATATTTGAATGCAACAAAACTATGCGCACTTAGAACTGTTAGCCTTTTTATGAGGTTGAACCACATAAGTTAAGTCTCTCTCTCATAGTAAATATTGTGCATTTCTCCCAGCAAAAATGTTTGTTTCAATAAAACCTCTTAACTGAGGACTTACTTGCATGATGCAAGATCTTAATCTGTATCTAGATGAACATATATGTTTAGGAAATCTTAACCTTTATCCTGTGCCATTTACCCTTTGTTTTTGACAGCAAATTGTTTGACAGCATTCATAAGTAGGTCACAATTCCCTCCATGTTATGACAGTTGTGGTGTAATCACCACACCCAAAGGTGTACCTTCAAACCTTCCTCATAATTTTGAGTGAGTAAGCCACTCAGTCTATGGAGTTCATCAGACATTGGACGGCTATAAAAGAAACTATAAACTTTATTGGCTTTTAATGTTAGATTTATGAATGTGAAAGTTCTTCGCCACTCAGTACTTAAAGGAAACATATTTCAATCTGTCATCACAAAACACCTAGATAGCTTTTTTTTTTTTACGATTCTATGAATTGTTGCCAAAATCTTCTTTGAATATTTGTCCTCTGAGGTTAGTGATATTTCATTTCATCGTGTCCAGTGTCACCATAGCATAGCATCATAGTCATAACATAATAAATCTGTTCATATTCAAGGTGCCACACCACTCAGTGAAGTAATATATCATTGCTAGTTAGCGCTTCCAAACATTGTACTTTTGTAGTAATATTGGTTATTTTCTAATGAGCTTATGATGGCCTCACATAGGTTGTACGTGATGCTGAATAATAGAAAGCTTGTTAAATATTAATGTGATTGGGAAACTTATATTCCTCCATAAATTATTATTCTCATTAACATTAAACCAATAAAGTTTACAGTTTCTTTTATAGCCGCCCTCAGTAGGGTGAATTGTCCATTTATGGCTTCCTATGAAGAGTTAGGCTACACTATTTGCCAGGAAGATGATGAAATTATGATTAAGCCAACCAAGAATGAAAACTTGCATTTACATAAATTGCACAATGTAAGACTTTTTATTTGTTTCTTCCACTGGAATTTTACCTCAGAAGGAGTTTGGCAATACCCTTTCCAAATATGACTTTTAATAAAATGTGTTAGATCAGGGTTATCAAACTTGATTTTATTGAGGGCTACATCAGGGTTGGGTTTGACCTCAGGGGAACATGGCCAAAGCGGCCATGGTCAGCTCGACATCACTTGTGTGATCAAATGCCACTTTTGCTAGCAGTTTGTTTTGCTAGCCCTCTGCCAGCAAAAACGGAGTTCGTGAGGGCCGCATGTGGCCCAACCCAGGCTCTGTTTTTAGATGCGAAGGCCTTTTGCAGCCCTCTGCCAGCGAAAATGGAGCTCGGTAGGGCCGCACGTTGCCCTCTTCGTGCTCCGTTTTCGCTGGCAGAGGGCTGCAGGAGACCGTTGCAGCCGAAAATGGAGCCTGAGCTCTGCTTTCACTGGTAGAGTCGCTGCAAGCACCGTGGGGCAGATCTAACCAGTCTGCAGGCAGGATGTGGCCCACGGGCCTTGAGTTTGACACCCCTGTGTTAGATGAACAAGGTCCTGACAAACGTCTGATCTTTTGCCATCTCCTGCCCATTTGGTCTTGGTTTCAATGAAGGCAAACACGGACTCTTTGATTGATTGAACTTGTATGTATGTATGTATGTATGTATGTATGTATGTATGTATGTATGTATGTATTTGTGTTACAACCCCTGGTATGCCCAAATATGGGAGGGAGCTCACTACTCCCCCTTTCTGTCCTTCGGTTCATTACAGAGGACCATCCAGGCAGTAAACCAGGCAGTCTCCCTTTATTTATTTATCAGCACAACTACAACACACACACATACATACAAAACAACACATACAAAAAACTTTCCTCAATTTCGTCAAGCATGTCATTTGGTTACAGGTTTTTGTGCATCAATTTTTATAATTAGAAATAAAATCACTGGTTATCCATCAAACATGACTAAAAACATCACTATCATTGAGCATCCTGTGTTCAGGTTACCATTACTAATCCTTCATTTCAAACAAACCTTATTCCCTTAGATCCTTAATTATCTATTAAGCAACAATAAATCTTTGTAAAATTATAAAATCACCTATCTCTATCTATCGGTCTTACAAAAAATAAAAATAGCAGTACAAAAAAAAAAGATTTCCCATCGACTCGTATCATTACTTTCAATTAACCACAATGTCACCAATCAACCATAGAATATAGAATACTTATAATGTAACCTATTCAACTCCAGTAATAATTTTCCATTGTTAATCCAATTAGTTATTGAATATTTCAATTCATCTATGTATCAATTATTCATTGGTTGAACTTTTAAAGTGCATGTGACCCTATTGATATTTGAGTTCTGTACAAATGCTTTCCTGACTAATTTTAGTGTTTGCGCATGGGTGTGGTGAGCATGCCACTGCCAATGGTGAGGGAGGAGTTAACATGCCTTTGAAGCATTAGAAAGTGAATTGAAAGTCATTCTGGGTGAGGCTGATCACAGAAGGCCTTTTGGCAAACAAGTAGCCAGAATTACACTTTTCCACAAACGTATTAAGCCTTGTTCTTGTTGATGGCCTAAAATAACAATACAATAGCAGATTTGGAAGGGACCTTGGAGGTCTTCTAGTCCAACCCCCTGCCTAGGCAGGAAACCCTATACCGTTTCAGACAAATGGCTATCCAACATCTTCTTAAAGACTTCCAGTGTTGGGGAATTCACAACTTCTGGAGGCAACTTCTGTTCCACTGATTAATTGTTCTAACTGTCAGGAAGTTTCTCCTCAGTTCTAAGTTGCTTCTCACCTTGATTAGTTTCCACCCATTGCTTCTTGTTCTACCCTCAGGAAGCAATGGGTGGAAACTAATCAAATTGCGTCTGGAGGTTGTATCATTTAAGAGCCACAGGTCCGGATGTTTGTCTTCACCTCCCTCCATATCCGTCAAAACAGCACTTAAGGGAAGGATTAGACATCAGCACGGTTTCTTAATACCTCTGTCCATATTCGACTTGGGGTCGCACCTGGCTAGTTGCGCCTGGTTGAATAGGAGACCACCAGAAAATCCCCAAAAGCAGATGGTAGCAAGCCATCTCTATCACGTTTGTTGGTTTGTTTATTTATAATGTAGATTGCCGCCTATTCACCCGTGGCGACTCAAGGTGGCTCACCAAGTGTAAAACCCCATTTAAAACAGTAAAACTAATAAAAAGACTCCAATAAATTAATATAATAAAACCACCCCCTACCTCCTGCTCCAGCGACAGCAGATCACACGGGCCATTTAATGGGCTCCATCCCACTCTGGGTTTCGCAGGCCCGCTGGCACAACCAGGTCTTCAGCGCTTTCCGGAAGAGAATTAGAGTGGGGGGCCATTCTCATCTCTGTGGGGGCGGGGGTGATGTTCCAGAGAGAGAGAGAGAGAGTCACCATGGAGAAGGCCCTTCTTCTGGGTCCCACCAGGTGTATCTCCCTCAGGGATGGTACCCACAACATTCCCTATCTCCCTGCTCTGATGGGTTGGGTAGATGTGACCGGCAAGAGACGGTCCCTCAGATAACCTGGTCCCTAGCCATGAAGGGCTTTAAAGGTGACAACCAACACCTTGAATTGTACCCGGAAGTAAATTGGCAGCCAATGCAGCTCCTGCAGGAGGTAGTGCCCACCGGGGTCTGCACAAAACCATGTGGGCTACCGCATTTTGCAACAACTGGAGCATTTTGCACCGACGTTGGCAAGAAAACATGTCCATGCAGCTGAGCTCAGTTCAAGGGGGTCTTTCGCTTTTTCTAATTCCAGACACACACATACACCCTTCCATTGTCTGACATTTTGAAGAAGAATATACTGTGTTCAGTTTATTTCACTTAAAATTTCCTTTACGTTTGTTGGAAAGCTCAGGTGAGGCATAATTATATTGTGACCCATACAATTATTTGTGAACACGAATTAATGTTCCAAAAATCTTGTTTAGAGATATGGGTCCCCCCGAGTCATCTGAAAGGTACCAGCATGTGGGTTTAACATCCGAGAGAGACAGAGACAGAGACAGAGACAGAGACAGAGAGAAATTTGAGCTCCAAATTAGATTTCTTTGGATTACTTTCATTGAGCACTGAAAAAGGCACCTGCAGTCTAAATAGTTCGGCCATGGTTTCCTGTTACCAGAAAGACATTAAAACCATTGTTTTCAGGAGGCCTGAAATAGGATAGTACTTACCTGAATTTTCATTACTTCACAAAGTTGCAATCTTTGAGACTGGGAGTAAGAGAACATAGAAGATATTATGTTGAAGCAAGACTAAACCAATATACTGTACATCTATAATATATCTTACACTTATGGTTATTCTAAAGCCCTGCCTTTTCCATGGTTGTGAGCGGGTTCTCCTAATTGGCTTTTTTATTTTGACCTAACTAAGCTAAGGGACTCGGTGGCTCAGTGGCTAAGATGCTGAGCTTGTCGATCAGAAAGGTCGGCAGTTCGGCGGTTTGAATCCCTAGCACTGCATAACAGAGTGAGCTCCCGTTACTTGTCCAAGCTACTGCCAACCTAGCAGTTCGAAAGCATGTAAAAAAAAATGCAAGTAGAAGAGGAACCACCTTTGGTGGGAAGGTAACAGCGTTCTGTACGCATAAGCTGTTTAGTCATGCCGGCCACATGACCACGGAGACGTCTTCGGACAGCGCTGGCTCTTCGGCTTTCAAACAGAGATGAGCACCGCCCCCTAGAGTCGGGAACCACTAGCACATATGTGCAAGGGGAACCATACCTTTACCTAATCTTTAGTTGTGACAATATGGAACTCGTATCCAAGTCTTATCAAGTTCCCCTTAGTCCTCTTTTCTCTAGGATAAATTTGCATATGATTCCCCTCTCCTTATAGGTACGTGAATACCTAAAGGAACTTGGTCCCTCTCAAAATCACAAGAGACTTTAAGGCTACATAGTTGAAGAGAAAAGTGATGACATCCAAGAAACCAGATGGAGAGATAGCCTGGAGCCCCCCAAAGAGCTTTTTTCAACCCAGACCCCAGCCTGGTGTCGATGTGTTGGAACTCCCCAAATTATGAGAAGAGTTGGGAATTGACATGTAAAGGCCCTCAGATCTGTAGTTCCATTTTTATCATTGAAGTGTGCTTTTTTTCCATCTCTCTATTTCCCTGCTTCTTTCTTTGCTGCTCACTTTTGCAAAGTAATCCTACTCAACAGCTAGCAGAATTCCAAATTGGGGGTTGGGGGGGTTGTTGGGGGAAATAAGGCCAGAAGTAAGCCCCCATCTGTCAACTCGCGAAGCATCCCTGACCTGCTCTCGAGTTGCCATAGGCAGGGGGATGGGGAACCTAGCCTCGCAGCTGCAGCAAGGGAATTGCACTTCAGTCAAAGCAAAAGTACATTCCAGCCATCTCTATGTCAAGGCCATTTCCATGGTGACCCACAGTTGCCGGAGGGAGGGACTTCTACATCTTATTGTTGGAAGTTAAAACCAACCCCTCTCCTAGAGAAATGACATATTTTGAGAAATATTAAAAAGGCAGAATATTTCCCCTAAAAAGAGAAGTAGAAACTCAAGAGACTCAGCACCCTCACCTTTATGAATGAGCTATTAAGGCCTGAGCCTGACTATTCTATGTAACAAAGGTCCCCCCCCCACTTCAGCTCTGATGGGATTAAGGCATGGACAAGATAGTATTAGCCCTTTACCCATCTCATCACATGGAACCTGGGAAGATTACATCATCGTCCAGCAAGTCAAGCAAGCCTGGGAGACATCCTACAGAGTTGCCCCTGCATGGGCCATGGGAGTCTGACAACCAATTAGAATATAAGCTCAAGTTCAAAGCCCAGAGAGGGCACAAAACCAGGAACTTTCAGCGTCTCCGCCCTTTTCTGTTCA
Source organism: Natrix helvetica (assembly GCF_964273705.1). NCBI lineage: Eukaryota > Metazoa > Chordata > Lepidosauria > Squamata > Natricidae > Natrix > Natrix helvetica. Next base: position 74,512,410 of record NC_138553.1, read on the forward strand.
GGAGCTCAAGCCATGTGATCCTGTCCACCATTAAACCATCTTTCCAAGCAGCCTCCATGTTTCCAGTGTCTTTGCCCCCACTTGGAACTGAACCCAGAAAGACATTTCTTCCAACAATGGGAAATTGCTTCCTTGGGGAATGTGACTGATGATACACCTTGCGGGGAGGGGGGAACAGGGTTGGAGCCGAGGCGTGAATTAAGTGAGGTCAGAGTTGGCTTCGCTTGGAAAAATAGCTGGATTTCTTTTGAAGCTTGGCTCGAGGCTCATGATTTAATGAGGGCATCGGTGGGAACTGTGACACCATCCCTGTCTTACCACAAATTCTCATTTCAGTGCTTTGAAACGGAAGCGACAAAGCTCCATTAGCAGCCAAAGACAATGCCCTGGAAGAAAAGGGAATAATTTATTCTATAATGAAACTGGAAGGTTAAAATCTGAGTTTTGCTCAATCATGCAGGTCGTTTGAGTTTTCTGCATTGGCTCAGAGCGTGAGTCCTGTAAGTCGTTAAGGGGAAGAAATTTGGTGACAAAACTACTGAGACCTGACAATTTTCTCTCAGTTTTTGAAGATAAGGAGAACCTCCTAGTAAGAGAGAGCAAGAACTGCATGCTAGGGATTCAACATCTAAATATTAGGAAAGGAACAGAGAATTCATTTCATCATCAGAGACCCAGAGATTACAAACTTGCTTTGCCTGTTTCCCTCCATTATTAAGCCTTTTGTTGACTAGCCAAGTTGTTAGGAGGACTTGCAAATATTGAACCTCTGGGTTTGCTTGCTAATTCATCACTGTCTTCCAGGGACGCGGTGGCTCAGTGGCTAAGACGCTGAGCTTGTCGATCAGAAAGGTCAGCAGTTCGGCGGTTTGAATCCCTGGCGCCACGTAACCGAGTAAGCTCCCATTACTTGTCCCAGCTTCTGCCAACTTAGCAGTTCAAAAGCACGTAAAAAATGCAAGTAGAAAAATAGGAACCACCTTTGGTGGGAAAGTAACAGCGTTCCGTGCTCCTTCGACATTTAGTCATGCCGGCCACATGACCACGGAGACGTCTTTGGACAGCGCTGGCTCTTCGGCTTGGAAACGGAGATAAGCACCACCCCTTCGAGTCGGGAACGACTAGCACATATGTGCAAGGGGAACCTTTACGTATCCAGGCCTTTCACTGCTCACCTAAAAAACAAAACTTACCTGTGCTCCCCACTCACTGGCTAGGTTACTGGTAAAATTTCAGGATGGTGTTTCTAAGTGCAATCTCAACATTTCTTACAATAGCAATAGCACTTAGATTTATATACTGCTTCACAGTGCTTTAGAGACCTCTAAGCTGATTACCGAGTCAGCATATTGTCCCCAACTATCTAGGGTCCTTATTTTACCCACTTCAGAAGGATGGAGTCAATCTGGAGCCGGTGATAATCAAACTGCTGGCAGTCGGCAGAATTAGCCTGCAATACTGCATTCTCACCACTGCCCCACCACAGCAATCCTAGAAGGATTTCTCCTCTTCCAGCTTTTCTCATCTTCTGCCTATAAAATCTCACACAGAGAATCCTTGACTTATGTCCCATTCATTTAACATTTGTTTTGAGGCTACAATGGGGCTGTAAAAAATGACGTATGATCAGTCCAAAGTACTTAATACCGTTGTGGCATCCCCATGGTCACATGATCAGAATCTCGTTGCTTGGCAACCAACATGTACTTGTGACAGTTGCAATGTTTCAGGGCCACCATTTACCACCTTCTGGGACTTCTGACGAGCAAAGTCAATGGGGAAAGCTGATTTTTTTAATGACCATATGATTCACTTAACGACCACAGCGAAAAAGATAGCAAAATCAGTGTGACTCACTTAATGACTGCATCATCTAGTGATGGACATTCCAATCCCCATTATGGTCATACGTCAAGGACTAAAACTAATAGGAAATGGAAGAATTGCTAGAAAATTGTATTGGGGAGGGAGCAGTGGTGGGATTCAAATAATTTAACAACCGGTTCTCTGCCCTAATGACTAGTTGGGGGGTGTGTGGCCAGGAGGTGTGACAGGCAGCACTTGGCCTCCTGCACCCTCCTGGAAGCAAAAATGGGGTGTGGGAGGGACAGTGCCGTCCCCGTGCCCTGTTTTTGGCCTAATAGACCTTCCTGCAGCCTCCTGGGAGCAAAAACGGGCCATGGTGAGGGGCCACCCTGCACCCCATTTTGGGCCTAGTAGGCCTCCCTGCACTTACCTGGGAGCCAAAATGGGGTGTGTGTGGACACCTGGAAGGGGCAGGGCCAGCCAGCAATTTAACAACCTGTTTGCCCAAACCAGTCCGAACCAGCTGAATCCCACCACTGGAAGGGAGGATAGTCACCAGGATTGTGTCAAGTAACAAGCTTTGCAGGACCATAGGAAAATTGGAAGCTGTTGAAAATACGGTAGCCTTAAAGGCAGGAAAACTGATGTTTTGAGAATTGGGGGCCACAAGCTTGTTCAGTGAACGTATCATACAGGAGATTACAAGAAACAGAAAGCGTGGAGCTGGTTGTTTTGCCCTGTTTGGGGAAAAAAACAGTTTTATCTTGGGAACCAAAGCCCCTTGGATACAAGCGTTTCCATCTGTAATAAACCTAACCCTCCCCAGGCAGCCCTTTTCCCCAATCGCCGAATTTCCATTTGCCATGTCAATAGAAACGTGGAAGAGAAAGCAATAGTTCGCCTCCCAGATGCCTCCTGCTCTCAATTCCTCCTTGTTTTGCAGGAAAATAAAACAAAACTCTGCTTCTGAAAAGTTAGCTGTTTTGTCCTTGAACAACCACCTGAAAAACTGGAAGGCTGCGCTGAACCCACAAGTCCCCCCCCCTTATTGAAGACCTATGATTATCAAGCTGGCTGGACTAAATCTAAAGGTCTCTATCCTAGTTAGTCTTCAATCAGAACAGAGCTGGAAGGAACCTTAGAGGTCTTCTAGCCCAACCTCCTGCTCAAGCGGGTGACCCTATACCAGCGATGGCGAACCTTTTTTGCCTTGCGTGCCATAAGTGGGGGGAGCTCAGGGGGAGTCATGTGTGGGCGTGCCACACCCATAATGCAACGTGAGACACCCCCCCCCAGCGTGCATGCGTGCTTGACAGGTGCGACCCCCCATTTTTTGCATGCTTTTTTCGCCTTCCCCAGGCTCCAGAGGCTTCATAGGAGGCTGAGGAGGGCGAAAACAGCCTCCCCCGGAGGCCCTCTGGAGGCTTCAGGAGCTTTCCTGAAGGCTCCAGAGCACAAAAAATTGGCCCTACGGGCAAACAGGAAGTTCAGGAATGGAACTTTTCAGTGACTTCCGGTTTGTCTGTTGGGTCGTTTTTAGTCCTCCAGAGCCTTCAGGGACCTTCCGGAGGCTTCCCTGAAGGCTCCGGAGGGCTTAAACCAGCCCTATGAGCAAATCGGAAGTCCGTTCCTGAACTTCCTGTTTGCCCGTAGGGCCAGTTTTTTGCGCTCTGGAGGCTTCAGGGATGCTCCTGAAGTCTCCGGGGGGTGGGGAAGGCTGTTTCCGCCCTTCCCAGGCTCCTATAAAACCTCTGGAGCCTGGGGAGGTCAAAAAATGGCTTTAAAAAAGGCTGAACTCAGCTGGTCAGCGCACATGCACGCTGGCCAGCTGACAGGGCAACACCTCGCTTGCCCTGACAAATGGCTCCGCGTGCCACCTGTGGCATGCATGCCATAGGTTCGCCATCCCGGCCCTATACCATTTCAGACAGGTGGCTGTCCAGTATTTTCTAAAAGAACTGCAGTGAAGAAGCACCCACAATTTCTGAAGACAAGCTGTTCCACTGGTAAACTATTCTCACTGTCAGGAAGTTTCTCCTGAAATCCAGGTTGCTTCTCTCCTTGATTAGTTTCCATCCATCGTTTCTGGTCTTGCCTTCTGGTGCTTTGGGAAATAAGTTGATCCCCCTCTTCTTTGTGGCAGCCCCTTAAATACTGGAATAATGCTCTCATGCCACCCCTCAGGCCTAATTTTCTCTGGACTACCTATACTTTATCTCTAGGGGCAGCATATTTCAGTGTAGGGGCAGCCCAGTGTTGGGATTCAACCGGTGTAACACCCAGTGTGCTTTGTGCGCGCACAAAGTGGGTTTGAAAACAGCTCAAATACCTACTTTCTACTGCAGCCCCAGTGAGTAAAACAAAATGTGCCCCATTGCTAATGTCAGGCTACCCCAAGGGTTGGCAACCTTAAACACTCAAAGAGCCACAAAGGTCTTAACTGGAAGCCCCCTGTTGAATTCTGGAGCCAACCAGAAATCCAGTTCCCCCACCATAGAGTCTCTTCCTAGCGTGGCGTCCTTTTTCCTCTGCCAACTGGAAGTCCGGTTCCCCCACCATAGAGTCTCCTCCTAGCGTGGCGTCCTTTTTCCTCTGCCAACTGGAAGTCCGGTTCCCCCACCATAGAGTCTCCTCCTAGTGCGGCATCCCTAGTGTGGCATCTATCTGCCCTAACCAAAAGCCCTATCAATTGTAGAGCCGACCAGTGACAGGGAGCCATAGCAAGAGTGATGAAAGGGCCACATGCAGGTTCAGAGCCAAGGGTTTGCCGACCCCTGGACTATCCGCTTATGAAGCTTGGTTAAGGAGAGATGCAGCCATGACAGATTGTAGAGGTGCAGGATTTTTTCACAGCCTGTTTTCTCCACTCGGAATGACGTTGACACAAAGTCAGGTATCCTTGTGTGTTCATAAGGCCTCATTCCAAACTTCTACTTAAGAGTTAAAACCATAGGAGAAAGCATCACTCCCGCCCCCCCTTCAGGCAGGAGCAGAAGCGTCACGACTGGTGCTTCCATCCAGCAACTCTTGCCCACGGTCCGGCAGGATACCCTGCTCAAGGGTTTCAAAAACTGGAAAAGATTTCTTGGTTATAAACAAAATGTACTCTATGACCGAGATTGATCTATCAGGAAATAGAAGGTTAGGCATTCCAGGAAAATTACTGCTTTTGGCGGTGACCTTTCTGGGAAACCACTGAAATGCACAGTGGAAATCATTTCCAACTGGTTGGAAAGCTTTATCAGCTTTTGAACTATGCACTAATATAAACATGGTCCAGAGATGCATCTCTTTGCCAAAGCATTGCCTACTCATTGTTTCCTAACTTGCATTTGCTTCGTGCAAGCACATCAGATGCTTTCAAACAGGGGTCCCCAACCTTTTGGATGTCAGGGACTACTAAATTCCTAATATGATCTGCCTAATGACTGGCTGGGTAGGTGTGGCTAGGTGGTCATGTGACTGGGTGGGCATGGCCAACTTGATGACACTCATGTTGAGGGGTGCCTTGCCAGCCAGTACTCACCCCTTCCCTCCTAACCACACTTTGCCTGCCCGCCCGGACTCCTTAGGGCCCCAACAGGAAGCAGTTGTTGGAGCTAAGCAGCCACCATGTTGGCAAAACAGCTGGCTCAGTTCAAATTGGATCTGACCGAGAAGGAGGCTCAGCAGAAGCACCTCACTGAGGACTATGAGCAAAGGCTTTCCAAGCAGAGGGATAGACCTGCAGGAGTGCAAGGCCAGGTACCGGCGCCCGGAGGCTCAGTGGCCTGAGATGGTCAGCCAGTTCCAGGCCATGATACAGTCCCACTGGAACAGGGTCCTCCGGCTGTTTGCCAACAGTGGCGCTTCCCTCCAGCCTTCGCCCAAAGCCCGGCACCAGGACACTGAAGCAGACTCCAAGTCAGAATTTCTTCCCCCCACTTTGACCCACACAAAAAGACTCCGAAGGGGGAGACTCTCTGCACCAACACAAGCGTTCATTGCATGTACCCATCCCAGGGGCCGTAGTTTGAGGACCCCTGATTTAGTGCAATATAAAAAATGCAAATAATTTTTCTGCAGACAACCCAAATTTTCTTGTGGACCACCAGTGGTCCACAGACCACCAGTTGATGACCGCTGTTTTGAAATATGCACTGACTTTCCTTGGGCATAACCTTCCGAATGAATTCACCCAAAGCGCTCTGTCTGGTTTCTATCTGCACTGGCCTTTCCTAAAGCAGCAGCCAAAAGCTCTTTTTTGACAGATTTTCAGTAGGCAAATAAGAAGGGTTTTTATTTATCGGAGTTACTTATTGCACATTTTTAACCTTGATACCACCTCTATCCTTCCAAGAATGTCCTGTTACGCAAGCATGAAATACGGGAGTTTTTTTTTTTCCTGGCTGCACAATCTTTGGCTGGCTTGAGATGCCTGATGGAATGATTTAGTTGTCCAGAATAAACTGAGCAGCACTTCGACTCTGACATTCCTCCTCTTTTTTTTTTCCTTTCTCCTCAGCCCAGCTGCCAAAGGGATCCAGGGATCTACTTTTGTTTTAGGGGTGGCATTATAATAGCTGAAGCTGGACAAACCCTCATTAATGTGAAGATGGGTGGTGAAGGCAGCCTTTTCCAAACTGAACAGTAAATCTTTTATAAAGGTGGTAGCCACTGGTTCATACTTTACATTGAATGTCTTTGACAATTCTTATTCCCTCAACTTGCATGAAGATTGTGACTACACACCTGTACACAGGTTATAGCTATGTTATAATACATCATTGCATAAATGATGTAACTACATAACTTGCCTGAGTTCAGGTGCTGTTGGCAAAATTATACAACAGTACTATTTATGCACTGACATGTTGTACACAATATCATTGTGATACCATCCTTTTGACACCTACGGAAGCTGCAGTCCAAGGCCCACGGGCCTTGAGTTTGACATCTCTGATATAAACACACTTGTGGTGTTTTAAACTGAGAGTGAGGAGTGGCTTTTGCAGGTTAATTGTAAGAAACCAGTAAGTCTAACTTGTTCTGAGTGTGTCAACCCAAAATAGACACATTTGCAACTTAGCAAGTTGATACAGCATTTTTTTTCCTCAAGAAAAGTTCAAATATTAAGATTCTTTGCTTGCTTTTATGAAGTGAAAGTAGAAAGGGAAAGGAAGAGAGAAAGGGCAACTCAATGTTTTCTATTTTGGTCTTTTTATGCATTTCTGCCTTGCTGGTGTCACTGCCAGTTTTAATTTCCTGCTGTTGTTACTCGCTGGCATCCCTTCTTCTGCTGAGCAGCTATCTGCCTCTTCTGCAAAATGAGACCACCCGTGCAGACACATCCATTCTAGCAACCGTCCTGTTGTAACCTGGGATTTCAGTACAGCATTGCAAATGCACGCTGATGACGCAGATAAACCTCCAAGTGCTTCAACAACCAGCTAAAACAAGGGTGTCAAACTCAAGGCCCGGAGACGGGGTACTTAAATCTGGCCCATGGGCCGCTCTGGAAACAACAAAGGACCGGCCTGTGGTGTCTCTGCCAGTGAAAATGGAGCTCGCGAGGGCTGCTTGCGGCCCTCACGAGTTCGATTTTCACTGGCAGAGGGTTGCAGGAGGCCATCCCAGTCAAAAATGGAGCTCACAAGGGTCACAGGCAGTCCTCCCAAGCTCCGTTTTCACTGGCAGAGGGTTGCAGGAAGCCGTTGCAGCCAGAAACAGAGCTCACAAGGGTCGCAGGCAGTCCTCTCAAGCTCCATTTTCACTGGCAGAGGGTTGCAGGAGGCTGTCCCAGCCAAAAACGGAGCTCACAAGGGTCGCAGGCAGCCCTCCCAAGCTCCATTTTCACTGGCAAAGGGTTGCAGGAGGCTGTCCCAGCCAAAAACAGAGCTTGGAAACCCGTTTTCACTGGCAGAGTGCTTGGGCCACCACAGGTGCCCCCGACACGAGTGATGCCGAGCTGGCCACACACACCATGGTCCCCCGAGTTCAAACACAACTCCGATCCGGCCCTCAATGAAATCAAGTTTGACACCCCTGCTGTAAAAATATGCAAATGACCAGCTGCCTGCAAGGAATATCAATCCTTCCATTTCCCCACCATCCAGTCAGAGCTGAAGAAGCTTCTTGGATGAGAAGCAAAAAGTCTTCGAAAGAAAAAAAAAACAAGGAAGTCCAGTTGCCTCTTGAAAAAAGCCCCTTTGGGACAACCATCACCTGAATGACTGAGAATCACTACCGGCCCACTGCAAAGGCATTGATTTAATTAGAAAAACGGTCCCCATCATCTACCTGCAGCTGAGTCAAAAGAAATGGTGCACACCATTAGCTTAATTTGGAGGGGCCCCAAAGTCAGTGGGGTTGGGTATTTGGGACGGTGGGTTGTTGTTGTTTTTTTGTTTTGGAACCGCTGGTGGTCTGAAGGGCAGAGCACAGGGAGTTTGTAGACAGGCAAAGCATTCCTTTCATTCCAGAATTCCCAGACAAAGGGCCTCTGCAGCAAAGGGGCTTAAAAAGGTCAACGCTGCTGATCGTGACTACAAGATCAAAGCCCTCGTTCTTTCTTATATAAGATGCATTTTTTTAAAAAGTAAAATTTAATTTAAATATAAAAATAAAAAAAAACATTAAAAGGATGCCAGGTTTTGATTGCATTTTTTATTTTTACTCCATTTCTCTGCCCTGCTCCTGATGTGCCATATTGGTTTTGAGAGTAGAGTAGAGTAGAGTAGAGTAGAGTAGAGTTAATAGAATAGAATAGAATAGAACAGAACAGAATAGAATAGAATAGAATTCTTTATTGACCAAGTGAGATTGGACACACAAGGAATTCATCGTTGGTGCAGATGCTCTCAGTTTACATAAAGAAAAATAAAATAGAAATACATTGATCAAGAATCATAAGATAGAACACAGTGATAGTCACAGGATACTCAATAAGCAATCAAATCATACTAGAGGACTAAGTAAAACAATATAAATTGTAAAGATACAAGCAACATGGTTATAGTGGGAAGAGATAGGTACTAGGAAGGATGAGAAGAATAATAGTCTTAGTAAATAATTTGACAGCATTATGGACATTGGTTGTTTAGCAGAGTGATGTCATTCGGGGGGAAAACTGTCCTTGTATCTAGTTGTTCTGGTGTGCAGTGCCCTATAGCATCGTTTGAGGGTAGAAGTTGAAACAATTTATGTCCAGGATGTGAGGGGTCTGTAAATATTTTTACAACCCTCTTTTTGACTTGAGCAATATACAGGTCCTCAATGGAAGGCAGGTTGGGCAGCAATTTTTTTTTGAGGTTGTGCAATTTGGTTTGAACAAACATCGTAGCAGCCCAACGTTTCACTTAATACCATAAAACTAAACAGCCTCAAAAATCTGTTACAAAGATGTGGGTAAAAAAAAAAAGTACAGGTAGTCCTTGACTTAGAAAAAGTTCCTTTAGTGACTGTTCCACGTTGCAAAGGCACTGAAATCTCAGGATCAGTTTTCACACTTACGACCGTTGCGGTATCCCCATGGTCACATGATCAAAATTCAGATGCTTGGCCATCTGGTTCATGTTTATGACGGTTGCAGTGTCCCGGGGTCAAGTGGTCACTTTCTGTGACCTTCTGACAAGGAAAGTCAATGGGGAAGCCAGATTCACTTAGCAACTGTGTTATTAATTAAACAACTACGGTGACTCACTTAGCAACCGTGCCAAGAAAGGTTGTACAATGGGACAGGATTCACCTAACAAATGTCTCACTTAACAACAGAAATTTTGGGCTCCATCATGGTCATAAATCTACCTGTGTTAAGCTTGCTCTTAAGGAATCTTAAGGAAGACTAGAGTTAACACCAGTGACAAAGACTAGAGGCAGTGTTATGAGGTTGATGCTACTTCTTCTTCATGCCCATTGAAAGTGGGTAGAATGGAGGACAAATGTGATTTCCCCATGCTATTATTTAACAGAATAACATAGTTGGAAGGGAGCTTGGAGGTCTTCTAGTTCAGTCCAACCCCTTGCCTAGGCAGGAAACCCTACAGCATTTCAGACAAATGGCTATCCAACATCTTCTCAAAGACTTCCAGTGTTGGAGCATTCTCAACTTCTGGAGGCAGGTTGTTCCACTGATTAATTGTTCTAACTGTCAGGAAATTTCACCTTAGTTCTAAGTTGCTTCTCTCCTTGATTAGTTTCCCCCCATTGCTTCTTGTCCTGTCTTTTGGTGGTTTGGAGAATAGCTTGACTCCCTCTTCTTTGTGGCAGCCCCTGAGATATTGGAACACTGCTCTCATGTCACCCCATTTGAGTCAGACAACAGATGACTGAAAGATGGTAGTTAATGTAGTTAACCAGGAACCTAACGGAAAATGAGTTTAGTTTTAGCTTAGTGGGAAATTTGAAGGTGGCCTGAAGATTCGACTCCAGAGTCTTTTATCTTTTCTTTTGACAGTCTAATTTAACATCTGAGGGGTTCTTGCCTCTCAAAAAAAAAAAAACTGTGCTTAAGGTAATAGTAAAGGTTCCCCTTGCACATATGGGCTAGTCATTCCCAACTCTGGGGGACGGTGCTCATCTCCATTTCTAAGCCAAAGAGCCAGCATTGTCCGAAGACGTCTCCGTGGTCATGTGGCCGGCATGACTAAACGCCCAAGGCGCATGGAACACTGTTACCTTCCCACCAAAGATGGTTCCTATTTTTCTACTTGCATTTTTACGTGCTTTCGAAATGCTGGGTTGGCAGAAGCTGGGACAAGTAATGGGAGCTCACTCCGTTATGCGGTGCTAGGGATTCGAACTGCCTACCTTCTGATTGAGCTCAGTGTCTTGGCCGCTGAGCCACCGTGTTCCTTAAATGGTGCTTACTGGAGTATTATTATTAGGAATTCAGACTATATTTCTTCCCCTCTCTCGCAGTATCCAGAATGGAGTCATAGCTGTGTTCCAGAAAAAGGGCCTCGCAGATCACGATCTTTACAATCTCAATGAAGGAGTCAGGTGAGTAAGTCAACATTTTCTACCCCTGCTGCTAGATAAATTTCTCACTGTTTTGCAAGCACTCTCAACAACTAATTTGACCAAATGGATTAATATTCGGCAGCAATTTTAAATAATTTGTGCGAGGTGATGCACGGCATCACCCTCCAATGTACCTGAAAGTCACTGGGGTGAAGAAGAATAGGTCAGCAAAGAAAAACTCTAACCAATAATACAAACAACAAAGCAAGTGACTGCAAATGAAGGCAAATATATATGTCCCAGGCAGTGGTGGGATACAACCGGTATGCCCCGGTGCCTGCTGGGAGCACCAGGTACCGTTCTGGTGCTCTGGAGGACCCGCCTGCCCGCGCTTCTTACCGGTATTTGAAGTTTTTGGGCCTTCTGTAAACGGAGCGTAGGGCGCCTGTGCGATGCTCCACCGAGCAGCTGGAGCATCGCGGGCAGTAAGTACGCATGCACGCTCTGCGCGTGTGCATGTGGTGGACGCCCGGCCCCATTGCACCGTACCAGTTGCAACGGGATCCAGAACCCACCACTGGTGCCAGGATAATGCTGCAGGATTCAATCTGAGTGAGTCACCGGGAAAAGAGGTTTTGTCTTCTGAGCTTTTGGACTCGCGCTTCAGGGAACTTCTTTCTAGCAGAGTGTGTGCTGTTCTGCGCGTGGTATTGACAGCGCCTGTTGCAATGTGGCTTTTTAGATGCCGATTGGGGTGCGTCGATGACTGGCTTTTAAATTGTTGGCAGCCGTATGCTCGTGCTGCCCAGCCTTCACCACCTAAGTACTTGATAGGCTGGTGGTAAATCAGCAGAAGTGATTTGCCTTTGATGGGTTGTGTTAGTTGCAGGCTTGCCATCCGCAGATCGGGTCAAAAAGTCAAGATGGCAGCTTTAGTAAGAGGGTGGTGAGAGCACCATCTTGGCTTTTTGGCCCTCGCTTGTAAGGCATTGTTCCCATAGATGTTGATAGGAGCCACATGATCTGATGTCTATATGGCAGCTTTGCACAGATTACAGAATGCACGCCCTTTGTGCAATGAGATGTTCTTTTCTGCCTGCTCTAATATCAGTAAAATCCATGCACAGGCCCAGTAATGGGTAGAGTCAGTTATTGCAAATGTGTAAGGCCAAATAGGGAGGCACGAATGGCTCTGCCTGAAGGAGGAGATCTTTGTTATGTTAGAGCTGAGGTGACACAGTGGTTAGAGTGCAGCACTGCAGGCTATTTCAGCTGACTGCTAGCTGCAGTTCGACAGTTCAAATCTCACCGGCTCAAGGTTGACTCAGCCTTCCATCCTTCCGAGGTCAGCGAGGACCCAGGTTGTTGGGGGAAGTATGCTGACTCTGTAAACTGCTTAGAGAGGGCTGTAAAAGCACTATGAAGTGGTATATAAGTCTAACTACTATTGCCAGTGCTACGTAGAATACACTGGCCCAGGCCTTAATGGCCCATTGACAAAGGTGGGGGGGAGGAGGCTGAGTTCCTGCCTTCCTTTTAGAGGAAGTATTCTGCCCTTTGAATATTTCCTAAAATATTTCATTTTTATAGGAGAGGGGTGGGTACTAACTTCCTACATCGTCCAAAAAAAAAAACTTTACCAAATAGAAAAGTTACACACTCTGGCAAAGTATAACCAAAGGTTCATGCACAATAGCAATTTCAGATTTACAATTTTAAAAAATTGGATAGTTTTGGGGTTGTTGGGGGTTGTTTTTTTGGAAACATCACAAAATTGGATAGAGTTGAGCAACATGCTGAATGGGAGAGGGTAAGTTAGAATAGAATCAAGTTGAAATGAGTTGTGAGCCCGGCCTGTGGAGCACAGCGGCTAACCAAAGGGTGAACTCCGTGCCTCCCGGAAAATGAACAGGAAACGAAACAAGCAGCTGCTTTCCACTCTTAATCCTGTGCAAGTGGTTTAGGAAGTCCCATCAACAAGTCTGAACCAGTTTTTGGAACTTCCCACCCACTTTTTCTCATGTGTGAAATGTGCAAGTTCCCTTTTGCCTAAAAGAACTTAGCTGATCAGAATGGAATTTGGGGAGGAGGGGAGGGGGCTGTTCCAAGAAACTTCAGGATGCTTTTTCACTTGGCACTGACTCATAGTTCTCTTCTTTGAAGGAGTCACGGTAGCAAAAGTAAAGGTGAATAGTAGAAAAAGCAGGCTGGGCAGAATTGCTAGGTAATGTTGCAGTTCCATGTTTGACACCAGCAGTTAAGAATTAGAGGCCAATGTCAATAAGAAAGCAGGGTCCCTGTTCAGGCAAGATTTTAAGCTAAGAGGTCCACCCTCGGTCATTGACACAAGTGTTTGTAGACCAGGGGTGTCCAAACTTGGGAACTTTAAGACTTGTGGACTTCAACTCCCAGAATTCCCCAGCCAGCATGGAGTTGGAGTCCACAAGTCTTAAAGTTCCCAAGTTTGGACACCCCTGTTGTAGACTATCAAGGAGAAGCACAATTCTTGGAAAGTCCTGGCTTGTGCTCAGGGGTAGGGAGTATTGATCATAACTAGTTAAGACTGCAAGACAGGCAGTCCTTTAAATTTGCAGCAAAAAAATTAGGCCATAGAAAGTTTACCAGTCCTGAATCCCAATACAGGTAGTCCTTGACCTACGGCCACAATTGATCCCAAAATTTCTCTTGTTAGGTGAGACATTTGTGAAGTGAGTTTTGCCCTATTTTTACGACCATTCTTGCCATACTTGTTAAGTGAATCACTGCAGATGATGAGTTAGTAACACCATTGGCTTTCCCATTGATTTTGCTTTTCAAAAGGGGATCACGTGACTTTGGGGCCAGAAGTGGCATTCAGCATGTTCTGACCAGTTTTGGAGAACGGGTGGTGGAAATTTTGAGTAGTTCGGAGAACCGGTAAATACCACCTCTGGCTGGCCCTGCCCCCATCTATTCTCTGCCTCCCGAGCCCCAGCTGATTGGGAAGGCATGGGGATTTTGCAATATCCTTCCCCTGCCACGCCCACCAAGCCATGCCCACAGAACTGGTAGTAAATTATTTTGAATCCCACCACTGCTTGGGACACAGCAAGGTCATAAGTATGAAGCAATTGCCAAGCATCTGAATTTTGATTGCATGAGGATGGGAATGCTACAATGGTTGTAAGTGTGAAAAGCGGTTGTGTGTCACTTTTTTCAGTGCCGTTGTAACTTTGAACGGTTACTAGATGAACTATTGTAAGTCAAAGACTACCTGTAGCTTCTTCCTGAGTAGATCACTCCTACCATGAGTCTTCCAAGTGAGGTAGGATTCCTGTAACCCCTCCCCCTCTGGCTTTGATCTCTGAACCTCAGCACTTGTAAGCAGTATCTGATTTGGTGCGCAGATATTTATCAGAATCTATGGGGCTGGAGTAAAATGGAGTTGTCCTGTTTTTTGTTTTGGCCCTGTTCTTCTTCCTCAGATGAAGGTCATCGATTGAGAGAAAAGCTGTTCTTACCTAGGCTTCCCCAGCAGCACGAAGTCGAGTCCTCCTCCCAATAAATCTCTTTTATTTAATTTACAGTGAATTCCTCTCCAGCAAAGTCTTCCCTCTCCCACTGTCTTTCAAGATAGTTCACTATTACCGACCTATATCAGGGTTGGAGAGTGGCCAGGCCTTTATCTCTCAGATGTTGCAATACTTGGCAAGAATGTAGGAATAAATGAATTGTCTCCTGCAAACTCTACTCCCCTGTGGCTCCTCTTTTATTCCCTAGGGGAGGGGCCATTCACCACCCACCTGTGGCCTTACTCCCAAGTTGAGCCTTGTTCCTTAGCTGCTCCCTTTGTCTGGCAACTCTGCACATGCGCACATTGAGAACAAGCTCCAGCTGTTCATCTGCCTCACTGATGTCTGACTCTGAAGGCAGCTGATAACTATCATACGGTCCTGGCCCTCTCTCTGCTTCCGACACAGAGCACTCGTCAGAGCCTTCCCCCCCATGACTCCAGGACTGGCCCATGTTTCTCCCCAACCTCCTCACTGTCTGAATCTGCTGCTAGCATCACTGCCTGCTGGTGGGCCACAACAAAAGCTTAAGATTAATGTTTTTTGCTTATTTCTAATAAACACACACACACACACCCCGGTTTCCTTATATCTTTTTTCTAAGAAATCATTCTAATTAGCAGCTTTGATTTTTGAGCGTATTCATTGATCTTTAAGTATACCCTTAAAAATACATTGAGCTATGAAGATAGAATCATGATTAATCCTTAATTAGAACCCCCGTGTTTGATGTGTACAAATTTGCAAGAAAGTAGAATCTTCAACTTTGTGAACTGGTTAGAATTTCTTGCAACTAGAAAGATGCATTTCCTGTTTTAAAATCAAGGAAGTTGGTCACACCACCCATTTCCTGAGGCTGATTTGAGACTACATTTGTTACTATCTCCTCCTGGCTCAAATTCTAAAAGGCCAAGAAATTATAACACCAAGTTCTCAGACCAAAGTCTTAACCATTGAGTTTCCTCATCCCAATACTTCCTTCCCATTTGGATGTAAGAAATAAGAAAATGTATGGCTGCCTCAGAGGTGGGTTGCTCCCAGTGGGATTTAGGCCTGGGTCGCATAACCGGCAGTGACCCAGGCTGGCCACGCCCCAAACCGGTTCCCCAGTCGCTGTGCCATTGCCGTCATGTTGTTTAGTATTGCGCGCATCCATGCAGTTCACTGTAAATTGTTCTGCCCATGCATGAAGAATGATTTACATTGAACTGCGCATGCGCACGCAAAGTGAACCAGTAGTAAAACTGGGAGCAACCTCTGGGCTTCCTCTAGGACAAGTAGCAAAGGAGCACAATTGATGAGATTGCATTACATCATCCTGCATATAACATGACCATTTTCTCAGCTTAGTGAACCGCCAGCCAATTCTATTCTCAAATTTGGGAGCAGCTGGTGTAAGAGTCTTTGAGCAGGACCAGCTGGCAAAGTATGTCCAGATTGTTGTCTTATTGATATCTTTATAAAACCATCTGAATTGGAGCTTGTTGGGGGCTGACTCTGTAAATCGCTTAGAGAAGTCTGTAAAGCATTGTGAAGCGGTATATAAGTCTAAGCGCTAGGGCTATTAGCTTAAAAGAGATCTTATTCAAGAAACAATATTGTGACTCAGCACCTATTAGTAGAATTAGGTTTGATTGCTATTTAGGTAGGGAACAAAACTACGTGCAAAAAAATGTGGCTTAGTATTTGTCTAGTTGTCAGTGCTCAAGTTAGAGAATTCCAGTGAAGCATCATATTCTCTGATCATGCTTTTTGACAAGCTCTGCATTTGTAATGCAACAACCATGAATGACAAAGTTCAATAAATGTATATTAAAATATGATGACCTTTTTCACTTATTATGATTGATATATATATTTTTTGGAACAGGCAGCTTCTGAAAACCGAGTTGGGATCTTTTTTTACTGAATATTTACAGGTTCGTATAATCTTCTGTTTTGTTGTCATTTCTTTTTTACCATTCTAATGAAAGCTTTTTTTATTGTTAGCTGAAGCAAGTTACCTAATAAATTACCAATAGTTGCTATTGCCCTTCTAAGAAATTTAAGCACCAAAATTTTCTGTTTGGTTATTTGCCCTGCTGTGTTTCATCTTAAAATGCTTCAGATTCAAAGAACCATATCCAGAAAGAGTATTATTAAACTTGGGCCAAAAATGCAGTGTTTACCGTGTCTGGATCTCATTAAAAGTGCATATAAGTGTTCTAAGGCAGCAAAGATTCATTCCATTGTAAGCCCGTTTTAGTCCAGTAAAAAAAAAAATGTGGTTTTTGTGTCGTGGTAATTTGCAAAATAAAAGGCTCAGTGGCTAAGACGCTGAGCTTGTCAATCAGAAATTCAGCAGATCGGCGGTTTGAATCCCTAGTGCCGCATAATGGAGTGAGCTCCCGTTACTTGTCCCTGCTTCTGCCAATCTACCAGTTCAAAAGCATGAAAAATGCAAGTAGAAAAATAGGAACCACCTTTGGTGGGAAGGTAACAGCGTTCCGTGCGTCTTCGGTGTTTAGTCATGCCAGCCACAAGACCACAGAGACGTCTTCGGATAGCGCTGGCTCTTCAGCTTTGAAACGGAGATGAGCACAACCTTGTCTATGGTGCCTCATATATAAATTTGTTCTCCTTGATAAGTACTGTGTTTGGTATGAAGTGTGTCTGGCCAATTAGAACCTTTGATCTGCAGCAGCCTCCAAATTATTTGCTTGTTTAATGGATTTCTAATCTGCCACCCTGCTCAGATGAGAATTAAAAGGAGAAATCTACAAATACTGAAATCATAAAATGAATGCAACTGTTGGCAGAGGTGCATCCTTATTGATTTTCTAAAAGCTGAAAGAGTAGGATCAAACACAACCCCCAAGGAAGTGCATACAAGGCATTGGGCTAATGTAAGAGCTAAAATTCCCAAAATATCAGATAATGTTGATGATGATGATGATGATGATGATGATGATGATGATGATGATGATGATGATAATAATAATAATAATAATAATAATAATAATAATAATAATATACTTCCGATAATAGGGGCCAATCTAAAAAAAGGGTAGCTGGATTAAAGAAAGCAATCCATATTTTCAGCAAGAATTACAAGCTGGCGGGCCTTCCTAGAATGCAAAATAATTGAAAGACAAATGCCAAGTTTTAAATGCCAAGATTTAAAGAACATATTAAATCTCTGCCTTTCCTTGGCCTCATCTGAAAACTGCATGCAAACACTGTTGGCTGTATAATTCTACGCCCTCTGCCTCATTTCAAAGGGATGAAGACCTTTGGAAAGTTGTATCATTTGTCTGCCATCATACGCATGGTGTGATTCAAACATTTTTAGTACTGGTTCTGTGGGCGTGGCTTGGTGGGTGTGGAGTGGCTTGGTGGGCGTGGTAGGGAAAGGATACTGTAAAATCTCCATTCCCTCCCCACTCCAGGGGAAGGTTACTGCAAAATCCCCATTCCCTCCCGATCAGCTGGGACTCGGGAGGCAGAGAGTAGATGCGGGCGGGGCCAGTCAGAGGTGGTATTTACCGGTTCTCCGAACTACTCAAAATATCCACTACCGATTCTCCAGAACTGGTCAGAACCTGCTGAATACCATCTCTGATCATATGGTAAGATGGAAAATCCCGCACAATGTAATATTATGTCTGGGGCCAAATAATGAAAGACTACAAACAATTCTTTTTCTAGTGAGCTGTCATTAAAATGAAAACCTCTGTAGTTAAAATACAGTGTGTAACGAAAATTGACACTATTTTGTGTTCTCTTTCCAGAACCAACTGCTTACAAAAGGCATGGTGATCCTGAGGGATAAGATCCGATATTATGAAGGTGATTAAGGGCCTGTGTATGTTTCAAAATGATTCCAGAGAGGTGCTAACGGGACGGAGGAATGCAGGCACTATATTTCTTTAAAGCAGCAGCATCCTTTTTTCAGACTCCTGTACACACAGCCTGAGAGTGGATACAATTGCTTTAAGACGTCATATGAAAAGAGACACACGGTTGCTTTAAGGAAATGACTCTTTAGAGCAGCTGAGTCTTTATTTTTTTCTGGTTCAGGTGCAAACCTGAAAAATGACGTGGCTGCTTTAAAGAGGCACTGCATCTAGAAGCATGAAGTACCCCGAAACAATAATCATATGTGCAAGAGTTGGGGGCCAGTTTTCTTTTGTGGTCTGACTATCAAGCATACAGCTTAGGCACAAAAGAATTGTGAGAAAGAAAAGGGAAGGGGGAAAAAGTGTTTAAACTTCTTAAA
The DNA here is from genome assembly GCF_964273705.1 of Natrix helvetica. Classification (NCBI taxonomy): domain Eukaryota; kingdom Metazoa; phylum Chordata; class Lepidosauria; order Squamata; family Natricidae; genus Natrix; species Natrix helvetica. Next base: position 74,530,965 of record NC_138553.1, read on the forward strand.
ATCCCCCGCAAGCTGCCATTGAAAGAAAGAAGTATACAGATAGTCCTCAGCGTACGACCTGAACTGAGCCCAAAATGAATGTGGCTAAGTGAGAAATTTGTTACATTTTGCCCCATTTTACAACTTTCCTCACCACATAAGTGAATCGCTGCAGCTCTTGAATTAGTAACTTAGGGTGTAACTTACTAAATTAGTAACTTAGTAAATTAGGGTGATTTTAAGCGTTCCGAAGGCTTCAGGGACCCTCCGGACAGTCCCTGAAGCCTTCGGAACGCTCAAAAGGATCCTCCGAGCAAACCGGAAGTGACTTCCGGGTTGCTCGGAGGATCGTTTTAAGCATTCCGAAGGCTTCAGGGAAGCCTCCGGACCGTCCCTGAAGCCTCCGGAGGGCTTCCAGGGGGGACAGGAGAGCCTGTTTTCGCCCTCCCCAGGCTCCTATAAAGCCTCTGGAGCCTGGGGAGGGCGAAAAAAGCATGTAAAAATGGGGGGGTCGCGCGTTGTGCGCGCATGCGCACTGGGGGGTCACGCGTTGCATTATGGGTGCGGCACACCCGCACAGGACCCCCCTGCGCTCCCCCCACTTGTGGCACGCAAGCCAAAAAAGGTTCGCCATCGCTGCAATAGGCTATTATCTGAAAATACACCTTTCTATACATAGTTGCTTATGCATTAAGCTGTGCAAGCTTAGAAAGGAATTGCTTTGGACCTTGCCCGAATGTGAATCTTGACATTTTTTCTGTTATTCATTAAAGTTATTCATTTTTTTCCTGTTATTTATTAAACTTCTTTTTCCGAGCTTCTGTAAAAGTCTGAAGAATCCTTGGAACTTGTTTAAGGAAGCTACTCTTCAAAGACAAGATAACAGATACCTGGTGGGGAAAAAACACACAGGATGCTTTAACAAATAGCAAGAAAGTGCCAGCACACACACCTGGATAAGACACTGTGGCTTATTATCTATCCTATGATTGTTCAGGAATCACTTATAGTCTCAAGTGGGAAGTGCAGTATATAGATCTGTGGAAAAGGACTTTTACCTTCCATCCAGCGATGGGATGCAACCGGTTTAACAACTGGTTCGGTGAGTGCGTGCTTTGCATACGTGCAGCATTCAAATGACGAACTTTTTAAGCTTCAAAACTTACTTCTGTTGTCAGTGCATGCCAGTAAAACAGCTGATGCGCAGCAATTCGCTTTGCCGCACGAATCAGCTGAACTAAAAAAACAGGGAAATATAGATCAGGAAAGCACAGGGGCAGATGGGCGGGGCCAAATGCTCACTGGAACTACCGACTCTCCTGAACTGGCTGAATCCCACTCCTGATTCCATCTATCTTTTGAAAGCGAACAAAATAAGGAATTTCCTTTCGTTCCTGGATTTTATGAAATACAGGTAGGTCTTGACTTAAAAAGAGTTCACTTAGTTACAACCGCTCAAAGTTACAACAGGACTGAAAAAAAAGGGACCTACGATCATTTTTCACACTTACGACCACTGCAACAGCCCCATGTTCATGCGATCAAAATTCAGGCGCTCGGCATCTGACTCATGTTTATGACGGCTGCGGTGTCCCGGGGTCTGTGTGTGTGTGCATGCGTGTCACATGATCCCCTTGGACCGCCTTCTGACAAGCGAAGTTAATGGAGAAGCCAGATTCTCTCTTAATGACCGTGTTACTAATTTAACAACTGCAGCGATTCACTTAGCAACTGTGGCAACAAGGGTCATAAAACGGAGCAAAATCCACTTGGCAAATGTCTCGTTTAGCAACAGGAAGTGGGGGCTCAGTTGTGGTCTTAAATCAAGGAATGTCTGTAGCGGGTTTTCATCCCCACCCCACCCCAAAGATACTTATGATCCAACAGCTGATGCTCTCCCCCGCAGCATGGTCACATGACTTTCAAGCATTCAGAAACCACATATAGCCAATTGCAGCCACCCACAGTCATGTGACCATGACTGACATCGTTTTTGCTGAAAACCGGTGTTTACTTCTAGTTTTCAGCAAAAAAACGGGCCATAGCGCATAATGGATTCGACTTTGCTTAACAACCACAGTGTTCACTTAACGATCGATGCAAAAATGTTCCTAAAAACAAGTCTTATTACATGGTGACTGCTTTACGGCCATAATAGGCAACCTCCATTACGGTCCTAGGTCAAAAACTTCCTGTACTTCCATTCAATTACTTACGTTTTAGAAGTTCATCGGTTTGTCCAAAATATTGGACAAGAATAAAGAAGAAGGTTGGAGAAGATGATAAAACAACGCATTGAGTTAAAGCCAGAAATATCCTTGCTGGGGATTTTACCTGAAACTTATAACAAAGAGAATACCTATTTCATTATCCATGCATTAACCGCAGATAGAATTGTATTTGCACAACACTGGAAGAGTGAAGAGATCCCTATTGATGAGAAGGTGATCAGGAAAATATTAGAAGGAGCAGAAATGAATAGATTAACATTAATAATCAAAGAGAAAGAATAAACTGAATATTGTAAGATGGGAACTATTTTATCAGTGGTTGGAGGGAAAAAAGAGGAAATGAGGGAAGAAAACTAAAGAAGAGTAGAAAATATGTTAAGTTAGAGGTATAACCAAGCTGATAATTGTTAGATTATGATGGAGATAATTATGATTAACATTAGTATTGTATTTTTATTAGAAAATATGTTAAGAGAAAAAAATAGGTGAATGTTTAATCGCTTAATACACTGTGATTTTAAGATTAGAGAATTACTATTAATGTGAATGATGGTGTAAATTCTGAAAGCTGTTGCACAGACATATTTGTACCCAGATGACACACTGTTTAAGGAAAGACGGAATGTTTATAATATGTTGAAAAATAAAAAATAAGAGACTTTTTTAAAAAAAGAAGTCCATCGGTTTAACTTAACTGGTTGTTTTTAACTTGCAGGGCAGAAACTTTTGGATACGTTGGCTGAAACCTGGGATTTCTTTTTCAGTGATGTCCTGCCCATGCTGCAGGCTATATTCTACCCCGTGCAGGTAAAATGCAATCGTGGTGCTTTAGAATCCGGATAAACCAGTAAGTGGAATTCTGGTGATTGATGAAGGGAGCTGCAGGTCATTTGCTTGGCAGTCTAGCAAAACGCCGTGCAGGAAAAAACATTTAAAATCAAACTGTACTATTCGGGTTATTTCCCTTGGCTCCCCCTTAAGTTGAACAGCATTTCAGATAAGAAGGCCAAAAAAGCCTTTGGTGCAAACATACTCTCTGTCTGAATTTTCATTTTAAAAGCCCAATCTTTTTCCAGGATTCCACAGCTGCCTTTTGCAGTTCTGGTTTAATTCCAGAAATGCTTGTTTGGTGTTTTGCCCATTTGGAACCACTCTGCTCCCTGGGGAAATAGATCCATCTCACAGGAGGGACCGTATTTTTCGGAGTATAAGACACACTCCCCCCCCCCCAAAAAAGGATGAAAATTTGAGTGCGTCTTATACACTGAATGTAGCCAAAAATGCGAGACACAGAGGAGGTGATGGTCTGTGGCAATCCCTGCAGTCTGGAACAGCTGATTGGTGGTATTCCGGGAGGCTGATCCACCCTCCAATCAGCTGCTGGTGCTGAATCAGGCTGCAATAATGTGCTGAAGCTGATCCCGCTGTTCGCTATTTGCTGCAAGGACTTGTCAGAGTTTGCAGCAGCAGTCGCATCCAGAAAGCACACAAAAGTAACTGATTCAGCAGGATTCAATAACTTCTCTTTATATACAATAGCAGAGGCATTTCAGTTTCAGTTTTGGTTTCAGAGATCAGCACAGCATACAGTTTTAGTACAGAACAAGCCACGCCCAGGCTCCTTGCTGTCTCCTTCCTTATTGCTCACACAGCAAATACTGTTTGTTTCCAAACAGCCCTCAACTCTCTCACACACTGACAGGACGCTAGCCAGATGAATGCCATGGATACTGGTAGGCAGAGGCAGAATTTGTTTTTTCTTATTTTCTTCCCCAAAAACCAAGGTGCATCTTATACACCGGAGCGTCTTATACTCCAAAAAATAAGGTAAATAGAATCAATAGAATTGATTTTAAAAACTGAGAAAAAGAAAAGCTAAACACTCTTTTTAAATGTTAACTAGTATGTTCACCACAATCTGTGGTGAAAGAATTCAGTTAGCATAGGGCTGCTCAAATTACAGCACTGTAGAAGAACCATACCTAGAATACTGCATCAAGTTTTGGTGACCACACTATAAAAAAGATGTTGAGACTCTAGAAAATGTGCAGAGAAGAGCAACTGGGATGATTAGGCAGCTGGAGACTAAAACATACAATGAATGGTTGCAGGAACTGGTCTAGTGAAGAGAAGGACCAGGGGAGACATGATAGCAGTCTTCAATATTTGTGGGGCTGCCACAGAGAGGAGCGGGTCAAGCTATTTTCCAAAGCACCTGAAGGCCAGACAAGAAATAATGAATGGAAACTGATCCAGGAGAGATTCAACCTGGAAATAAGGATAAATTTTGTGACAGTGAGAACAATCAATCAATGGAACAGCTTGCCCTCAGAAGTTGTGGGAGCTTCATCACTGGAGGCTTTCAAGAAGAGACGACTGCCATCTGTCAAAAATGGTGTAGCATCTCCTGCTTGGGCGGGGGGTTGGAGAAGATGACCTACAAGGTCCCTCCCAACTCTGTTAATCTCTCTGTAGACTTTCAATTGAGAATGGCCCAGGGAAAGGAAATGCTCCAAAGACATCCCAAGATAATGCTAAACCTCTGTGATTTAGAAGCAACTCAGTACCTAAGACACAAATGTAAAGACAATAATCACTAGAGACAGACGAGTTAAAAACATAGTCGGAAAAAGAAATTAAAATTTCTAGAGTTCTTAACTAACTTTTTCCTTTTTTTCTCTACAGAATAAGCTATTCTGCAATGTGTATTCTCAGAGTAAATTCTGATTTTCCCTCCTAACCTGAATCTCTGTTTTTGACTTACATTTCATAGAACTTTGTACTTCCATAACATTAACCTTTAATTTCACCCCGGCCTTGCCATGGAATTCATAATTAGAACTGCTATTACAAGGTGCAAAGGACAATCTTGAGTTGAGTCTGACTTATTAACTTCATGGACACATTTGTGTATTTTTTGGCAACAGTATGCATTGCCTGCTATGTTTTTTTTCCCAACTTCCCAGTCCATCATTCTCCAGTGCTGGGATTTCTCAATGGTTTCCCATTCGATCCTAACTCAGAAACATATTATGAAAAACGCTGCTTTAACTTTAATGTGTTCTGTATGACATTGCTTTGCTGGTTGGGGAATTCTGGGAATTGGAAGTCCACCAGGCTTAAAGTTGCCAGTGTGGAGGCCCCTGCTCTAGTTCACTCCATGTCAATCAAGCAATAGGCTTCTTGCATTTCAAATCTACAAGAGTCTACAAATACTGTATTTTTCGGAGTATAAGACGCACCAGAGTATAAGACGCACTAAGATTTTGAAGAGGCAAATTAAAAAAAAAGTTTTTGCACTCTGCAGACCTCCCAAAAATGGCATGTTTTGCGAAAATGTCCCCCCTTTTTAAAAAGGGGCACGAATAGCCTTTAGGCGGCTTGTAGAGTGCTCCTGGGGGTTGGGGGGGCAAAAACGAGCAAAGAACGGCCCATTTTTCAATCATTTCTGCCCTCTCCAGGAGCACTCTCGAAGCCTCCTAGAGCTATGCACGGCCATTTTGGTGAAGGGGGCAGGGTTTCAGGAGGCAAAAAATGCTTTATTCAGTGTATAAGATGCACCCAGATTTTCAGCCTCTTTCTTGAGGGGAAAAATGCATCTTATACTCTGAAAAATATGGTAACTAAAAACATTTCTTTGTTTCCTGCAGGGGAAGGAGCCCCCTGTCCGTCAGCTGGCCCTGTTGCACTTCAGAAATATTATAACACTCAATATAAAACTGGAAGACTCTTTGTCCCGTTCCCGCGTGAGGATTCCGCCTTCAATTGTCCAAATGTTACTCATCCTACAGGTATGGATTTTTCTGGCACGCCCTTTGGCATGCACTTACTGAATTGTAGGCTTTCGAGTTGAAGCAGGTGGGCTAGAAAGCCAAGATGGCCCTCACAAATGCAAACCCTGGCCTCTCTTTTACATGCTATACATATGCTGGGTACAGGGAGTTCTTGACATATGATCATTCACTTAGTGACTATTTGAAGCTACAACAGATCACAGAAATGGTACTTAGGATCCAGATTTGAAGTTCCGATGGGAATACACAGACATACACCACAATCAGCATTTTGGGTGCTCTGCAACCAGATTGCCTTTATTTGAAGGGTCCCAGTCATGTGATTGCCCTTCACAACCTTTTTTTTTTTTTTTGCTAGAAACTGGTATCTGCTTCTAGTTTCTAGCAAAAAACCCCAAAACCTGTCCCCTAGCGAACAATGGATTTGCTTAACAGCCGTGGTGTTTGCTTTAGAGCAGCAGAGGTGGTATTCAGCAGATTCTGACCACTTCTGGAGAACTGGTAGTGGAAATTTTGAGTAGTTCAGAGAACCGGTAAATACCACCTCTGGCTGGCCGCGCCCCATCTATTCTCTGCCTCCCGGGTCCCAGCTGATCAGGAGGAAATAGGGATTTTGCAGTAACCTTCCCCTGGAGTGAGGAGGAAATGGGGATTTTACAGTATCCTTCTCCCGCCACACCCACCAAGCCACACCATACCCACCAAGCCACAGCCACAGAACCAGTAGTAAAAAAAATTGAATCCCACCACTGTAGAGCGGCCACCTTTGTTTAACAACTGCTGCAAAAAAAAAGGTTGCAAAATTGGATGTGGTCATACGCTGACCTGCTTAACAACCTTCATAAATTACAGCCGTAATTGCAGGTTGAGTTACATCTTGAGGTTTTTTTTTCTTACTTCGTGGATGCTCCTGGGTGGAATTATATCAGTAAAATATTTTATATGTCAAACTGAAAGTGAACATATCTTTTTTAATGCTTTCCTTGACGGAGGGAGGGAACATTTGTCTAGTTTTATTTAAAAGCTGTGGTGGTGCGGTGCTTAGAATGAAGTATTGCAGGCTAATTCTGCGACCGCCAGCAGTTCGATTCTCACTGGCTCAAGGTTGACTCAGACTTCCATCCTTCCGAGGTCGGTAAAATGAGGACCTAGATTGTTGGGGTCAATATGCTAACTCTGTAAACCGCTTAGAGAGGGCTGTAAAGCAGTGTATAAGTCTAAGTGCTATTGCTATTATTCCTGCTGTCCTGGATTTAGCTATTAGAGAGCATTGTGATGTGAGGAGTGGAGAAAGTGCTGTAGTAGGAGCAGGGAGATACATGGAGCAGCCCTTCTCTCAAAGAGTGATTGTAGTTGAGAAACCTGGGGAAGAAGCTCTATGAGTGCCACTTTGAGCTCCTGAATAGAAGATGGGAACATAAAAACATAATATACTGTATACATACACCAAAAGGGCCCCCAAAGTGCTTTTTCAAAAGGGCAACTGGACTTTGTTTTTCTTCCAAAGCTTCTTCCGTTCTGACTAAATGGTGGAGGATGGAAGGATCCTTGCAGTCATCTGGTCATTTGCATTCTTTCTGAGAGTCATTGAGGCCACCTGGAGGTTTACCTGTGCCCTCAGAGCCACTGAACAGTGCAAATGGGTGTAGGAAGCTTTTTGGAACTGCGGAAAGGACTGTGTTGTAAACAGGAGGTAGGTGGTGCCATATCCCTCCCCCTCTGTTGAGAGAGGACTGTTTAGTCTCAATGTAGATGGCAGTTCCAAGAAGTTTCCACACCCATTTGCACTATTCAGGTGACCCTGAGGGCATAAATCCATGATGGCGAACCTATAGCACAAGTGCCACAGGTTGCAGGCAGAGCCCTCTCTGTAGGCACATGAGCCATCGCCCAGCTCAGCTCCACCACGCATGCACATGCGCCTCCCGTTGGCCAACTGATTTTCGGGTCTCTGCCGCACATGCGGCAGGGGGGGGTTGCGTGTGTATTCAGGGGGTAGGGGAAGTGGCCTGTTTTTGGTCGCAGAAAGCTTCAGGGAGGCCTGCTAGGCCCAAAACACGCCGTAGTGGGGTCGCTGCATGCACAGGGAAGCATGCTTATGAGTGGGGGCAGGGGACATGCGCGCATGCGGGCCAGTGTGCATTGCATTGTGGGTATGGGCACGCACGTGATTTCGGCACGCGAGGACAAAAAGGTTAGCCATCCCTGGCATAGATAAACCCCAAAGACTCTCAGAAAAAATGCTAATGGCCTGATGACCGCAAATAATATAAATCATATAAATCCTTCCATCCTCCACCATTCAGTCAAAACTGAAGAAGCTTCTTGGACGAGAAGCAAAATGTCTGTCAGGAAAAACAAAGTCCACTTGCATTTTGAAAAAGCAACCATCACCTGGGCGACTTGAGAATCTCCACAGAGACATCAAAGGGGCCTTGCTTTCCAAATCACTTTTTCTTTTTTCTTTTTGCACCGATGACTCAAAAGGCACGTGATATGTGGCATCCATTCCAATAGGTCTTTCTCCCCTTAAATGGCAGATCTGATCAGCCCCATGGTTTTTGGTCCTTCTGCCATCTGCCTATTAACACCTACCCCAAGGAATGGCATTCCTGAATGGGAAACTTTTGAGTTGTTCATAAAGTCAGCTTTCCAGGCACCAGACTGGCTGGGGAAGCTTTTCAATTATCTTCTAGGAAATGGGTGAGGCATCCAAAGTAGATTACACAGCATTTGAGACAACGTGATGTAAGATGCTTCCCTGGCTGTTAAACATTGCTGGGAGGCCCAAACAAATGTGCGTGTATACAAAGAAATAAATGTATTAATTATCTTCATTGCCATTTAAAATTTGTGTCACATTTTATAGCAGCCAAAAGTTCCCAGAATATTTGATAGTTTTCCAATGAAGCAAAACTACTACAAATGCCTGTATATCGTAATGAATGAAAACTGGCGGAGGGGAATCAGTTTGCTTACAATATTGAACATCTCACCTAAAATATCTGTCATGAAAGAGTGAAGTACGTGGAGAAGTTTTGTTTTTTGATAGTGTGTCTTTCAACTTGCTGCTTTCAAGATTGTTTCCTTTAAAGTGCCGTTTAAATTTGGCCTCTTCATCCTGAGGGATTTCCACAATCCTATAAAAATTGCCACTAGTGATCAATATGGAATAGTAGAAAGCCAATCATAACATCAAAAATATATTTTTACACTGTGGAGACCAAAACTGAATGCAGTATTCCAAGTGTGGCCTTACCAAGGCATTATAAAGTGGTATTAATAGCTCCAGTTCCAAACGAATCTAACACCAAACCTTCACCCTCCATTCATGTCAATCCAACAGGTTATACTGATTACAGTTTAAAAAAAAATATTGAAGCAGTGTTCTTCTTTTTGGTTTTTCAGGGTGTTCATGAATCAAAAGGAGTTACTGAAGATTACTTGAAGTTGGAAACTCTCTTACAGAAGGTTGTTTCCCCGTACTTGGGGACATACGGTTTGTACTCCAGTGATGGCGCTCTCACTCACTCTTCCTGCATTTTAGGTAATACTTCTAGAGCTTGGCCAATGACAGAATATCCTCTTTATCTATGTGACTCCCAGCCACCAGTGGTAGATCCCTCCACACCTGAAAATAAGTACCATAAAAATTAAACAGCACAGTGATAAACCTACAGAAAATAACTTATTAATTCGGTGTAATAGTAATCTGATAGCCTGTATACCATGTTTCCTTGAAAATAAGACAGGGTCTTATTTTCTTTTGACCCCCGAAATAAGCGCTTGGGCTTATTTTTAGGGAGGTCTTATTATTTTTGAGGTGCAGGAGAGGGGGCGAGCATGGTCACCTCGTGGCTGATGCTGTGTTGCAATTTTTTTGGGGGAGGGCTTATTTTTGCGCATGCGCTCAAAAGCCCGATTGGGCTTATTATCCAGGGAGATCTTATTTTCAGGGAAACAGGGTATATGGCACCCAATTCTTCGTCTCCCAAGGCTTGTTACAGAATTTACAGGCCAACTACCTTTAGAGTTAGTAGCTTACTTATCAGATACTTAACATATATCAGAAAATACCCTGGAACCTACTTCCTGATTCCATACACTTGCTTCTTCACTTTTCAAAGTTGTCAAGCGGGTGAAAATCACTCTGCGGGGCCTGGAGTGTAAACGTTCTGTCCAGGAAGGATGACGGACTGTAGAATTGACCAAGTAGGCTTTCCAAATGGAAGAGGGATACTCCATAGCAGAAGTGTTATTCAGCCGGTTTTCTCCGGTTCAGGCGAATCAGTAGCGGCAGCTGCGGGAGGCTCCCCCCCCCCTCTGCTCTGACATAATGCACTGCGCATGTACAGACAAGGTGCAAGCAAGCATGCTCACATTTGCAAACAGGTAGGGAAGGTAAGTGAATCCCACCTCTGCTCCATAGTGATGAAAGTGTTGGATTAAGAGCAAGGAGATCAAAGTCCCACAGAAATTTTACAGAGCTGAAAGAGGATTGGACGCAGAACTCTTTGCTCCAATCCTCTTTCAGCCCTGTAAAATTTCTGTGTGATCCAAGGTCTCTCTCTCTCTCTCCCAGCCCAAGAGCCAGCGGTAAAGGCATTGAACTAGGAGCAAGAAAGCCCAGGTTCTCATCTCTACTTAGGCAAAGAGTAGTGGTGGATTCCTACTAGTTCGGACTGGTTGGGCTGAACCAGTAGTAGTTTGGCGGCCTGGGTCGCTGGAACCTGCAGTGACCCAGGCTTACCATGCTCCTGAACTGGTTCTGGTAGTGCTGTAGGTGCTGCCATCTTGTTTTTGGCTTCTGCGCATGAGCAGAACAAGTTTTATTGTACTGCGCATGTGCAGAAGCCAAGTGCACGCAAAGCACCCACGAGCGAACCGGCAGTAGTGGCTGCCAGAACCCACCCCTGGCACAGAGGCTCCCTGGTGATTTTGGGTCAATCTTTCCCCCTCAGTCCAAGAATCAGATTGGAGCAGAGAAAGTAGGGACTGGGAGTAGGGAAACTCAGATTCTAATCATCATCAGCCACAAAAATTCCCTGTACGATTTCGGGTTAGTCGCTCTGTTTTGGTTCAACCTGTCTCACCAGGCTGTTGTTTGAGGAAAAGACAGGAGGAGGGAGTATGAAATAAAAGAGGGGTCAAAAAATAATAATAAATGAACACACATCTCTTTCTTGGGATAATTTTATCTTCTTTATCGGGGATTCTCCAAGGTGCTAGATATAAACAAACCTACACACTTGTATTAACTTCTCGTGTAGCTTGCATGAGGTAAGGAGAAACAGAAGGTAACAAGGGAGAATGTAGAAGAGAAGAAAGCCCCAAATGCCTCTCCATTAAATCTTTGGCTGCATGGTCTGTTGTTACATCCTTTTGCAAACATCTCAGCCACCAAAGATCTAACGTTGTTCCAGGAAAAGTAAAGTATTAAGCTAGTGCCATCTCGTGGCCAACTTGAAAGAATTCCTGATATGGTGTGGATGTTGTACACCACCAGTTTCTGGATCGGAAGCTACCAAAATGATGTGTTCCTTCATGGAAGAATAGGATAACGTATACAAGTGAACTGATAATAAGAAAGTGAAGTTAATGATTCCTGCTCTAATAGACAGCAACGCCAAGCTTCTATTAGAAGAGCCCAAAAGTTAATAAAGGTTTGGAATGTAGACAGTACTGATCTACAGAAGTTCTGGGACGCAAAGATAAGAGGACACTTCCTTTCGATTCATGCCCAAGGGAGTGTTATAACCTGTCAGAGGCCAGTGGAGCTGGAAGCAGATTCGGACAGTGAGGAGATTGGGGAGGAACATGGGCCTGTCCTGGAGTCTGGGGAAGGCTCTGAGGATGGCTCTGTCAGAGGCAGAGAGGGGGCCAGAGCTGTATGCCAGTTATCAGCTGCCTTCAGAGTCAGACATCAGTGAGGCAGATGAACAGCTGGAGCCTGTTCCCAGTGTGCGCGTGTGCAGAGTTGCCATAAGAAGGGAACAGCTAAAGAACAGGGGTCAATTTGGGAATAAGGCCACAGGTGGACAATGAATGGCCCCTCCCAGAGGAAATAAAAGAGGAGCGAAAGGGGAGTGGAGTTTGCAGGAGACAATTAATTCATTTAATTGGTTTGTGACTCTCCGAGACACCTTGCCAAGTTTTGCAGATATTGGCCTGGCAGCTCTCCAAACCAGATAAGGTCTGTGACTGTAAATCCTCCCTTGAAAGACTTTGCTGGATGTGAATGAGCAGAATTCACCTTAAATTAATAAAAAGGGTTTTTTGTCAGGACCAGGAGTTTGCTTCATGCTCTTGCGAAGCCTTGGTCAGAACAGGGAGACAGTCATACAAACAGCCACAGGGGAGTTGAGTGGCCAGGAAAAAAATGGAGCCAAATGTAAGAAAAGGAAGTTCACATTTGAAGTCACCGTCCAAATACCTGGGCACAGACCTTCTGTGGTGGGTTAGTTGTCATGGTAGGGACAATGTCAAGGTTTTAATTGTTCTCTGTGTTTGTTAACAGAAAAACGCTTCTTTCGGCGCTCTAAATCGGGCGATATTCTTGCTAAGAATCCGGTGGTGAGATCCAAAAGTTACAACAATCCTTTGTTGACTCCCGTAGCCGAGTATGAGACAGAAGGCGCCACTGCCAACAGCTCCAGCATCCGACGACATTCGGTTTCAGAAATGACCTGCGGTGAGATGCCGGGCTACTCCAATCTCACGACCATCACAGACAATGGATCCAAGAGCTCCATGCTCACCATGAAGATCCCGCCGGCAGGAGAACAGGAGAGGATTTCGGCTGGTTCGATGCAATGCGTGTCTGATCAATCCAAAGGACTCTTCTACCCCACAGAAAACCCAACCAGGGCCTTTGAGTTAGGCCGGGATTCAGACTTACTCGCCATTGCTCCCACAGCCAGCCCTGAGAACATAGTGGACCAGATTTTAGAATCGATTGATTCCGATTCGGATGGGATTTTCATTGATTTTGGCCAAAACTGCTCTGGCTCTCCGGGATACAATATGGATGTGAGCAGGCAAAGCATGGTCTGAAGGAGTCGTGCAAGTCCGCCAGCTTTGTGTGCGTGGAGTAAGAGCTCTGCCTACTCTTCCAAGCCAGATGAAGAGGATGATCTCACCGCAGAGAAAATAAGGATAATCCTGGCTTGGGAAAAGGGTGGTGGCCACTGAATCTTTGTGGTCAGGTTGCATCTGTTTAGGCTAGGTTCATAAAGTCACACTGAGGTCCATCCGTGACCAGGCTGAGCTATGGGTAGCGATGGAGCTTAGGTTGTGCATCCAGGTTGAACTGAACCACAAAGGATAACAAGCCTGAGATACTTTCTGGCCTTCAACCTCCCTTAATGTCCTTCATAGGTGCCCCCTCCTCCTAGGGATGTGATTTGCCTCCCATTGTTGTCTTCTTTCCCAGTGTTTTTCCAGTTTGTATGTTCAGCTCACTGCCTAGTAGCTCCTTCCTCAGAATTCTCCTTTCCTGCAGGAGTCAACCAAGTAGAAGAAGCAGGAAGTCAGTTGCCAGTTAATCTTCCAATGGATGCTCTTGGTGTAGAGTAGAACTTGGATGACTTCCCCAAAATCCCAGTGTGATAGTTTAGGATAGAAATAGGCAGCCTTTGGCACTCAAGTACAGCACAGGTCTGTTGAATGATGAATTAAGACTAGCACAGGTGTTTACATACCTGTATGTACATGCATGTATCTAGTCACTCATGTGCGAGCAAGGGTGGCATCATCAACTTCACTGGAGAAGGATCTTGAAGTCCCCTCCTTGTTTGCCTGGGCTGTCCCAGCCATGGCCAGTTTTCAGAATGGCCCTCTTGTTGTGCAGCCCTTGCCGTGTTACACTTCTCTCAAAGGAGAAGACAGTTGTGTTGTTGGGACACGTAGAAGACTCGCAGCAGTCATGGAGTCCCCTCTGTCAGATCTCGGTGGCTGGAAGATTCTAGTTTACCCTTATCGAAATGGTTGAGCAGGAATGAAAAGAATGTCAATCGTCTGTGAGAACGAGATGGGCTAGAAATAAGAGGAAACCCAATTCTCCTCTTGATTGGATGGCATTGCTTCCTGGCTTAACTTCTAAAGTTCTCCTTTCATTTACACAAGAACTAAGAGTTGTCTTATATTGTTCCCCTTTCCAGGAATTAAGTAAGGACAGCGTTTTGGGCAGTGATGGAATTCAAAAATGTTTACTACTGGCTCCATGGGCATGGCGTGGCTTGGTAGGCGTGGTAGGGGAAGGATACTGTAAAATCTCCATTCCCTCCCCACCCCTCTAACCTGCTTTCCAGCTCTGTTCTCCTGTGCAGGGCAAAAGACCCAGCCAATCAGCTGGGACTGGGGAGGCAGTGAATAGATGGGGGCGAGGCCAGCCAGAGGTGGTATTTGCTAGTTCTTCAAACTACTCAAAATTTTCGCTATCGGTTCGCTAGAACCGGTCAGAACTGGCTGAATACCGCCTCTGCTTTTGGGGTGTTTTTTACTCTTACCTCATGGTGTCATAGCCAGAGATTGAATGTACAAAAAGAGCTGAACTTTGGCAAGTTGGATCTGACCTATTTCAGAAAGAGCAAGATTTGGGAGCACGGGATAATTGGGGGGGGGGGGGAACCACTATAAAGGAGGAGGGAATCTCAGCTTGGACACTAAGAAAAGCAAATCTGGGATATTACTAGGCCTCAGTTGACCAAATGAACTGACTTCACGGCAAGCTACCATGATGGATACAGATAAAATGAATTACCTCATGACACGATGAAAGCCATGAGAGAAATTCAGCACGATGAACTTGAGCCTTGCTGATTGAAATGTTATTTACCGATCTCCATTGTACTTAAATTGTACAACTTTAAGCTTAAAAGTGGTATTTGGGGACTTGAAAATAGTCCATGTGGTGCTTAATCAGCAGTCATTCATATTTGCACATCGGTGTTTCAGCCGGCATACATGCATGTGTAATGCTCACGTTGGGGGGGAAATGTCATTTAAACACGCTCTTTCTGCCTCATTACTGCCTTGATAGATTTCTTAATTAGGAAACTGTCCTAATGGCAATTAATATTAGAAAATCCACATTTCTCATCAAGCTAAAAACCATTTTCATGGCTTCCAAACAATTCCTTAAAACGAAACCCTGCTCTTCAAAAGTTAAAATGTGTCTATAGGCTAAGAAAGAAAAAGAGAAAGAGAGAAAAGAAAGAAGGAAGGAAGGAAGGAAGGAAGGAAGGAAGAAAGAAAGAGAAAGAAAGAAAGAAAGAAAGAAGACAGAAAGAAAGAAAGAAAGAAAAAGAAAAAAGAGGTTTTAATTTTTTAAAAGTTGTTCCATATATAATAGAATTTGATTGATTTATAGCAGCTACTATTTTTTAATGATTCTCAGTACATCCACATATCTTTCACCAATCAAGTGAAATTTGTAAAACTAATTTAAATAAATAATGTGCTTGCTACTGATTGGTTGAGAGCCTGAGTCCAGAGTGGGTTTTTTTTTTAAATAAAAGAAACCAGAGAAGATCGCTATCAATGTCATCTTAATATGTTTGTGTTACACATGGTAGGGCATCCAGTGGATAAAGTGGTTTAAAAGTGGATAAAGCAGTGTAAATAAAATGCACAGGCACATTAACAGAAGAAAATGCCAAGACACGCACAACACAATATTTAATTCATAGCATTGAATCTACTGTCTAAACGAAATAACCCAAACCAAAAAAAAAAAGTTTTAAAAGCTACCATAAGCACCAAAACATCTGTCAGAACATAATTTGGACTGCCTTTACAGATCGTAAAACTTGGGTCAAGTAAACCTCACTCCATAGGTTGTTCATACCACTGGGGGCGCTAGTGAAAAAACTGCCTGTCCCCCCTGCCCCCACACTTGAGCTTGTTCCCAGTGTGCGCATGCGCAGAGTTGCCAGACGAAGGGAACAGCTAAAGAACAGGGGTTGACTTGGGAGTAATAAGGCCACAAATGGATGATGAATGGACCCTCCCAGAGGAAATAAAAGAGGAGCGAAAGGGGAGTGGAGTTTGCAGGAGACAATTAGTTCGCTTAATTGGTTCGTGACTCTCCGAGATTCCTTGCCAAGTTTTGCAGATATCGGCCTGTCAGCTCTCTGGTAGATTTGTGGACAATGTGTGTGTCTCACTTGGTGCAGTTTCTTATGCCAACCTAAGATCCCAGTTGGTTTTCAACACCTCATTCTAAAATAAACCTGTTCCCTCACTAGGGAACAGCTCCATAATGCCTTTTAGGTATTACTAGCTGATAACCTAGCGCTGCCCGGGTATTTATTTATTCCAACCCTCCTTCCATGAACGTTGCCACAATTTCTAATGCTGGATTTTCCCCCTTACCAGAGGGAGCCCCCTTGTGGAGTACTGTGAAGCCGTTACCATGGCAACTCCACAGCGCTGTACACTAGAAGCCATTTTATGGCAGTACGGTAGAAGCCATTTGAAGGCACAACAGGCTGTATCTTAACAGAACACACACCCCACAATATTTGTTTCCAGAGAGTAAGTCATCTGTGTATCAAGTTTGGTTGAAATTGCTTGAGACGTTCCAGAGTTATGCTGGAAAACACACACAGACACAGCGCTATCTATCTGTCTGTCTATCTATCTATCTATCTATCTATCTATCTATCTATCTATCTATCTGTGTGTGTTGCATTTGTGCTGATAAATAAATAGAGACTAGTATAGATCTATTTCAAGCTATTTAACTCTCATCAGCTAGCCATACCCTCCCATATTTGGGCATACCAGGGGTTGTAAAGCAAATACACACACACACACACACACACACACACACACACACACACACACACACACATATATATATATATATATATATATATATATATACATACATACACACACTGTGTGTCTGTGTATTGTTTATAATATTTATATTATCCAACTTGACTGCAAGATGGATTATAGATGATGCCATTTAAGATTGTCTTACCTCTTGCTTACCTACCACTTATCTCCATCTCAAATTTGTTAGCTGCACATTGAAAACCTGAAGGCATGGAATATATTCTCAGAACAGAACTCTTGCTTATGTGTAAGAGGGGAGGGGAGACTGGCCAGTTGCAATGTAATTTTGCAAGCATTGCAGAAACAGACAAGAATGTAATCAATTATATTTTCCCCACCCATGCATTTGCCTGCCAGGAAATCTGCATCTAAATACGTGCATGCCAAACAGACAGAACTCATGCCCAAAACGAAGGGCGGCAGTTTTGATAGACATTCTGATAGACATTGTTAGGTTTAATTATTCTCTTGTTGGTCTATTATGGATTTGTATTTGGGCATGAGAAGAGAAATTCAATGAGCTACATTGCTGAGGTTAGCAGATGACTCTCAGCTGGCTGCAAACCTTGAATAGCAATTACAATAGCTTGCAATCTCTTGATCATGCATCAATCCATCATTTGCTTCTATTCACATCAAGGTGGATTGGTTGTTATCGTTTTAACCGGCAGGTTGATTCATCTACTTTAGCACCAAACACAGCTGGAGAACTTCCATTGATGTCCACAGGCCAAACTCCAGGAGGCATTCTTCTATGGTCCTGATTCAACCTCAATTCTGGTTGAATGTAGGAAATGGTTTTTTAAAAAAAATCATGACAGTGCCATCGAAGTCAAAAGAGGTCATGATAGAGTGATCAAAGGTGTCCATTTTTATAAATGTGAGTTTACAGAAAAATAGGTGGAATGGTAGCCTATTTATATAATAGGTGGAATGGTAGGAACCTTTGCTACTTCAACCCTACCCTCTCTTGAATGGTTCTGTCTTCCTAAACCTGTGATGGCAAACCTATGGCACGCATGCCACAGGTGACATGCAGAGCCCTCTCTGCAGGCATGCCAGCTGTCCCCCCAGCCCAGCTCCAACGTGCATGCAGGCACGCCTCCCGCCAGCCATCTGGTCTTTGAGTCTCTATCATGCATGCGCAGGGGGCAGGGCACATGTGGGGGAAGCATGTGCGGGGGCTGCTCACATTGCATTTCTGGGGTTCACACGCATGCACGGTCCCCCCCTCCCCATGTTTTGGGCCTGGAAAGCCGCTTGCACCAATCTGGAAGCCAAAAATGGGCGAGGGGGGGCCAGGGGTGCATGCACAGAGAGGCGCTCCCATTGCATTTTGGGGTTTCAAGCACGTGCTTTGGGCACTCGGCACCAAAAAGGTTAACCATAACTGTTCTAAACCATTCTTTCTCAACCTTAGCCATTTCAGGATATGTGGACTTCAATTCCCAGAATACCAATGCTGCCTGAGGAATTCTGGGAGTTGAAGTCAACACATCTTAGATTGGCTAAGGTTCAGGGACATTGTTTTAAACCCTTATCTCATTTTGGGGTTTAAGTTGCTGGGCCCAACAAACCCATAAAGAAGAAGCAAACGTATCTGTTATGCTGTGACTAGACATATTCTCCTGTCTCTACAAAATAGTTATTTTCCATTTAATAAATGCTTAAAACAATAATTAATATGTGGGCTTATGATTCATATTGGAATTGTAATAAGCTTCCCTATTAATCTATTAAATCAATTTCATGCCTTTTTTAAAGGCATATTAATGAGATTTCTTGAAATTAAAAAAATTTCAAGTCTAGTAGCCATAAATTACTTTGCTGACCGGATTCTTCTTGAATGAAATGCTGCAGAGGATAATTAAAATAAAGGTGATTCCCCCATCCAAGTTCAAAATCCTCCTGAAATTTATCCTTTTGGGGTACTTGGACCCTAAGTTAAGAACCCCAGTTTCCAATTAAGCTATAAGAATTAATTCTCCATCCATTGGGAGGGAATTGAAAATCTGTATATACACTTTCTGTTGTGCTGTTAATGTGCAAAAATGGATAAAAGGAAAATAGAAATAATGGCTGGAGAAATGGGGAGCCACAATATCTCTTGTGGATCAAGGATCTAACACAAAAAGCTAGCATGGCTATTATTGAGTTAAAAATGATGAGTAATTAGAGCAGAATTTCCCAATCTTGGCAGCTTTAAGATGCATGGACTTCAACTCCCAGGATTCCCAAGCTATCATCTCTTAGTTGGCTGGGGAATTCTGGGAGTTGAAGCCCACACATCTTAAAGTTGGCAAGATTGGGAAACCTAGGATGAGAGCAAAATTTCTCTCTGCTTGAGTTGGTAGTGAATATTTGCATTTCCATCACTAGATAACCATTTGTCTGAAGTGGTGTAGGGTTTCCTGCCTAAGCAGGGGGTTGGACTAGAAGACCTCCAAGGTGCCTTCCAACTCTTATTTATTTGTTTGTTTGTTTGTCAACAAATACAAAGAAACAAATATGAAAACACATGAAAAATGGCACAAATAAATGGATATAAATGAGCAAAACATAGACATAAACATATAAAAAGAGTACATATAAATGGGACAGTAGGACAGGGACGGTGGGCACGCTGGTGCGCTTATGCACGCCCCCTTAGGGACATCTTAAGCAATGTGTAAAGTCCAAGGTAGACAGCTTAAGGTAAAAGGTGTGGGAGTTAGAGGAACTAACAACTAAACAGCTCTGTTATTCTATTCTATTCTATTCTATATAGTATATAATGCATACTATAGCATTTTCCCTATTATTTCCACTTGGTGCAGAAGAGAACAACTAGGTGCAATGGAAGCCTCCAGATTTGACCCAGATTTACCTCTACCACTCCAGAAAACCTGAGGGTTTACTCATGGTCTCCCATTCCTCTACCATCCTGAGGGTTTCCTCATGGTCTCCCATTCCTCTGCCAGCCTGAGGGCTTCCTCGTGGTCTCCCATTTCTCTACCAGCCTGAGGGTTTCCTTGTGGTCTCCCATTTCTCTACCAGCCTGAGGGTTTCCTTGTGGTCTCCCATTCCTCTACCAGCCTGAGGATTTCCTCGTGGTCTCCCATTCCTCTACCAGCCCGAGGGTTTCCTCGTGGTCTCCCATTCCAGCACTGATCGGGGTTTTGATCCCCCTAAGCTTGCTGAGCTAGGTGCTGTCACCTGAGCGGGGCAAGAGAAGCTCAGAAGCTCACCTTTGGACTTCGAGGAAGCTTTCCTAGAAACCAAGCCCAAACTCGTGCCGGGAAGGCCGGTAATCCAGAGCAGGAGCGACACACCTCCCCCGGGCAGGTGGCATCGCCAGGTGAAACAGGTAGCCCTCACCTGGCCTGGCTCGGCCCGCCCTCGGAGCCACCGCCGTCCCTCCTCTCCCTCCACGCCAGCCGGGACTTCCCGCGACGCCCAGCTGGTCAAGGGCCCTGCCTGCTTCCTCCTCCCGCCCGGATGGGCAGGTAAGAGAAGGCGCCGCGCCTTACCTGGCCGGGGCGGCTTACCTGGTCTTCGGCGACGGGCAGCGAACGAAACTCGGCTTCGGGGAGGCGGCGGGGATTTGGGAGGGGGGGAGGGACGGACGAGTGCGGACAAGGCTGAGGAGGGGCTTTCACGGGCTCTCTTGGCCCCGCGGGGGCTTTTAGGAAACGGGGAGGGTGCTCCGTGCGAGAAGGCAGAGGGAGACCCCAGGAACAGGGCACTTCCCGGGGGTGGGGGCGTTAAAGCCCCCGTCCCTGCCTCGGAATATGGCCAGAAGGACCTGGGCGGCGCAACCAAGAGCGAAACCGAAGCGGAGGGAGAAAGAAATGCGGGAGTGGCCAAGCCTTGAGTCTCTGGGGCGATCCAGAATCTGCTGTGGTAGCCTAAGAGCTCCTATACAGGTAGTCCTCGACTTACAACAGTTCTTGTAGTGACCAAAGGGACAAGATTGGGAAAAAAAGTGACTACTGGCCTTTGTTTTGTTTCCCCCCCCCCCACAGCCGCCAACTTTGCAGCATCCCCAAGCGTCAGGGTGGTCAGGATTCGTGAGGCTTGGCGACGGGTTCACCTTTATGACCGTGTCCCACGGTCAGGCGAGGTCCCCTTTTGCCACCTTCTGACCAGCCAAGTCCACGGGGACAGGCTGGTTCGCTTAACAACTGGGTTTGCCAACTGAGCAACGCTTCGCTGAACCACCCGGGGCAAGAAAGGCCGTGGCGACGTAGGGCGAAACTCGGGGAACTCACTTAACGACAAAAATGTTGGGCTCGACGGTGGTCGTAAGTCGAGGACTATGTGTGCTTCTGTTGCGCATCCTGCCTACTTTGCAAGGGGTCACATTGTCCTCCTGAGGACCACATAAGCTACACACACACACACACACACACACACACACACACACACACACGTGATTGGCTGGCGATTTGCCAAGTCCTTTCCTGCCTCTGTAGCCACCTTCTCTGGTTTTGCAGCTAATAGGACAGGGGTGTCCAAACTTGGGAACTTTAAGACTTGTGGACTTCAACTGTAATAGGGAAACATTCCCCCTCCCTTAACGGGGTGATGCTGGTTTTCCTTTCCTTCCTCCCTCTACCTTCCCATGTCAGAAAAGTCAAGATAGCAATTCCCCCTTTTTATTTGTGGAAATGCATGCAAAACACAGCCCAGGATCGTCACATATTTTGGAGTATTGGGGTTTTTTTCAAGTTGAAGTTTGAGTATATCTGAAGGGTCTCGAGCTAGTGGAAGCCTAAATTACATATTTCTGCAAACTGGTGGTCTGTAATTCTTTTTTTTAAAAAAAACCAACAATTTTATTGAAATTGTTTTTAAAACAAGAGTAAGAATTACCTCAAGGAGAGTAAGAAGGAAAAAAGAAATAAAGAAATAAAAGAGGGAAGTGTAAAAAGAAAAGTACGAGAAAAATAGAAAAAGAAAGAAAAAGGATAAAAAAGAAGCTTTCAATCTTCTTTACAGCAGTTATAGGAACAATTATAAATTTACTTCTTTCTCTTTCTACATTGCAACTCTATAATCTATCTTGTCTAATCATCAAAGCAATCAATTATAAATCCATTGTTTTTTCCATTTTATGCAAAAAAAAAAGTCCATACGAAGAGTCCGTAAAGGTTTCCAATCCGCAATCAATGTAGATGTCCGATTGTAGTTCGACCCCTGGCACCCAGACAAATCATGACACTGCATAAAAATTGGCTGCATTCAGGTCATACAAAGCCTAAAGACGTATTAAAAGAACATCAAAATGCAAACTCAAAGTCAAAACTCACATTAAGAAAGCTGAATTGGAAAGCCAGCCTTTATTAAGAGCAAGCATGAGTTTATTCCACATGCAGAAGAATTCTTATCTGCTCTGAATGTACTTGCAAAAAGAGATTTTATCAGAATTATTACTAAGGAATGCACTGTTCTTTCAGTTTTTTTTTTCTTATCTGGGCTTAGTAACCCCTGAATGACACCAAAGAAGCATACAAGAGGGGGGGTGTTTTTTTTAAATGTTTTTCCTGCTTTCACTTTGACCATCTTGATTGTGTTTGTTTTATAATTGAAAATTACATCTTGCAAAGGAATTCCTTTCGCATAACTTACTGGGCAAAGTTTATGATGGAATCTAGGATTAAAAACAGATGTTTATAAAAAAAACATAGGAGGCAAGGAGTTAAGTCTATGTCTTAAAGTTGACAAGGTTGGAAAATCCTGAAATAATAATAATAATAATAATAATAATAATAATAATAATAATAATCATCATCTTCTTCTTCTTCCTCCTCCTCCTCCTCCTTCCTCCTCCTCCTCCTCCTCCTCCTCCTCCTCCTCCTCCTCCTCCTCCTCCTCCTCCTCTTCCTCTTCCTCTTCTTCATCATCATCATCATCATCATCATCATCATCATCATCATATATAAAAATGGCTGTGTGTGTGTATGTTCCAATATAACTCTGGAGCACCTCAAGTAATTTCAAGGCGCTCCAAACTTGGTACACATATTACATACCCTCTGGAAAGAAATACTGTGGGGATAAGACACTCCGAACACCCCTCGGGCAGAGGTGGGTTGCTCCCAGTGGTGGTGATTTGGCCTGGGTTGCAGAACCAGCAGCAACCCATGCTGGCCACACCCCCGAACTGGTTCCCCGGTCTCTTCTGCGGTTGCCGGCATGTTTCTGCGCATGTGCAGAACAATTTATAGTCAACTACGCATGTGTAAGCACTGAGTGGTGGGCATGCACAAACGCGCAGCGAACCGGTACCAACCAGTTCAGGAACCCATCCCTACCCTCAGGTGTGCGTTCTTTTAAGATACAGCCTGTTGTGCCTTCAAATGGCTTCTACTGTACAGCACAGTGGAGTTGCCATGGTAACGGCTTCACAGTACTCCCCAAGAAGGCTCCCTCTGGGCTCCAAGTTTGGAGCGCCTTGAAATTAGAAATTATGTTTGATCCGGACATTTCCCCCCTATAAATAAATACCCGGGCAATGCCGAGTTATCAGCTGGTAAACAATAAAAATACTCCTCTCCCAATCAAGACACAATTATCAAGTGGATTGTACTAAGGTTGTACAAGTAGTCCTCAACTAACAACAGTTCATTCAATGACCATTCAAAGTTACAACTACTGAAAAAGGTGACTTATGACGACTTCCCACACAATCCTTGCAGTATCCCCATGGTCAAGTGGTCAAAATTGAGATGCTTGGCAATTGACTCATATTTATGATAGTGGCAGTGTCCTGGGGGGTCATGTGATCCCTTTTTTGCGACCTTCTGACGTGCAAAGTCAATGGGGAAGCTGGATTCACTTAACAACCGTGTGACTGACTTAACAACTGATGCAATGAGTCACTTAAAAGCTGTGGCAAGAAAAGTAAAATGGAGCAAAAGTCACGTAAGAAATGTCTCACTTGGCAACAGAAATGTTGGGCTTAATTGTGGTTATAACTCAAGGACTACCTGTACCGTACGTACAATTAGCTTCCTCCTTGGATTCCACAGTAGGGGTAAAGTTTGATTCGTGAATTCTCCAGTCTTGGTTGACTGTTCCAATGTGGACAGCAGGTTACGATCTGATTGCACCAAAGGATTTGTGTGTGTGTGTTTAGATTAGTGTTTTCAAACTTGGCAATTATAAGGTAAGTGGACTTCAACTCTCAGCCTTCTCTAGATGAGCATCCTCAGGGAATTGAAGTCAATACATCTGTAGTTGCCAAGTTTGAAAAGCACTGGTTTAGACAGTTCCTTTTTAGTGGTTAGATGTGATCTTATTTGTCATCTTTCCCAAAAATAAACCAGGATAGTCTACAATTAGATACATGGCACATATTAACCTAATTTCTTTCCACAGGGAACTATTTAGCTTATGATTTATAATGTTGAGTTTCGCTGACAACCAGCATTAATTTTGTCAAGTAAATCTGCTGTCAGATCTTTTGCAAAGAATGAAAGTTAAGTATATCTAATTGTGGGAATAATTAAATCTACAATTGTGCTGTCAGGTCTGTCTACCTTGTTATATCTTCCTGATGTATTGCATATACAGACACATAGCTCTAAATATTTGGTGTACTGTTTGCTAGAGCAATATTTCTCAATCTCGACAACTTCAAGATGTGTGGAATTCTTCTCCAGCATGTTGGCTGGGGAATTCTGAGAACTGAAGTCCATTCATCTTAAAGTTACTGTAAGTGAGAAGGCTACATTAGAACCCTACAAATGTGCAAAGTTGATAGTTTTGGTTGGGGTGTGTGTGTTGTAGCTATACCTCCCTCCCTCCCTCCCTCCCTCTCTCTCCCCCTCTCTCTCCCCCTCTCTCTCCCTCCCTCCCTCCCCCCTCTCTCTTTTCATAGTTAATGTGAAATATATCAAGTTTTCTTCTCCACATATATCTACATGCATTTGCTGGACTTTTGCTGTTTCTAAGATCTCAAAACATAAAATTTTAAGACTTGTTATGCTACAACTTCTTTCTGCCATATAGATAAAACTTGCTCATCATAATCCAATTGTGAAAAGTATTGACCAGTTCACCAATGAAATATTGAGATGTATAATGTTAGTCTTTCAACTCCATGATACTTGTGGCCTGCCAGTGGAGCTGGCAGCAGATTTGGACAGTGAGGAGGTTGGGGAGGAACATGGGCCAGTCCTGGAGTCTGGGGAAGGCTCTGATGAGGGCTCTGTGTTGGAGGCAGAGAGGGGGCCGGGGCCGTATGCCAGTTATCAGCTGCCTTCAGAGGCAGACATCAGTGAGGCAGACGAACAGCTGGAGCCTGTTCCCAGTGTGCGCATGCAGAGTTGCCAGACAAAGGCAACTGCTAAAGAACAAGGGTCGACTTGGGAGTAAGGCCACAGGTGGACGATGAATGGCCCCTCCCAAAAGAAATAAAAGAGGAACAAAAGGGGAGTGGAGTTTGCAAGAGACAATTAGTTCGCTTAATTGGTTTGTGACTCTCCGAGATTCCTTACCAAGTTCTGCAGATATCAACCTGGCAGCTCTCCAAGCCAGAGAAGGTCTGTGACTGTAAATCCTCCCTTGAAAGACTTTGCTGGATGTGAATGAGCAGAATTCACAGTAAATTAATAAAAGGGGTTTGCTTCATGCACTTGGGAAGCCTAGGTCAGAACAGATACCTGTATTTTAGTAATTTTCTGGAGGTCTACCACTCATCTTCAGTTGTTTCTGCTGTTTTCTTAAGCTGTCCTTCCAAAACAGCTATCAGTTGGCAACACAACCTAAAAAATTTGAGGACAATCTTGATGTAGATACTGTTCACTCTCAATTGGTTTTTATTTTTCTTCTGGATAAACACACCATAATTTTTCAATCCCCCGTGTTTATCTTGAGGATGTGAATCCTGTGAATTAACTTGCTAGTGAAACTGGAAAGATGCTTTATTAACAGATCACAGAATATTAGCAGCCACCAAGGTGCCACTTCTTTCTGTTCCTTTAAGCTGGACTTCTGAAAAACCAGACTCAGATTAAATTCCACAAGGAATCTCTTAGCACAGATGGAAAAGAAAAAGCAGGGCATGATTCAAATAACGACAAGAGACTTTCTGAAATTTAAATCCTCACCTTTGTTTGTATTTAGGTCTGACCGAGCATTATTGGAGCATCAGTCACATACTAACCTGATAAACGGATTTTGTTCACCCAAAGGATGTCCGCAAGTGATTTTGAACAGTTAGCAGAAATAGGTAAATATAGCAATAAATCTATATATTTTGGTATCAAGTGGTCTCTTCGGGAGATTTGGAACATAAAAATAAATAGTTTGATCTGATTGTGTATTGTATTTAAGTTAACAAATTCTGCCGTGGCCATATTATCAAAAGCTATTTGAGCTGAAATTTAGATGTGCAGAGTGTATATGAATTATTGGTATGCACTTCCTATGAATTTGTAGGAAATAATATTGCTCTCATCCTAAATTGTAAATGGAATTATTACCGTATTTTTCGGAGTATAAGACGCTCCAAAGTATAAGATGCACCTAACTTTTGGGGTGGAAAACAAGAAAAAAAAATCTGCCTCGGCCTCCCAGCAATTTTTCTCCTTGCAAGCAAACAGCCCGTTTCAGTTTCAGCACAGCCTGATTAGCACAAGCAGCTGATTGTTGGTTGGATCGGCCTCCTGACGATCAGCTGTTTCAGGCTGCAGGGATTGCCAAAGCCTATTGCCGCCTCCACGGGCCACATTTTCCTACTGTTCCAGGCAGCGGGGACTGGAATGGGCGAAAAATGGGGCATGAGGAGACCAAAAAAGGATGCGCAGAGGCCAAAATTGGGATGCGGAGGCTGAAAATTGGATGCACAGAGGCGGCAATAGGCAATGGCAATCACTGCAGCCTGAAACAGCTGGGGAAGGCGAAAATGCCTCCAACACCGCCGTGGTCACACCCGCCATGGTCATGGCCACCCAGCAACTGGGCAGAGAACCCGTTGCTGACATTTTTAAAGCCCCCTCCTGTTGCTTACTTTTGCTTGTGGGGAAACCGATGGCTTGTCAGCCCTTCTAGGAATGGGAGTTTGCAATAATCCAGCCTGGCCATTTTTCATTTAACCTCAAGGTGGTGCTGTAACAGTAAATCAGCTATTATATATTTTATATAAAGGTTTTGGGTTTTTTTCCAAATTTTAACAGGAGGGGGTGTTGAAGTTGTGATTATTTACTCACTGGAAAAGACAGCTGAGTAAGCTCATCATCTAAGCTAGGGAACAGCTACAAGGAAGTAGAAAAGTATGCTAAAGTATTTTACTTAATGGATAGCTGCTGATTATTGGATTAGCAGTCATTTTTGTCTTGTTTCCAAAAAATGTGAGTTTTAATTTTGGTTGGCTTCAGAACTGCAGATAGATGAAGCTGAAAACACAGCAATGGGGGAAACCAGGAGCTTTTCTGCAGCGGAGTCAAATCAAGAATTTGGAATAAGCCTCACTCACCCATACTACGATGTGGCTCGACACGGCATTGCTCACTTTGCAGGTACTGGCTTCCTTGTAGGTTTTTGTATCCCTTTCTTACACCTTATTTTTCCAGCTCAGTGAGGAGTGGGATGCAGGAATCAAATCTCCAACATGGCAGGTGTGGTACCACGATTGAAGCCATGCCTTTTGGCGTGTACCGATATATGTGGATCACCACGCAGACTATTTATTGTTGATTCGGTTTAATATATTTGCAGAATGCTTCCAAAGCTGAAGCATCTTGATATGCTTTGTCATAAAAACAACAGTAAAGTAAAACCCATTGTTCTTGAGGCTTCCCAAGAGCATGAAACAAACTCAATGTTTGTTTCCTGACAAAAACCGCTTTTATTAATTTACGGTGAATTCTGCTCATTCACAGCCGGCAAAGACTTTCAAGGGAGGATTTACAGTCTTATCTGGCTTGGAGAGTTGCCAAGCCGATATCTGCAGAACTTGGCAAGGAGTCTCAGAGATAATTCAATTAGCAAACTAATTGTCTCCTGCAAACTCCACTCCCCTTTCGCTCCTCTTTTATTTCCTCTGGGAGGGGCTGCTCATCGTCTGGCCTTACTCCCAAGTTGACCCCTGTTCTTTAGTTGTTCCCTTCGCCTGGCAACGTGGCGCATGTGCACATTGGGAAAAGGCTCCAGCTGTTCGTCTGCCTCATTGATGTCTGACTCCGAAGGCAGCTGATAACTGGCATATGGCTCTGGCCCCCTCTCTGCCTCCGACGCAGAGCCCTCATCAGACCCTTCCCCAGACTCCAGGACTGGCCCATGTTCCTCCCCAACCTCCTCTCTGTCCGAATCTGCTAGAAACCTGTCTTTCTAATATTCATACCAGAAAAGTTCAGGATGAATATGTGAGTTTTAACATGTATGTACCCAAGAGATGTTACCATATTTGTTCCCTAAATTTCAATTAGAAGACATTTGAAGACTGCTGTTACCAACTCACACATGTAGCAAGACCTCCTGGATCACCTCAGGTGACTAACCAGTTCAATCAAATGCCTGAGTTTTCATTTTATTTTTACAACTGGGTAGATCACATCTGGGTAGATTGCCTAGCATCTAAAAACTAAAATGAAAATTCAGATCCTTGGCTGAAATCTGGAGAGAACTCAGTTACATATACCATAACCAGCATGATCTTTGCAGTTGCACCCTTCACTTGAGGAATAAGGAACAAAGAACAGAACTAGACTAAGAAACATCAAAGAATATTGAAGAAGGTGAAAAAAATTTACTTTAATCAAGATGAAATCTTGCCAACAATCCAACCAAGGCAGATGAAACTAGGGAAAGAGATAGAAATGCAAATATTCACTATCAACTCAAGCAGAGATTCTCTAACAACAGTTAATAACTATTATGGAGTTACTAATAGATTATTTTATTAAACATCTTCAATGAGCAATACAGTACAATAGCAGAGTTGGAAGGGACCTTGGAGGTTTTCTAGTCCAACCCCCTGCCTAGGCAGGAAACCCTATACCGTTCCAGACAAATGGCTATCCAACATCTTCTTAAAGAGTTCCAGTGTTGGGGCATTCACAACTTCTGGAGGCAACTTCTGTTCCACTGATTAATTGTTCTATCTGTCAGGAAATTTCTCCTCAGTTCTAAGTTGCTTCTCTCCTTGATTAGTTTCCACCCATTGCTTCTTGTTCTACCCTCAGGTGCCTTGGAGAATAGTTTGACTCTCACTTCTTTGTGGCAACCTCTGAGATATTGGAATCCTGCTATCATGTCTCCCCTAGTCCTTCTTTTCATTAAACTAGACATACCTGCAGCAACAAAACCTCTGATGGTTTAAGGCCAAATCAGCAGAAAACGAATGTCCCATTCAAATCAGTAGCACTGACTACCCTCCATAAAACAATTTTTCTCTTTAATTATATTTTATTCTCATAACAGTCCAGGGTTTGAAGATCTGCAAATGTTTCCCTATCTGCAGGTATCCAGACACCTCATGGTTGAGGACTATTAAATGGTATCTCCCGGCCATTGGGATAAAGATATTTGTGTGATCAAAAGTTGACTCTGACACTTCCAGCCCCCTGTGAAAACCATCGATGAAATGTTCAGGTTTAGCAAAAACCCTTCAATACAGAACAATCAGTGTCCCCAACGTTTTGTGTTGTGTTCACGTTGCCTGAATGGAGAAACAATTAGGGGCTGCTTAGAGAAGTTGACTGGAGCCCATCCATTCTCCAATTGCTTTGATCCCAAAATGTGAAGTCAGATAGTTGGTCACCTCAACTATTTTAGGGTCCAAAATATCAAGACGAGTGGCTGCAGTAGCATAATCAAATCCCTCCTTTTTAATGTTTTATCACAGTGAGGGCGAACCTTTTCAGCACCGAGGGCCCAAACCAGAACGCCTGTCCTTGTGTGCGCGCCGGAGTGCTGGAAACCCAAAGACCAGCTGGCCAGTGCACACGTACCTGTTTTTGGCCATTTTGGGGGCTGTTTTCTGTGGCATTTTTGGAGGCATTTTCCAGCACTCTGGCACTTGCAAAGACCAGCATGCCAGAAAACAGAAGAGCTGCTGGTGACGGTGTGTGTCTCCACAGAGAGAGCTCTGCGTGCCACCTCTGGCATACGTGTCATAGGTTTGCCATCATGGTTTTATCAAATACAGTCCTGGATTTACGACTCATTGCTTGGCTGCAATTGAAGCTCCACCCATGTATTATCTGCATTTAGGTCAGTGGTTCTCAACCTGTGGGTAGGGACGCCTTTGGGGGTTGAATGACCCTTTCACAGGGGTCGCCTAAGACCATCGGAAAACACATATTTTCGATGGTCTTAGGAACCGAGACACCGATTTGATGGTCGGGGGTCACCACAACATGAGGAACGGTATTAAAGGGTCGCGGCATTGGGAAGGTTGAGAACTACTGATTTAGGTGGAGCTTGCCTGCTTGCGACCATCATCTTGACTTTTTTGGACCACATACGCAAACATCCCTGCTAATAACAAGCACAACTTTAATAAGGTGTAACGCTGACTTTGTGCGCTCTCTGTTTTGAATTCTGCAAAACTGAGGCTTTAAACCAGTGGGTTTTTTTTTAACTTTGGCAACTTGAAGGTGGCTGGCTGGGGAATTCTGGGAGTTGAAGTCCACCCATCTTCAAGTTGCTAAGGTTGAAAAACATTGCTGTAGACTTAAGACCAGAGGTGGGATTCAGCCAATTCGGACCGGTTCAGGCGAACCGGATGTAAATTTTATGTCTGGTTCGGCGAACCAATAGTTCCAATGACTGGCTGGCCTCTCCCCTCCCAGGAGTCCCCACACAGCCCGTTTTGTATCCCAGGTAAGTGCAGGGGGCACAGAGAGCCCGGGGAGGTAGAATACAGGCATCCCAGGAGCCTGTGGAGCACAAAAATGGGCTTATTTCCAGACTCCCCTTTCAATCAGGATGTCAACTTGGAAAGTGTTTCCATGACTACTATCGTTGAGATAGGAAAAAGGAAGGAGAATTCCATGCATACCTTTGGCCAGAGTCAGGTCTCATGTTCCTACAGCTGGCATGTGAAAT
Organism: Natrix helvetica; assembly: GCF_964273705.1. Lineage (NCBI taxonomy): Eukaryota > Metazoa > Chordata > Lepidosauria > Squamata > Natricidae > Natrix > Natrix helvetica. Next base: position 74,561,851 of record NC_138553.1, read on the forward strand.
GCACATGTTCATAGCCTGCCACAGCACTTGTTGGTGGATGTGATTTATGACACAGACAGAAGGGAGGGGATACAGGGGTAAAGTTCAAACGCAATTAAGCGGTAGTCAGTTTCGGCTCCGCAGAAGAACGTGCCAAAGTGTTGATCCTAATAAATGAATGGATTTCTTTTGAACTTTGTCTCGAGGTTCGTAAATTAATTAGGTCATCTTTTGGAAACTTCACACAGCCCTCCTGAGCAGAAAACGTCTCACCACGATTTCACCTGATTTCACTCTACCCTTGTTGATTCTACAGGTGACGACTCTTTGGGGAGAAAAGTGATCGCCTTCAGTTCATGCCGCCTGCCACCTTCTCACCAGATTAACCACCGCCAGTTATTGGAGTAGGTCCATTTATTCTTTGCTTTCTGGTCCTTTCTACTTTTTCCTGCTGCACAACTGCAGTTTGCAACTTGGTTTGCTAAGGTGACTTCTCTGTTTTGTTTTTATCTGTGTGTCACTATCCGCTTCAAGGCAGCCAGAAATCACAGTAACATAAGTAACATAATCTCATCTGCTTTGTTCTGTGCAAGTTTTTATCTATTTTTTAAAATAACGATAACCTCCACCCTGATTTTTTCATGTTTGTTTATAGATAGTTTTCTGTATTGGAATTTGGCACCATGTCCCTGAATGGATGTGTTAATGTCAGTTCCCAGAAAAGCCATTTTAATGCCAGTTTCTTTGCCCTTGTTGTTTGTTATATTTGCGTTTCAAGCACCGATGATGTGCGTTTTCTCTGAATAGTTTTTCATGAACAGTCCTCATATTACGACCACAGCTGAGCCCAATATTTATGTTGTGAAGTGAAACATGGTCTAAGCGAGTTTGCCCCATTTTATGACTTTTCTGCCACAGTCGTTAAGCGAATCATTGCATTTGTTAAGTTAGTAACGTGGTGCTTAAGTGAATCTGGATTCCCCATTGACTTTGCTTGTCAGAAGGTTGCAAAAGGGGACCATAGGACCTTGAGACACTGCCACCGCCCTAAAAAGGAGTCAGTTGCCAAGCATCTGAATTTTGATCATGTGACTGCAGGGATGCTGCATCGGTCATAAATGTGAGAAATGGTCATAAGTCATTTTTTTCAATGCCATTGTAACTTGCAACGGTCACTAAAGGAACTGTTGTAAATCAAGGACTACCTGTACATATTGGTTTTGTGGAGATTTTAGTCTAGAACAGCAATGGCAAACCTTTTTTGGCTCGCGTGCGCAGGTGTGCCGCACCCATAATGCAACGTACGACAACCCCCCCCCCCCCCATCCTCAGTGCTCATGCGTGCATGAGAGGCGTTCCCCCCCTATTTTTGCATGCTTTTTTCGCCCTCCCCAGGCTCCAGAGACTTTATAGGAGCCTGGAGAGGGTGAAAACAGCCTCCCCGCCCCCCTGGAGGACTTCCGGAGGCTTCAGGGACCTTCAGAAGGCTTCCCTGAAGCCTCCAAAGGGCAAAAAAATGCCCCTACGAGCAAATCGGAAGTCATTTCCGGATTACTCGTAGATTCTGTTTAAGCCCTCCGGAGGCTTCAGGGAAGCCTCCTGAAGGTCCCTGAAGCCTCCGGAGGGCTTAAACCGCCCCTACGAGCAAACCGGAAGTCCGTTTCCGAACTTCCGGTTTGCCCTTAGGGCCGTTTTTTTGTGCTCCAGAGGGCCTCCGGGTGTGTGTGGAGGGGCTCTTTTCACCCTCCCAAAAGCTCTTATAATGCCTCTGGAGCCTGGAGAGGGCAAAAAATGGCTTTGAAAAAGGCTGAACTCAGCATGCCACCTGTGGCACGCGTGCCATAGGTTCTCCATCCCGGGTCTAGAAGAAAAGAAATTGGGATAATCCATATTGTTGTGGGAGAAATTGTAAGAATTTGAGGAATAACTCCTGGGGAATGTCAACATCTGCAAGAGGAGTGCTAGATGTGGTGTCATAATAAAAGTCCCATCCCATTTGAACATGCACCCACAAAAGGAATAGACCTTCGGTCAAAATACCACAATGTCATCTTGCAGGTTTTGACCCTTCCCCATCCCACACAGGGGTCTCTGAATTGAGGGTTCTTGTGATCCCTTGAGCTCTCCTCCGCTAAGAAGGTGTCCATGGCATTTGGCATTTACTGAAATTTACCTGCACAAGTGTGTTAAAATGGTAAATATTCAGGATGCTAATCAAGTATATTCTTTTCCTTTCTCAGATAAATTGTTTTTCGCCCATTATAAATCCAGAGTGCATCTATTAATCAGTGGTGGGTTTCAATTTTTTTTAGAACCTCTTCTGTAGGTGTGGCCTGCTTTGTGGGAGTGGCTTGCTGGCCATGTGACTGGGTGGGAGTGGCTTGCCAGCCATGTGACTGAGTGGGAGTGGCTTGGCAGTCATGTGACTGGGCGGGCGTGGCCGACTTGTAAAATGTGGTGAAACTCACTTAACAACACTCTTGCTTAGCAACCAAAATGTTGGCTCAGAAACTCTGGCATTTGAAGCACGCAAGTCTTAAAGCTGTCAAGTTACAAGACCCTTGTACTCCTAACTCTTTAGGGAAAAAAACCCAGGGGTGTTCAAACTTGACAGCTTTAAGACTTGCGGACTTCAACTCCCAGAATTCCTCCTCTCGCTCTTCATCTTGATGATGTGCGGACGGGCGGGGGGAGGGAGTTGGAACTGGTTCTAAACGGCACTGTAGATTTGAGGAACCTCTTCTATAGAAGAGGTTAGAACTGGCAGGAACCCACTCCTGCTATTAATGCTATGTGTTGTTTTCTCTTTTTCCAAAATCCTCTTTCTAGATATTTGAAGTACACGCTGGAACAGTATGTGGAAAGCGATTACACACTTGTCTACTTTCACTATGGATTAAACAGTCAAAACAAGCCATCTCTGAGCTGGTTGCAAAGTGCCTACAAAGAATTTGACCGGAAGTATGGGTTTTTTTTTCCCATTTGTTTGTATTTTGAAAATGGGATGCTTTGCTTGTAAAAGCACAGGTCAGCCAAGCTGAAATATTTTAATTTTTACTGACTACTCTATTTTATCCTTGCTGCCTACCAAATTGCTTAGACCTGCCTCTTGAGATCCTCTCAACATCCTTGTGAATGGAAGAGATAGAACAGAACAGAATAACAGAGTTGGAAGGACCTTGTCCAGCCCCCCGCTTAGGCAAGAAATCCTACACCACTTCAGACAAATAGTTATCTAATCTCTTCTTAAAAACTTGCATTGTTGGAGCATTTACCACTTCTGGAGTCAAGTTATTCCACTGATTAATTGTTCTAACTGTCAGGAAATTTCTCCTCAGTTCTAAATTGCTGAGAGATATTGGTTAAAACCCAGATTCCAAGTCCAATATTCTTGTGGTCACAGTTAAAGTGGCTGTTACACAATGACATCACGTATCGTTTAAAGGACCTATATCGCTTGTATGTCATCCTAATGCTGGGTTGCTTCACCTCAGCAACTTTTAAAATGTGTGGGTTTCGACTCCCAGAATTCCCTAAGCCTCAAAACACAAAATGTCCGGAACAAATGCTATTTGATTGCTTTAGGCTCCTGAAGGAACACAGGATGTGTAAATCTTAGGAATAAGAAAATAAGTGCATAATCCTGCCATTGGGCCTGGCCACAGGTGCTTTTTCAGTTCTCCTTTTGATATTATCAGAAGAATGCTTTAATTTATAGGGCTGTTCCCTATAGAACTTTGAAGGAAAAATCTTCCAGTTTGAATGTGAACTGCTGGGCCTCCCTCCACAATGCCTACTTCAAGAAACCCATTTCCTTGCCTTTCTGTGTGGGTGTAGAAAATTGGCAAACAATAACTGCCAAATTTGCCTTGAACTTGGAAAAGACATGGCAGTTTCACACTTTTAGATGTCAGATGCTACATATATATAGACTAGTATAGATCTATTTCGAGCTAATTAGCTCTCATCAGCTAGCCATACCCTTACTGGGATTTGAACTTGGGCTTAGTGGTTAAGACTCCTGCCTAATATATAATACAGCCCAGGTTCAAAATATGGTTTTCTGCCTGCATGGTCTTCTGTGATGAGCCGAAGGACAGAAAGAGGGAGTAGTGACCTTTCTCCCATATTTAGGCATACCAGGGGTTGTAACACAAATACATACCTATTTCCCTGGCTCAACTGACGAGGAGGAGAGCCTGTGGCTTAGTGGCTAAGACTCCTGCCTAAGATATAACACAGCCCAGGTTCAAATCCCAGTAACGGTATGGCTAGCTGATGAGAGCTAATTAGCTCGAAATAGATCTATACTAGTCTCTCTTTATTTATTTATCAGTACAAATATTCTACTTTTTCCCCCTGCCAGCATGTCGGATGCTACAATATATATATTGTAACTGCCTCTTATCTGTTAGCATGAACTAGAAAATCCTGAAAATGCCCGGCTTATGCCAAATGTAATTAACACCAATCTTTGAAATGGATAAAAAGGAAAACAAAATTGATACACTTTTCCACATTATTATTATTGCCCTGGTATGAAATCACTTTATCTTGTCTACCCGTGTGATTGTCACTAAAAGTTTGACACTGAGTAGATGTTACTTAATGATCCATCAACGCCATCATTTTAATTGACAGGTGTTTCTTCAAGAGAGAGCAATTGGCTAACCTTTGTGTGGGGTTGGAAAGGCCCGGCTTAGTTAATAACTGGATGGGAGACCACTAGGAAATTTCAGGGTTATAAATTACATTGGGGATTTAAAATAAAACAACTTGGAAGAAATTGCTGGGAATTTTAAAAAGAAGAATCCTATGGATTCTATTATTTGCTTCTCTGGCACAGCTCTTTTTTTAAAAAAAAATATTTGTAAAGTAATAATTGCTACAATACAGCACGGTAGAATCACAGTGTAGATCCCAGTATTTCTATAAAAATAATAATTTCTAATATAAATCATCATTGTCACACTATATAGAAGAGGAAGTGTCTTAGCCACTGAGCCACCGTGTCCCCCATCACAATAAGAGGGGACAAAACAGCAACTGGAAGTCAAAATTCTAACTTCAATGCCATTGCAGCTACACTGGAAAGTAATTCTCAGTTATTCAGCAGACTTTGGTGGTGCCAGCCACCAGCAAGGACACAGCACATCATTTATCCACAAGGATCCTGAGCGGACTTGTCTACAGACGCAGATACTGAAAAAAATAGAAATGAATAGAATAGAAACACTGCTATACTTCGTTACTCCTCAACTGGCAATGCAAACTTCTCATTGGTTTACAACAGTGTTTCTCAACCTCGGAAACTTGAAGATGTCCGGACTTCAACTCCCAGAATTCCCCAGCCAGCGCTGGCTGGGGAATTCTGGGAGTTGAAGTCCGGACATCTTCAAGTTTCCGAGGTTGAGAAACACTGGTTTACAAGGACATATTTTAGGGACATGGGGTGGGAGTGGTTAATATCTGCAAGATGGCAAGCCTACCACATTGCCAGCTGCCTTGGAGATGTTGAGTCACCTTTCCGAAGCAAGAATGCTTGGAGATCAGTTTATTTGTGCCAAGAACGGTTAGTTTTCATCATCCTGGTTCATTTTCTCTTCCAGGTCTCTTTAGGAATTCAAAGCACAAATACATCTGAAACAGAAACATTAAGTCAAATGGCGTCTGTGATTGTGTGTGTGTGTTTGTGTTTTAGCTGCATTTAATAAAGATCTTTTCTGCTCTTCCTTTTTTTTTCTTTTTCTCCATTTCAGGCACTTTGCTCGTATCATTTCGAGAGATTTATTTTTCTCTCTGTCTTCATTATTCGCAGCAAACAATATATGTAGTGGTTTGTAATGTAATAGCTGTATAATTTTCACCTACTTGAATTCCATCTAAAACTGACCATTCCCTCTTTTTATTTCGCATTCAATTCCCTTTAAATTAGATGTACTTGGAAGGCAAGTGCATAATATGCCAGTAATGAAAACTTTCCTGCAGCTGCTTCGCACCACAGCACACGGAAGCTCTCTAACCATTTAATTTTCTTTTCTGCAGATACAAGAAAAACCTGAAAGCGCTCTACATTGTACATCCCACCAACTTCATCAGGATAATTTGGAATGTTTTCAAACCTCTGATGAGGTACAGTCTGGATTCTTTTTAGCAGAAGGAAAGCGAAATTATTTCTCTTTTACCATTCTTTAAGGATGTCTAGAAGCACCTGCAGGATAGAAAATGAAGATTGAAATAGTTGGGGCACTCAGTAATCTTTAAATGACAGAGATGTGGTTTTCCTCACAAATTTCCAACTAAACCTGTTTAGACTAGGTTTTGTTTTTTTTCATGTTTGGATGGCTTGATTGGGATTATCCCCAGAAACCATTTCAACAATGGCAAGGACAGTTCTGGGTTTTTTCTTCCCAGTTGGGTGACCGTGAGATTCTGTAGCAGTCAGAGGTGGTATTCAGCAGGTTCTGACCAGTTCTGGAGAACCAGAAATTTTGAGTAGTTCGGAGAACCGGTAAATACCACCACTAAGTGGCCCTGCCCCCATCTATTCTCTGTCTCCCAAGTCCCAGCTGATCAGGAGGATTTTGCAATAACATTCCCCTGGAATGGGTTGGGAATGGAGATTTTACAATATCCTTCCCCTGGAGTGGGGTGGGAATGGAAATTTTACAATATCCTTCCCCTGGAGTGGGGAGGGAATGGAGATTTTACAGTATCCTTCCCCTGGAGTGGGGAGGGAATGGAGATTTTATAATATCCTCAGATCTCTAAGGATCAGTCCATTCCTATGGTAGAGAGAACTAATTAGCTAGAACTATATATTGGAAAGGTTACTTAGGATTAAATACACTGAAAATCAAAAATATGAATTATACGAAAGTGCTTCTTTCTAGCATAAACCTTCTTCTCTTTGGGTCAATTAATTCCTGCTCATGAAAGAATGGGATTTATTTATTTCATGCTATCTTCCAGTAGATGGAGCTTCAATATACAAGTTTTCTGCTCTACTCTGAGTAATAATAAAAGGCTTTTCTTCTTGATAAGCTTTTTGCAGAATAATTTCCAGAAAAGTCAACAATGTTTAAAAATCCATTTTAATTCCATTTTATGGCTTCTCTGATATGCCTGATATCGTAGGGCAAAATGGCTGTGGTTGTTATTTTTTTAAAATCGATTTAAAAGGTTACTTTGACTAGTAAAATTATTGAGTCTTGTTCTCAAAATGGGCATTTTAACTTAAAACAAGTAGAAGCTTTGTTTGCATATTCCTAACCTAATATTTGGGCATAGCTACTTATTCCATCAGTTTTATTTCTGGAACTCATAATAGTACTTTTAAGGAGGAAAGAAGACACTTTTTCAAAGGACTTTAGTCTGAACACTATATATGGGTTTTCTAGGCAAAGTGTTCTATGCTTCCAATATTACTTTTTCTCGGTCCTATTTTTTGTTTCCTTTCCCCCCTCATAGATTTATAAGGGGAAAATTAATGCATTCAAGCCAGAGGTGGTATTCAGCAGGTTCTGACCAGTTCTGGAGAACCGGTAGCAAAAATTTTGAGTAGTTCGGAGAACTGGTAAATACCACCTCTGGCTGGCCCCGCCCCCATCTATTCTCTGCCTCCCGAGTCCCAGACCGATCACAAGCATGAGGTGTGCAAATGTTTGATTGTATGAAAATGGCTGCTTCCGCCATTTTGGCCCATTCTGGTCCTATCTAATAAGCAATTCAGTTTCTCCTGCTCCAGATATTGATACTGATAGAACGTCTTCTGTGTTTTCAGTCACAAGTTTGGAAAAAAGGTGTTCTATTTGAATTACTTAAGTGAGTTGAGAGACCACCTGAAATATGAACACTTGAATATCCCTGAAGAAGTGATTCGGTATGTGATTTTTTTTCTTCTTACTTTAATATTTACAGCTATTTTTATTTCTCTCAGACGCTGGCACCGATTTGGATACAACTGATTTAGATTAACTTTATAGAGCTAAGCACTTTGTATCATAACCAACCGGTGGCCAGCAGAGCTGGCAGCAGAGTCAGTGAGGAGGTTGGGGAGGAACATGGGCCGGTCCTGAGGGTTGAGGAAAGCTCAGACGAAGGCTCTGTGTCAGAGTCAGAGAGGGAGCTTAGACAGCAGTGAGGCAGAGGAACAGCTGGAGCCTGTTCCCAGTGTGCGCATATGCTGCCAGAAGACAAAAACAATTAAGAAAGCAGGGTCGACTTAAGAGTAAAGCCACACCTTGGAGGTGATTGGCCCTTCCCATAGGAAACAAAAGAGGAGCGAACTCCTTCTCCCCCTCCTCCTCTTCTCCTCCTACTTTTCCTCTCTGCCTCCTCCTCTCTGCCTCCTCCTCCTCCTTCCCCTCCTCCTCTCTACCTCCTCCTCATCTCTATTTCTTCCTCCTCTCTGTCTCCTCCTTCTCCTCCTCTCTACCTCCTCCTCCTCCTCCTCCCTTCACCATTTTCTCCTCCACCTATGAGTTTAGCTTGAGTGATATAAGTGGACCAAACATTTTACCTGTTGAATATTGAGATTGTGTTTCCCCACCAGACACGATGAAAATCTTCGGATGAAACAGAAGAGTAGATCCCTTCCTCCAGCAAAACTTCCTCCACCGCGGCCTCCTCTTCCAACGCAACAGTTTGGAGTCAGCCTTCAGTAGTAAGCCCCCTGCTTTATTTGACCATGTTGCTGAATGGAATCTTACCCAGTGGTGGGGTTCATATAATTTAACAACCGGTGCTCTCCCTAATGAATTCTTCCAACAACCAGTTCACCAAACTGCTCAGAAAGTTAACAACTGGTTCTCCCGATGTGGTGCGAACTGGCTGAATCACACCACTGATCTGACCCCTTCCAAATAACTAGTCCACTTTGATGGCATCTCAGGCCTGCTACACGTCTTGCTGCCAGGACCATCAGCTCCACATCTGGGCTTGTAAAGAAATGCCAAAGTCATCTTGGGGATAAGGTCAGAGGGAACAAACTGTTATGGGGAGGAGATTTATCAAACAATATGAGCTACCATATTTTTCGGAGTATAAGACGCACTTTTTTCCCTCAAAAAAGAGGGTGAAAATCTGGGTGTGTCTTATACACTGAATACAGCATTTTTGGCCTCTTGAAACCTCCCCCCTTTGCAAAAATGGCCAGGCATAGCCTTTAGGAGGTTTCCAGAGTGCTCCTGGGGGCTGCTGAGAGCAAAAATGAGCAAAAGCGGGCCATTTTTTGCTCGTTTATGCCCCCCCCCCAGTCCCAAGGGGCACTCTATAAGTCTCCTAAAGGCTATGCATGCCCCTTTTCTGATGAAAAATGGGCCAGTTTTTATGATCATTCCCCCCCCCCCCCAGCTCCCAAGAGCATTCTACAAGCCTCCTAAAGGCTATGCATGCCCTTTTGTGGACAAAAAATGGGCCCGTTTTTGCGAAAAATGGGCCATTTTTGGGAGGTCTGCAGAGTGTAAAAACGTTTTTTTTTAATTTGCCTCTTCAAAATCTTGGTGCATCTTATACTCCGATGCGTCTTATACTCCAAAAAATATGGTAATCCTGAGGAAAAGGGAATCTTGCAAAAGAACTCACACTAACCCCATCTTGATTTTGCTTGGGATAAGATGGAGTTCTGTAGAGAGAAACTCTGCCAAGTTTTCTCTTCTTCACCCAACAATGATAAAAAAAACATTACAGCCATCCCCATTCTGTCATTTCTTGACCTACCCTACCTCACAGGACAGGATGCTGAAAAATCCTGAGCTTGGCTTTTTTTTTTTTTTTTGCTACTCCTGTATTTTAAAATTTGGGGATTGAAAGAAAGAGAATCCAAAGATTACACAAAAGGGTGTCAGGGTTCCAAGTAACACACCCAACGAAAGAAGGCTCGAGGCATTAGGTTCCTCAAAGTTCCATTTTATTAGAGATGTCATATTGGCACATCTGGGAAAACCCGAATCTGAAAGCTTCCAGGTTTTCCCCACCCAAAAGAAAGTCCAAGCCCCTGCCCGGCACCCACATGTCTGTCACATGGTCCATGCCAGGGTTCCAAAGAGCATCCAAAAGTAAATCAGAGTCTGAGGCAAAGTATTGCACAAAGTTCCAATTTATTAAGAGAGCCATGTTGGCACATCTGGGAAAACCCGAATCTGAAAGCTTCCCGGTTTTCCACCCCCAGTTGAAAGTTCAAGATCTTGCCCCCACACCCACAAGACCATCCCATGGTCCAATCTTCCACTGCCATGCTGGCAGTTCCACCCATCCAGTTCCTGTCAGGTGCAGAGGTGCAGAGACAAAGGATGACCTTGGCTTTCTAGAAAGAATTTTGTTATGGCTACATAGCATCTCACTCCTTACAATCCCCCCTCCCATTTTCCCCCAATAAAAAATGCATAGTAGAATAATAGAAAGTGTGGCAGGCCAAAGATCCAAAATAAAAGATGGCTGCAGGCCTGACAGGCGGCCTCTCCTCAGAAGAAAAGTGTATCCTGAAAAGAGAGTAATGTGGGGGTTAACATAAGCATAACTAACCACCTCTTCCCCATCCCGGGGGGGCCCTTTGGCTTGTTGGGAAATTTATCATGGAATTATCAAGCACTGTCCCAACTGGAGATGCCTTCTAGTCACGCCCTACCAGATGCAGGGCAAGATGTCCTTGACTCTCTGAGAAAGGAATGTTATTATAACTATATATCTCCCATACTCCATATAATCCCCCCTCCCATTTTCCCACAGCATTGAAGGTGGCAGGCTGAAAGACCCAGTGCAAAATATAGCTTCCAGGCCTGACAAAGGGATTCCTTGCAACACTTAAAGAGTGGTCCAGAGATGCTTCATTCTTGCACAGCAATGCCTACTAATAGAAGCTGACACTTTCTGCCTATCCAAGTTATTAATAGCTACCGATGGTGTCATTTCTCCTTTGCTTACGAGAAATGCAGTGAGCTATAATGGTGAAAGAATGATCAGAGAAAGAATAATCGTCCCGTGTTTTCTATCTGAAGCAAACTTATAAGCTTTCCTTATATTGGAGCTTCTAAATATGAGTTGGGGGCTCAACCGCAGGGGTCATGGAACTAATCCCGAGTGGCCGGATTCATATTTCAGCCCAACTCAATGATGTCTCCCGATATCGCTTCCTATCTGTTTAGATAGATTTTGACCTTTTTTTAACACAGAGGCACTCCCTCATTTTAACCTGATAATAATCTTGAGGACTTGATTTGGCTGGGAGAAACATAATGGGCCAAAGTCAGCCAGAGGCCTTCTAGTCTTCAAGATCAACAAAAATCCTGATGAGTCGATGTTCAAGATGTTTTTTTGGCAGGAGCATCATCCTCATCATCATTTTTCTTGGGTTTATTTTAGGTCCCAGCTTGGGTTAGGAGTTGGGATTTGGGGATAGTGTCAGGCTTGCCTCACTCAATATCCAAGAAAGAAAACCCCCAACTCCAAATAATTAGAGAAAAGATACTTTTAACTGGATATGAAAACAGCAAAAGTGAAGCAAGATCCGAGGTAAAAAGTGTGAACTCATACATTTCAAACATTTACTCAAATCCCTCCCCCCAGTTATCCCGACCCAATGTCCAATCTCCAGTCCCCAAGGATGTCATCTTAAGGCAGCCTCATTCTGCTGGTATGCAGAGACGGTTGGTCTTGACCAAACCCAAACACGAACCTTCAGCATGCGCAGAAGATGGTGAGAACAAAACTCCCTTTTTTGAGATGTCTTGAGATGTGTCCACCAGCATGCTTCCCCTCCCAAATACCACGAGCCTCCTCCTTTCCCATTACTATGGCAGCCGATAGCAAGCATGCGAGATAGAGGCTGACAGATAGTGTCCCATGCACCATAGAGATTCACGCTGCCTGAAATTCTTTGATTGTAGAAATCTTGTTAATAAAGACATCCAAGTACTAACCTACATGAATCTGCTTAGCCTGTGAGCCCAAGTTGGCCAACTGCTGAGATAACCTTAAAGGAGATGAGTCATCAAGCATGGCATCTTCTGGATAAAAGCTGGATGGTCCCTTGGTCAAGAAAGCCTTGAAAAGTGCTCACTGTCCTTCTGAAGGTCTATTGATGTTCAACCTTACCACGCCACTCCTGCTACTGTTAGTGGAACTTTCTGTGGGTTTCTAAAGTACCAAAACCACCAAACCTTTCTCAAATAACAGAATTTCCCCATTTATGGATGTGGAATTCTTTAAGACCGGTTCATTATCTTTGTCATCTCATAGAATTCTCCTATGTGAACTTAAATGGGGCATTTAATTTCCAGAAAGTGAGGAAGACCTATGGCTGTAACACACAACTTTCCACCTTTGAGTCTTCAGATAATCAATACCAGGAATGATGTTGGCTAGATGTGTATTCATGGTGACCTTTTCCTAGAACCTTGGCCTATGATAGCATGAACCAGCGCATGCCAGGATATTCCACAGCTGCAAGAGGGAGGAGGGAAGGAAAGGAAGGAAGGAAGGAAGGAAGGAAAGGAAGGAAGGAAGGAAGGAAGGAAGGAAGGAAGGAAGGAAGGAAGGAAGGAAGGAAGGACCGACATGCTTTGGAGATGGTTAAGGCACCAGGATAGAAGCAAGAAATTGTGAATTCTAGTTCCTCCTGAAAGCCAGCTGGGTGTCTTTGGGCCAGTCACACTCTCTCAGCTCAACCCAAAGTTGTTGGGAAAATAGGAAGGAGTTTATGCATACTTGCCATCTTAAGTTATTTATAAAGTAATAAAAGTGAGATAAAATATGTAATCTAATGTCATGAGATGATGCAACTGTTTTAAAGAGTTGCAGACAAGATGTGTGTTTACTCAAAGCCCCTTTTTTGGAATCAAATCCAAAGTCTTGCAAACCATAATACACTTTTCCTGAAAGCCCGCTTAGGAACTTCATATTTCCTAGTTGAAGATAACTCTCTGAGAAATCATAACCTTAATCAGAACATATAATCAGAACCTACATGGCTTGGGACCTAAGGTTACCTAAGGGATTGCCTTTTTCCAAGAATCTCTACCTATCCAATTTGATCCATCAGATTGGGCATGCTGCAGATCCCGTCATCCAAAGAGTATTAGATAGCCTGGGGATCAGAAGATGGGCCTTTTCTGCAGTTGCCCCTGCTTTGTGGAATATTCTCCTCTTGGAAATTAAAATGGCCCCAACCTGGATGGCCTTTCATAAGGCTTAAAAAACTTGGCTGCATTTCTGGGCTGGGAATTCTGAATATGTTAAGGACCGTGTTTCTTGGCTTTACTGTTAATTGGTTAATTATCTCAGCTGCTGTATATATCATATTTTGGATACTTTTATTGTTTTAATAAGGGATGTGGTGGTTCAAAGGGGCACAGTGGCTCAGTGCCTAAGACGCTGAGCTTGTCGATCAGAAAGGTCAGCAGTTCGGCGGTTCGAATTCCTAGCACTGCATAACGGAGTGAGCTCCCGTTACTTGTCCCAGCTTCTGCCAACCTAGCAGTTCGAAAGCACATAAAAAATGCAAGTAGAAAAATAGGGACCACCTTTGGTGGGAAGGTAACAGCGTTCTGTTTGCCGTTGGCGTTGAGTCATGCCGGCCACATGACCACGGAGACCTCTTTGGACAACGATGGCTCTTCAGCTTTGAAACGGAGATGAGCACTGTCCCCTAGAGTTGGGAACAACTAGCACATATGTGCCAAGGGAACCTTTACCTATTGTTTTAATTTTTTTAATGTTTAATTGCTTTTTTATGTTTTTAGAACTGTAAGTTGCCCAAAGTCACTGGTTGAGACGGGTGGCTATAGAAATTGATTGATTGATTGAACAAGCGAACAAACAAGTCATTTTTCCTTGAACAAGGTTCAAAAACTCTTTCTGTGAAGATAACACATTTCATTTTTACCCTGTTAAAGAATTCTTCTGAAGTTATGCTGAATGAGCTCCACAACTGTTTTTCTTTTCACATTGGATGTTCCAAGTAACAACTTGCTATCAAATAAACTTTTTTCTCTATATGGGGGTATGTGTCAAAATCTACTAGATGGTAGGCACGGCATCAAAATCAATGCACTGCCTCCTTTTGTTGAGACACTTCTTTTTTCTTTTCTTTTCTTTTTAAATGAAAGGCAGGTTTAACAGATTAAAAGCCAGATAGCTTTTCCAATGCTGTGATTTTTGTTCAGGTCATGTTTCAACCTGTTTTCTTTTCTCCAACAGCCTCAGTGCTAAAAACAAAGGGGAATTAATCCCACCTGTAATGAATCACACAGTGGCTTACTTGAAAAAAAGAGGTAAGGATTCACTTCATATCTGCCTATAGTTCCATCATTTTAATGGAAGAGACCGATTTCTGCAGACGTATTTGAGCCGATTCATAGAAATGAATAATTTTCAAGAGACTATCCAAAATTAAGCAACTCGTTGAACATTTGAGATAAATATAGGAAAAGAATAAATCTAAACTTCTCCCCTCTTGCTTCCTCACTAAATGTATACTCTTATGATGAAGAAAGCAGTAAGAAATTTCATCAGTGGAGAAAATTCTGTTTTAATTACAAGACTTTATTATGAACAGGATAAAATTAAGGTCTCTTGAGACTTTTGTTACACCATGCTCTTCCACACTCAGTTGGTTCCAATATTCCCAGATAAGTAACACGTCAACAAAAGAATTTAAAAAACAAGGGAGGACAATGAAAAATTAGACTGAATTTGAAAATCTTGTGACTCAAATACTGAACATTTGCTGGGTAGAATGGAATGGAATAGAATAGAATAGAAAGGAATAGGAGAAGAGAAGAGAAAAGAAGAGAAGAGAAGAGAGAGGAGAGGAGAGGAGAGGAGAGGAGAGAGAAGAGAAGAGAAGAGAAGAGAAGAGAAGAGAAGAGAAGAGAAAGGAATAGAATAGAATGGAATTGGAATGGAATGGAATGGAATAGAATAGAATAGAATTCTTTATTAGCCAAGTGTGATTGGACACACAAGGGATTTGTCTTTGGTGCATAGGCTCTCAGTGTACATAAGAAAAATAAAATAGAATACATTAATCAAGAATCATAAGATAGAACACAGTGATAGTCATAGGATACTCAATAAGCAATCAAATCATACTAGAAGACTAAGTAAAACAATATAAATTGTAAAGATACAAGCAACATGGTTATAGTGGGAATACATTCATCAAGAATCAGAAGATACAACACTTAGTGATAGTCATAGGTTACTAATAAGTAATCAAATTATACTATACTAGGAAATAAAACAATATAAAATTTAAAGATACGAGCAACATTATAGTCATAAGTGGGAAGATATAGGTACTAGGAAGGAAGAGAAGAATATTAGTAATACAGTCTTTTAGTAGGTAACATGTATTCTATTAATGAAATACAATTCAGAACCTGAACAGATTTTTTTTTAAAAATGAATGATTTAATGGATGCAAAATTTGAAGACACAGTTAAACTGTGGCACTTTGAACAGAAAAATAATAAGTAAGAGCTGTGGTGGCTTCGTGGTTAGAAGGCCGTACTGCAGGCTACTTCAGCTGACTGCCTGTAGTTTGGCCGTTGTATTACAATTTAACAAATAAATCGAAGGTGTGTGGACTTCAGCTCCCTGGATTCCACACATCTTCAAGCTGCCAAGGTTGAGGAATTTTACACTCACCCATAAAGTGGTGACCAACGTTTTTCTCACTCTTTGAAAACCAACTACCAATTGTCTTTGTGAGCCTGTGGCTTCTTCCATGCTCCCAGCATCACATACAACCAGGCAAAGCAATTGAGCTGTGATGGCAAAACTGTGGCACATGTGCCAGGGGTAGCATGCAGAGCCCTCTCTGTGGGCACATGCACCATTGCCAATTGGTCTTCCTGGGTGCCAGAGCACCAGAAAACGGCCTGAAAATGACCCCAAAAAGCCAAAAATGTTTTCGGGCCATTTTCAGACCAATTTTAGGGCTGTTTTCAGACCATTCTTGCGCCATTTTGAGGCCGTTTTGGGGGGGCATTTTTGAGGCCATTTTTGGCCTGGCAAACTGCCTGAAAACAACCAAAAAACAGCCTGAAAAATGGCCCCCCAAAGGCCCGGAAACAACCCCAAAACAGTCCAAAAATGGCTCGGAATACAGCTCGGAAAAACAGCCTTAAAATGACTCAGCCCAAACCAGCCAAAAACAGGCATGCGCGCACTGGCCAGCTAGTCTTTGGGTTTCCAGCACTCCAGTGCATGCAAATTCATGTGCATGCATGCATGTTCCGGTTTGGGCACTCGGTGCAGAAAAGGTTTGCCATCACTGCAATAGAGTCGTTTTTCAGTTCTTTCCAGCTCCTAAAACAGGAGATGCAAATTGGAGCTTAGATTTCTACTGATGCTTACTGTGCTTGAGAAATGCTTTGGTTACGCAAGAAAACTAGCCTGGGATGACCACACTTTGCTTGCAGAGACTTTATAAAACACTAAACAATCGCAACGATACAGCAAAAGTAGAAAAAAAATTACTTTCAGCTGATTTCTGATGAAAAAAAATGAAACCATTTGCTAATATGAACCTGCATTGGAAAAATGACACTTCTATTCACAAGAATACTAAGTATTTAATCTGGAATGAACAATAGTGGCAAAAAGTAACTAACTCCTTCCCTCTTCAAGGGCTGAAAACGGAAGGGCTGTTTCGAAAATCAGCGGGCATCAAAAGTATTCAAGAGATTCAAAAACTTTACAATCAAGGTAAGTGGCCCTTTTATTAAGGTAAAGGTTCCCCTCGCACATATATGCTAGTCGTTCCCGACTAGGGAGCGGTGCTCATCTCTGTTTCAAAGCCGAAGAGCTAGTGCTGTCCGAAGATGTCTCCATGGTCATGTGGCCGGCATGACTAAATGCCGAAGGTGCATGGAACGCTGTTACCTTCCCACCAAAGGCAGTTCCTATTTTTCTACTTGCATTTTTACATGCTTTAGGACTGCTAGGTTGGCAGAAGCTGGGATAAGTAACAGGAACTCACTCCATTGTGCAGCACTAGGGATTCGAACCACCAAACTACCTTTCGATCGACACGCCTACCTTTCTGATCGACAAGCTCAGTGTCTTAGCCACTGAGCCACCTGAGTCCCTGGCCCTTTTATTAGCAAGAAGTAAAGACTCATTTCCATTAGTTGTTTGATTAATCACAAAACCCTTTAAAAGTGAAATACCATATTAGATAGGCGAGGAGTAAGGGCATCTGTAAATGGGTGGGAAAGTGGTCAAACGTTCAAAGAGAAAACTTTGTGCACACCTGAGCAGGTGCAGCTATGAGAGGCAACTCGCCACAACGAACTCATCACGGCCAATTTGCCACAGGATAGCTCGCCACGGCCAACTCTCCATGGGGCAATGCAAGCATTCAATTTAATGATTTTAAAAAGTTTTTAAAGTTATTTTTTGTCATTCGCATTTCAATTTGTCCCTCCTTTGGTATACACAATATTAGTGTAACTCTTGTTCTGTGGCAACTTTGCCGTAGCGAATTGGCTGTGGCGAGTTGGCCAATCGCGAGTTGGCCACAGTAAGTTGACTCTGGCGTGTTGGCTCTGTGAGCTGTCCCAGAGGAGGGGTTACAAAGTCAAGATGACATCTGCAAAGCATAAGGAAAAACGTTTCACTTTCTTAAAACTTATCCAGAGCCTCAAAAATGCAACGAAGGCTCCCAAGTTGGGCTTGTGAATATTTGGTGCTGGATTACAAAGGGAAGACCGGCAATTAAATGCTACTTCAGGCACACAATTTCTGCCCTCTTGATTCAAGCAGTCTCTCTTCCTTGATTTATTTACGTTGCTCACTGATGAACACGGGTCTTTCGATCTCTCTCATGCATGTCACTGGTCTCTCATAATAAAAGAAAATATTAGTATAGTATAGCCTTTATTGCCATTGTACATCACGTATGCAATGACATTGGTTTTAGCCTCACTGGTGCAATCTATGACAAAAAATATAAACAACATAAATAGTATAAAGAATAATCCCTATGCAAGTAATTAGGAAACAGAAAGAAAATCTAGTCATATGTTTCCGCATGTGCGTGGAGTGATTGTCATTGTGTTTAATAGTATATCTAATATATTATTAGATATAATGAATCATATATCTAATCATATATTAGATATATGATTGATTAAACAAATGCCACCTTTTATTTTTATGAGGAAAGGATATCCTGATTCCCCCCAATTAGTTAATACATGAAAAATGCAGTTCTCAAAAATATATACTAGCAAGATACTTTTCTTTTTAATTTAACCAGTTCAAATTGGTCCCCACTCCACGCTAGATCTTTAATAGATTGGAGAGATGCCATCTTAACCTTAAATCAAGAAGGAAGAAGGTAGGACCAGCATCTAAAGCAGTTTGAACAATGAGTCGTGACCAGTTTATATTGATGGTTTCGTAACAGCTATGAAATGACAAATTGTGAATCCTGCATAACTTGATTTTCTCTAAACAGCAATATCACCTCCTCTGCTTTTTGCGTTTTTAAATAACTTTTTTTTTTTGTTAGCTGACCTCCCGCGTAATACTCCCTGCCCCAAGCTAACTGGCAGAACTAGATTTTCAAGCTTTTGCAGAAGGTTCAAGTGAGTGGGAGCCAATCTCACCTCAGGGAGCAAGATGTTCCAAAGGGCCAGGGCCATGCTGAAATTCCTTGACTGACAGAATCTGCAGCATGCTTTCTTTGCCGGTACTAGTGGGGCGGGCCTGTCCCCTAGGGGTAAAAAGGTTCATTAAGTAATCTGGATCCATGTCGTGCAGGGCTCCATATATCTATATCTACATCTATCTATCTAAATGGCTGTGTGTGTGTGTGTGTGTGTGTGTGTGTGTGTGTGTGTGTGTGTTCCAGCATAACTCTGGAACGCCTCGAGCAATTTCAACCAAACTTGGTACATAGATTACTTCGTCTCTGGAAACAAATACTGTGGGGATAAGACACCCCTACACCTCTCGGGGTGTATGTTCTGTTAGGATACAGCCTGTTGTGCCTTAAAATGGCTTCTACCGTACTGCCTTAAAACGGCTTCTACTTTACAGTTCTGTGGAGTTGCCATAGTAACAACTTCACACTACTCCACAAGGGGTCTCCCTCTGGTAAGGGGAAAAATCCAACATTACAAATTGTGGATGTTCGTGGAAGGAGGGTTGGGATGAATAAATACTTGGGGGGGGGGTTATCAGCTAGTAAGTAATAAACAACACCTGAAATTGCATTCAGGAGCAAACCAACAATGAGTGCAACTCAAGGAAGAGTAATGTAACATGGGCCACTCTAGAGGCGCCAAAGATTGTCCGTGCTGCTGCACTCTAGACCAGTTGAAGCTTCTAAAAGTTCTTCAAGGGTAGCCCCATGGGTGAGATGAATGATTGTGTGCAGGGACTCCTGACCCAGGAAAGGGTATGAAAGGTGTTTGGATTAAATCCTTTTATTTACATTTTTTTATTTGTATTCTTTGGCATTTTCTGTTGCAGGAAAATCTGTTGATTTTGATGAGTATGGCGATATTCACATCCCTGGAGTAATCCTGAAGGCTTTTCTCCGAGAACTTCCTGAACCTTTACTGACCTTCCCAATGTATGATCAGATCGTTCAAATCACAAGTGAGTCACTTTCCACAAATATATGGCTTTGACTCATCTGTACCTTCGAGTAGCAACCACATATTTTCTGAATAGCAAAACACGGTGAAGTTAGACAGTTCTCAGCGATGTAGATCTCTGCAAAGGAGATGAACATGTCGTGATGCACCCTCTCTAACTGTGTGGGCTGGAAACTTGCTTTCACCTTAATATTAAGTTTTTCAGGGTGTTTATTGCAAGCTTACATTGTATTCCTCTGAGCCAGTGGTGGGATTGAAATAATTTAACAACCGGTTCTCTGCGCTAATGATTTCTTCCAACAACCAGTTCACCAAACTACTCAGAAAGTTAACAACCGGTTCTCCCAAAATGGTGCAAACTGGTTGAGCCCCATGTGTGAAGCCTACAAGACAGTGGTGGGTTGCAGGAAGTACGTCTTGGTACGGGCGTACCAGAGCCTGCACGGAGCACCAGGTACCATTCCGGTACAGTGCTCCGGAGGGCCCACCCGAGCTCCTTACCTGTCCTTCAAAGCCTTTGGCGCTTCCGCGCATACATATGGCGTGTACAGTGCCTGCGTGATGCTCCGCCGAGCAGCTGGAGTGTTGAGGCTTGCAGAAGTGTCGCTGGCAGCTACAATGCATGCGGGCACTGCACGTGTCCATGTGGGCAACGCCGGGCCCATTCCAACCGTACTGGTTGGAACGGGATCCGGAACCCACCACTACTACAAGATTTGATTGGCCAAGACACAGACACATCTTCTGGAATTTTGAAAAGGGACGACTGAAATTGGGTTGGGTATGAGGCAGAAGTGGGTTCCTACTGGTTCGGCCAAATAGGTAGTAGTTTGGCTGGACACATGACCGTACTGGTTCTATCCTGGATGCCGCCATCTTTATGTTCTGGTCTGTATTTGCGCAGAACAATCTTCATTGAAAAAATGTATTTTGCCCCCTTTTTTAATGGTGTGTGCACGCCAGTCCAAGAGAGGTCCCAGAGATGGGCCGCTTTTCACAAAAACGGAGGCGTTTTTGCCCTTCCCCAGCCTCCAGAAGCACTCTGCAGGCTTCAGCAGGGCTGGGGGAAGGGGAAAATGCCCCTGTTTTTGCAGAAAACGGCCCATTTTCCACCTATTTTTTTGCAAAAACAGGGGCTTTTAGCCTTGGAGAGAGGGAGCGAGGGAGGGAGGGAGGGAGGGAGGGAGAGAGAGAGAGAGAGAGAGAGAGAGAGAGAGAGAGAGAGAGAGAGAGATGGGATTTGGCTAGAATACCAAAAGTGGAAAGTCCAGCTGAAGTGTCATTGTTTAGGCTACAAGTCCAGACTTAGGCAGAAGGAATTGGGTGGCTACAGAAAGGATCATTTCTAGAGGAACCGTCTGCCTTGTGGTAGGGCCTGCACCGAACGGATCTTGGCTGATTTCAGAAAAGATGAGCAGGGCTGAGACATTTAGTAATTGAAATAAATAAGAGTTTTGGAACAAAGGAGTGTCGGGGCCAAAAAAGTCGAGATGGCGACAACACCCACAACTGAAGCTCTGTTCACTTTTGCATGCTTAAGGTAAAAGTTCCCCTTGCAGATATGTGCTAGTCATTCCTGACTCTAGGGGATGGTGCTCATCTCCATTTCAAAGCCGAAGAGCCAGGACTGTCCAAAGACGCCTCCATAGTCATGTAGCTGGCATGACTAAACACCGAAGGTGCACGGAATGCTGTTACCTTCCCAACAAAGGTGGTTCCTATTTTTCTACTTGCATTTTTACGTGCTTTAGGAGCTGCTAGGTTGGCAGAAGCTGGGACAAATAACGGGAGCTCACTCTGTTATGCGGCGCTAGCAATTCGAACCACCGAACTGCTGACCTTTCTGATCGACAAGCTCAGCGTCTTAGCCACTGCGTCCCTATGCTTAATACAATATAGAAAGGAATGGAGTTTCAATCAGGCAAACGTTTGGTTTAGTAATACTGTAGGTCTTCAGATTTTGCTGATCCTGTCTTTTTCTAGCTTCATCCTCCCTACCGTTGCACCAAATATTACATGTCTATACCGTGGAGGAATCAAACTTAACATAAGGGAGCATTTACCTCATTGAATTAGGAAACAGGTTTCATCCAAGCAGGCCATTTCAGGAGGAAGATTCAGCTGGAGTTGCTGAATGAAATGGTTAATCCCTTGTCTTTTCTCATAGGTGTGGAAAGTAGCTTGCGAGTGACCAGATGCAAAGAAATTGTACACAGGCTTCCTGAGCACAATTATGTCGTGCTGAAGTTTCTGATGTGTTTTCTCCATATGGTTGGTACAAATTAAATCCCCAACTTTGTTGCTGTTGTGAAGCTTTCTCTTAACTGAGACTTCTGCTACCATACTTTCTGTATGGTGCAGTCAAAAAAGTCAAGAGATGGCTGATGCAATGGGGTGATTGACACTGCCTTGTTCTTGATGATGAGTACCCCATCCTAGCAGCCATCAGGATTTTTACCGTAACCTGCAGAAAATCTGGTACCCATAATAGTATGTAGGAATGACCTTTGGAAATAGGAAGAATAACCACAGCCTAGACAATAATCCAATAAACAAAGTTTGAGACCAAAGGAGGGATGCAGAAAGGAGGGTCTCAGAAGTCCCTCCCTAGTTTTGGGGAGAGTAAAAGTAAGGAAGGGACAAGTTAAGATTTAGTTATCATAAATTTGCAGTAAAGGCTGGTGCTTCTTTGTATTATTACCTCAAAAGGCGAACAGTTCCAGATGAAACTTTTATTCTAAGTTTATCATTACATTTGCCAATCCTCATCCATTACTACAGACTGTTTCAGTCACAGCTTGTTTTGCTACAAAGAGTAATTTATATGTGACTTTCCTTTTCTGCCATGATCCTGAGCTTCCATTGATTCCATTGTGCAGAAGCATTGGGTGGGCGAACATGCGCAAGCACACGAACGAACCGGTAGTAAAATAAATTGAAACCCACCACTGTTCAAGAGCCACCTGGGCTTTCTGTGGCTGCGAAAATCTTCACAAAGTGAACAGGACGAGGGGCTACTTAAATTGGATCCTCCTCCTCCTCCTCCTCCTCCTCCTCCTCCTCTCATTTCAGGTTTAATAAGAAGAAAGACAAGCAAAATGGAGCTTGCTCCTCCTCTGCTTTTTAAAAGTCCATCAGTATATTAGTAGAACAAAATGGAAATATATATTAACACTGTTAATCTAGCTAAGATGTGATGGAATTATATTTATGTTAATATTGTTAACTGTGGATAATTAACTAAGTAAAACGATTATTACATGAACATTGAATTGGAGGATTTATGCCACCTATAGAAAAGAGAATAACAGATGGAAAATGAAATGATGAATTTGGTTTACTTCTGAAAGGGCAAAAAATGATATTGTTCGTGTGTTATGAAAAAATCAAGTTTAAGATGGAAATATGGGAAGAAAATAATATGGCTCAAATTAGGAAGGGTATTATGATGTAAAATGAATTACGTATGTGAGAGAATGTAAAAGGGGAAAAACGCCGAACAACACTTTGTTTACAAAAAGAATTTTAAATTTGTAGCAATTTTTTTTTAAAAAAAACTTTATTTGCAAAAAAAAAGAAAAGTCCATCAGAGAGCAATTTCTTTTACTTCTTTAGGCCGTGCTTCTTACAGGTATTCCTGAATGCCTGCCCAGGAATCCAGATTGACCACCTAACTATTTCAGGTCAAAGCTTACCTCTACAATCTCCAAATTCCCATTCCCCTTCTAACAGGTTTCCTTCTACCTGTGGATAAAGAAGAAACAGAGAATTCATGCCCGTAACATCCATGCCGAAACAGACTTTTCAACATAGAATGGCTATTACAGACTTGGAGTAAACTGGAAACGTATAATTAGTTCATGCAATCACTCTCTATGTACTCTCTCTCCCACACAATTATGTATATTTATTTTATTTCTTAAGAGTTTTGGCCAGCTGCCTAAAAAGCATTAGTACAGGACAGTAGAGCCACCTGCTCCTTCGTGAGCTTCAGAATTGAAATGTCAGGGACAGACTCAAAAAAGGCTTTGGTACATTGTGTGTGCAATGTAGATTTAAAAGAAGAGCTCAGCTTCACTCGGGCAATTATGGACGTTATTTTGATTTTTTTTTTCCAAATACTTTCTGCCCAGCACCTGTACCTTGCTAGACGTGTTGTATCTTTTTCTGATTTCTATGTCTTTCTTTCTCCAGGTGTCGCAGGAAACTATTTTCAACAAAATGACCAGTTCTAATCTTGCTTGTGTTTTTGGCTTGAATTTAATCTGGCCACCCAACAGTGCTCCGTCCTTCAGCACCTTGGTGCCTATAAATCTTTTTGTGGAGTTGCTGATCGATTTCTATCCCATCATCTTCAGTTCGCGAAAGGTGCCTGGTGAACGCTTGCCTTGAGAAATCAAAAGACTGGGACTGTAAGGAACACACACACGCACCCACTCCTTCCCACACTTTTCTGGGCAAGGCAGCAGGACGAATTCCCAAAAAAATAATAATAATCAGGAGTCTAGCAGCCCCTTTTTTAATTCATGCATTTTTATTAAACAGTAGACGCTTTCATGAATTCTGGTCTTTTTTGCACTATCTGCCACCCCCTCATTTGCTTAGCTCAGCATCAGTGCTCAAACAATTCTCTTCCTTGGGGCCATCTTCCTTTGTAAGCCCTTTAAAAAGTGCATGAAATCACCAAGCCGTCTGCTTTTCATGGACATTAATGCCTGAGCTGTGAGTACTGATTGAATGATAAACCGAGACTTCCTTTGCTTCGTTGGGAATAAGACGGGGATTCGAAATGTGCATCTGTCGTTTCCCCACCCCCCACCCCCAGAGTGTTAGTGGCTGGTTGGACTGATTCTAGGCATGATGAAGACACAGTATTATAAAAGTTTTGAATTGCATTCAAAGAACATTTAGAAATGTAGTTCTGCGTTGCCCCTTTGCTTCCAGGCGGCTGCACCTTAAGAGAATCCTGTTTTCTAGACAGCACATGCCAGGAATTAAATGTGCTGTTAAATCAAGCCTCATGAATTATTCAGGGGAGTTTATAAGAAAATTTCTGGTGTGAGAAATATGTGTTTCAGATTTCCCCAACTCTTAACAGAAGTCCTGGAGATGTCTCCCGCATTGACTTTGATAACAGTTTCTCTTTACAAATGATAATTGCACAATTCCAGCTTTTGTGAGGCAGGGCCCCGACAAACTCATCCCTGATTATCGGAGAGCAATTTTCAGGCCATTTCCATTGCAGAAAAGAAGGTGATTACTGGGGAGGGGGTGGTGGTGGTAATCTGCAGAAACACACATAGTGCAGTTGGACGCAAGGACAATTAGAAAAGAAGAAAAAGGGAATTGTAGCATGCAAAATCAAAACTTTGCTTTTGAAAGCTGGTGACTGACAGCGCATAAATGGAGGTAAATATTGCAGTTAAGTTAAACCACGGGGGCTTTAAAATGCTTGCAAGATTTGCCTGATTTTTTTAGAAGCTTCCAGAAAGAATCAGCGGCATTGAATACTTTTACTGTGCCAGACTCGACAAGGAAAAAGACAGAGTGGCTTTTAAAAACATGTCCCTGTTGTTAAGAAAAAAAATAGAAACAATGAACGGTCTCTCCTAAGACATTTATGTTCTATGAGCAAGTTGGGTAGATAGTGGGCTATATTTTCATAAATTACTTTGTAAACAAAGATGTGTTGTTCACTGATTATTATTTTATTGATACAGGGAAGAGTATTGTTGATTTTCTTGCGTGAGTTTTGAAGAGAAAACTAGAATATGGGCTTATTGTGGTCAGGCTGGTGATTATCCACATTGTAAGAAGGGAGACGCATTGGCTCAGTGGCTAAAACGCTGAGCTTGTCGATCAGAAAGGTCAGCAGTTTGGCAGTTGTAATCCCTAGTGCTGCGTAACGGAGTGAGCTCCCATTATTGTCCCAGCTTCTGCTGACCTAGCAGTTCAAAAGCATGTAAAAAATGCAAGTAGAAAAATAGGAGCCACCTTTGGTGGGAAGGTAACAGCATTCCGTACGCCTTTGACGTTTAGTCATGCCGGCCACATGACCACAGAGACGTCTTTGGACAGTGCTGGCTCTTCGGCTTTGAAACAGAGATGAGCACCGCCCCCTAGAGTCAGGAATGACTAGCACGCATGTGTGGGGAAGCCTTTACCTTTAAGAAGGGAGAAGGGGCAAATCAAGATCTGAATTTACTCAACTGTTGTAGGCACTCCTTGGCCAGAATGTGTCTGTAGACTAAGAAGATGTGGTCTCCCAACAAAAAATGATCCCACATAGGCAAACCAATCTAATGAAAAGGGATGAAGAAGAGGAAACTAGAGTTTTGGAATGGCTGTGTTACAGTCAAGTCCTAAACCTGGTTGATATGTTGAAGCAAGATCAGAAAGGAGCACTTTAGGCTTCAAAACAGCCATTTCTCAGGGATGGGCAAGGGGTTGGACTAGAAGACCTCCATGGTTACTTCAAGCCCTAGGAGTCTATGAAATATTGCTGAGTCAGAGTAATTCTTCACTCCTCTGATGTGGTTTGTCATCAGTTAGAGGAAGCATCTTGTAGCCACAATTGCAACTAAAGTTGTTGCAACCAATAATCTAATAATAATTTAATGTGGCAGTGCTTGCCCCTTTCTGGCGCATTGCATGTTCGATGATGTTGAAAGGCATGTTGGATGTTGACAGGTGTTTATGACAGCTCTAATAACATTTGGTCACAAAGATATCACACACACACACACACACACACACAGATAGAGAGAGAGAGAATCTGAAAAAGAATAAAGT
This sequence comes from Natrix helvetica, assembly GCF_964273705.1. Classification (NCBI taxonomy): domain Eukaryota; kingdom Metazoa; phylum Chordata; class Lepidosauria; order Squamata; family Natricidae; genus Natrix; species Natrix helvetica. Next base: position 74,588,235 of record NC_138553.1, read on the forward strand.
ACTGTATTTTTCGGAGTATAAGTAACACCTTTTTCCTACAAAAAAGCGGGTGAAAATCTGGGTACGTCTTATACACTGAATACAGCATTTTGGGCCTACCAAAACCCTGCCCCCTTTGCAAAAATGGACATGTGGAGGGAGGCTTGTAAAGTGTTCCTGGGGGCTGGGGAGGGCAAAAATGAGCAATACACCAGCTGTTTCTGACCCCAGGAGCACTCTACAAGCCTCCCAAAGCTCTACATGCCCCCTCCTTTTTTGTGTGCAAAAAAAGAGGCATGCATAAGATTTGGGAGCCGTGCAGAGTGAAAAAACTTTTTTAAAAATGTATCTCTTCAAAATCATGGTGCGTCTTATAGTCCGAAAAATATGGTACTTTTCACAAAACATCACCATGATATGGAATGAATCCAGACATTCAAGCAGAACATGTGGTCCAAATATTGAACAAAAATAAAGACGTGGTTGGAAAAGATGATAAAACAACGTATTGAGTTAAAACCAAAAATATTTTTTGCTGGGGATTTTACCTGAAACTTATAGTAAAGAAAATACCTATTTAATTATTCATACATTAACTGCAGCTAGAATTGTATTTCCACAACATTGGAAAAGTGAAGTGATTCCTATTGACGAGAAGGTGATTAGGAAAATATTAGAATGTGCAGAAATGAATAGATTAATACTACTAATTAAAGAGAAAGAACAAACTGAATATTATATGATATGGGAAGTATTTTATCAATGGTTATAGACTAAAAAGAGAAATTGGAAACAAAAGAAGATTAAAGACGAATAGAAAATATGTTAAGATAGAGGTATAAATAAGATGATAACAGTATTATGATGAAGATAATTATGTAGTTATTATTTATTAGAAGATATGTTAAGAGGAAAATGAATATGTTAATAATGTTCAATTGTTTACTAGACCACAATTTTAAGATTAGAGAATATTAATGTGAATGTTGTTGTAAATGCTGAAAGCTGTTGCACAGAGATATTTGTATCCAGACGACACACTTTTTAAGGAAAGATGGAATGTTTATATGTTGAAAAATGAAAAATAAAAAACTTTTTAAAAAGGCAGAACATGTGGTATCCATACACCCCTGAGAATATGTGAAATAGAAAAGCGCCAGCCATGAGTATAAGAAATGGTTGTCCCAACTCAAATGAAAATGTATATTTTTTGGAAAAATCAAAGTGGCTTTATCTGAACTCAAATCAGGAAGCAGGTTTACTTTCCTGGCACAGTCTGTGATGAATAGGAGCAGGGAAGTAAGACTCTTATTTTAGAAGAAATATATTGACAGAAATGCAGATGCTAAATGAGGGGATAATAAACAAAACGTTTGAATCAATGGCATCTTATTAAGCAAGATAATTTTAGCTTGGAGAGTTCAATGAATGTCGACATTCAACAAATGCCATTGGAAAGAGAGGGTCTGATACAGAAAACAGCCGCTGCATTTTAGCTAAATCATTGCGGTTTTAAGAATGTGAACAAATGAAGACATGTATAAGGAACGGTTTTCGATAATCTGATAGGTTTAGTTGTAATGCCTAGGTCAACTATTTTTAAGTCAACATAAAATCAGTAGTTAATGTATTAAAATCTTCAGCAAAGAACAAGAGTATCTCTTTTGTAAACAATTTTAGCAAAAAGTTTAACCGATAAAGGGAGATTCAGTCTTTACCAAATCCGTAACTAGTTCTGGTGGTTTGGGTCCAAATAAAAGAGGAAAATTGCCTCAACTGGCAGGGGTTGGTTCCATAGGGGGAGTTCTGCTTATCAACTAGCTCACCTTTATGGCCAGTTTCAGTGTTCTGCAGTCATGTGACTGCAATTTACAATGTTTTAAGATGGTTACCAGCCTTTTCGGACAGTTTCTAGGAAAAAGCACCCATACAAATTAACGTCAATGACCGCAGGGTTCATTTTAAGAACCATGAGGTTTGTTTAACAACTTTGCAAAAAGAGTTATAAAATAAGATCTGGTCATGTGGGCATCTTGGTTTATAATTGTCATGACTTACACCAGAAATTAGGACTACCTGTAGGCCTAATTAATAGTAGGGAAGGTTGAGAGGGGAATTCTGGGAGTTGATGTCCAAAGTTGCGAAGGTTGAGGAACATTAACAGAGATCATCAGTGGCTTCTGATAGGAAGTAATTTAGTGTTTACATTCTTGTAAAACTTTCATCCTTTGATAAAACTTGTTAAAATGACCCTGTTTCTGGCAATCCAGTCCATTCTCACAAGTCAACTCAGAGCATAAGATCTGGCTTATGCAGAACAAGTTCTGTAAAGTTAAACTACTTTACTCTCTATTTAACACACCCAGTGCAAAATAAACTTCTCGCCAAAATGCTTCTATTCCTTCTAACTGATGGCAAGTTCTCTGCCAAGAGTGAGATTGTGAAAGTGGTAGGAAGGGATGAATGAAAAATGATAGTCCCTCTGCTTTGTAATGACTAGAACTAAGAAAAATATATGTTGGAATCTGCAACATGTTCTATAAATTTTAGCGTCAAATGGCTTGCAAAAATATTGGAATAGTCCTGTTTTTCCTCAAAATTCTAATCTACCAAAATAGCTTTCTAGAAGTACCGTAAATCTTTGGGGGCAGGAAGGGATCTAACCCTCTTGTCTTCCAGGGGGCTCCAGAGAAAAATTGGGGTTCACTAGATTCATTAGATTGTTCTACCCCTGAAACAGGATGTTTTATATATATCTCCTGAATAATAAACCAGGTTTATTACAAGTAGAAAAGTAAAAAAGTACAAAATAGAACAGTCTGAAACACTGCCTTGCACAACGTTCTAATAACGTCTTATTTTCTACATTTTAAAAATACTTCATTGCATTTTCTTTTTAAAAATCTATAAACTCAAAGAAGAGCGTATTTTCCTCAATGATAACTTGAACATTATGCGACGCATATTTAAACCTCAGAATATATCATCTGTGATTTAGCATAACTCGGACGTGCAACAGTATATGTCTATTTTGTCTAACATCAGTTTTGGCATACTTCAATTCCGAGTAAAAATCTGAGTGAAAATCTGCAGGGATTAAAATTTGTTTCACTACACAAGATAAAATGGCAAAAGGAGAATGAATACAAAGATTGTAGCTTCTTTGTGATGGCATTGAAGCCTTCCTAAATTTGCAGTGGTTGAGAAAATAGCCTCTTCTTCAGAAAGTGTAAAGAAACCAATCTGAATCATTTACAGCAGAAATTCCCAGTACCTTCAAAGTCTTGGAGACTCCTTGGTGTCGTGTTGATGTAATCTTTAATCATCTTTATCTGGGTAAAAGTGGATTGCAGGAACAGTGAAATGGCATCTCTTTACATCTCTCTACAAACAGAGGCTTCATTTATAATCAGAATAATAAAGGAAGCAGATGAAAAGAAATAGTTTTCTTTCTGATGGGTTGCAACTTCATTCAGAATAATGCCTTTCTTTGTTGCATAGTTTGTTGCTTTTTCACTTTGGTTTGTGTTTCCCTGTAAAATTACTCACCTGTTCTGGCTTCAGTTTCTCACTGAATAATGCTGTTCCTATTGGGGTTTGGGGGGGGGGCAGGTTGTCCTGTTGGGTGGAGTAGAAGAGGACATCTAAAGTCAAATTTAGCACAAGATCTCAGCTCTGGGGTTGCAAATCAAATAAATGTGGTTTTGTACAAGATCAGGAGTGGACCATCATTGGATGCTTTAACTTGTACAAATGGACTTGGGTAAATCATGTTAGGAATAAGCCAAATTATTTTCATGCCAGATTCGGTTATTTTCTTTTGCAAATCCTTTGTATGCATTAACTATATGTTAATAAATAGGAAGCATTTTAAGGTACACCGTTCTCAATCAACATACCAACATAATCAAAAGTGTAATTTGACTCCTACCTCAAGTTCCTGACAGTATAAGAAAAAAGAAAGGAGAAGTATGTGAACTAGAATTCCTGTGAATTTTTATAAAATAGAAAAAAAAATGATTTGTTTTAAATACAGGTAAGCAAAAAGTTAACAAAATGGACAGCAATGGGCTTGAATGAAATAAAATAAGAAGAAAAAAAACACAAACATCAGGATTCTTTTCTCTTAGCATAATGTCCAAATTCTCCATAAATTTCAGTATGTTAAGAGTTCTCAACCCCTTCTTTTTGTGTGAGTTCACTTGACTTGTAAGCAAGTTACTGACCATCAAAGTGCAGAACAGATTGTAAATCACTTTACTTGCTCTCATCTGATCTATTGTAGGCTCCCTTTTAAGCACCTCCAGCTTCTCACTTGGATGATTGGAGAAAATGCTGAAATGGGTGTCAACAACTGAAATTATTTCCAATCAGGGCCTTTTCTTGAAATGGTGAAGGTTTTTTGGTATTGGGTAAAAAGAAAGCCCAGTAAATAGGTAAATTTAGCCATGCTCACAATCCCATGCAATCTAAATATGGCAAAAAAATTCAGTATTTCATCCAGTGGGAACCTGGCTTTGAAGTGTTTTGAGGAGTTTCAGTTCATCTGAGATTTAATCTTCCTAATGTACAGCCCATTATTCTTTTTAACAAATTTTCCACATCATAGTGTTTAGGTTGTCTTTTAATCACTTATGAAAAGAACCATTTTTGCAAACGTCCCAGGCTCGAGATGTGATTATTTTAAAAAAGCCTGGAACATTTCTAAAAGTGTTGGAATAATGTCCAAATATTTCCAATAAAGTTGGAACAGTGTTTGACGTAAAATTAGAGCATTTTGAATTTGAAAGCTTTGGTTTATGATAGGGGGGGGGGGGGGGGAAAGGATATTTTTAATGTGTCAAAATCTTAACAAAGTCTAATTTTACTTTGCAATATTGCAGATTAAAGACAAGTTATTTTTCAGATTATTGACATAGAGAGAGAACAGCAAAAATCAAATATTAAAGACAACTAAAAGGCATGATAGATTTTGTTTATTACATTTTAAGTGCCTGGTTTATAAAGTTCATTTTTGTATGATTGGTAGTTCATCTGTTGTCACTTCCACTACCTGCAAATGTAGGATAGTGCAAAGCAAAGTTCATTTAAGGTCTGTTGGAGAGAAGATCTTTTTGTCTTAAAGGCCTAAGGAAAAAAAAAAGGTAGAGAGAACAGTGGTAACAGAAACGATGACAAAATAATTCTTATTTAAATTACAAGAACACATGCAAGGTTGGAAAAATACAAGTACACCTCAGTGACCACACCAGTTTTAAATCTGTCAGTCAAGTTTAATTCATCTTAAAGAAGTAAACTACATTGGTATATTTAAGACAAACAATTTGTTTTCTATGCACACTATCCACGGGACAGTCCCTTTTCCAAAATAACTACTTTTTAAGAGTCCCAGAAAAGCACTTTTTCAGAAAGTTTTCCCAATTTAATAATAATAAAAAAACTTTCTATGCTTCCCCCCCCCTTTATTTTTCTTAAATTCATCTGAGAAGAAGAAAAAAAACGTAAAATCCCCCAAACATTTACATCGCAAGCTATGTTCAAATGCATAAATTGATATACCTAACCAATGTATCGCAACTGTGTTTCCACTTAGTTCACTTTTGTTCATCAATAAAAGAATATAAAAATTTTGTTCAACAGAGTGTTAAGTGTATTAAAATAGATTTGTATAGTACTGCACAGTTTCTCCCGGAGTTGTGAAAATGGATAAAAGGGCTTGTGTGCTGCCTCCTGTGGGCAGCTTCCAATCCACCAAAAACAAAAAACAAAACAGCTTTTTCGGCACCGTAATGAGAGGCAAAGGTGAAAAGCCTCACCTGTGGCACACAGAGACAGAGCTTGGCTTTTGACAGAGCTGAATTCAGGGCACCATTGAAGAGGACCAGGAGCCCTTCCTTCAAGGATGACTATATTACTTCTCAGGAGCACTTATATTTTTGGCCATGTCTGTGAGTCCATAGGCTGCCTTAAAAAACAACAACAACACTAAACAGCCCCAATTCCTCTGCTAAAAAAAAGTAACCTTAACCAATGCTATTAAAATACTCTGCTACTTTCAATTTAATCTTTATTATATTCCCTCAGAGAAAAAAAAAACTTTAAATTTCCCCTTCAACCCTTGAATTCTGAAATGGTGATCCTTTGGAAGCAAAGGAGAAACAGAGCTATGAAATGGAAAAAGCCACATTGACGAGAGACTCCTTTGCCCATCAAGAACTTGAGAGGTTAAGCCTCAAGGCGCCAGCATAGGCTATCTGACCGATGCTGGGCCCAGTCTGAGCTTGGTTGCTTCAGGAAGACTAGCTAGTGTAAAGTCAAATGAAATAAGAGGCAATTTTTCTAGCATCTTCTCAAGCTAAAGCTAATGTTTCACGTGCTCAAATTTAACAAAATGATAAAAAGAACATTGTTTTAAAAAAAAAGTTTTCACAATCAGATACACCCCACCCCAAACTCCTGATATATCCAATAAAAGAAATGACCACTTGAGGCAGTTTATTTCCTGTCTTGTAAATTTTAGCAGATAGTTCTGCAAGTAAGGGAACCCAACGTTTTTCCACATTTCCCATTTTACAATAAAAGCGCAGTACAAAAGAGTTAAGTTTTTTGGCATGTCATTTGTACTGTTTTGATAAAAGAAAAAAGCAGCAATAATGAATATGATTTGCTTTCTTTCTTCCAAAAAACAAGAAAAAAAAACAAGGAGGGGTTCAAAATCAGCCATGTCTGCTGCAGGATGAGGTAAAATAATAAAATCAAAATGGCAGCCATGAAGTGCAATCGATACGAAACAGATGAGCCCCGATTGCAATCGTCCCAGCCGCCATTTTGACTTTTTTGACCTTATCTATGGACAGCCCTGAAAAGACCCCCCCCCAACTAAAAAGATCCAACTGATTTAAGATATTTCTCACTACTATCATTGTTAAACTACAAACAACTGCAGGAACCCTCCCCCCCCAAAAAAAAACCCCATCCCCAATGAGAAAAATACATCAATAGCAAAATAAGTTAAGAGGACCCGCTAAAATGAAGGGTTTCACAGGCAATAACTCTTTCAATATTTCAGAACGCATATACAGAAGCCTCAGCATGAAAATACTTCAATATTTCACTAGAAATGGTAAAGTTCATACATTTTTATTTAAATATCTGCGATTATAATACTGAAAAGAAAAAGAAAAAGATTTGATTTTGAAGGCTCTGAAAGTGTCCACAAATGTAATTCTTCTCTATAGCCCTGAATGAAAACGACACTTGATCCTTTTAATAAAAATCAGGAATCTATGCTAGGTTTTTTTTTTTTTTCAATAATAAGAAAAAAGTCACCATTTTCCATTCTCGGTGCCTGTATCTAACTATCTATCTGCGCTAGCGCACTAATGGTTTGCCTTTCAATCTATTTTTTTCTTCCCAAAGGGCAGCTTCTTTGCACCTCTTCAAAGGAGGTGCAGCCCCCCAAAAACAGAGGCAGGCCCCTTTCACCTCTCCAGGCCGCCCGTCCGCCACTGACCAGAGATGTGGCATCCTTTTTCTGCATTAATTACATTAAGGCCAAATCAACCCAAATGAAGGGAAGGGAGGATTGTAAGCACTGAGATTCCCAGCAATGGGGGGGAGGGGGAGGAAATAATGAAAAAATAGTAATAATCATCCCACTATTGAGTCCCCCTTGGAGCTGCCAAGGGGGACTCAATGGTGTGATGATTATTACTATTTTTCCCCCGCACAACTTTTCAGGACATGGAAGAAGACCAATGTCATTTTCTTGGCGATCCCAGGTTTTTATTTTTCTGGATGCATCTTTTCTCTCGTTAGGCCTGCACGCACTTCAAAGCGTTCTTGTCGGCTGGGTTGGTTCTCTTCTGAAGAAAAGTGTGTTTGTTTGTGTGGGGGAAACCCACCAATGGCGGGGGGGAGAAGGAAGGGGATGGGAGCCCCTGTCAGTTGTTGCCCTGTGTCGACTGCAAGGGTTGGGGAGCAGCGGCAGCCGAGGCAGAAGACGATTTGGTCCAGGGGACAGTCAGCAGGGAGGAGGAGGAGGAGGAGGAGGTTGTTGTTGTCATGGTAACCTGAAGCACCTGCTCGTTCTGTATCAGTCTAATGAGAGTTTTGAGGTGTTCCAGCGATGATTGAACCCCTTTCTGCTGGGCCAACAGGCTGTTTTTGAGCTCTAGACATTTCTGTCAAATTAGAAATGGAAAGACAGAGTAAGAAATTATTAAGTTCCTATATTAATTCAATTTACTGAGGCGATCCGTTCACAGTAACAGCTTTATTTCATCACTAACAGTGCATTAACAAGAACAGAACAGAGAACTCCGGTTTGACAGCTATTCATATAGTAGCTGTCAAACCGGTAACCAATCAGAATGACGTTAGCTCCCCCTTGGCGACGCCTACATGAACCAGCCAATCCAGGCATCATGTTGGTGTTGATTGACACCTTGCGTTTGCCCGGTTCAGACACAACAGAAATCATCCACCAGAAATGATCGAAACATCCTTCAGCAAATGGACGTCATGGAGGACCTGCAACCACGTTAGTTGCTTTACGACCTCCTTATGGCCAGGGTACTTCAAAACAGACTTTCGCTCCCTTTCCTATTTCGTCTCATTTCAATTATCTCAGCCCAGCTAATGAGTTTGTAATTCTAAACAAGACCACCGAACAACAGTCTTCCAATATAATATAGAAGAGAAGCCACAAGAATGCTGTGATTCCCTTATTCCTATGATGACATGCTCAGTCAAGTTTCTTTTTCACTTTCTTTATCTAAAACTCGTTTCTGGTACTTTTATCTTCCTGAGAGCCACCTCAGATTGGCCATCAAAGGGAGGCCACTCAGGGGCAGGAAAGTCCAGTGTGCCAAGTTCACCTCCTGGTCCAGTTATTCAACAGAGCTCAAAGAAAATTGCCCACTAGAGAGCTGAGATATTCCACGAGTGTCTCCATCCATGATGACCCAGGGGCACTAACCCAGCTTCTCTGTCTTCCCCACCTGACTCCTACCAACCAATTATCTTGAACTTTCAAGTCCAAAGTCATGCCCACATGTCCAAGAAAGAGCCAGCCTTGTTAGAATAACTGAGTTGGAAGGTATCTTGAAATCTTCCACTCCAGCCTCCCACTTAGGCAGGAAACTCTAAACTGTTTCAGAAAAAATGGTTGTCCAATCTCTTCTTGCAATCAAACGTTGACAGCAGTGCTGAGACTGAACTTTCCTCTTGCAACCTTTAAGTTGAATATTCTGCCCACTCAGACAAAAATCAAATCCACATTTTTAAATCATCAACAAGTCATCATCTCCGCTATGTGAACTAAATTCTATTTTAAAGAGAATATTTTTTGTAAAACAGGCATAAATACTTGCACAATTGCAAACATGGGGGGGGGGGAGTTCCCAAATGTCTCTGAATAACTTCCATTTAATTTTTTTTAATATAAATGCGAACATGAAATGTTGTACCCTAAGAATTTGTAATGCAAAGGGTAGGAGTCATAAGCTCCTCTGTGTTTCTCACTTGTCAATCACCTTTTAATTTAATTCCTCATTTTCTTTAAATCTTGTCTCTCAATTCATTCATTCCATTTTCAAAAGACGCTCAGGCAGTGAGATGCATAATATTTTTAATTGCTTTCATTATTTTATTTTACCCTATGCCAAACTCGGTTTCTGCAATCACCAGCCAAAGTTCCCATCTGAACAAATGCGCTGCTGTCCAAATTTCTAATTTTACTCTCTCATTTAGACAACATCATGCACGTTACAAAGATATGCAATTCCCACTGATTTCTATTATAATGTCTCCTGGAATGGACACAGTTTTCTGCATCAAAGGGTACATTTATTTAAGTGTGATATAGCAGCACTGGAGGGGGGAGCAAAATGAAAATGATGGATGTCACCATGTGATTGAAATGCCAGCCCTTTCTATATTTGTAGCATGGGGTGCGATTTCAATCACATAAACGTGGTCATTTAAAAAAAAATCTTTTTGAACACAACTATCACACTTCTGGTCTGATAGTTTGAGCCCGTACATGGCTTTGTCCCCGTTGGGATGAGGAACAAGGCATGAAATAAGAGCATTTCAATTCAGAATGGGTCTCGGTGAAGATCACCCATTCCTGATTGGCCCAGAGAAAGTTGATATGATGCCACCAATGACTGAGGAATGTGTGTGGTGACATTAGGATGATTATAAGTGTGACAACCAGCCATAAGACACTTTTTCAGTGTCATTTTAACTCTGAACCATCACTAAACAAACAGTTATAAATTGAGGAATACCAGTAATCTGCTTAGTAGACAGACCAGTAAGAAACCAGGGCTTTAAGGTTAGGAAAGGGAAGTGTGTAAGTGTCTTAAAGAAGTATTTTACAGCCAAGTAATTTTCAATGGCCTGTTGATGGAGTAACCAGCATGACTGGCAAAAGCCTTATTTTTTTAACCTGTTAGCCATGCTGTTGTATTACAACATTTGATCTAATGCTACTGGATTGGCATCTTCCTAAATTCAAACAAGTGAAATATTGTTACAGTGATCATGCTTTGAATTATGAGGAGAGGCTGTGAAGAAGTCAATGGTGGAAATGAACGCCTAATGACATAATGGGGCTTAAAGGACAATTAACTATAATGTCTTGCAAAGTCTTGTTTTCTTAAAATTGCTCTTGAAGGAGAATGTCTTTGGCTACCATCTTCTAGCGTGCCTGAAATTCAGAGAAACCTTTCCATGTGTCTCTTTGTCTCCCGTGTTGGCCTTGAGATAAGAAACAAGCTGGGAATTATACCTTCATTGCATTATTAAGAAAGCATTCTTTTTCCTCCAGCTGTCTGTGTTCTCCTCTTAATTCACTGCTCGTCTTTAATAGCCTCCTCTTCTCTTCTTTGACTGAAAAAGACACAGAAGCAATGAAGATAATGACACTTTCTACCAAACACAGCAGTTAAGCAAATGCATCTGGACAGGTCCTTGGGGAAGCAAGTATAGGTGATGTAGAAGAAGCAATGGCCTTCCCACTTGAACATGATCTTTCTTGACTCGAGTCAAGCTTATTTCATATGTTTGCCAGGTTTTCCTACCTGCCAGCCAGCCAAGATAGGACTATCCTCATCCTCCAAAACTGTCCCAGAGAAGGATGAGTATTGTTCTGGAGAAGGGACGAGGCTGGAGTTCTCACCAATGAGAAATGGTTCTACCACACGTAAAGAAGCTTAGATAAAGGTAAAGGTTCCCCTCGCACATATGTGCTAGTCGTTCCCGACTCCAGGGGGCGGTGCTCATCTCCATTTCAAAGCCCAAGAGCCAGCATTGCCCGAAGACGTCTCCGTGGTCATGTGGCCAGCATGACTAAACGCCGAAGGTGTATGGAACATTGTTACCTTCCCACCAAACGTGGTGCCTATTTTTCTACTTGCATTTTTCATGTGCTTTTGAACTGCTAGGTTGGCAGAAGCTGGGACAAGTAACGGGAGCTCACTCCATTATGCGGCACTAGGGATTTGAACTGCCGAACTGCTGACCTTTCTGATCAACAAGCTCAGCATCTTAGCCACTGAGCCACCGCATCCCTAAAGAAGCTTAGCTAATTACTATATGGTGTCAATCAGTGCAGCTTTTCAATATGGCTAGAAGCTAATTACTATTTAGGGCCTGTCAAATTTTTCAACTTTCAAATTTCCAAACATTAGGGGTGCTCAAAAGTTGTAACATGTCTTGGGGATTGTAAATATATTTTGGTTACTTTAATATAATCTAGATGTGCTTGGTAAGTAACTGCATACATATCATAACTTTTTAACATTTTATTTGTGTCAATTTGCTCAGCTTTTCAATATGACTAGAAGACCAACAATATGATAGGAACAAGAAAAATGTCAGATCTCAATCCAGTGTTCCCTTTGCATGCAGACATAACACAGGCAATATACTCCCAATATATGAGTCTATATAAACAAAACTCTTAGATCCTTCAATTAACCCACATTTTTCCCCATGCAATTCAGTGGCTGCAATGACATCAACAAGAGAATACAAAGTAGTCTTTACTTACCAGTTGCCATTGGAATTGGCAACTGTTGGTAAGTGGCATGCCATTAAGTGAAACATCACTGTACCAAGCCCAAATCACAACTCTAGTTCTGCCGAGATTGTTAATCACAAATCACCCACAGGCATTAAGTGCAGCATCACTTTTCTTATCAGAAGCCAGTTGTGAAGCTTGCAAATGGCGATCCTGTGATTGTGGGATGCTGCAACCATCACAAATGTGTGCCAGTTGCCAAGAGTCTAAATCACAATCATATGACGGCAGGGAGGCTGCAACAGTCCATGTTCAAAGGCCGATCATCAATCAACTTTTCAGCATCACCCTAATTTTGAATGGTCAATAAATGGAGCAGTTGTGAAGCGAGACTACATATGTAATGATCCTTTCCATAGTTGGCAAAGAGATTTCCCAATTTCAGGTTGCTGACTGATTGATCTATATACATGCATATGCTGTCACCTGTTAGGATTCTAAAAGACAACATCTAAAAATGTCTAGAAAGTGCAAATGACATGAGAATTAAAGTAAAAACGAGCCAAAATGTTTTCAAATAAATACGTTAGGAAGACATCTGAATTCACCCCACTGTCTGGTCTGTCTCTCTCTCTCTCTCTCTCTCAAAATAGTTTTGTCTCCAGTGTAAATTGTGTTACGAACAACTGTTGGATAAAAGTTCTAGTCTAACAATTCCTGTTACATTTAGATGGGCACATGCCTTTGGAGATGTTTACAATCCACCCCTGGGGTGACTTCAATTTTCAAGCTGCTGACATTTGAGAGACTCTATCTAATAATCAATCACTTCAGCACATACCTGTTTTATGAGTAACGTATGATTGCACCACAGCCAGAGTTCCAGACCAGGGAACATTGCCATCTTTCTTTAACACCTACAGGTTTGAGATAATAACAGCTTTCAGCAATTCAAGGACACAGCTAGGACACAACGTTTTTGAGCACCTCAACCCTCCCCCCCCTCCCGAGTTTTCTTAATGGAAAGTTGATCATATCAGAAATACCCAACAGTTGCACAAAACTGGCTCCAGTGGTTTGCAAAATAAGAATTCATGGGAGATCATATAGGAAAAAAATGTAAAAAATCTCCCTTTTCCTCTTTTACTATGGAGAATAGGAAAATATCCTCCTTCTAGCAAATACTTTCCCAAGCCACACAAACTGGTTGACAGCCACCATACATGCATGGCCCAAAAACTGCATAAAGACATTTAATGTGTCTGTGTTGGCAACGAAATACTTTGTCGTTGTCATAACCACCAAAGGTATCTCAAGAGAAAATTTGCTTCAACAAATCTGGGAATGATAACCTCTCCTCAGATATCCCTGGGAGAAGCAGAGAACATAAAACATAGTTGGAAACTCTCAATGCAAATTTTATTTCCTACACGAGTTATGTCATGTGACCGATCCAATTTTACAACCTTTTGTGGCAGTTGTTAAGCGAACGGCACAGTTCTTATGAGAACAAATGGTTCACTATGGGTGTGATTATGCCCCATAATGGAAGTAATGCTGATTTGGGGCAAAACTGTCCTAAAACATAGTCATGTGATGTTGCAGGATATTGCAAATGGCAATAAATGCAGCTCAGTTGCTGAATGAAGTGTGGTCATGTGACCAAAGAATGGGAAACTGTTGGAACTTCAAATCTGGATCATAAGTACCCCCGAAGTAGGGCTAATGGAACTTTGAATGGTCACGAAGCAATTGGTTGTAAGTCGAGGAGTACCTGAATTCTTCATGGGGAAAACTTAAATTTCTATAATTCAAGAAAGGTATAAGAGAACTTTTATTTATTTATTTATTTGGTAAATTTATGCAGTCACTCATTTCATATATTCATATACTGCATATAGTACAATATATACATAATAGTGTATGCACAAACAGTAGAGGGATTCCAAAATTTTTGCTAACGGTTCTGTGCGTGTGACTTGATGGGCGTGGCGGGGGAAGGATACTGCAAAATCCCCATTCCCTCCCGATCTGCTGGGACTCGGGAGGCAGAGAATAGATGGGGGCGGGGCCAGCCAGAGGTGGTATTTACCGGTTCTCTGAACTACTCAAAATTTCCGCTACCGGTTCTCCAGAACGGGTCAGAACCTGCTGAAAACAACCTCTGTACTCCTACACTTAGAGATATCCCTTGTCTTAAAATTGGTGAGGGATTCGCAATTATATCTTTTAAGTACCTATTAAAAATATTTAAGATCTAAGATTTTTTATAGGAATGGTGTTTTATTAATTTTTTCCCTATTTTTAAACTCAAATATATCATTTTCAAGTTTTGCTTTAAAATAATCTTCCAATTTATTAAATAAGCAAATGAATGAGAGAGATTTTTTTTTCACTGCTTTGATTGTGGCAAGTATTTTGCAGGTCTGTCTTGATTTATTTATTACATTTAGGAACTGCCCATCTCTTGATAGACAGTGACATTATTATTTAATAATCATATTTCAAATGGCCATGGGAGGATTTGTCCAAAAAATCAAGATGGTGGATATAATGATGCAATTGAAGACTTTTTAAATATGCATTTGAAAAGGACTTTGGTAAGTGCTAGGCTATGCAAATTGATGTAATATTTTGCAAATCATAGCATGCAAAACATTTTAAATCTTCATTGGTTCCAAGTGGAAACATCCCATTTTTGAGGCTGACTTCATTGCTTCAAGCACGTAGCAGCTTCCTTTTGAACTTTGAAATAGGATTTTCTGATCATATTAGCAGTCTGGAGACTAAACAGCTCTGTTTTCCACTCCAAATACTCTTGTTTCAACTGGAGAAATGAAACATTGGTCTTCTTCCCCAGCTGATTAGGAATTTTATAAGGTTCCCCTCGCACATGTGTGCTAATTCCCAACTCTAGGGGGCTCATCTCTGTTTCAAAGCCGAAGAGCCAGCTCTGTCCGAAGATGTCTCTGTGGTCCTGTGGCCAGCATGACTAAATGCCGAAGGTGCATGAAACTTTCCTACCTTCCCACCAAAGGTGATTCCTATTTTTCTACTTGCATTTTTACATGCTTTCAAACTGCTAGGTTGGCAGAAGCTGGGACAAGTAACAGGAGCTCACCCCATCATGCGGCGCTAGGGATTCAAACCGCCAAACTGCCGACATTTCTGATCAACAAGCTCAGCGTCTTAGTCACTCAGCCACCGTGTTCCTTAGGAATCTTGTAAAGGGAGCATGGCTGTTGAAATCGTAATTTACCCTCAAATGACAAATAAAGTGTTTGTGGAAAAGATGAATACATCATACAAGTCTATGTTATCAAAATTAAATAGAGTTCACCTCTCAGAGATCCTTCGTTTAGTACCTGCAGTGCCACGTAGCTCACCTTTTCTTGGCACTTGGGACAGACCCATACTCCTTTAGGAACAGTCTTCAAGGGAGGATCCAAGCAGCTGAGGTGATAGGCCCTGCAGCATGTTCCACAAGGTTGTAAGTTGGCACCATGCTTGCACGCTGAACAGTATTCCTCATGGCTGACCTCATTCTGAAAGATGGCAAGGGTAAAATTGAAGCAGTTCCTCAGAGGCAGATATAGGTTTTTTGGGCCCGCATTTTACTCAACAAGCACCAGTAGACCACCATATCCCTCAAAATCTCTCTAGTAGGCTTGCTTATTCATGAGGGGGTCGTTGGTGCTCTCTGAGCTCGGTTGTGTTCTTGCAGACATTTCATTACCCAAACTAGGTTACATCATCAGTGATAGTGGCAGCAATAAAGGAAAGTATATGTAACTCGGGGTTGAAATGAGAGGTCTTCTGCTAACACTGATGTTACCTGGGAAGGATTGAAAAATGTTAACAACCAGTTCTTTGCCTGGTTGCTGGGTGGCCATGGTGGGCGTGGCCTACTTGGCTTCCTGCACCACAGTGTGGGGGCATTTTTGCCTTCCCCAGGCTCCGGAGGCTTTCTTCGAGCCTCCGGGAGGGCAAAAACAGGCTCCCCAGGCTCCAGGCGCCCTCTGGAGGCCGGAAACAGGCTCATTTCTGGACTTCCGGGAGACCTGTTTTTCGCCCTCCCAGAGCCTCTGCATGGGCCCTGCACTTACCTGGCTTGATGAACAGGCTGCGTGGAGATTCCTGGAAGGGGTGTGGTGGGCGTGGCCAGCCAGTCCTTGCAACTATTGGTTTGGCGAAGCGGATGTAAAATAAACATCCGCTTCGCCCAAACTGGCTGAACCCCACATCTGGATGTTACTTCATTTGGGCAATGAAACATCTGCAAGAAAACAATCCAGCTCAGAGAGCACTCCTGGAAGGGGCATGGTGGGGGTGGCCAGCCAGTCCTTGCAACTATTGGTTTGGCGAAGCGGATGTAAAATAAACATCCGCTTCGCCCAAACTGGTCCGAACCGGCTGAACCCCACACCTGGATGTTACCTCATTTGGGAAATGAAACATCTGCAAGAAAACAACCCAGCTCAGAGAGCACCAAGAATCCCGCTTGAAACCTTGAGCTACAAATATTCTCTTTTGTTAGTATGTATTAATTTGCAAGCTTTCTTCCTAGGATCACATCAAAGATCACTACCTAATTATCACTATGCCTTGCAACTAAATATGAATGTCTTGAGACAGGTGTTCTTCATTCTGAGGAACAGGGAGTGAAAGCCACTACAGGTAGTCCTCAACTTACAATGGTTTGTTTAGTAACTGTTCAAAGTTACAATGGCACTGAAAAAAAGTGACTTACGACCGTTTTTCACAGTTATGACCATTGCGGCATTCCCCTGGTTGTGTGATCAAAATTCAGATGCTTGGCAACTGGTTCATAGTTATGACCGTTGCTGTGTCCCAAGGTCATGTGATCCTCTTTTGCGACCTTCTGATCAGCAAAGTCAAAAGGGGAAAGCCAAATTCACTTAACAACGGAGGCAAGAAAGTTAGTAAAATGGGGCAAAACTCACTTAACAAATTTTTCACTTAACAACAGAAATGTTGGGGTCAATTGTGGTCGTAAGACGAGGACTACCTGTACACTGAAGGTTCCCAGTAATATTAGCTTCTTTAATGGTTCAAAGAAGTGTGCTTTGTCCATGTCAACATACTCTGCAAATGCCTGTATCCCTCAGATGCTTTAAATCAAGGAAGGTGATCCTGATTGGCAACGCAATGAAAATGCCAATTTAGTACACAACAGCTGTGAAAGATGGAAATTACACACTTGGAATTGTAATGAAATTAATCAAAAAATAGAACTGCCTCTGTTGCATTGTCCTAATACATATAGAATACAATAATAATTATCTATCTCAAATGAGAACTTCAAAGACTTAAAAAAAAAAGATAGACATCGCTCAGTTTCTTAGCCACTGAGACGCCCTTAGAATGATAAAGGAACTGAAAAACCATTTCAGAATGAAAAGGCTGCAGCATTACAGTTGGATGAAAAATTTTGTTTATTTATTTATTGGATTTTTCAAGGCTGCCTCTGAAAAGACAATGGGCAATTGCAGTATTTTAAATATATTATTTTAAAAATACAGTTAAAAAAACCTATGTGCCCAAATTAAGCAGGACAAGATACAAAAGTCTGCAAGCAACATCAAATTATTCAGAGTCTTGTATGTGCATAAAGATAATGGATGGTGTTGATCTTTCTTTCTCCTAAATAGTCATCCAGAGAAAAAGCCTGAAGCTTCAAGGCCAACCAAAATGAATTAAACTCCTATTTGATAGATACGCTTACAACAAAATATCAGAAGAAAAGTGTAATTGTAAGGCCGGGAATAGCAAATGTCTTCTTATTTATCTTTGCAAGCCACTAAGGGAGCTTTTTGGAGATTGAAGCCTGAAATATAAATGCTGAAAAAATAACCCCGGTATCTCAAAATAGTGTGTCAAATTAAATTGC
This sequence comes from Natrix helvetica, assembly GCF_964273705.1. Taxonomy (NCBI): domain Eukaryota; kingdom Metazoa; phylum Chordata; class Lepidosauria; order Squamata; family Natricidae; genus Natrix; species Natrix helvetica. Next base: position 74,606,156 of record NC_138553.1, read on the forward strand.
TTTGCTAATCTACTGGCAATGTTAATTACTACTAGGAGAATTAAAAGTCTATTAACTTTTGAATTGATATATTTTGCAGTTCAGAATAAATGTGACTTACTAATTTGGCCTTTGGCTTTTATAGAAAGATAAATATAATGTTTTTATTATAGAAATGATCTCATGGATTTACTGTTTTCTTTTAGATTTAAAGTGTAATTCACACTAAAACCACCAGTTATGTGGAACATCAGTGAGACTGAATGAACCACTTCTGTCTTCCTGAAACAGTAACACAACCTCTCGCAGCTTGAGACATTGCCCTTAAATATCTATGCTGGAGTAGTGACTACATTCTGGGAAATACAAGATCTATAACAGAGTATCTCCATTTTGGCAACTTTAAGATGCGTGAACTTCAACTCCCAGAATTCCCCAGAGGAGGAGGAATCCAATTTAACGTAGCCCCTGGTCTTGTCCATTTTTAGCAGCTCATGATGCTGCTAAAAGCCCAGGTGACTCTTTAGTCAATGGAAGGTGTGGATCAGGGGTCAGCAACCGGTCTCTCTGGAGCCGCATGTGGCTCTTTCATCCCTCTGCTGTGGCTCCCTGTCGTTGGTCAGCTCCACAATTGATAGGGCTTTCAGTTAGGACAGGTAGAGGAAAAAGGATGCCGCACTAGGAGGAGACTCTATGGTGGGGGAACCAGACTTCCGGTTGGCTCCAGAATTGAACAGGGGAGGGGGGGGACTTCCGGTTAACACCTTTGTGGCTCTTTGAGTGTTTAAGGTTGCTGACCCCTGGTGTGGATCATGGCAGTAAGTAAAGTATGTTGCAGGACCCACATATAAATTACTCTTCACGGGAAAACATGCTATGATTGAAACAGTCTGTAGTAATGGACAAAAACATACCTTCCAACATGGATCCTCATTGGCTGGCATTGTGAGGAAGGGATAACACAGATTAGTAGCAGTGAGGTTAGATTTGCAGCTTGATGGGTGGCAGCTAAATGATGATCCAAATGTATCGTACAGGGTTGCAATCGATACAAAGGGATTTACAATCAACTCTATCTGCATTTTCTTTGATTTTCATTTTTCCATACGTAACAGCATTTTTATCCAATTTAGCAACTTTAAGATGTGTGGACTTCAACTTCCAGAATTCTTCAGTCAGCATGAGAAAAACCTGATATACAATCTCAATATATTCCCCATTTTTGTATGATTCCTGTTTTGGAACCATAGCAATTATACTGAGTGACCATCCCTAAAAATAACAGGTATATGTTGATCAGCTAGGATTATGAAAGATAGCAATAGCATTTAGACTTATATACTACTTCACAGTGCTTTACAGCCTCTCTAAGCAGTTTACAGAGCCAGCATATTGCCCCCAACAATCTGGCTCCTCATTTTACCGACCTCGGAGGGATGGAAGGATGGATCAACTTTGAGCCAATCAGAATCGAACTGCTGGCAGTTGGCAGAATTAGCCTGCAATACTGCATTCTAACCACTGCGCCACCAAGATCAGAGATCATTGTTTTTTTCCCAAAAATTTTAGTAGAGGAAATGAGAAATGTGACAATATATCAAATAAGATATATAAAATCTCCTGAAACACTACAGGAAAAAACAACCCATCCTGGAAGCATTGTCCGTGTTAGGCACAAGATTAGTTCCACTTGAATAACACCAAAGTTAGAGTTACACCTTCCAAAAACTGAGGGTAACAACAAAGAATTGAAGATCTGATGGTAATAAAAGCAACAACAACTGTGCATTTTACCTGTGATACAATCTTGAGTACAGACTTTAGTAACTGCTTCATTTAGCAAGAGTTCAAGTTAGGATAGTGATGGAAAAAAACCAATCCTCACATTTATGACTTTCACAGATAAGCAAAGTTGAAGGGAGATTGTAAGCACAATTGTGGGTTCACTTAGCGACCACTTTGCTTAATAACCAAGCGGATCATCCCAATTGTGGTCACTAAGCAAGGATTACCTGTGCTACGGTTCTCTTTCTAAATTTGAGGGTTTGTCTCTTTTGCTCTTGCTAAAAAAGTTCATAACTTTCTACTAGAAGTAAAAATTACAGTTTCTAGCACAATTGCAATACAGCTACCGTGTTTCCCCGAAAATAAGACAGGGTCTTATTTTCTTTTGACCCCCAAAATAAGTGCTTGGCCTTACTTTCGGGGAAGTCTTATCATTTTTGAGGTGCAGGAGACAGCGAGCATGGTCACCTCATGGCTGCTGCTGTGTTGCCTTTTTTCAGGGAGGGCTTGTTTTGCGAGGAGGGCTTATTTTAGCGCATGTGCTCAAAAGCCCAAGTAGGCTTATTTTCTGGGGAGGTCTTATTTTCAGGGAGACAGGGTAGGTATTACTAACGTTTTGATGTCTACAATACAAACACCCTAACAAGAAATTACAATACTTATTCAAACAATGTTATTAGAATAAAACAAGAGCTACTAGATATTCCAAAAACATTTTTAAGATTACTAACTTTTGCTATAATTTTACACATTTTGGGATCAAGTGTCAGATATACAACAACACAACTACTATTCCCAAGTAAAATTTCAGTAACAAGCACTTCAAATCTTTTTTCTCTTGTTCCAAGTTTGTAGTTTCTGCCAGATTTCGACCTTTCTGAAATCTAAGAGTGCAGGGGTTACAAGCAGGATTGACTAGAATTGACAAGAACTGTTTTATTCATGTGTTTGGAGTGCTGATCTTCCATTCAATAACTTACCTCTTGTGGAGAGGAAAAAAGGGTTGTTCAAATAATTTGATGCAAGGCGTTTCCGCTGAAAAAGAAGAAAAAAGTCCACATATTTATATGAATGGTAGCTCTTGCATCGATTTCTGAAAAATCCAAGTTGAGCTTTCTTCTAAGGAATTAAACCCAAAACATAAATGCATAGTATGTTAATATGTGTACGTTTGTGAAAAAAACATGAATGTTTGAGGTGTATTGTATTCTTTTTAGCTTTTGTTGAATCATTTGAATCAATGCGTGAGCAATACACCTCTGTTGTGGTTGTGTAGTGACAGTAATTGGGTCTAATTTCTTTTGGGAATGACTCATCGCCCCTCAGGGGACTTATTCTCCTTGAGATGCTGTAGGACAGTGATGGCGAACCTATGGCACGCGTGCCACAGGTGGCACGCGTAGCCATTTGTCAGGGCATGCGAGGCGCTGCCGTCAGCTGGCCAACGCGCATGTGCACGCTGCCCAGCTGCTCACCCTTTTTTAAAGCCATTTTTTGCCCTCCCCAGACTCCAGAGGCTTTATAGGAGCCTGGGGAGGGCGAAAACAGCCTCCCCCGCCCCCCCCCGGACACCCTCAGGAGGCGTCAGGGAAGCCTCCGGACGGTCCCTGAAGCCTTCGGAGCACTCAAAACGACCCTCTGAGGGGGGGAGCGCCTGTAGTGCGCTCATCGGCACTGGGGGAGTTGTGCATTGCATTATGGGTGCGGCACGCCCGCACATGACCCCCCTGCGCTCCCCCCACTTATGGCACGCGAGCCAAAAAAGGTTCGCCATCGCTGCTGTAGGACATGGGTGTCAAACTTGCAGCCTGTGGGCCGGATGTGTTGCGTGCAGGCCAGTGGTGGGATCTTTCCAGTTTAACAACTGGTTCGATGACGCGCAATTTACTACATGTGTATGCACAGTTTGAGGAAACCTTCACTTCCGAGGTTCTTTGGAGGAAGAACACTCTTCTTCACAAATCAGCTGAGAAGATAAAGGTAGGAAATAACACGGGTGGGCCCATCTGATCATCGAGGCAAACTGGTTCACTCCCCACTGATCGTCGGAGCTACCCATTCGGCTGAACCAGTCCAAACCAGTAGAATCCCACCCCCGGTGCAGGCCACACCCACCCCAGCTCCGCAAAGGGAAAAACATTGCGTGACGGCAACGTGAAGCAACATGTTTTACACCTGTGCTGCAAGACCTTTCGTTCAGTTGAGAATATCAATATCCACAGGATGGAAATTGGTGAAGAGACACAACAGTCCATACACCAAAGGGGTGGGACTAGGATCATGACATCATGTTTGTCATCTTGCCCATTCTGGCCCTTCCCCAGAGATACTTTGATAGAAAATGTCTCCAAATTTCATTCCCGCAAGAGTCAGGATGCCAGATTTTGGACACATTCCTTAAGTTAGCTCATTTGAGGCACCTTGGTTTAAAAACTGTTGCCCTATAGTGGATCATTTCGCCCAGTTAAAGATAATGACAAAGAGGGTTTTAGTAGTAGAAAGATTCCTCTATTGTTTTTATCCTAATCAAAAACATAGCTTCCCTTTCAATAAAATGTAGTACATTTTTTTTTAAAAAAATATATCTTTTTTGATCTATTAGTTGACAGATTTAGCCTGACTTTAAATTTATTCATGGCCTAATTGCTTGTGTTCTAATTGCAGGAGCTGAAATGAAATCTGATGAATCTAAAGCCATAAATTTACTTTAATTGGTTTCCTGTTTTAGGAATGACCCCATTGTATAAATCTTTTAAATAATGTAGTCCTTCCTTTCACTTTCTAATGGTGGTTACTGTCTAATTTTACCTTCATCATAAAAGGAATGATGCAATAAAAGGGCTAAAGGATGATGAGGTGTATTTGATATAGAAGCCCGTTTTTTTTTAAATGTTGAAATTTTGGAGAAACAAGACTTTGAATATGTTACAGGTCTTTATGAATGTTTTGGGAAAAATGAAATGCCCTCATTTTTGCTACTGGCATACTTCTAGATTCTTTGTTTAACCAAAGTGTTAATTCTTTTGACTTTATCAAGCCAAAATATTGTTACCGCATTGTTCAGAGTATAAGACACACTTCCCCCCCCCTAAAAGCGCGTGAAAATTTGGGTGCCGAATATAGCCCCACCAACCCGCTGGCCCCCACCCTTTGACCTGTGCCTTCCAGCAATTTGCCTCCTTGCAGCAAACAGAAAACAGCCTCTTTTCGTTTCAGCTTCAGCACAGCCTGATTAGCACAAGCAGCTGATTGTTGGTTGGATCAGGCTCTCAACCATCAGCTGTTTCAGGCTGCAGGGATTTCCATTGCCTATTGCCGCCTCCACACGCCCCATTTTCAGCCTCTACATCCCATTTTTGGCCTCTGTGCACACCGTTTTTGGCCTCTGTGCACCCCATTTTCTGCCCATTCCGATCCCTCCCACCCAGAATGGGCGGAAAATGGGGTGTGCAGAGGCCGAAAATGAGGCATGTGGAGGCAGCAATAGGCTATGGCAATCCCTGCAGCCTGAAACAGCTGATCATCAGGAGGCCCCATAATCAGCTGCTTGTGCTAATCAGGCTCTGCTGAAACTGAAACGGGCTGTTTGCTGAGAGGCAAATTGCTAGGAGGCAGAGGCAGATTTTTTTTTCTTGTTTTCCTCCCCAAAACCTAGGTGCGCCTTATACTTCGGAGCATCTTATACTCCGAAACATACGGTAATCGTAGCAAGAGTTAATATTTTGAATTTCAAGGTCTCCTTCAATCAGAATTTTTAAATTTATTCTTGCTTTTTAATATTAATTTTTTATTTATTTTTCACATTTTTGATGCCCATCTTTTATGGTTTAGAGACTCCTACTAATAATTTCTCGACATGATTTTTCAGTTGTATTTACTCAATGTTTGTTTGAAAGAGATATAGGAATAGAAGGAGACACTTTTACTTCTTTCATTTAGTTAATTGAGTAATGCTTTATGTTCAGTTCAAATAATCTGCCATTTTGAGCAGGTCTCCCTGAATGGGTGTTGGATCACCGATATTAACAGTCTGGTCCAGTAACTTTTTCCAATTATAGAGCAAGAACTGGGGGAAAAAGCAATTTCAAATTAAGCAATTAGCTATTAAGAATTGCCTGCAAGATCAAATTGTAAGTTAAATGGCCACAAAATGTCTGGAATGTCAGTATTTCTTTATCAATATTGTCATAAAGAAATAAATCAAAGTTACTAATTGAGTAAGTGCTAAACAGCTGGTTCTAGTTTTATTTAAAGCCACTTCTGGTAGTCAAAAGCATTTCCTCATGAGGAGTTTTGATCTCTTTCCTGGAGTTAGTGAGGGGGACATTTATGTCCCTTTTCTTTCCTTCTTTGCCTTAAATTAGTCAAAAAGATAACAGATAGGGACAGCTTTATTTTTCTGTTTATTCGTCTGTTTATTAAACACACATAAATTATTGGTTCCGTTTGAAAAGAACTGAAGAAGCTTCTTGAAAAAGAAGGGAAAGATCCTCAAGGAAAAACAAAGACCAGTTGACTTTTGAAAAAGCACCTTTGGGAAGTCATTTGTTTTCTGATGGGCATCTATCTATCTATCATATCCATCCAGATATCTATCTATCTATCATCTATCTATCTATCTATCTATCTATCTATCTATCTATCTATCTATCTATCATGCCTGCCTGCCTGCATCTATCTATCTATCTATCTATCTATCTATCTATCTATCTATCTATCTATCATCTATCTAATCTATCTATCTATCTATCTATCTATCTATCATCTATCTATCTATCTATCTATCATCTATCTATCTATCATCCATCTATCTATCTATCTATCTATCTATCTATCTATCTATCTATCTATCTATCTATCTATCTATCTATCTATCTATCTATCTATCTATCTATCTATCTATCTATCTATCTATCTATCTATCTATCTATCTATCTTCCTATCCTAGTTGCAACCTGAATTCTTTTTTCTCAGATAGATACCAGGTCATCCTTAATTTAGAAATTAATGATACGATTTAGAAGCCAGTGGTAGAATGATACACAAAGCAAAGCTTCATAGCAAAGAAAGTTTAATAAATAAATCTAACCCTGAAAATTATCTGCCATTTTAGACATAATACATTCAGAGAAAAAGAACAATTCAAAACAACTTTCTTCCCACCTCTTACTTTTCCTTTGTGTCAAATTTGCTACTACTACACTTAGATAGGTTTCCTGGAGGTGTTTTAAATTAAAGAATGGAATTAGCAAATAAGTTCGTTTCCACATTTAAATATCATCAATTCTTTCTCCAATGTTGTATCAAACCTGTGAGCAGAGAATACACAAATGATGCATTTCCAAATCTCTACTTTTTTAAAAAAAAAACTATCCCCGTTTCCACATACCTAAGGAGCAGGTAAGTATCACCTATCATAAATGTGATATCTTTACCTCTCATGAAGACCAGCTGGTGTTAAACTCAGATCTCGACCAGTAGTATAAAACCAAAACCAAAACATAAACTGGGCGATGCTTGCCATGCTTTTGGTTCAAAAAAGAAATTTGGACCATCTGTCAGAAATATTCAGGTTCAGTCCATAAACCAGATTTAAGGTTCATCGAATTCCTTTTGATCTGGAAAATGTCCAGTCTTGCAGGGAGCTGGATCAGGTGAGAAAAGCATTCCTCTGTAGAAAGTTAGAGCACCCACCCCTTTCCTAGAAGAATGAAATATTTTAGGAAATATTAAAAAGGCAGAATATTTCCCCTAAAAGAGAAATAAAAATCTGAAAGGAAACAGGAATTCAGCCTCAGCTCCCTGCCCCAGCAGATACTTTGATGCCAGCCTATCTACAAGACAAAAGACCTTCATATGACACCTTAGGATATTTCACCAGCTCAAGGTTCCACCGGCCTAATTCAGATAAATATGATTCCACGTAGGAATCTGACTACAGCAACCAATAGAATACATGCTCTTGCCACAGGAACAGGAAGCTAAAAACCCCTCTCTCTCCACTCCATGTAGTCAGCTACTCAGACTCACACGTGCTTGGTGATTCTGCTTCACCATTAAACCATCTTTCCAATCAGCCTCCATGTTTCCAGTGTCTTTATTCCCACTTGGAAATGAACCCAGATGGACATTTCGTCCAAAGTTACAATCCTGACTCGCGTCAACAATTTAAATCAGAAATTACCATGGAAAATAAAACCTTCTTCAGCATGTTCAACATTCTCCAGTTGTTCTGACCCAGGCTTCCTTAAAAAGCAAGAAGCAGAGCCTTGGTCCCGGCAAAACCCTTTTATTTACACAACTGTGAATTCCTTTCATTCAAGGTCAGCAAGGCTTAGCAAACAGTCTTTCAGAGGAATGTTTATCAACATGAACCTTATCTCGTTTGGAGAGCTGCCAAATAACTAGTTTCCAAATGCAGGGCAAGGCAAAACTTGGCATAGAGTCTCTTACAAACAGAGCTTTCCACTCTTGAAACGACCGAATGAATGAATTGTTTCCTTGCCCCCTCCCCATTCGCTCTTTCGTTTCCTATGGGATGGGCCAAGAATCTCCAAGGTTTGGATTTACTCCTAAATCAACCCTGCTTTCTTAGTTGTTCTTGTCTTCTGGCAGCTCTGTGCATGCGCACACTGGGAACAGGCTCCAGCTGTTCCTCTGCCTCACTGCTGTCTAGCTCCCTGCCTCCTACGCAGAGCCCTCATCTGAGCTTTCCTCAGCCCCCAAGACTGGCCCATGTTCCTCCCGAACCTCCTTACTGTCCGATTGCTGCCAGCTCTGCTGGGTGCTGGCAGGCCACAACCACAGTGGGATTAGACCTCTGAGAGACAAGGGAATAGCCATTTTACTCAAACTGTGATTGGCACCATTGAAAAGAGACTAAGCTCACTTAATCATTTTACTAATTACTTTCAGGAATTGCTTGTTCACTGCTTTTTAGCTATTAGGAACCTTTGGATTGACAAGTGTGAAAACACAAGGAGAGCTTCCTTCAATCCTCCACAAAAAGAAGCTTTTAAATACAGATTCAAAGACTTTTTCTTATGGAATAAACATCGAAAAGATGATTACAACTTTGTGTTTATAAAATCACAACTGGACGAAGGATTCAGGTAAATTTGAAATAAGATTTTGGAATTAATCATCAGAATTCTTCCTGTGGCAAAGCGCTTTTGTTTTGTTTTTTTAAAAATGATACTGGTAAGAAGGAACTTTGAAGGCTGGACTCTAGAGGGAACTGGAAGAAACTAAAGATTAACCTATTTCATTGTATACATTATGTATAATGACAATAAAGGCTATATTATTATAGGAGAAGAACACAAACATTGGGCTTACTAACATGGAATGGAGCAAAAACATTTTAACATTCAACAAACTGAAAAATATTTTTAAACAATGTATTAGGAAATTAATTTTAATTTTAAACAGATAGACTGTGTTTAAAAGTTGTTATGGAAGACGAACAAGTTTTACAGGACTAAATTGAGACTGATCTGAAAGTGGATTTAAAAATGACAAGCTACATAAATGATATAGAAAAAGATGCTAGGCTGGACTTAGAAACCAGCTAATATTTTAATAATTAAAAGGGATATACTTATATCAAACCAAGAGAGTGAACTGAAAAATCTTCCTATGTTGGATTTACAAAAGAGGGTTTTAAAAAAAAAAGCTTTGAAGAATTTTGTTAGTAGGAAAAACAGAAAAAAATGAAAAGAAAACCAAGTTTTAGAATATTATTTTAAGGGGCTAAAGATCAATATTGTTAAAAGTAAAAGGGTTAGGTTTAAACACTGCTTTATTTGAACAGGTCTAAAATAAATAATGTTGTTATCTCTAATAACCCTTAATGGACTTTTGCTAATGAGGACTGAAAAGGCAAGGTTCTTAAGAATTTATAAATATGAGGTGATGCTACTAAAATTGTTTATACTTGCTGTGATGAAATAGGAAGTATATATACACACACACATTCATTATATATATACTACAGAATTAATCCCATATAATCTTTAATATATCCTTATTTTTCTTTTCTTTTTCTTTTCCTTTTTTATGCCTTCTATATTTTCTTTTTCTTTTTTTCTTTTTAGTTTTTTTTTATTGTAGCAATAAACCTTGTGTCTGATTGGCCATGATATTATTGCTTCAGATTAGTTAATATTTTTTTTTAAAATCTTACTACATTCTTATTGATTTCATTAATATTCATCATCTTTTTCTCATTTTTTCAACGGATGTTAATATTAGGTCTTCAAGGATTAACCCGTTACATGAATTTCTTTGCATTTGTTCCCGTTGTTGAAAGAATAATGTATTCTTCATCTTTATTTTTCAAAGATTGTGTAATTTTATATTTTGTAGAAATCTACAGAATTGGGTCATAATCAATTGGGTCCCAATCATAAAAACTCATTTAACAACCGCCTTGCTTAGCAATTGATATTTTGCGCCCAACTGTGATCATAAGTCAAGGATATCGGGAAAAAATAACACTCATATGGTCCCAGGTACAATCTTGACTTTCCCACCTTCCTTTGACTTGTAATATCTTTAAACTTGCATAGGCCAGAAATGAAAGTGAAACTGAAAATGTTTAAATATTGGGCTACCTCAGTTTCCAAGAGTCCACTGTAAGCTGGGTTGGCGGTACTTCTTCTTTTTCTTTCTTGCCGTTTGCTCTGGATTTCTATAATCAATTTCAAAGGTGTTATATATTTAGATGAAACTTGATCAGATGATTCTTGCTACTTAGCTGACTTTCTAATTAGACCTTATCATTCATATAAAACATATGTTTAACATACACACACACACACACACACACACACAGGCTGGTCTTGTTGTATTCGGGTCTTTTCCCGTGTAAGATTGAGATTGTCTTGGCAACGTTTCGGCGGCGAGTGAGACCTCGACGAAACGTTGCCAAGACAATCTCAATCTTACACGGGAAAAGACCCGAACACAACAAGACCAGCATACCTACACCCGTGAAAATCTACGAAATATATACATATATTGTACGTGTGTGTGTGTGTGTGTGTGTGTGTGTGTGTGTGTCTGTATGTGTATATATCTATCTATCGTCTGTCTCTCTGTCTGTCTATCTATCTAATATATACATATGTATAACGAACACAGTGTGACCGTCCTGGCAGTTCATCCACCATAGAAACCAAAGTGAAAGACAAATAACATATATACTATTTACACAGTGCTAGTCTTGTACAATTATTTTTGACCAATGTATTCATTCTAATACATATAAAACATCTCATTCCAGGCAGGGATGGGCTTCAAAAACTTTAGCACGGGGTCCTCTGCCTGGTTGCTGGGTGGGCGTGGCCATGATGGGCATGGCCTAGTCGGCTTTCTGCATCACGGCAGGGGGTGTGTGTTTACTCTCCCTGGGCTCCGGAGGCTTTCCTTGAGTCTTCGTGAGGGTGAAAACAGCCACCTCAGGCTCCAGAGGTCCTGTGGAGGCCATAAATTGGCCCGTTTCCAGCCTTCTCGAACTTCCCGTAGGCCCGTTTTTTGCCCTTCCCGAGCCTGCATGCGCACCCTGCATTTACCTGCATCCAAAATGGGCTGCATGGGGACTCCTGGGAGAGGTGGGTTGGGTGGGTGGGGCCAGCCAGAAGTGGGATTTGGGGGTTCTCCAAACTGCACAGAATCTTAGCTAGAGGTTCTCCTGAATCCCTGCGAACCCCCAGCAGCCCACACGATTCCAGGTCTAAGTAGTAGCCTAATCTTTTCATGTTCCGACTCCCACCTTGTGCTTCCAACCTTATCTTCTATACATCCGGTTGACTGAATCATCCTAATTATCTTAGCCTTTGGGTTTCTGAACTTCTTTTTCTGGGACTGATCCGGGCAATGTGAAATTTATTTTCCTAGCAACACAAAAGCTTCAAAGCCCACAATATTTGGGTCATACTAATTTGATATTGCAAGCCTTGCAATGTATTTTGCTCACACTCTAGGGCCAGTTTCTCCAAAGGTATGTCAATTGCAGGAAGAAGAAAGGAAAGGCCACGAATAGAAAAAACTAAAACTCAATACATTTAGTTCATTTCTAACCTTATTTGGAAAAAGAGGAAAAACCCAGATAGCGATCTTGAATTTTTAATCCTAATAAGCTTTTTAATTATGCATAGCAGTGCCGTTACTTTTAACATGTTCGCATGGCCTACTTCTAAAGATGCAAAAATGAAATAATAATTTCATTATACAATGTTGGTTATTTTTGGCAATGACTTGCATAATCAGTTTACTCATCTTCTAATGACTCAATAAGGTTCATGTTTAAGAGCTGCTCACAGGAGCTCTGCTGCATTTTTCAAGTTCTTTCCCTTGAGAACTAACTCCAATAACACAATAAAAAAATTCACATTAAGGTCTCCAACCTCTTTTTATAAAATAATCTCTTTATTATATTGAAATACGTTGCTTTTAAAAACAGCAGAATTTTTTTAAGTACGATAAGCCTTCTTACCTTCCAAGTATTCAGTCGTAACCAGGCCTAACGCTACCATAAAGGCAATTTTCTAGAGAAGAAATAAAGCAAATGAAAAAGTTATTTCTGTATGTTTTGATGATTCACATAAAGAACATAATCCATAATTATTACATAGCAGTAATTGATGGCTTTTTTTCATCCACCAAAGAGTTACCACAAATATTTATATTCTATATCAACTGCATCCTTTCTGAGTTTATATGAAATTATCTTGTTCAATCTTCAATTTATTGTAACTATTTGAAGATCATTATGATGTGGTCCAAGATCAAACCAATTACTGTAAAATATATACACCATTAAAACACTGGACATGCATAAAAATGACACAAAACCAAGCAAATCAAAACTGCAAAGAAGTTCCTATTTCTATAAGAAAGCTATAAATACAAATTTCACACTATGCATCTAGAAACTAGTTGCTGAAAAGAGAAACAGTGATCCTCTCATAAGAGAAATTAAAAAAATTTAATAACTGAAACTAAGAGTTGAAATTGTCATTCCGTATAAAGTGGATACTAATGGAACATAAGCTACAGATTCAATTTCTTTGCCTGAGCATATGTAATTTTCATAGGTGATTGAAATATTGTAATATCTTCCCTTGTTGTGACCCTGATGAATAGCGCATAAACTCAGGCCAGAGGAAAAAGTCTCCAATGAGGAACAAGCATCATCATCATCTCCTTTTAATTACCCCATAATTCCTTGCAGGGTGGAGTCTGGGCAAATGAGTAGAGCTGAGTGTTTACTGGCCGGATGCCCTTCCTGTAACCTGTGCGGAGCTTTGTTCAGCAGATATATTCTCATTGTGTCCAGAGAGAGAAATATCTGCCTCTACCTAGGATCAAACTCACAGCCTCCTGATTGCGAGGCGAGAGCTCCACCTCTAACCCACCACACTACTCAATGAGGAGCATGCATGGTCTTGGAAAAATGGCCCAGAAGCATCCAAAGACAGGTGATTCTTCTCTTATAAAGGTACACTCAAAAGCGCTACCGTAATTGTGTCTTTGCAGGCGGCATGGCAATGTCAGCAATTAGATGTCCCAAAGACTTTGGTCTAGAAATTCGAAGAGAGGAATTCCAACAATATCCTCATTTGGTAGGATTTGTCATCGTTCACAGATACCTTTCTCTCCAGGTTTTCAAGCCATTGGATCTTCGTTTCTTTAGCGTGGACTAATCATCCACCAGCACAACCTGGATTTTGGGAGATCTTTGACTTATGGAAACACAAGTGACTTCCTTAATGTTTCATGGCAAGCTTCAGCTGCGCAGTCCAGGAATCTCTCTTCTTCCATGGTGCCAAGCAGTGTTGACACTTGGTTCCCAAACCTTCTCAAATTTCCCTTTCAATAAGAAACCAAGCTTGTACTTGCATCGGGTGTAGTTTGGCTCTTCTTCATGCAGGAAAAAAATACGTTGCACAGACACTGCAGGTCTCAGATATTCTTCGTTCGCTGTCCGTATTGTTTGGCACCTTCCCAGGAAGTCAAATAAACACAATCCAGAAGTAGTATTCAGCCAGTTCGGACTGGTTCGCCCGAACCCAGATCTATGCCATCCCATTTAAGCACGTTTTTGAGGCCGGGCACATGCATGGAAGGAACACATGCAAGCAAAATGCATGCGCAGAAAGTTGGGCGCGTGTGTGGAAGGGAGCAGAGCGAGCGGGCACGCGGTGAACTGGTGGTAACAAAATGTGAAACCCACTGTTGGCTCAATCCCTTGTATGCCTCCTTGAGCTGCTCCAGCTTGGCCAAGAAGGGCAATGCTCCAATCAGACACAATGGAAAGCCATCAGCGCATTGAAAATTGTCATCAGCATTACTTAGGAAGCTGCCTTAGTTCCCAGTCGCTGCATTCTGCATTAGTCAGGTGAAACCTGGAACTCTCTCTCTCTCTCCTCTCTAGTTCTAAGTATCACTCTCAAAGAACAACAAGTCTCGCAAAGAAGAAATTAGAAATCATTACTCCTGATGGGGAAATGACACTGACATCCCACTGAGGTTTTCTATTGCCCCAGAGAATTTCATGACATAATAGTAAAATCCAATGGAATGTTAAAAAGACATTCCTAATGATCAATAGGGGACATGGTGGCTCAGTGGCTCAGACGCTGAGCTAGTTGATCAGAAAGGTAGGCAGTTTGAATCCCTAGCGGTGCATAATGGGGTGAGCTCCTGTTACTTGTCCCAGCTTCTGCCAACCTAGCAGTTTGAAAGCATGTAAAAATGCAAGCAGAAAAATAGGAACCACCTTTGGTGGGAAGGTAGGAAGGTTTCATGCGCCTTCGGCATTTAGTCATGCTGGCCACATGACCACTGAGACATCTTAGGACAGCGCCAGCTCTTTGGCTTTGAAACAGAGATGAACACCGCCCCCTAGAGTCTGGAACGACTAGCACTCATGTGCGAGGGGAACCTTTACCTTAACGATCAATACATTTCACTAGCAGAACTAATTAAAGTTTCACCCAAGATCTGGGAAGTTTTAGTTCATACAAAGAGCAGGGAGTTGGAGTCCATGGTTCAGAATGTCCCTTCCAACTCTAAGGTTCTGTGACTACTTTTATAATTTCTATAATTCCCTCAAATTTGGAATTAGTGAGTAAAAACAAAGGTTGAGAAGATTAAAATTCCATGACATCCATGTTAGTGAGACAAAAATAGGATTCAGAAATAACTAATGTACTCCACTGTTGTAAATGTCAAATGCAGCTCTAAGGGACAATGCAAATTAAATAAGGAAACTATTATTTGTTTCTTTTTTCAACCATTCATGTATCATATTGCAGAGTATAGTGGATTATTTGCTCTTCTCCGGTATTATCCAGTTGGAGTTATGCAGAATCTACAGTATTTTATTTACTTTTTAACTTTTCTTTTAAAAGACCAGCATAAATATGGAAGGATTTTTTGTTTCATGATGTGGTAAAAATATCAATAAATGCCTTAAGAAATCAGCAGCATATCTCACTTTGAATAATTTGGTAAGGGTTTATATATATATATATATATATACCTTAACATGCATTTATACTAATTATACAGTTTGGTCTAATTATACTAGTTGCATAAATGCATGTTAATCAACTAAAGCTTATTCAAGGAACAAAATGAATTAACCCAAAGCTTATTTATCAATGCCAAGACAATAGTAATATATATTTGTTTCTTAGAATTGAGAAGCAAGAAGCAGCCATTCAACTTTATATCCCAGGTATCAAAGCGTGATAACCAAAAGGAAGACTCCTGCTAAATCTACACATCCATAAACAGAAGGCAGGTAAAACTGGGTTTTGGCGTCCTGTTTTTTAACATTAGAATTGGGCTACAGCACCCGACATTACTGTGAGGTCAGAGATAAGCTGTCAAGGTTCCAGGTAATGCATCCCATTCAAAGAACATTTTATTGGGACATATCAAATTGGCACGTTCCTGGTGGAAAACCTGCTTTAAGTTCCCAGTGTTACTTCCCCCGAGTCTTCAGTCACATGGTCCAATCAGCATGCAGTCCAGTTGCTATGTGACCTTAGTCTTCACCTTTTGAACACCTGCATTAGTGTCCTTGATTCCCAGGGGAAATAATTTTATTTAGGCTACAACACCCTAGCTATCTCTACACCCTGCTTCTTGGCCCCCTTTTCTTCTGACCGAGGCTTCCCAAGAGGATGAAGCAAACTCCTTGTCCTGACAAAACCCCCTTTTATTAATTTACTGTGAATTCTGCTCATTCACACCCAGCAAAGTCTTTCAAGGGAGGATTTACAGTCACAGACCTTATCTGGCTTGGAGAGCTGACAGGCCGATATCTGCAAAACTTGGCAAGGAGTTTTGGAGAGTCACAAACCAATTAAGCGAACTAATTGTCTCCTGCAAACTCCATTCCCCTTTCGCTCCTCTTTTATTTCCTCTGGGAGGGGCCATTCATCGTCCACCTGTGGCCTTTCTCCCAAGTCGACTTAGCTTTTCCCTTCGCCTGGCAACTCTGCGCATGCGCACCCTGGGAATAGGCTCCAGCTGTTCGTCTGCCTCACTGATGTCTGACTCTGAAGGCAGCTGATAACTGGTATATGGCTCTGCCCCCCTCCCTGCCTCCAACACAGAGCCCTCATCAGAGCCTTCCCCAGATTCCAGGACTGGCCCATGTTCCTCCCCAACCTCCTCACTGTCCGAATCTGCTGCCAGCTCTGCTGGCTACTGGCGGGCCACAATATTTTGTTCTAGGTGGCCACAGTTCGACCAACTTCAGGGTTGACATAAGCATTTAAGATCATCATAGTGTGATGAAATTTGACAAAGAATACAATATTGAAGGTCAGACAGCATAATGTGAGTGAAGAAATGGAGAGAGAGATTGGAAATATAAGGAAAAGTGCTTGGTTATGCTACAGATCCAGAGAATGATTTAACCTGAGCCCTGTGTCATTAATTTAGACTGACTATATTTGTTTAAAATCTTATATAGTATGACTCAATACTGGGCAATCAACACAGATAGTCCGCAACTTATGACTGGTTACGAACAAAGTCACAAAGGGACCACACAAAAGCTACTTACGATCCATTTTTTGAAATTATGACACCTACACCCTCTGCAGTCACATGATCTTATTTTGGGCACTTGGCAAGTGGCTCATCTTTATGGTCATTTGCAATATCCCACAGTCATGTAACCATGATTTATGACTTTTTTTGCCCCTTTCCAGCATTTACTGCACTTACACCTTTTTGCAGCATTCCATATTCACAATTTACAACTTTGGTATTAAAAACCAGGGCTTACTTCCACTTTCCACCAAAAATGCCCATTGCGGGCAATGGATTTGTTTAATGACCATGGCATTCACTGAACAACCACTGCAAAATAATGTCATAAAATCAGGCACAATCGCACAACGATCCACGTAACAAATGGCACAATTTGCGCCCATAATTCTGGGTCCAATTATGTTTGTAAATTAAGGACTATCTGTACAAAGGTGTGAACAGAGTACAGGCAGAGGATCTCGGTGCCTCCAGGAGGGTATTAAATGAAGTCAATTAACATGGCTCTCGGCCACGGGGGTAGGATTTTCCTGTCTATTGTAAATAACCTCTTCCCAAGTCAGTGTTTCTAGCTGGTTGGCCTAGCGATACTTTATTTGAGATAGCACATTTGCTTAGATTTTCTTTCTTTCCTTCCTTCTCGTTCCTTTCTATCTCTTTCCTTTCCATTTTTTCTTTTTCTCTTTCTTTCTTTCCTTTCTTTCCATTCTCTCTCTCTCTCCCCACCCCCACCCCATAGCAATTATGAAAACATGGCTTTTGTCTGTGTTCTTTTGAGGCTTGTATTTGCAGACCAGTTTTGGGATGGAATAATTTTCCTGGGGTTCACTGTGATATTAAAAAAAAAAAAAAGCAGAAGCAGAAGATATCAAAATTAATTGTGGAAACCTGATTGAGCTAGGGCAGGCTCCTTGAACAATTGGAGGAAATCCTTATACCTTACAAGGGGCTTGTTCTTATGGGTATGAAAAATCTGGAAAATTATTAAAATGGCAAAATCAGCAAACTCATCCTATAACAAACGCATGCCAAGTATTGAAAATCAGTTTAGGGACTACAATAGAAATCATTTCAAATCTGACTGTTTCCACAATAGGTATACACGTTGTATTTATGGCACAGCATATGTATTGTATTGTTTCAAAATGCCTCTGAAGTGACCCCAATAACAATAATCGTAATAGTTAGTATTAGTGTGTTGGCTCAAAGAGTATAATTTGTAAGAGAGGCGATCCTTCATTAAAATCTGACTTCTGCTACAAACCTACCAGGAAACTTGATAAATTACCGTTTCTGATTCTTCCCTTCTGCAATACATAGATAACACTAACCTTTCTCTCAATACCGCTCTAAGAAATCCTGGATAAAAATAAATGAACTACCACAAAGTTCAGTGTGAATGTTAAGTGGTATTATTAATAAAACAATGCCATTTACAAGCTAAAAAACAGCACAATGCTTCCCGCACTGCACATCTTTTTTTAATTTTCAAATAGGAAATGAAGTGACACTGTTGATTTGATACGTAGAATATAGATGGGTGGACAGACGAATAGACGGACCGACAGAAGATATAGATTATTGATTGATTAGTCTTAAGACAGTGATGAATCTGCATATAGAAGGGAGGTTTAACCACTGGCCCTTTGGTGCAGCCAACACAATCTGGAGCTGGACATGTTTAAAACTGTAGCTATGTGAGTAGATTTTAGGAGGAACCCTTCTATTCTACCATCTCTTTACTCTGTTTAACAGTAGAGCATCAGCAGTAAAATCCTTCACATTTGGGGGGGGGGGGTTTCTAGGATCTCCCAGGATTTGAAATGAACATCTAAAACCATAAGTATATTCTTCCCGCATCAACTCAGGAAGTTCAGGCTTCCCAAGAGCTGTTGTTATATTTTCTACAGAGGAATTGTGAAGTCTGTCATTTGTTTGTCTATAACTGACTGGTTTAGTGCAGCAACCAAACAGGACAGATACGGATTCCAACGGATAGTTAGGACTGCACAAAAAACCATGCACCCTGCCTTCCATAGAAGACCTGTATATTGCACAGGTGAGAAGGGGGGCTGAGAAAATATCTACAGACCCCTCACATCCTGGACCTAAACTGCTGCAACTCCTCCCCTCAAGACACTGCTATAGGGCATTGCATGCCAAAACAACTAGACACAGGGACAGCTTTTTTCCTCGTGCCATTATGCTGCTGAACAGCTAGTTTTCACAGTACTATCTTATGTCTGCATGTATTTGGCCATGTTGTATGGCTGTAGTACCATTATTATGCTTCCCATCTTCTTTGCTACCCCCTCCTTATTGGTATCATCATTATCATTCTTTCATTCATTAAACATGAAACTCAGTCAACTGAAAGTTATTGATAACTTATTATTATTATACTTTGTTCATTAAACATGAAACTCAAGTCAACTGAACATTCAAAAATGCATCACAAATACCATTGACTGGTGCTGATGGTTGATACGAGCTGCTGCCAGGGCCCTAGGTATCAACCAAGTATCTTCTTAAGATGTACGGTTGTTGTTGTTGTTGTTGTTGTTATTTTTATCTCTTTTATTTGTTAAACATGAAACTCAAGTCAACTGAACATTTAAAATTATATAAAATTATTATTGTTGTTATTGTTATTATTATTATGTTGCTTTGCATGTACACTGAAAGCTTTTGTACGACCGACAAATTCCTTATGTGTCAAATCACACTTAACCAAATAAAGTATTCTATTCTATTCCATTCCATTCCAATCCAATCCATCCAATCCCATCCCAAAGTAATGATGGGAGGGGGATTTATGCTATTTCCTATACTGTTTTATAATTTTTAGAATTAGTATCATTTTGTTTGTTTGTTTTATTGGATTTATATTTTACAATTCACATGTAACCATCTAATTTTAAAATTATCTCTCAAATATTGTCACTCTGGGAATTTTGTCTTGAGACACTTGGCAGATGCATAGCCTTTGAACGTGAATTAATGAATAACTGTGTCTCTCAATTGGATGAATTTTAGATAACGCTCTGTTTAAAATGCAGCTCTGTAGAACATCTTGCAAAATCACCTATGTGGCTCAGCCCAGCATGCTGTAGTCTAATTTTAAAACCAAATCTAAGTTCCATTCAGCTCTATTAGGACTGTAAACAATAGCTTTACACATGGAATAAAAAGGCCATTTATTCAAAATTAAGTTCTGCCATTGCCAGACCTCCGATCAAAATTGTTCTAGCACATATGACAAAGTAGTTTATATACAAGTTTAATTCTTAAGACAACCTTCCTTTATATTATGCATTTCAACTTTGTGCAAAATACAAGCCAACATAAATTTTCACCAGATTCTACCTGAAGAATGGGGAAGGAGCTCTGTTATTTATCACAGCACCACATTTTCCCAATAACCATTCTGTGTAGAGCTGAAGCAAGTGGATATTGGCCTATTTAACTTGTTACTGTGTGAATGCTTCCTGATGAATTCTTCCTGGCCGAATTATTTATTGGACTTTCGAGAGGCAAGAGCAAATTGACGACCTCATTGTTTCATTAAGGGACTAGCATAGTACAGGCACAAATAAAATGGATGAAGGCTAAAAAGAGTTCATCTCAGAAGATGGGGGGGGGGGGGAAAGTGAGGAAAATAGTGGAGAACGTTTAAAAAAGTAATACCCAACTTTATGGGTAGACAAGAGCCATGTTACATTTAGCTATATTTTGTGGTTATATTCTCCAGCAAGCTATCACTAGCAAAAGTTGTAAATAAAACAAAACTGTCTGATTATATCTATTTCAATCTTTGATCTATTTTATATTTTGCCTAGCCAATAACCCGGTGTTGCTTTGGTATTTATTTATAGGAGGGAAATGTCTGGCCCAAATGTAATTTCTAATGTTGGATTTTCCCCTTACCAGAGGGAGCCCCCTTGTGGAGTACTGTGAAGCCATTACCATGGCAACTCCACTGCACTGCACAGTAGAAGCCATTTTACGGCAGTACAGTAGAAGCCATTTTAAGACACAACAGGCTGTATCTTAACAGAATACACACCCCGAGGGGTTTTAGGGGTGTACTACCCCCACAATATTTGTTTCCAGAGAGTAAGTCATCTGTGTACCAAATTTGGTTGAAATTGCTCCAGGCGTTCCAGAGTTATGCTGGAACATACACACATACAGCCGTTTTAATATAGAGAGATTATTATGGTCTTCATAGAGGAATAAAATAATTGAAATGGAAATGGGCTGGTCACATAGTAAGAAGAACTGACGGCAGGTGGACCAAAGCAGTCATAGAATGGATCCCACTTGATCAAATGCATCCACGAAAGAGACCTAAAACAAGATGGATCAATAGGACCATATTGGTTGGAAATGTGTGGAAGAGGCCTTCATCCTGCAGTGGTCAGACAATGGCTAAAACAATGATGATGAAGATTGTTGTTGATGATGATGAAGAAGATGTACACAACAAACATGTGTTATGTTTTCCAAGATAATAAAGTGATCTTTTTACCTCAGGATTTTCATCTTTTTTCTTTTTGGTAGCAGGTCCCTGAGTTGACTCTTCAGCAGGTTTCTTTATCTCCACTTTATTTTCTGTCTGAGTTGGAACTTTAGGTTGAATGATGATGACCTGAGAATCAAGAGACAGGTGAAAATAAGACATGAAAACAAACATTATGCGCATAGCTAAAGGAAAAGAAGCAATTCCCAATGTTGACAATTTCCAGATGTCAACACCTTTATCTCAACAGAATTCCCTAGCCAGAATTAAAATTATCAATTCTTATTAGGGAAACTGCAAAGCCTTTAAGCTGAGGCCTGGTCTGTCAATAAAACATGTAAAAATTCGTAAGTTGTAACAAGATTTGAATGTCAGGTCAGCATCCTATAAAAGTATCCTTTGAGTTGAGGTGACAATTTCATCTACGTAAGCAAATATATCCAACACATCTTCCTATTTTCCCTACAACAGAAACCCGGGTGGGGAGGAGATTCAGGAGTGGTGAAGGGGTAGAATGGCTGCCTTAAGCATTTTCAAGTCTTAAACCACCATCACTACAATCCAACAGCAAAAAAGGGGGTCACAATTACACTACCACATCTCCTGGGCTGAACACTCTGCATCCTCAACCTATATAAAGTTGTTGAAGAAACATTCAGACTTATGCAATGGTAGGTCATCAATCTGTAGATAATTGTTTAATCTATAATACATCAGTTTATATCCTTCAGCACCTATCAGGAATCAATAAAGGACCGAAAGTAAAGGTTCCCCTCCCACATATATGCTAGTCGTTCACAATTCTAGGGGGCGGTGCTCATCTCCGTTTCAAAGCCGAAGAGCATGACTAAACACCGAAGGTGCAGGAATGCTGTTACCTTCCCACCAAAGGTGGTTCCTATTTTTCTACTTGCATTTTTACGAGCTTTCGAACTGCTAGGTTGGCAGAAGCTGGGAAAAGTAATGGGAGCTCACTCCGTTATGCGATGCCAGGGATTCGAACCGCCAACCTTTCTGATCCACAAGCTCAGCGTCTTAGCCACTGAGCCACCGCGTCCCATATTGAAAATAAAGCTATGGACATTCTCTCTGGATTCTTAACAGTTACTTTGGCTCTGTTGTTTGCATCTGTTTCCCGTTGATTTTAAGGGCCAATTTTGCTTCGATAGCGTCTGATTACCATTATGGTCACTTAATTGGTTTGCAATGAAAGACGTTTCTGCACACTTGGCTACTTCTGTTTCCCAATAATGATTATGCCAATTCTACAAAAGCTCTCTTGCTTAGCTTGCAAGCTAGCTAACCTTTGACCTCTTATATCGCCCAGTTCTGGGATAGATGAATGAATCGCTTCACGGCTGCCAAGTGAGGTCGAGTGATAAGATTTGATTATGAGCCCCATTTGCTGAGACATATAAGATTCTCACTTTATTCATCCGGGCAGTGACTGTAACTAAGGAGAAACTCAGATCGGCCGTCCTGATATTGTCTTAACTTTAGTCATTTGCAACGCCTGCAGTTCCCTTAATGAAACCTACCTTGCTGTCAGCACTGATGAGAAGGGGCTGCACTTTAATGCTGTCATTAACCACCGAGACAGCAGCGCTGGTGTTGATGGGCATTGCATTATTGGGAGATGTTGAGATAATGGCATAGGCTACCCCAGCGCTATTCAGGGACGAGGAGAGGGCTGCCGTCTCTGTGACACTTTGTGATTGGTTGCTGGATGTCTGTACATGGCTAACAGTATTATTGGCAGTGGGGAGGGCAGGAGTTGGGTTCTTGATGCTGACCACTGTTGCCTTCTGAAACGTTGGAGGTTGCTTGGAAGGTTGATCTCTGCATGGAGAAATTGGGAGGCTGTCTGGGATCAGAGTCTTTGGCCTAACCTGCAGGAAAGAGAGGGGGGAGAAAAACTCTTCTACGTAACTCCGGAGGAAGCCATTTCAATCATCCTCTTTTAACAGCCCCCACAATCCCTCCCAGGGTGGAGTCTGGGCAACTGAATGTAGCGGAGTGTTTACTGGCCGGATGCCTTAACTGTCGCCAATGCGGAGGGGTGTTTTTTTTTCAGTAGATATATTCTCAGTGTGGCCAGAGAGAGAAATATCAGCCTCTACCTAGGATCGAACTCACAGCCTCCTGGTTATGAGGTGAGAGCTCCATCTCTGGGCCACCACACTACAGGAGGAAGCCATTTCAATGCCATTTAACAAAAAAGTAGACTTGGGGCTTTTTTTCAAATCATTTTTGTAAGAATGTGCACAGTGTAACTACTATTTTGAGACAAGCCAGGAGGAAAATACAGTACAGAGAGATTTGATCTTTCAAACAGTGGTTTATCTACAAGGCATGTATATGTGTGTGTGTGTGTGTGTGTGTGTGTGTGTGTGTATACACATACATACATACATGCATACACACACACACACACACAAACATACTAGGCAAAACCAGGGAATCAATCAATCAATCTTCAACTATAACACAGAGACACACATGGAGAGAGAGACGCCCTCACATGGCCTCCCTTATATTGACATCTTCTTAAAGTGATAACCCTGCTGACTCATTCTCATTGCGTCATCTCAGTTTACAGGCTTACAGCAGCTGGTCAGCTATTAAATCATCATTACCTTAAGAATTTTTTTTCAACAGTTTGCTGAAATGCAGATTTCCAACCTTATTCTCAGTTCTGCTGACGTGAAAGCAGCATTTCACAAAGGCAAAGCCGGATAGAGTTTAGGAAGCCTTTTCTCTTAGGCCAGGCATCCCCAACCCCCAGTCCATGGACTGGCATTGGTCCACGGTCTGCAGAGAACTGGCCCGCACAAGCAAGCAAAGCACCACCTTCGTGCATGCAGAACCACAAAATCACGCCCTCACCTGGTCTGAGGAAAAACTGCTCTCCGCAGAACGAGTCCGTGGCACCCAAAAGGTTTGGGTCCGTTGTCTTAGACCAGTGGTTCTCAACCTTCCCAATGCCGCAACCTCATGTTGTGGTGACCCTCAACCATAAAATGGGTGGTTCCTAAGACCATCGAAGATATGTGTTTTCCGATAGTCTTAGGAGACCCCTGTGAAAGGGTCATTCGACCCCCAAAGGGATCCCGACCCGCAGGTTGAGGACCACTGTCTTAGACTCTTTCTTCGCTGTGAGTTCCACGTCAAACCCTGAAAGGATAAGCTCTACAGAAAAGAGATGGTTGCTCTAGATAGCATCATGGTTGAAAAGTTCTAGATCTGCTCATTCAACTCAAAAAGTCCAAGATGCAAGTGAAATTCCTTCGTGTGTGTGATTATGGGCAGAATTTTGATCACAACCTCATGGTAATCATCTTGACATTTTTTTAACCATACCCTGTAGAAATTTCTGCCCACAGCTAGTCAATCATGAATCTACAACAGCAGAGAAGCACTATCTGGAGTACATAAATGAACTAACGCATCACTCCTTCCCACCTTCCGTCTGCTGCTTTCCACCTCAACTGACATTAAAACAAATGAGCAAAAACTCGAAGACCCCTTCCAAATTTTTTCTCGGGAAAAGCTAGTCAACATCTGAGTCACTCACGAAGTGCTAAAGCCGCACCCACTTTTCAGGGTTCTGATCAACAAGCATTTTCTTTTCAGTTCAAAATGTGTGAAGTTACTCAACCAATTAAATAACTTTGATGTAAATACCAAAAGTAAAAACCTGATTTCATGAATAAAGATGTATAGTTTCTTGGCAGTGTTCATAGGTTGTGAGAATAAACTTTGGGAACAGAAGGAAGAGCTGTATCCAAGACAATCTCAGATTTTAAAAAAAAATCTGGGTCTGGGGCAGAATTTTTGAGAAAGTGTCTCAGATATGACTCTCCTTGAGACATGAAGGAGGCAAAGGGAGGGAGACACATTACAAGGTTTGGTTAATATAACCTTACGATATTGTGTTTCCCTGAAATATGATATTGACCCCTCCCCCCAAAATAAGCACTTGGCCTTATTTCCGGGAGGTCTTATGATTTTTGAGGTGCAGGAGGCCCCTTAACCTCAGCCCGTGACCCGCAGATCAGCTGATCCAGAGAAGGGTGGATGCCCTCCCTCTTTTGGCCTTTGGTCCACTAGACTAAAAAATTAGAGGCTGGCTCTGTGAAAGAATAAATCAGATTTATGCAGTGGTGGGCTGCTGCGGGTTCGCATAGGTTGAGGCGATCCTCTAGCTAAGGATCTGCTCAGTTTGGTGAACACGCCATTCCCACACCTGGCTGACCCCGCCCCGTCAACCCCTCCCATCCCATCCCAGGACTCTGGTCTCCAGAGCCCAGGAGGCAGTTTTCGTCCTCCAGGAGGCTTGAGGAAAGCCTCCAGAACCTGAGAAGGGTGAAAATGGGCCTCCCAGAAGTTCCAGAAGGCTGGAAATGGGCCATTTCTGGCTGCCAGAGCCCCGGGAGGCTGTTTCATCCTCCTGGACATTCGCGGAAAGCCTCCGGAGCCTGGGGAGGGTGAAACCCCCCCCCCCATGGCATAGGAGGATGACTAGGCCATGCTCACCATGGCCATGCCCACCCAGCAACCGGGCAGAGAACCCGTTGTTAAACTTTTTGAAGCCCACCCCTGGATTTATGGTGCTTCCATGTTTCATGTGACAAAATCTTCATGTATAATGCCACAAATATGGTACTTGCAGTGGCTTCACCTCTCAATGGAGAAGAATCTACAGTGAGAAGCAGTCATTCCATACTTACGAGAGAAAGAGATCTACTTGATTTTGTTAGAGATGGAACCCAGTTCATTTGAAATGTGGACAGAAGAACAGCATGAAACAGGATCACCCTGGACCCAGTAAGTCTGATTATGTTAGAATACCATAGCAGAGTTAGAAGGGACCTTGGAGGTCTTCTAGTCCAAAGCCCCTGCCTAGGCAGGAAACCCTATACCGTTTCAGACAAATGGCTACCCAGCATCTTCTTAAAAACCTCCAGTGTTGGAGCATTCACAACTTCTGGAGGCAAGCTGTTCCACTGATTAATTCTTCTAACTGTCAGGACATTTCTCCTCAGTTCTAAGTTGCTTCTCTCCTTGATTAGTTTCCACCCATTGCTTCTTGTTCTACCCTCAGGTGCCTTGGAGAATAGCTTGACTCCCTCTTCTTTGTGGCAGCCCCTAAGATATTGGAACACTGCTCTCATGTCTCCCCTAGTTCTTCTTTTCATTAAACTAGACATACCCAGTTCCTGCAACCGTTCTTCATATGTTTTAGCCTCCAGTCCACTAATCATCTTTGTTGCTCTTCTCTGCACACTTTCTAGAGTCTCCACATCTTTTTCACATCGTGGCGACCAAAACTGAATGCAGTATTCCAAATGTGGCCTCATCAAGCATTATAAAGTGGTATTAACCCTTCACGTGATCTTGATTCTATCCCTCTGTTTAGGTAGCCTAGAACTGTGTTGGCTTTTTTGGCAGCTGCTGCACACGGCTGGCTCATATTTAAATGGTTGTCCACTAGGACTCCAAGATTCCTCTCACAGTTATTACTATTGAGCAAGGTACCACCTATACTGTACCTGTGCATTTCGTTTTTCTTGCTCCGGTACAGAAAAAACATCTTTGGAAGAAAATGGTCCACAAAGATTTGTCTATGCAGCAGGACACCATCATTTCCGAGAGACAAAGAAAGTTCCTGCCAGCTCAAAACATGTAGTGAATACTCAAAATATTGTATTGTGTACTGTATGCTGTATACCTACTGTGTACTTTCTATCAATAGGAGAAGCATAACTTGGGATATAGACTGAATGCAATTTGAAAATAAGCCTCTTCCAGAATAATTGTTATAAATCAATTTTCTTGACCAAACGCAATGAAAGGTTCACTGCAATGAACGTCTGAACAGATAGAAAGGCAACCACAGTTCAGATACCTTTTTTCAGGATAGAAATGTTGTGGCCCACTAGTAGCCAGTAGAGCTGGCAGTAGATTCGGACAGTGAGGAGGTTGGGGAGGAACATGGGCCTGTCCTGGAGTCTGAGGAAGGCTCTGATGAGGGCTCTGCGTCGGAGGCAGAAAGGGGCCAGAGTCGTATGCCAGTTATCAGCTGCCTTCAGAGGCAGACATCAGTGAGGCAGACGAACAGCTGGAGCCTGTTCCCAGGGTGCGCATGGGCAGAATTGCCAGAAGAAGGGAACAGCTAAAGAACAGGGGTCGACTTGGGAGTAAGGCCACAGGTGGACGGTGAATGGCCCCTCCCAGAGGAAATAGAAGAGGAGCGAAAGGGGAGTGGAGTTTGCAGGAGACAATTAGTTCGCTTAATTGGATTGTGATTCTCCGAGACTCCTTGCCAAGTTTTGCAGCTCTCCAAACCAGAGAAGGTCTGTGACTGTAAATCCTCCCTTGAAAGACTTTGCTGGATGTGAATGAGCAGAATTCACAGTAAATTAATAAAAGGGTTTTTTTGTCCGTACACAGAGGTGTTTCATGCTCTCAGGAGGCCTCGGTCAGAACAAGAAATGCCCTTGGCATATGGGTGGGTGGGTGGATGACTAGTTTATACCCATCAACATAAAATAGGTTACAGAAACAGAACATCCATACAATAATGCAATCACAATAGCAATAGCACTTAGAGTTATATACCGCTTCACAGTGCTTTCCAGCCCTCTGTAAGCAGTTTACAGAGTCAGCATATTATCCCCCAACAATCTGGGTCCTCATTTTATCCACCATGGAAGGATGGAAGGCTGAGTCAACCTTCAGCCTGGTGAGATCCGAACTGCTAAATTGCAGGCAGCCGGCAGGCAGCAGAAGTAGCCTGCAGTACTGCATTCTAACCACTGTGCCACTTTCATGGATTATATATTACAAACAGACAAAAAAAGGGATAGATTACTTGATTAGCTGATGCCACTTATTATCGGCTGCTGCACTGGCACATTTTGATGCCTTTTAGCTGGGAACAAGTTACTATCCCTAAAAAAAAATTGGAAAGAAATTATTCTGGATAGTCTGGAAAATTTACTTAAAAGACAATACGGTTATCACATTGATCCTTACAAAACTGTCTATAGCAAAGCGTGCCCAACTCTTTCACCTATCTCTGAGTTAGAAGGGTAGCAGCATTCCTCAAAGGAGCCTATTAAATTTGACTTTTGGCAAGGCAGATGGAAGGAGTCTCAACAGTGAGCCTGAATGCAATGATTAAGCAGCTGAGGGCTCACAGCTCAAAAAGCACCCAAGGTTGTAGGCCATGAATAGCAAAAACTGTGAAAAGCGTTCAGGGGTAGGAACATCTTCTAGGTGCAATGAAATTTATTGAAGAAGCCAGCCCAACCGGGCAGAAGTTAGCTTAATCTACAAAGCACCTGGGGTGCAATTCCTGTTCTAACTTCAGATGAATTAGATCAGAGGTAGTATTCAGCAGGTTTTAACCAGTTCTGGAGAACCAGTAGCGGAATTTTTGAGTAGTTCAGAGAACTGGTAAATACCACCTCTGGCTGGCCATGCCCCCATCTATTCTCTGCCTCCCGAGTCCCAGCTGATCAGAAGGGAATGCAGTAACCTTCCCCTGGAGTGGGGAGGGAATGGAGACTTTACAGTATCCTTCTGCTGCCACGCCCACCAAGCCACGTCCACAGAACCGGTAGTAAAAAAAAATTGAATCCCACCACTGAGCTAGGTGCACTAGAGAAGTCACAGAGCCACTTCTAATGGTAGTGAAAATGGGACACAACACAAAATGCCTTCTGGAAGTCTTGAAGGCCAATCTGGCATTCACCACCTGGCAAGAGACAAGTGTGGCTCCCTATTGGAATGGGACCAAAAACACATGAGTTTAAATCCACCATCAGCCGTGGAAACTCACTGGGTTTTCTACAACATTGTGGTAGGAAACATTGGAGGAAGGAGAACTAAGTTCACCACCTTGAATTCCTTACTCAAGTAGGATATACTGTAAATCAAATTAATTAATCATCTTCCAAGGATTGACCATCTGATCCCTCATGTGTTGATAAAACAAGTGAAAAATCTATCAACAAAGAAGTTAGAGAAACAATTAAAAGTTTTGTCTGAAAGTCTTCCTCCAAATATCCTGAAAGCGAAGGTGATTTTTTAATAGATTTCTGCACCTACAATTAGTGTATGGGAAGCTTGATTCCAAGTTGAGGCCAAGAACAAAATGGATATTCTTCTGATCTTTTGCACCAAATTCGTAGCATAATCAGCCTTGGTGCTAAATAACCTTCTCCTCTCATAAGAAGAAATTGTAGGAAGTCATTAATAGAGCGCCAAGTGTGACATTGAAAAATGACAAGCCAAACCATCACCTTTGTTTGTTTAATATTTGACAAGTGTGCTTGCTGTAGGAAATATTCTTTAGCCTACTATCCTTAGACTATATATAACAAGGTGAAGGTTTTAAAAAAAGCACCACAAATGTTCTTTCTTTCTCAGAAAGCTCAAACAGAATCAGCTCCTGATTCTGTTCTACGGAGGAATCATTGAGTCCATCATCTGCACCTCTAATAACTGTCTGGTTTGGCTCTGCAACCCAACAAGACAGACACAGACTTCCGAGGATAATTAGAACTGCAGAAAAAACAATGGCTACCAACCTGCCTTCCATTGAGGATCTGTATATTGCACGAGTCAAAAAGAGGGCTGCGAAAATATCTACAGACCACTTGCATCCTGGACATAAATTGTTTCAACTCCTACCCTCAAAACGACACTAAATGGCACTTCACACCAGAACAACTAGACACAAGGACAGTTTTTCCCCAAATGCCATCACTCTGCTTAACAACTAATTCTCACAACACTGTCAAATAATTTACTAAGACTGTATTACTATTCTTCTTCTCTTCCTTCCTAGTATCTATATCTTCCCACTTATGACTATAA
This sequence comes from Natrix helvetica, assembly GCF_964273705.1. NCBI lineage: Eukaryota > Metazoa > Chordata > Lepidosauria > Squamata > Natricidae > Natrix > Natrix helvetica. The sequence continues at coordinate 74,636,403 of NC_138553.1, forward strand.
CCATGTTGCTTGTATCTTTACAATTTATATTGTTTTATCGGTTTACTAGTATGATTTGATATCTTATTAGTAACCTTGACTATCACTAAGTGTTGTGATGAATGTATTTTATTTTCCTTATGTACACTAAGAGCTTATGCACCAATAACAAATTCCTTGGGTGTCCAATCACACTTGGACAATAAAGAATTCTACTCTTTATGAATGGTGATGAGATTCATCAAGCCGAAGCTAGGTTTTCCACTTTATTTCTTTAAAGCAGCTAGTAGAAAAGAAGATCCAAAATAGAGAGAGAAAAATGGCTTTCTAACAAAAAAATATCTAAGAATGCTCCAAAGAGCCTTCTGTGTGACATTCAAGAAGAGATTTTCCAACAAAGACGATCTGCAGGTAACTACAATGCTTACTGTGGATGTAATTAAGTAAACAATATGCTGTATACTCAAGATCCTGCACGAATGATTTATTGTGCCACACAGTTAAATTCAGTTTCTTCCAATTCACTTGGTCTCAGCACTGTTTGTTTCCCAATAATTGGATACTGAAAATAACAGCCTATGCTGTTGCCTTCCTGCATGCAAAAGTAGATTTTTAGCTTTTGCAGCTTGAAGAGAAGAGGCAAAGCCGAGCGGGAGGGTTGCCCTGTTTGCACACGCATCAGTGCTGATTCGGGTAGTTGTAGCTGCATGGCAATTCAATGTAACACAGCTCATATGGCAATACGTGTGTCTTGATTTCTTAATAGAGGGGAAGAATCCTACAGAAAGGATGTCTCTGTCCAGCTGTTGAAACAACTGGAATTGGTTCCAGTCAGCTCAGCCAATGGTGAATCATCTAGTACCCTGTTTTCCTGAAAATAAGACTTACCGTATTTTTCCCAGTATAAGACGCACCTTTTCCCACCCAAACAGAGGGTGAAAATCTGGGTGCGTCTTATACACTGAATACAGTATTTTTGGCATCCAAAGAGGGTTTGGGAGGCCTGCAAAGTGCTCCTGGGGTCTGGAAAGGGCAAAAATGAGCTAAAAATGGGCCGGTTTTTTTGCTTGTTTTTGCCGCCCCAGCCGCCAGGAGCACTCTACAAGCCTCCCAAAGCCTATGCACGCCCCATTTTTTTTGTAAAAAATGGGCCCATTTTTTGCTCATGTTTGCCCCCCCCAGGCCCCAGGAGCACTTTGCAGCCCCCCCAAAACTCTCTGCACACCCTGTTTTTCACAAAAAATGAAGCGTGCGGAGGGTTTGGGAGGCCTGCAGAGTGCAAAAACTTCTTTTTACCTCTTCAAAATCTTGGTGCGTCTTATACTCCAAAAAATACGGTATCCCCAAAATAAGCCCTAGCATGTTTTTACATGTGGCCTAACATAAGCACTACCCCGCAAAATAAGCCGTACTTAAGAGTCTGCGCAACTGTCTGCCCATTACAAGAATACAAAAACCACACAGAACATTCGCCCATTGCTTTCTTTCCTCTGAATTCAAAATCCCATTACAGGTAATCATTGACAAATGGAGCCCAACATTTCTACTGTTTGTTAAGTGAAATTGGCCCCATTTTATGACCTTTCTTTCCAGAGTTGTTAAGTGAATCCCTGCAGTTGTTAAATGAATGATACAGTTGTTAGGGGAATGTGGCTTTCCCATTGTCTTTTCTTTGTCAGAAAGTTGCAAAATGGAATCATATGACCCCTGTTTGCACATTGCAAACAGTCGTAAATGTGAGTCAGTTGCTAAGTGTCCAAATTTTGACCACTTGACCATGGGGATGCTAATGGTCATAAGCATTAAAAATGTCATTTTTTCAGTGCTTGTTTTAACTTCGAACGAACGAACTGATGTATGTTGAGGATTACCTATACTGATGATAAAATAATTCAAATCTACATGCATGCATCTTATTAGCAAAACAGAATGAATGCTATAATTAGGCTAATTTAAATACATTTGGCATTGTTGCATTAATGTATATATGCAGATAAAATGTCAGACTGCGTTGCATAAAAATCTTTAAAAAGTGATTCTATTGCATATGCAAACTGAGAGCTTATGTTAACCCTGGGTCTTTGCTGCCCCCTTGTGAAAAGTCAGCTCAGCTGCACATTCTACCTACATCTTAAGTTTCCACCTGCTTTCAAATCATTTCAAAATAATTCATTTTTACATATAACAAATAAAGTGTCGCTCTGCACACAATGTACGTTTCCCCCCCCAAAAAAAGCTAATAGTTGTCCTGCCCCAGAGGCCAAGAAAAATTAGCATAAAGAGCTGTTTTCTTACTGTTTTAATCCTTACATTCCACACTTTAACTAACAGTGTTAAAATATACAATTAAAGGATTAGAGATTTTATTTAAAAAGACCCCAACAACATATACCGCAAACATATGTTAAATGGTGATAAAAGTATAAAGAAGAGGTTATGCACTCAAAGTAGAACCAAGTAGTACCAATAAAGGAGAATATTTTTAGCTCAGGGTTGAAATGATGTGTCCTTGTTGCTCTCTGAGCTTGCTTGTTTTCTTGAAAACGTTTCATTACCCTAACTAGGTAACATCATCAGTGCTAGTGAGTGAGGTCACCAAGAATCAAGTAGACATGATGACATTTATGCCCTCTGCTTCTTGAATACTTATGCACAGGAAATTTAATCAGATGGCAAATCTGAAATACAGAATATTATGAGCAAAGAAAGCTGATACTCTACCAACATTTCATTTCCAGAAGTGATTTTATCATAGTCCCCATGGGAAATCTTTTGCGCGAAGCTTTATAATACAATAGTAGAGTTGGAAAGGACCTTGGAGGTCTTCTAGTCCAACCCCCTGCCTAGGCAGGAAACCCTATACCGTTCCAGACAAATGGCTATCCAACATCTTCTTAAAGACTTCCAGTGTTGGGGCATTCACAACTTCTGGAGGCAATTTCTGTTCCACTGATTAATTGTTCTAACTGTCAGGAAGTTTCTCCTCAGTTCTAAGTTGCTTCTCTCCTTGATTAGTTTCCACCCATTGCTTCTTGTTCTGTCCTCGGGTGCCTTGGAGAATAGCTTGACTCCCTCTTCTTTGTGGCAGCCCCTGAGATATTGGAACACTGCTATCATGTCTCCCCTAGTCCTTCTTTCTCTTAAGCTAGACATACCTAGTTCCTGCAACCGTTCTTCATATGTTTTAGTCTCCAGCCCCCTAATCATCTTTGTTGCTCTTCTCTGCACTCTTTCTAGAGTCTCCACATCTTTTTTACATCGTGGCGACCAGAACTGAACGCTTTGAAGGCGTTCATTCAAAAAGTGCATGAGGAAAACAGTAAATTTCAGCCACTGTCTTTTAGTAAGTTGTATGTTCAGCGGTGATGCAAAATCACAGTCTTGCTCCTTCATTCTTGTCCTTGAAAACATTCTTCTTCATTAAAAAAAAAAGAATAAAACCCACAACTGGATTGTGATTTCCACTTACGATCTAAACAAACGGCTACTCAATAAGTTTGAATGAAATAGTCTACTGCAAAATGATGGTTAGCTGCACAGAGGATAGACAGACACAAGAGACTGTGGGAAGAGACTGTCAAAGTTCACAAGCCAGCTTGTTCATATAACTACAGCTTAGTATTCCATGCAGCAAGCTCCTTTAGAGTTCTAACTTCCTCGTCACTCATTCCTCCTACTCACCCGAACCTTGCACGGTAAGTAATTCTTAATAAAGTTACTATTTCAAAAGTGCATTTGCCCTGCAGGTCTCCCATATTTTCCGTGCTCATTTTTTTAACGTCCTTCTTCCTATCACTCTTCCATGCCCGTCATTGCAAACTTATCTTAACTGTCCGGTTGATTAACACAGAATTTTGATTTGTAAAGTCTAGCATTAAAGGTGAAGGAATGTTCTCTTCTACACGGCTACAAAAAGTGCATAATCATTTCTTTCGCAGTCACATGATCGAAATTTGGGCGATTGGCAATCAGCATGTATTTTACCACAGTTGCAGTATCCCTGGGTCTAGGGGTGGGGTTTAAAAATTTCAGCAGCGGGTTCCCTGCCCGCGTGCTGGGCGGGCATGACTTACTCGACCTCCTGCACCATGGTTGGGACGGGGGAGCTTTTCGACTTCCCCGGGCTCCAGAGGCTTTCCTCAAGCCTCCGGGAGGGTGAAAACTGCCTCCTTCGGGTTCCGGAGGCCCTCAGGAGTTTCCGGTCTTTCGGAATTTTCAGGAGGCCCATTTCCCCCCCTCCGCCCCCCGAGTCTCCACACGGGCCCTGCACTTACCTCACATCCAAAACGGGCCACGTGGAGACTCCTGGGAGGGGAGGGTTGGGAGGGGAAGGGTGGGAGGGGAAGGGAAGGGAGGGATAGGTGTGGTCAGCCAGGGGTCAGATTTCAAGGTTCTCTGAACCGGCCATAATGTTAGCTACAGGTTCTCCCGAATCCAGGCGAACCTGTAGCAGCCCACCCCTGCCTGGGTTGTATCATCACCATTTGAGATTTCCCTGGTGACCTATAAGCAAAGTCAATGGGGGAAGATGGTCATTGCTTAATAATGGCAGGATTCACTTAACAGATGTGGCAAAAATGTCATAACATCGGACACAAAACCCACTTAACAGCCACCCTGCTTAGAAACAGGAGTTCTGGTTCCAACTGTGGTTGTAACTTAAAGACTCCTGCCGTTCTAAATGTGAAACACTTCTCCTCCCCCCCACCCCCCAATTCTCTTTGTTCATGGACCCCGAATAATTTGACAAAAACCTCTACTGCAAAGATAGATCAACTTAAATGGAAAGTCATTTATTTATACAACTTCATTCATATGGCAATTTAGCACACCGTAATTTACCAAAAAAAAACCATTGCCTGTTTACTGTATATTAGTCTAACGGGAAAAAATCTCAACCTGCTTAAAGGAATTGTTGTATTTGATCACCCAAAGGTGGAGAATCAGGATAAATGCAATGCAGCAATAGCACTTAGACTTATATACCGCTTCATAGTGCTTTTAAAGCCCTCTCTAAGCAGTTTACAGAGTCAGCCTATGGCCCCCAACAATTTGGGTCCTCATTTTATCCACCTTGGAAGGATGGAAGGCTGAGTCAACCTTGAGCCTGGTGAGATTTGAACTGCCGAACTGCAGCTAGCAGTCAGCTGAAGTAGCCTGCAGTACTGCACTCTAACCACTGCGCCACCTCGGCTCTGAATGATCACATAAGCCAAATTATAAGAACAGCAATTAAACCCTTTCCAAACTCTAATAATTGAAAGGATTTCTTTCGGTCCATTAAATTCCAGACAAGGAACAATGGATGGAAACTGATCAAAGAAGAGATTCAACCTGGAAATAAGGGTAAATTTTCTCACAGCAAGAGCAATCAACCAACGGAACAGAAGTTGCCTTAGGAAGTTGTGGGAGTTTCATCACTGGAGGCTTTCGTGAAGAGACTGGACTGCCATCTGTCAGAAATGGTGTAGGGTCTCCTGCTTGGGGGGGTGGGGTTGGACTAGAAGACCTACAAGATCCCTTCCAACTCTGTTAATCTGTTAAATGCAATAACCTTTGTCCTGTAGCTCTTTTCACATCAAGGAAGAAGAGTAATCTCAAAAATATTCACTCCCAGACAGTGCTCCAACGGATATCTTGGCTAGTCCAATAACAGAGAGGGGGAAGTTTTCCAGAGCGTTACTGCATTACATCATAACAACATTTACATGGAAGGAAGGGAAGAGAAAGAAGAAGAAAAAACTTCCTTGAAAGAGATTAATATTAGGGGCGATCAGAGCTTCTTTTTTAAAAATGTAGTATTTATATCTAGCAATTAAGGTAGTTCTTGATTACAGCTTATCTTTTAACTTTGTACCTTTTTTTTTTGAAAGCCAATAAAATCAAAGTAATTAACTTTCCTACCTGAGGTAGCACTGCTGGTTTCTGCCCTGCCAACCTCTGCAAGGAACTGACCTGAGGAACTTTAATCGGCACTGAAGTAATGGCTCCGAAAGCCTGCCAGGAAAATTAAAAGAAAAAAACAAAAGTATTATTCAATTTATCGACGTCATTGGTTCAGGACTCAAGACCCAGAGAGAAACATAAAACCCGGGCCACAGTAAGACAAATTGTCACCTGAAAAACCCCTATCAAACACATAAATTCTTTCAGGTTCCAAATCAGATGAGCAACTGATATTTAGAAGCTAAAATCAGAAATATCTCAAAAAAAACACCATTTCCTTCTCAATCGCCTTTCCTTCTTAGTCCCACTTTTCTTTCCCCTGATAAAAACCCAAACCCCGGTTTATTTCTGCAGCTAATAAGTTCTGGAGAACAGAAAAATACTGAAGATAAACTAAGAGTGCAGAGAATTTTTAAAAATAAAAAAAGAGGAAAGAAACATCTCAGCCACGCAGTTTCTTTGTGTAGCTAAATTCATTTCTCTAGGTACCCGAGGACCAGGAAAGCTGGTTATATGATGTTTTCTAATGAAGTTATCATTAGTTCTGTCACCTACATGCTCAGAAAATGCCACCAATTTATTTCCCCGAAGAAGTCTGCTGTTACTTCTCCGGAAAATCAAGACAAATAATGGCCTTCTTCACTTACGGAATTGTTAGTATTTATTATTTATTTATTTTATTAAATTTATAGACCGCCCCCTCTCCCCGAAGGGACTCGGGGCGGTGTACAGACACCACATTAAAACATAATATAAAATAGATACACTTAAAAACCAATTAGGCTGTACAGGGTAATAAAAGTTAAAAATTAGCTTAAAACAATCCCAAAAATTTAAAAGTACAGAATTGAGGGACTAGATCGGGATTAGGCCAGGCCCGCTAAACTGAACAGGTGGGTCTTGAGCATCTTACGGAAGGAGCGGAGATCAGTGATTGTTCTGATGTCACGGGGGAGGTCATTCCAGAGGGTCGGGCCCATCACAGAGAAGGCCCTACTCCTGGGCGTCGCCCGCTGGCACTGCCTCGTGGACGGCACCCGGAGGAGCCCCTCCCTGTGAGAGCGGATCGGTCGAAGGGATGTATGGTGCTAAACAAAATGTATTTAATGCTTATCAACCTCTTCATAGTAAAACTTGGCTGTTTAATATTTAACAAGGGAAGGTACCGCATTAAAAAAAAAACACAAGAAAGTTTATCTCTGATGTTTATTTCTATTATTTTCTGTATGCCTATCTAATACGTGATTTCTATCTGAATTTTGCTGACCAGCTGTCCCGCAGATTCTGCACACAACTATGTTGGAATTGTATGTGTTGATTTTGTTTAATGTTTATTTTATTTATCAGTCCGCTGAGGAGGGGAAGAAAAAAAGCAGATGAGTAATATTCAGGAGATAACATAATAATATGGAAAAACCTAATGTATATTGCTTATTTATTTATAGTACCATCCAGCCAAACATTTTTAAATATGATTGATTTCAGTTGGAATAAGTTAAGCACATGCAGAGGATATCAGCACAACTCATAAGGGCAAAAACTGGCTATTCATGATGTAGCTCTCAGCAGGACTAAAATGAGAATAAACACCCTACTTCAGACCCTACTAATCATGGGAATTGCCACCACTTCAGGTGGAGGTGAGCAATTCAGGTGGAGGTGAGAAAGATAGTAGGGAAAGTTAAATTAATGCAATGTAGAGAAATTTAATGTAGAGGAAAGTAAGATTTTACACTTGGGCAAGAAAAACCAAATGTACAAGTACAAATTAGCTGGTGCCTGGCTCAAAAGCAGTAACTATGAGAGGGATCTTGGAGTCCTACTGGACAATCTCCCCCCCTCCCTCTCTCACACACACACATAAAACCTGCAGTGGTGGGATTCACTTACCTTTGCTACTGGTTCGCAAATGTGAGCACACTCGCTCACTATGCTCGGAGCCACCTTCTGCGCATACGCAGAATGTCAAGCATTACGTCGGGGTGGGGGTGGGGCAGAGCCTCCAACAGTCACCACTACCAGTTTGCCCTAAGAGCCAGCAAAATACCACCGCTGATTGGCTGCCCATCTTACCATAAGATAACTGTGAGTGGCTTACAGTGAAAGAAATATGTATACATTAAAAATAATTAAATAAAAAGCAAGAATTAAAAACCAAGGACAGGTATGGAGGGGAGGCGTAGAATGGGGGAGGTGGGATCTGTTGTTACTCCATCAACCACATCTCCATTGTGCTGTTCCTCCCATTGGGGGGAATATGAGCCAGCAGTATGCAGCAGCAGCCAAAAAAGCCAATGCAATCCTTGGTTGCATAACTGGAGTCAACTAACACGTGAAGTGCTAGTACCATCTTATAAAACCTTAGTAAGATCAGACCGGGAATGCTGCATCCAGTTTTGGTCACCACCAGAGATGGTGTTCAGCCAGTTCTGACAAGTTCTGGAGAGCCGGTAGCGGAAATTTTGAGAGTGGGGAGGGAATGGGGAATCTGGTTTGGAGAGCTGCCAGGCCGATATCTGCAAAAGTTGGCAAGGAGTCTCGGAGAGTCACGAACCAATTAAGCGAACTAATTGACTCCTGCAAACTCCACTCCCCTTTCGCTCCTCTTTTATTTCCTCTGGGAGGGGCCATTCATCGTCCACTTGTGGCCTTACTCCCAGGTTGACCTCTGTTCTTTAGCTATTCCCTTTGTCTGGCAGCTCTGTGCATGTGCACAGCAGGAACAGGCTCCAGCTGTTCTTCAGCCCCACTGATGTCCGACTCTGAAGGCAGCTGATAACTGGCATACGGCCCTGGCCCCCTCTCTGCCTCCGACGCAGAGCCCTCATCAGAGCCTTCCCCAGACTCCAGGACTGGCCCACGTTCCTCTCCAACCTCCTCATTGTCCAAATCTGCTACCAACTCCGCAGGCCGCTGGTGGGCCACAACACACACAATACCTTCACCTGGATAAGGCAGATGGAATTCCTGTATCTAAAATTTGTACTACTTGAGACACTTGAATGCATTCAAGATTAGCCCTGTGCACAATGCATTACAGTAACAAAATGTGGAAGACAGTTTTGTGTTCCCAAGGTGGAAACAGCAATCGGGGCTTCAAGTAGAGTTGTAGACGAAATCATTTCCAAGCTAGACCATCATTCAGTGCAGAATCACACACAGACATTTTGTACATAGCAATTTTAAACTCTTTAACATTTTCATTCTGCAGGTCCATCCGCAGTTTATCACTTATCATCTAGAGATCAGTGTTTTTTTAAAAAACTTGGCAATTCTTAAGATGGGTAGGTGTAGATTTTAACTTTTAGAATCTCCCAGAATTCCCCATCCAGATTTTAAAATGTAGGATAGCTGTTACAACTGTGCATGACTCCATATATGCCACCAGAAAGTAGGGGAATAAAGCTCCACTTTATGCCACATGAATCTTAAAGTTCAAGTCCCACTTTACCCATAAGGGCCGGCCAGGTACTTTGGGCCAATCACTCTCCCTCGCCCCTTCAAATATCGGAACACCGTTATTGTTTCACCCCTAGTCCTTCTTTCCGCCAGACAAGCCATTCTCAATTCCTGCAACTGTTCTTCGTAGGTTTTTCGTCTTCAGGCTCTTAATCATCTTTGTTGCTCTTCTCTGCCCTCTTTCCAAAGTGTCAACCTCTTTTTTTATTACCTGGTGACCAGTGGTGGGATTCAAAAATTTTTACTACAGGTTCTGTGGGCGTGGCAGGGCGAAGGATAATGCAAAAAAGATCTGTGACTGTAAATCCTCCCTTGAAAGACTTTGCTGGATGTGAATGAGCGGAATTCAGTCAATTAATAAAAGGAGTTTTTGTTGGGACAAGGAGTTGCTTCGTGCTCTTGGGAAGCCCAGGTCAGAACAGTGTGTAGCCAGTTCAAAATACTACTTTTCTATGCAATGGACAATGAGAACTAGTTCTGCTATTAAAAAATACCATCAGGTATGCTATCTGCCTTATCAACCCAGCATCTTGCTAGAATCAAGATAACTCTTCCAATTTTCCCATTCCTTGCAACGTTGGGATTATTTTCGGGAAGCTTCACAAAGAAATTTGGCTACAGCTAATTCTCCCAATAAAAAACTCTCAAATGTATTCGACTTAACATTTAAATGGAGAGCAAACAGCAAGTTTCTGGCTTGCATATTAGCAAGAATTTAAGGAGCTTTATGTCATATCTCCTCAGTTGGAAGTTGGAAGCTTAGACCATCAAAGCGGTGGTAAAACTCAATTTCTTAGTGAATTCCCAGCTCACCGTCTAAGCCTAGTATCCATTCTTTTTTGTATTTTTACGAGAACAGGCTCATAAATAAATTGGGAGTAAAGCTCATTCACTATATAGGTAGTCCTTGACTTACAACAAATAATTGAGCTTGAATTAAGGTCATAAGTCATAAGCCACTCATTAAGCAGATCATCTCACATTACCGTGACCGATTTACAACCTATTTCGTGGTTGTGGCAAAAGTGGCAGCCATAAAGCAATCGCTGTGGCTATTAAGCGAACCCATTATTTGCACATGAGTATTTTTTGCCGTTCACAGGAAGTAAACACCAGTTTTCGACAAAAAAAAAAAGCCATACCGTGTTTCCCCGAAAATAAGACAGGTCTTATTTTCTTTTGACCCCCCCCCCCCCGAAATAAGCGCTTGGCCTAATTTTCAGGGAAATGTTATTATTTTTGAGGTGCAGGAGGCGGCGAGCGCGGTCACCTCATGGCTGCTGCTGTGTTGCAATAATTTCAGGGAGGGCTTATTTTCGGGGGAGGGCTTATTTTAGCGCATGTGCTCAAAAGCCCGATTGGGCTTGTTATCTGGGGAGGTCTTATTTTCAGGGAAATGGGCTAAATCATGCTCATGTGACCCCAGGATACTGCAAATGGTCATAAATGCTGGCCAATTGTTAAGAACCCAAGATGCAAGCACATGATCATGGTGTATGTATGTGTGTGTGTGTGTGTTTGTGTGTAGATCAGATCTTCGAATGCAGGTCTGAAGTAGCTTTTGGGGGTGTAAACTACGTAACTCTGAACCGTTGCTAAGTGGCCGGTCATAACTCAAGGATTACCTGCATTTCTGCAATCACCTGTCCAGGTTTTCACCCAGCCTGACTTGAATGGTGTACATTATTTCTCCACCCAACTGCATTGGTATTCTTTTCCTGATTTCCTGTTCTGACTTTGCCTTCTGTTTCTGGGAATAAGACATTTTTTTTCGGCACTTTTCCTTTTGTTAGGAGAGTAAAGCTGATGCTTGTTCTTATGAACCTTTAATTAACAATTGGAAAAGACATTTTTTCCGGCAATGCCTGACCTTTAAGTGCTTTGCATGAATTTATGGATACCAGCAGAAACAATAATTTTAAAAGGTTATAACTGCAGAATAGTTTATTGCAGCGCTTTTGTCGAGATAAATTAGTTTCTTATTACTACATTTATGATGCTAAGCTTTTTAATAAAAAAAAAAGGAACTATAAGAGTCAAAAGTAAAGGTCCCCCTCACCCATGCGTGCTAGTCGTTCCCAACTCTAGGGGGCAGTGCTTATCTCCGTTTCAAAGCCGAAGAGCCAGCGCTGTTCAAAGACGTCTCCGTGGTCATGTGGCTGGCATGACTAAACGCTGAAGGTGCACAGAATGCTGTTACCTTCCCACCAAAGGTGCTTCCTATATTTCCTACTTGCATTTTTACATGCTTTCGAACTGCTAGGTTGGCAGAAGCTGGGACAAGTAACGGGAGCTCACTCTGTTCCGTGGCGCTAGGGATTCGAACCACGTAACTGCCAACCTTTCTGATCAACAAGCTCAGCATCTTAGCCACTGAGCCACCACGTCCCACCATAAGAGTCAAAAGATAATCTCAAATCTGTTGTATGGCTGCAAACTCCTTGTAGTGCCCAGCCCAAGTCCCTACAATACCAGTTTTTGTTCTGAACTTCAGAGGAAAATTCTGATTATGTCACTCTTCCATTTGTATGCTCACAACAGCCTGAGATGAGAGTTTGCATAAGGCAATATTTAAGGAAAAAAAAAAACAGAATTGACACCAAGACTATTTTATAAAATAGTGATGATTATCAGAAGTGAAAAAGAACAGCATTAATCCGCACTCATCCAAAACTGGCAATATCACTTATTCAACCGCCTAATAACATAATAATAAGGATATTCAATAATGACAATTTTAACAGACTGAAGCTCTCCAGTAGCAAATGTCAGTTAATCGAAGGTAGTCTGTCCATTTTTAAAAGAGAAATTATTTGGGGAATACTGTTGTTCCATGTAGCGTACGCACTATGTGCCTTTCAACAAGGTAATACTTAACCGCGATAAACAGAGAAAGGTATCGGTTAAATATATATTATTGCTACATATGGCTATATGAAAAGCAGGTTCGAAATTATCTTAAGACTTCCGAACGGTTCCATCAAAATTTGAGAAATCAGCGTCAAATGCAAAGTTTACAATAGGAAAAAAAAAATTACCCATTCCATCTCTAAATGAAGGAAATTGGATGCGTTTCCATCCTTCTCAAAGTTAAGCAAAAGCTAGCTATGCCTTCAGGAATAAAATGAATAAATCAATAAAGCTACATAAGACAGGACTTGCCTGCTTCACTCTCAAAATATTAGCTTGGCCCATTAATTCCTAATTTACTAAAGTTACATAAAATATATTTGCAACACTTTCCTCTGAGTTGCTTTATTAAAAATTATTTTTTTGTCTTTTTAAGTATTTTTAAGCAACCTTTTTTTTGCAGTAAAAGTTTGCTGTTACATTTCAGCAGCTACCCACCTCTCCTAACATTAAAAGCCAGCTCTGTTTTCTGTTGCACATAAGATGCTAAAGCTATTTTAAAGAATTTTTTTCCCCCTGTTCCACGCTCAATATTGGCAACTGAATGGATTTTTAATGTAGTAGAAAGAGGAGAACAGATTGCTATGGCAACTGCAAAGATGAAAATTCTTAACTTGAATGGACATTCAGAAAAGTAATTGCAGGGTGCTGTATGAGTGAGTGCATTTATTTACAAAGGATGTTGCAAAGCAACCTTGAATTTGCTCTTAAAAACTTAAGGAACGTGAACTCAAAGCTTTCTTCTTGATAAACATTGTACCCGCTATTTTAATACATGGTGGAAAAAGCTGAGAAAAGAAAGAAAGGAAAATCATATTTTATGTGGAAATCCACATTTCCAGTACACGTTTTTGCAAAACACTCGATGAATATTAAATTCTACTCTAAAACACCTTTGAGGTAAGTAAAGGTAAAAGTTCCCCTCATACGTATATGCTAGTTGTTCCTGACTCTAGGGGGCAGTGCTCATCTCCATTTCAAAGCTGAAGAGCCAGAACTGTTCGAAGACCTCTCCGTGGTCATGTGGCTGGCATGACTGAACACTGAAGGCGCACAGAATACTGTTCCCTTCCCACCAAAGGTGATTCCTATTTGTCTACTTGCATTTTTACATGCTTTCGAACAGCTAGGTTGGCAGAAGTTGGGACAAATAACGGGAACTCACTCCATTATGTGGTGCTAGGGATTTGACACCACCGAACTGCCGACCTTTCTGATCGACAAGCTCAGCATCTTAGCCACTGAGCCACTTAAAGGCTCAGGCTTACCTTTGAGATAAGCGTAGTCAATTGTGGATTTTATTTCATTTGCTTGTCTTAAAGAAGATGTTACTTGACCCTATTCTGAAAAAAATTCCAACAGGCACGTTCTTCAAAACAAGTTAAGGGGTTTTAAAATAATCTGCCAGTGATGACTGAATTTCTATTTTAAAACAAACAAACAAACAAATACAATGTGTTAATTAAATCTCTTCAGGCACAATATAAATTTTCTGCGTAGTTCATGAAGAGAACTCAACCACCAGGTATTGGCGTTTGCCAAATTAAAATCTTGATCCAAAGCTTTTCATGAAAGACGACTGAAATATTACTTAAAATGCTAGAACCAAATGCAGCCTTTAGATTTTTAAAAACAAAAAGAAATAGCAGCTATTGCTTAATTTTGGCAGAGTTCCCCGGAAAATGTAATTGCTTGTTTATTTATTTTTTGGCTCAGTCTGAATATTTGTAAAGCAAAACTATTAACTACCTTTCTAGTGTTCCCCAACCCTTCTGTCCTTCTAAGGTAAAGGTTCCCCTTGCACATATGTGCTAGTTGTCTCCAACTCTAGGGGGCGCTGCTCATCTCCATTTCAAAGCCGAAGAGTTAGCGCTGTCCGAAGGTGTCTTTGTGGTCATGTGGCCGGCATGACTAAATGCCAAAGGAACCGAAGGCGGTTCCTATTTTTTCTACTTGCATTTTTACATGCTTTCAAACTGCTACGTTGGCAAAAGTTGGGACAAGTAACGGGAGCTCACTCTGTTACGTGGTGCTAGGGATTCGGACCGCCGAACTGCCAACCTTTCTGATCGGCCAGCTCAGCATCTTAGTCCTGGGTCAGATGTGTTCATGGCTTCAGTTGTATCTATTGTTATTGTTCTTCTGTTGACCTCATGTTCCAATGTTGTGTTACATAGCCCAGGGCACCGAGCAGTCAAAAAACAAATGAACAAATGAATGTATGAATGAATGAGATAGTCCTCACAGGAGACAGAATTTTCTCCCATCCATTATTGTTTTGTATACATTAAAAGTCATGCATACCTCATCAAGCTTCACACACTCATGTGAAATTTTCTCCTTTCATCAGCAGAATTATGACTTCTATAAGCATCCTGATAGATGTGTAACTAAACACCAAGTTTTTTTTTTAATCTAGAAACCCTAGTAGGGAGGAAAAAAAAATAAGTATGGCACAGTGCCTAGAATACCAGACTGAAAGCAAACCTGAACATTTTAATGGAATACAGTTAATTTATTCGATTTATGCACTGCCCAGTTCTGAAATAACTGTGTATATGTATTGCATGCAGTAGAAAATAAGCAGGAATAAAACGCTTATGCTGTATATACCAAATTTGTTTTATTTCAGACATTTCTAGCACGATGTACTACCTAGAGAGGAGGATCAGGCTAGGAGATATTTTGGGGGGTAAGAACATAGACATTGGCAGAAAAATAGGAAGCCTTCGTAAAGTAAACCATATAAAGTTCCTTAAGAATGTTCTGTATGCTCTCGGTGAACATGATTTTTTCCAAAAATTTAGTTTGGAACAAAGGGAGGGGAGGGGAGAGACGGGGAGAGGGGGAGAGGAAAAGAGAGGGGAGGTTATAGGAGAGGGGAGGGGAGAGGGAAGGAGAGGAGAGGGGAGAGGAAAGGAAAGGAGAGGGGAGAGAGGGGAGGAGAGGGGAGGGGAGAGGAAAGAAGAGGGGAGAGGAGAAGAAAGGAAAGGAGAGGGGAGAGAGGGGAGGAGAGGGGAGGGGAGAGGAAAGGAGAGGGGAGAGGAGAAGAAAGGAAATGAGAGGGGAGAGAGGGGAGGAAAGGGGAGAGGAGAGAAGGAGAGGGGAGGGGAGAGAAGGAGAGGGGAGGGGAGCGAAGAGGAGAGGAGAGGGGAGGAGAGAGGAGAGGGGAGGGGAGGGGAGAGAGGAGAGGGGTGGGGCACACTCCAAACTAAACCTCTTTCTAATCCAGCCTTTCTCAACCAGGGTTTTGCTGAACCTAGAATTACACCAGATGTCACCTAGATTTCTGGGAGAGATTGTGACTGAGAAATAAACCAATTCACATTATTTTCCATGGTGTGTGCAGTGCTAACTTTAGATGTAATAATTTTTACTCGGGGATTCCCCCGAACCCCAAAAATTATTTCAAGGGTCTCTCTAGGATAGAAAGGTTTTGACAAATGCTGCAAACAAATCAATTATCTTTACCAGATAAGGAGCCTATCTATTCTGTCAGGCAGGTGGCTGGAGCAACAGGAGGGTTGCCAAGTATTTAGAACAAGAATGAATTTAAAATAGGCTGTTTCGATCTGCCCAAAGTGTTTTTCAAGGTTACTTCAAGGACCTTTTGGAAAGGTTTCAAGGCCAAACATCTCTGTTTGAATTCAGCTGTGATGTTCCCAAAGCAAACTCCCGCCCTGATATAGTTTTTTCTTAGCAACAGTGGAATCTGGACTCTGCCTCCTTCTTAGCAACTCTATTAAGTGAAATGCTGGCTTGATGTGACGGGTGTGTGTGTGTGTGTGTGTGATTGACAAATGCTTACTTTTACTTGAATACAGGGATTTATGATACAGAACCAACAGCGGGATATGGCTATCTATTAAGCAGATTAAATTCCTTAAGTTTGCCAACTACTTTCGTTTATTCGTTCTTACGGAATGAATTGCTGCAATGAACATGAGGAGCCCAGCCAATGTTTCGAGCGTGGTTAACATCTCCAGCCCAATGAGTTCTCTGTTAGCACTCACCACACCTGTCAATTTACCAACTCCAGTTACTGCACCAGTGAACGTCGCACATCCAGTCACTATCACCTCTCCAATGAATCTCCCAACACCAATGACATTAGCTGGCCCTTTAAATATAGCCATGAGACCTGCGGAAACCATGTCTTTCCTTCCCCAGGCATTGCCAACCTCTCCCCCGCCCCCCAAGTAAAAAAAAAAAACTTCATGCAATATTAAAAAGAAGATTGGAAAAGGGGGCTGTTGTGTATTGTTTAATGGACTGCTAAATGGTCACGCCCACCCAGTCACATGACCACCTGGCCACACCCACACAGTCACATGATCACCTGGCCACACCCACACAGTCACATGACCACCTGGCCACACCCACAGTCACATGATCACCTGGCCACACCCACCCAGTCACATGACCACCTGGCCACACCCACCCAGTCACATGACCACATAAGTCACTTTTTCCAGTGTGGTTATAACATTGAATGGTCATTAAATGAACTGTTGTAAGTTGAGGACTACCTGTATGAAGCACTTCAGACTTAAGTTCTCAATCATTTGCAGATTTCAGGCAGTAGGCTTACAATGTTAGGTTTGAAATTTGATAACCTGGCTATAATTTTTCCTTAAAATTTTGCTGCAAGGCAAACTGGAAATTTAGCTTTTTCATTTAGTTAGCCACCAAATGGATGCTAATACAGAGCAACAGCTCCCTATATACTAGTGACGGCAAACCTTTTCAGCATCAAGTGCCGAAAAGAGAGTACATGCGCACTCATTAGGCCCGCAACCCAGAAGAGAAACTGCCCAGGGGACATGCGCGCATCGGGAAATGAACTCCTGGTTTACGGCGCATGCATGCACGCCAGCCGGCTATTCTTCCAGTTATTGGCACGCATGCATGTGCGACAATCAACTAGCTGACTCGCATGCGCACACCAGAAAACGGAAGACCAGCTCTTCTTGTTTGCGGCACTGCCACACATGCAAAGGCTAGCTGATCGTTGTGTGAGCATGTGCGCCAGAAAACTCGGAAGAGAAATGGGTGACACCGTGTGTGCCAGGCAACATGGCTCCGCATGCCACTTCTGGCACACTTGCCATAGGTTCGCCATCAGGGCTATATACTCTCTGTATACATACACACACACACACACACACACACACACACACGGTGGAGGCAGATATAGATAGATAGATAGATAGATAGATAGATAGATAGATAGATAGATAGATAGATAGATAGATAGATAGATAGATAGATAGATAGATAGATGATAGATAGATAGATAGATAGATAGATAGATGATAGATAGATAGATAGATAGATAGATAGATAGATAGATAGATAGATAGATAGATATAGATATAGATATATAGATAGATATAGATATATAGATATACAGATAATCCCCGGGTTACGAGCATTCTCTTAATGTAAACAAAACTTAGAATACAAGCAGGCACAGTGGATTTGCACTGTAAATTTAAGCAGAAAAAATACTTCTTTAAAAAAAAGAAACAGCGGTATAGGATAAAATGAGACTGAAAAGAACATACCGTATTTTTCAGACTATAAGACGCTTCTTTTTGTCTTCCAGAAGGGGGTGAAAATGTCTCTGCACCTTATAGACTAAATATTGCCAAAGCCTCACCCACCCACCGGCCATTTTTTTTTTTTGGCCTCTGCACATCCCTTTTTCAGGCCTTTTTGTACGCTTTTTTCGGGAAGTTTTTGAGGCTTTTTTTCGGGCTGTTTTTGAAGCTATTTTCAGGCCGTTTTTGAAGCTTTTCTTGGCCCATTTTCAAGGCTTTTTGTGACTTGTTTTTGAGGGGTTTTTTCAGGTCATTTCTGAGGCTTTTTTTTCAGTCCATTTTCAAGGCTTTTTTTCAGTCCATTTTCAAGGCTTTTTTGGCCCATTTTTCCAAAAACAATGGGCTGAAAAAACCTCAAAATTGGTAGGAAAAAAGCTGGAAAAGAGGCAAAAAAGGGCCAAAAAAAGGGCCAAGAATGAGGCACGCAGAGGCCAAAACCCTTCCCCCCCTCTTCTAAAGTTAGATGCGTCTTACCGTCAAGTGCGACTTATAATCTGAAAAATACAGTATTTCCAAAAAACAAGCAAAATGGGGGGAAATCCAAATTTCATTACTCCAGAATGGAACATGACATATTATTATGGTTTGTCGCTATGGAACCTGCAATGAAGACCTTGCCAAGAAGACATTTTCATTTAGTGCCAGACAAACCTTCATGGATTCCTGAAGTATAATACTTGGAGATGCCAGTGCACCTGTTTTGAAGACGTCTTGTCTTACCAGTTTTAAATTAATAACAACATTTTAAAAAGAAGACAGAAACTGTCACACGGCAAAATGAGACCCCAGACCTGACAAATAATGTTTCCATTATTCTTTCCAAGAATATCCCTTGGGGTGAGTTGCTTTAAAACATTGTGGTTTTTAAAACAGTGTTTCTCAATCTTGACAACATTAAGATAGGTGGATCTCAACTTCCAGAATTCCCCAGCCAGCATTTTTAGCTTTAAAATCTGGGGTTAATGAGGGGAAACTGCAGGTGCAGAGCAGGGGTGGGTTCCTGTCAGTTCTATAGAAGAGATTCCACAAATCTACCGTGCCGTTTAGAACCGGTTCCAGCTCCCTCCCCCCGCCCGTCTGCACATCATCAAGATGAAGAGCGAGAGGAGGAATTCTGGGAGTTGAAGTCCACAAGTCTTAAAGTTGTCAAGTTTGAACACTCCTGGGGTTTTTTTTCTAAAGGGTTAGGGGTGCAAGGGTCTTGTAACTGGACAGCTTTAAGACTTGCACACTTCAATGCCAGAGTTCCTGAGCCAACATGACTGGAGGAGGAATTCTGGGAGTTGAAGTCCACAAGTCTTAAAGCTGTCAAGTTTGAACACGCCTGGGGTTTTTTTTTCTAAAGAGTTAGGGGTGCAAGGGTCTTGTAACTTGACAGCTTTAAGACTTGCGTGCTTCACAAGTTTCTGAGCCAACATTTTGGTTGCTAAGCAAGAGCGTTGCTAAGTGAGTTTCACCCTTTTTACAAATTGGCCACGCCCACCCAGTCACATGGCTGGCAAGCCACTCCCACCCAGTCACACAGCCGGCAAGCCATTCCCACCCGGTCACATGGCCGGCAAGCCATTCCCACAAAGCAGGCCACATCTACAGAAGAGTTCTAAAAAAATTTGAAACCCACCACTGGTGCAGAGGCATCCTCATGTTATGGTCATAACAATTAAAATGGTGACTGCAATGCTGCAACTGAGCTCTGCCTGTTTTTGGAATATGCAAATCCATATATTGGATTTCAACATAAATCTATAGAAACATAAATCATTGTGAATCAAACCTCACTCTTTTCTGCATGTGAGTAGTCTGGACAAAGGACTTGTTCTAACATCCTCTGATCCAGTGACGTGCGGTGAGGTTTATGACTGGTGAGGCTGGTGACATCATCAAACCGCGTGGTTGCTCCCATCGCACGGGCGCAGCCCAAACGGAGAAGTTTCTCTTCTCAGAAATGTCAGAAAGGGACAGACAGGCTGCCGCAGCTCCACTAAGAAGACATTTCTGAGAAGAGAAACTTCTCCTTTCTCCTCCTCCCCCCATCCCCTTCTAGCACTGATGATGTTACCGAGGCATTTTTTGCATCGGGCGAGCCTGGGATCCTTACAAGGGGAATGGGACCACGTGTGCAGGCAGCTCCTCAGCACACAGCCTCAGATCAGCGCAGCCGCGGTCCCCTTCATGTTGGCTTAGGAAGGAGGGGAATGGGACCACGTATGCAGGGGAAGGGGATCGCGGCTGCGCTGATCTGAGGCTGGCATTGAGGAGCTGCCTGAACACATGGTCCCATTCCCCTTGCAAGGATCCTGGGCTCGCCCGATGCAAAAAATGGCGAGACCGGCACACTTGGGGCTGCTGCTGAGATGTCCAGGGAGGCTAAACCAAGCCGTGCGCCTCTCCCAGCCACTTTCACGGCTTCCCAGAGTAATTTTTTTTATTTTCATGATGAGAGCGGTGAGGCTCTGCCTCCCCTGCCTCCCCTGACTGCATGTCACTGCTCTGATCTCAAAAAATCTGCTCTTATTCCCAAGCTTTTGAATTTAATTATGGAGTTAGCTAATATAGGCAATTCTCACTACTATAAATTTAATGACTTGATAATAAATAACATAACTTGCATTGTACAATTAGAACGTGCAAGTAGGACTCAACTGCTGCTCAAAACATTTTGCTATGACAATAAGGATTTTTGCCCAAGTCCATATGATACAACAGTTACGACTTTTCTTGGAGCTGCAGGCTATAGCCTCTGAGTAATCTTCAAGGTCAGTCCCACACACAGAACATTGCAGTAGTCCAAATCAGAGACTGACCCACTCCTTTGGACTGCTGCATTATGCTCTACATGAGGTTGATCTTTAAGGTGACTCAGCAGTCACAAATGATCCAGAATGCAGCAGCTTGAATAGTGACGGATATTTTATGAAATGTCTATGGATCACTGCTGTTTCAAGAGCTGTACTGGTTATCAGTTTGAAGCAGGTGTAATATAAGATGCTAGCTTGCACTTTGAAAGTCCTTTCGTGGTTCAGAAATGGGATGTTTTCAAACCAACTTCTCCCAATTGCCCATCTAAATGAGATCGGGTAGAAGTGGCTTGCTCTGAATTTCTTCACTCAATGCTATCATCTTGGCTTTGGAAGCATGGCTTCCAATCATCCCTACTCTTCTTGGGAACAGCTTCTCCCAGGGATCACGGTGGTGCCAAAACTATGGAGACATTAAAACTTGGCTTTTTCAGCAGTTTGTAGTGGCAGAAATGTCATTCAAACCCTTCTCTCCTGTAATCTGGGGTTTGTCTAATATAGTATTAACATACTGAGCACTGGGATTAAACAGTATGATTTCCTTTTCATTTTTAAACCTTATTTAGAAAAATAAGTGTATGTAAAGCACTATGAGCTGGTATAAATTGGAATGAGAAAGTCAATTTGGTGTAGTGGTTAAGGCACCAGGCGAGAAACCAGAAGTCCGTGAGTCCGTGATGGGTAACTTTTTTGTCATCGCATGCCAAAAGCGTGCGTGTGCACCGGCACCCATTATGCAATGCAGCGAGACCCCACCCCCTGCGCATGCGACCCGTGCTCTCCCTGCATGCGCACACGACACCCCCGTGCTCCCCTATGCATTCTCATGTGACCTCACGCATGCGCACGCGACCCCCCCATTCCCCCGCTCATGCACCTCCCACATGCGCCCCACTCCCCAAGCATGCATGATAGAGGCCTGAAAATCAGTTAGCCAGCGGGAGGCATGTGCACATGTGTCGTGGGGCTGAACTGGGGCGACGGCTTGCATGCCCGTAGAGCGGGCTCTGCGTGCCACCTGCGACACACATGCAATAGGTTTGCCATCATAGCGTTGAGTTCTGGTCCACCTTAGACACAAAGCCAGTCATTTTCTGTTAGACCTAGAAAATGACAAACTACTTCGAAACTTTTGCCAAGAAAATTTTTATGTATTACTGTAATTGCCTGCCATGGGTTCAAACGATGGATCTATTTCCCTTTGTATAATATTGACATGTTGCATACTTTGAGGGAAAAGGAGAAGAACCTACAAAAAAACTCTAATCACCAAACATCTCAACCGATGGTGAAACTTCATTATTTTTGTCCCTTGAAACTTGGCTTAAACATTTCAATGACTAAAGACAGTTTTGGCTAGTCTAACTCTTAAGCTTCAGTCTGCCAAATCACACTGCAGATTCCTCAATGATACTGGGTCACCCCCCAGTTCCAACTGAACCCAACATTGTCAAGGGACTTCAGTACAGTCGTTAACTTTACCTCTCCTGCTGCCCCTAAGTGAAAATGGATCAATGGCTTTCCAACATGTCCCTGCATTAAACCAAACACAAATAGCACGCCGATATGAAAACCAGGAAAAGAAACTCATCTGAAGTTCTCCCATTCATACTAGTCAACCGCCTCATTGGAAAGCTCTTCCTAATAAACACTTGCCTTATATGGGATGGACACCCTTTGAACAGTGTGGGAGTAAGAATGGATTTCCAGAGGGAAAGAAATTGCAGACTAGAGAAACTAGGAGCACCATTCAGGTGGCCCTAAGGACACAACTGAACCTCCAAATGCTTCAACGACCCTCTAAAACAGTGTTTCTCAACCTTGGCGACTTTAAGTCCTGGGGACTTCAACTCCCAGAATTCCCCAGGAGTTGAGGTCCACAGAACCTAAAGTCGCCAAGGTTGAGAAACACTGCTCTAAAAGGATGCAAAGGACCAGCTGTCTGCAAGGCAGAGGTGTGTTGCTGCCGGTTCGGCCCGGTTCAGCCAAACCGGTAGTAGAAGTCAGGCCTGGGTCATAGAACTGGCAGCGACCCAGGCCTGACACGACCCCGAACCAGCTCCCTCGCCGCCGCTGATGTTGCCACCATGTTGGATTTTAGTGACTGCGCGTGCGCAGTTCACTGGAAATTGTTCTGCGCATTACATTGAACAGCGCACACACGCATTGCACGCAGGTTGCAAACCAGTAGTAAAACCGGCAGCAACCCACCCCTGCTGCAAGGAATATAAATCTTTCCATTCCCCACCATCCGGTCAGAGCTTTAAATGTTTTTTTTTTTAACATTAAAAGTTTTTTCTATTTTTTCATTTTCATAACATATAATCACATGTGTACTATTACACAGCCAACATTATATTGTATTATTAAATGTTTGCATCAGTAAGATCAGTTTGCATCTTACCATCAACTCCCAAAAACGATTATTGGCTCTTCTGCTCTCCATACACCATATCTGTACCCTTATCCATCCCTTTCTTCCCCCTCTCTCCTCCCCCTCCCTACCTCCTTTCTTCCCTCTGTCATCCTTCTCTACTTCCCCTTCCTCTCTCCCCTTTCCACTCCTCCTTTCTCTCCTCCACTTCCCACCTCCCCCACCCTCTTTCCTATCCCTCTCTTCTGAAGCAGCTTCTTGGATGAGAATCGAAACGTCTTCAAAAGAAAAAAGAAGGAAGTCCAGTTGCCTCCTGAAAAAAGCATCTTTGGGACAACTGGAAGATGGAGAACCTCTACAGGCTTTTAGCTATACAATTTGGGATGAACAACCTTGGAATGGTGGGGGAATAGGAATGGATTTCCAGAGGAAAAAAATTGCAGACTACAGGAACCAGAAGCTTGGGTGACTGGCACAGATAAACCTCCAAGTGCTTCAATGACCCTCTAAAACAGTGTTTCTCAAACTTGGCGACTTTAAGTCCTGTGGACTTCAACTCCCAGAATTCCCCAGCCAGCTATGCTGGCTGGGGGATTCTGGGAGTTGAAGTCCACAGGACTTAAAGTCGCCAAGTTTGAGAAACACTGCTCTAAAAGGACGCAAAGGGCCAGCTGGCTGAGAATCGCTACAGACTTGCCTTATATAGAATGTTTTGGGGAAACAAGCTTGGCAAGATTTCAAACACAATAATACACGGAGCACACACTAGATACAAACCTAAGGTAAACCCAGTGGGTGCGATTCAGCCAGTTTGCTGAAGTCAGGAGAAGTGGTTGCTAACTTTCTGAGCAGTTTGGTGAACTGGTTGTTGGAAGAAATCATTAGTACAGAGAACCGGTTGTTAAATTATTTGAATCCCACCACTGGGTAAACTGCTCCAAACTTGATTGCAGAAAATACAACTTCAGCAACAACAGAGTGGTCAATGCCTGGAATGCATTACCTGACTCTGTGGTTTCTTCCCCAAACCCCCCAAAACTTTAACCTTAAACTGTCCATTGTTGACCTCACCCCTTTCCTAAGAGGTCTGTAAATGGGCATGCATAAGCGCACCAGCGTGCCTACCGTCCCTGTCTTAATGTTTCCTTTTATTCGAACCCATTTCCTGTATTCACAGTCATGTTTATACTTATATCTGTTATCTTATATATGCTTGACAAATTAAATAAATAAAAGATAACCCTGCGATTGTCAATCTTGGATTCTGGAAAGCCAACTCTGCTTGTCATGAATAAATGCTTGACAAAAAAAATGAAATAAATAAATAAAACAGAACCTTGCAAACCCAACTGGGTATGTCTAATTTAATGAAAAGAAGGTCTAAGGGAGACATGATAGCAGGGTTCCAATATCTCAGGGGCTGCCACAAAGAAGAGCGAGTCAAGCTATTTTCCAAGGCACCTGAGGGCAGGGCAAGAAGCAATGGATGGTAGCTAATCAAGGAGAGAAGCAACTTAGACCTAAGGAGAAATTTCCTGACAGTTAGAACAATTAATCAGTGGAACAGAAGTTGCCTCCAGAAGTTGTGAATGCCCCAACACTGGACGTTTTTAAGATGTAGGATAACCATTTGTCTGAAGTGGGGTAGGGTTTCCTGCCTAGGCAGGGGGTTAGACTAGAAGACCTCCAAGGTCCCTTCCAACTCTGTTATTCTATTCTATTGTCAATCTTGGATTCGGGAAAGCCAATGTCATAAATAAACCATCCTGGGCAGGTGGACCAAACTGAGGATCGAGTCTAAGCCATAGCCAACATGCAAGGACACCCAAACCGCCACTCATGTTGTCTTTCCAGCAGGATTTGTCCCCCTCGCCTTTGCTGGCAGAGCTCCTTACCGGCTCTTGCGCGAACCCGGGCTCCAGAAGACGTCTCCACCGCGAGCTCGGGGCTGACGGTCAGCCGGCCACGCCGCCTTCGGCCATCCGGGGAGACAGAGGGGGGGAGCGTACCAGCCGCTTTGTGCGGCCCGAGGCTGCTCACCTGGGCGCCCGAGCCGGTCTCGCTCCGCAGGTGGCGGGCGGCCGACGCTGCAGCTCGGGCGCCCGGGGTGGGGGGGGGGCTGCGTGGTCACCATGGCGACCGGGGCCGGGGTCGCTCGCCCAACCGGGAAAGGTGAGAACGGCGCTTGGCGACTTCCCTCCCGAAGCCGCGGCGCCTCCGCTCAGCTGCAGCCCCGCGTGGCACCCGACCCTCTCGCTTCCTCGAACCGGGGACGGGCGACGGGTTCTTCCAACCGGAGGGTGGGGAGGGGGGCGCCCTCCCGCTCGGAGATGCCCATTTGGGGCGGCCGGCGTGCAGCTGTGAGGGGATGGGGGGGGGGACTCCTAGCGCCTGCGCACATCGTTGGCCGGTCGCCGGCTGACCGGGGGAGGGGGCGAAGCTTTGGGATGGAGGGGGCGTTTCGCAAAGCAGGTTGGGAGGGGGAGGGGGCTGGATTGGCGGGATGAAGGGCTCCCCCCCACCCACCTACTCAGCTCGGAAAGCGGGCTGCGCGTCGGCGGCGCTCCTTTTCCCTTGCGCGCTTTTGCCCGCGGAGCCTCGGGAGTGCTGCGGCGAAAGCGAGCGGGCTCCCTCCCCACCCACGCATATACACTGTACACCACGCCGGCTTTTGTCGCTGACTCCGCTGCAGCTTTGGGGGTCTCTCGTAGCCTGGAATCAGTCAAGGAAAGGGGGTGGGGGGGAAGGAGGTGAAGAGGAGTCAAAGGTGCTTTTTTTCAAGAGGCAGCTGGACTTTATGGGGTTTTTTTTCCTTTGAAGACGTTTCGCTCCTCATCCAAAGGAGCTTCTTCAGCTCTGACTGGATGGTGGGGAATGGAAGGATTCCCCACCATCCAGCTCCCACCATCTCGATAGATGATGGACGGACGGACTGAAAGACAGACAGATAGAGATAGATAGATAGATAGACAGACAGACAGACGGATAGAGATAGACAGACAGACAGATCTATCTATCATCTATCTATCTATCTATCTATCTATCTATCTATCATCTATATATTTCTATATCTATATAATCTATCATCTATCTATATCTATCATCATCTATATCTATTTATGTATATCTTTATACACACACACACACACACACACATATATATATAATTTATACAGTACATCTATTTATGTATATCTTTTTACCTACATCTATCTATCTATCTATCTATCTATCTATCTATCTATCTATCTATATATATATGTCTGTCTATCTATCTATCTATCTATCTATATGTATATGTATATCTTTACACACACACACACACACACACACACACACACACACACACACATATATATATATATATATATATATATATATATATATATATATATATAATTTATACAGTATATCTATTTATGTATATCTTTTTACCTACATATATCTTATCTATCTATCTATCTATCTATCTATCTATCTATCTATCTATCTATCTATCTATCATCTACCTACCTACCTACCTACCTACCTACCTACCTATCTATCTATCTATCTATCTATCTATCTATCTATCTATCTATATCTCTGCCTGCCTGTCTGTCTGTCTGTCTGTCTGTCTGTCTGTCTATCTATCTATCTATCTATCTATCTATCTATCTATCTATCTATCTATCTATCTATATGTATATGTATATCTTTATACATACATACATACATACATACATACATACATACATACATACATCTATATATCTATAGTTTTGTGTGTGTGTGTATGGTTAAATATACTTCCTTAAATTTCTTTAGCAGCACCCAGTGAGTCCAGATTCCTGGGACAGGGAAGCCTAAAGCCCATCTTGGCAAGTGAAACTGGAAGCGAATGCTGCTGGTCTGGTTTGAAACATCTGGAGGAAACTAACTACAACTTGAACTGAATCTTTAAAAGGCCAGAAAGTGTAGTGCTTGTGCTGTCACCTCATTTGGGGGTTTTAACTCCCCTCAGCTTTTTTATCTAAGCTTGCAGTTCAATGAGCTGCTGACATGGGCAGTGTTGAGGAGAAATGGCCTGTGTTGGCCAGTGTTCATGGCAGTGTGTTTCAGCCATCAACAGATGTAAGTTAGAGATAAACCACATTTACACACCATTCGGAAGGTACAATAGAAACGCTAAGAATTAAACAAAAAGACCAGGACACATTATCTCCAGCAACACTCTGATAAACAGTGATTAGCACCAGCCAAACAATCAAACAGAAAACTATCATCATGGAACTATCAAGGAGAAGATTACGTCCTCACCAACCCTGGCAGGGCAAGCTACTGTGTACAAACAGGAAGCAAACCCAAGACCCACTAGCACTTATGACATCATCTACTTAGGTAATAAAATGTCTTCAAGCAAAAACGGGCCCTTCCCCCCCCCAAAAAAAGGGTATGAATAGCCTTTAGGAGGCTTGTAGAGTGCTCCTGCGGGGTGGGGGGCCAAAAATAAGCAAAAAACGGCCCATTTTTCATGAAAACGGGCCCATTTTTTATCAAAAGAAGACACAGATAAACCTCCAAGCGCTTCAAGGACCCTCTAAAAGGATGCAAATGACCAGCTGTCTGCAAGGAATATAAATCCTTCCAGTCCCCACTGTCCTGTCAAAACTGAAGAAGCTTCTTGGATGAGAAGTGAAATTTCTTCAAAAGAAAACATAAGAAGGTCTAGTTGCCTCCTGAAAAAGCATATTTGGGACAGCCATGACCTGGATGATTGAGAATCTCTACAGACTTTAAAGTAAACAAGGTTATCAGAAGTCAACTCAAGATATTGTTTACGAATGTTTGTAGAGTGTGGTTAAAAAAATGTCAAGATGCACTATACATTTAAAATCAAACAGAGCTTCATTTGCCCTGTTGTGGCCACCATTTTGGCTTTTTTGATCAGTGGGTAAATTACTCCTAGCAGTTTTAGTAGTAGACTATTCAAATATTGTTCATCAAAATCAAGTTTGCACAACAACAGATAAATTTTAAACAATTAAGTATATTTATTTAATTTAGATTTAATAATTAATTAATTATCCTTGAGAGATGGAATAACTGCATTTAGCTATTTGTTTTTAAAACAAGGTATTGTTAGAGAACAAAATTTAGTGTGAATTCCAGGTTTTACACTCAAATGGAGGTGTATCGGTTGAATCTTATGGCTGAATGACAAATGTGTTTAATAGTATATCAAATTATTTCAGTTGTGACTCCGGAAGCCCTTTATTTACCAATTCATTTAGCCATCTCTATACAAAAAACTTAGTGACCTACTGAATTTAGCCAAAGCAAAACGATTAAGAAAAAACGTTGCCAGGAGACTTCCGGTTCCGGCGGCTACGGCGACAGGCAAGCCTTTGCCTGCTCCCGCTCTCCCGGTGGGCTTCCCCCGCTTCTGGGGGGGCACAGGACGCCCCGGAGAGGTGTCCTGCCGAGGGAACGGCTCGCGGAGGGTCCTGGCGTCGGCGGCGGCTGGCGGGGGCTTCTCCGCTTCGTTCTAGGCACCGGGGAGCAGTCTCGGAGGGCGCCCGTGTGCGCGCGCCTCGCCCCATGCCGATCGGAGAACGCGCTATTGAACGAAGCAGCGGCAATGTGGTG
Organism: Natrix helvetica; assembly: GCF_964273705.1. Taxonomy (NCBI): domain Eukaryota; kingdom Metazoa; phylum Chordata; class Lepidosauria; order Squamata; family Natricidae; genus Natrix; species Natrix helvetica. The sequence continues at coordinate 74,665,100 of NC_138553.1, forward strand.
AGAGGCTTCCCTTCTCCATTCCCTCTATCTTGAATTTATGGACTTTTCAGCATCTTTTTTTAAAAAAAAGTTAAACTTTCGGACTTTTGCTAGAGGTGCGGCTAGAGGGAGGGGGATTTCCCCCCCTCCCTTGGACAAGCGGCTTGAGAAGATTTTGCTTTCGCCCTCAGGGGAAGGAGGAGGGGGGAGAGCCAACTAATGATGCCTCACCCTCATAAAAGTGACTTTCATTGGACTTAGCTCCAGAATCTATGGGTGAACTGAGAACTTTCTGAACTTTTAAAACTTTATTATGCCTCTGAGCCCAAAGCTGGCAGGGCAAGATGGCACACTTCCGTTGTCTTCATGAACTGTGAAACCTGACTCCACCTTTAAAATTCAGGCTTCCGGTCTTTGTCTCCGAGTCACCCAGAGGAATCTCTTGTGGATTGTTCTTTTCTGAACTCTTTGGGGAAAAAATTTTCATCTATTGCTAGACTGACTAAAGAAATCCCCATCTGTTTGGATCCTCTGCCTTCTGGATTCGCCTGCCTGCTCTACCTCTCCAGCTGCCCAGTCTCTATTTTGACTGATTTCCTTGCTTTAAAAACCATGTCTCCAAAAAGACCACCTCCTGGAAAGCCTGGATTTGCTACTTCTGCCCCAACGTCTGCAACGTCTAGCCCAGCTACACAGTCAAAGATAACAGAACTGATGCAACCCAAGACTACAGAGATAGACTTTCAACAAATGCTTCAACAAATTCTACAGGGCCAGGAGGAAATTAAGAAACAGTTAAGGGAAATGAAAGATGAAATTAAACAGAACCAAGCCCAAATCTTTAAGAATTCACAGAGACTGGACCTTGTGGAGGGTGGGGTGGCGGAGGCGAGGGGGGGGGGGTAGAGGCTTTACAGAAGGGGAACAAAGAACTTGACATCCAACAAATGAAAATAGAGTTTGAGAGAATGTCCTTTTATCTTAGATTTCAAAATGTAATAGAAGCAGATGGGGAAAACATAAGGGACATTATGACTAATATTCTAGCTGAATACATACACAAAGATAAACAGCAGATGGAATGGGAGATAGACCTAGCTTATAGAGTGAATTCAGCATATGCCAGAACACATAATGTACCCAGGGAGGTTCACATTAAATTCCTTAGGAAAACCACAAGAGATGAAATTCTGGGTGTGCAAAGGGGGCAAACATTGACATACTGTGACAGGGAGATAACCATTCTAAAGCAGATTCCCAAAAAAATTAGGGAAAAAAGGAAAAATTATTCGCAATTGGCGAATAAATTATACCAGAAGGGGGTGTGGTTTAGATGGTTGATGCCTGAAGGTATGCTGATATTCTGGGAGGAGACAAGAATCAGAATTAATACACCCATAGAGGCACAGGCCTTTATGGAAAAAAATAAAGCCAACCTAGAAAAAACAGAAGACACCACAACGGTCACGCAGGACACGGGAGGGGCCGGAGCTCTGCCAGCGGGGGGTGAAGGGGCAACACCAAGAAAGCTCAGATCACAAAAATAAATAAGAAAATCACAATGTTATAAACAGACCGAAAGTAAAAATGAATTTATAACTAGACTATATATTATAATTATATAAATTGATTGAAAATTATTCTTTCTAGAATTAAGATGCTGACTTTTTATGATTATGTATTAAGATTTGATATTTTGATGTAATCTAGGAGTTTGGAGGGAGGGGGCGTCTGCCGCATTTGCAACTGCCAAAATTTGTAATTCCACCTACCCTTTTCCACATAAATGTTTTTAAAAAAACCAATAAAACTTTTTGAAAAAAAAAAAAAAAAGAAAAAACGTTGCCAGGAATAGCCTATCATTAAGTATAATTCAGTCATATTCAAAGCATTTTAAAATCATGTTTTTTCCTAATGGTTTTGCTTTGGCTAAATTCAATAGGTCACTAAGTTAATTCGTTTTAGAAGATATTCTCCTCCTATTATTTGCACTTCATATATGCTCACTCAGTTACAGCCAAAACAATTTGATTCTTCCATCTTTTTCTTATATACATTTAAAACAAAACTTTCTTTTTATGGAAGTATTTATTTTAATATACTTCTGAACTTTATATTTTGCAAGTTACTCTTGGCATGTTATCTTTCATAGAAAAAAATCAATACAATCATAATTTAGTATATGATCTTAATCTTAGGACATGTTCAAATCTTTGGGGGAAAACATGATAGGGAAACACTTAGGTTTTTAATATAAAGAATGGCAATATTAAGCACTTTCTTTTAAAGGTATTAATGCATAGGTAGAATTCAGCCTTAAGACTTGTAGCTTTTTTAGCTCTTTTTATCTTATGTCATATTACTTGAACATTTATATATGTTATGATAGGTTGTTAAATATCTTTTGTTAATTTATTTATTTATTTATTTCTTAGATTTTTAAACCGCCCCCTCTCCCAAAAAGGGACTAATAAAATAATTTGTTCTGGTTTGGTTTAATGAGAAGAAATTATGGGCATAAAATCATTTTATTTATCAAAAATGATACTTTGAAGGTGTCTTACTACTTTGAAGTATTTAATGAGCAATTTTCAAAGGGAAGGGGTGGCAGATTGAAGACAGCTCTGCAAAAAAGAGAATGTCCACATTTGTGGACATTTATAAATTGCTGATTAAATGCATCATTCATGTACCGTTAATGGCTTATTTCTGGACAACAACAAAGCCAAGAAGGTGGCTTTATTGTGGCAATTTAAAGTTTGATTAAACATGGAAGAGAAGGAGGAGGAGGAAAGGAAGAGGAGGAAGAAGAGGAGGAGGAAGAAAAAGAGGAGGAGGAGAAGGAGAAGGAGAAGAAGCAGTAGCAGTTTGGCTCTTAGGATCCTCTCTGGATAAAAGAGAGAGAAGTGAGATTGCCCAAGCTGTTTCTTCATTATGGTTGATACTCACAAAGAGAATGAAAGGCAGCAGTTTCTGGAGGAGGGGGGGCAGAAACAAGAGACAGGAGAATTCACCAGAATAGGTCTAGCTACAAATAGAGAATTTTCCAACAGCAAAGTTTTAAGTGTCAATAATCCTACTACCATCCCAGTGGTGGGATTCAAATTTTTTTACTACCAGTTCTTTGGACGTGGCTTGGTGGCCGTGATGTGGCTTGGTGGCCATGGCTTGGTGGGTGTGGCAGGGGAAGGATTCTGTAAAATCTTCACTCCCCAATCCAGGGGAAGGTTACTGCAAAATCCCCATTCCCTCCCGATCAGCTGGGACTCGGGAGGCAGAGAATAGATGGGGGCGGGGCCAATCAGAAGTGGTATTTACCTGTTCTCCAACTACTCAAAATGTCCGCTACCGGTTCTCCAGAACTGGTCAGAACCTGCTGAATACCACCTCTGTATCATCCATGTTCAAAATTCTACTTTCCCTTCCAGAAAATATTACAGACAATATCCATGGCTTGCATGATTTGGATTTTTGTAGGTAGAGAGATACATCATGGCAAATATTGGAAATATGATCAACCTGCTTCATCAAAAAGAATTCTGGTAAATTTCCTCAAAAAATATTAGACTATATCCCGCAGAAAAAGAATATACTTCCTATTCCTCAGTCTACACAGCCTATTCAAGAATAGTTTTGTGATGGATTTCCAACTCATTATCAACTAATTTTATATACATAGAAGTTGCAGCTCCTTCATATATAAATTATAACCCATGTATTATGAAATTAAATAAAAGAAGCTCTAGACTAAAGAGGTGGGTGTGTTACGGACTTATAACGTTACAAGAGGATATTGAATTGCCAGCAAAAATTAAAAGATATCTTTCAAATGAACTTAATCTCTGATTACTTTATTTACAAAATAAAAATGAGATTCCAACAAAGCATTTATGAAAACCTTTGTTTATCTCTCTGGCATTCAAGAAAGAAAACTCTAGAGAAATATGAGATATTTGGGATTTAGGAAAAAAACTAAAGCTATTTCTAATCTATGAGATTTAATCGAAGTAAATAACCTCCTAAAATGGTTAAACAATAAATTTTGACGAACGGAAATATTTTGAAAAACTAGTGAGTTAGACAATTGCTGGTTTACCAATTGTAAAAGGAACAGGATAAAAGTACTACTACTATTATTCTGGTGGAACTAGATGTATTCTACAGTTAGGGGCCTGATGGAGCAATTCAAGATTGCTTAGTAAATAGACATCTGATCCAGTGGTGGGATTCAATTTTTTTTACTACTGGTCCTGTGGGCGTGGCTTGGTGGGCGTGGCAGGGGAAGGATACTGTAAAATCCCCATTCCCTCCCGATCAGCTGGGATTTAGGAGGCAGAGAATAGACGGGGGTGGGGCCAGCAAGAGGTGATATTTACTGATTCTCCAAACTACTCAAACTTTCCGCTACCGGTTCTCCAGAACTGGTCAGAACCTGCTGAATACCACCTCTGATCCAGAAGAGACTCAGTACTATTTACAAAATGTATGGACCAAAACAGGAAATGCTTAACAGACCATAACAGAAGACGAAAACAAAGAAGTAATTTAAAAAGCAAAAACCCAAACTAGACGACGTTCAGGATTTGATAGCATCCTGCAGTATACAGGTAGTCCTTAATTTACAATCATTTGTTTAATGACCATTGAACCTTACAACGGCACTGAAAAAAGTGACTTGCAACCATTTTTCACACTTACGACCGTTGCAGCATCCCCATGGCCACATGGTCATAATTCAGACACTTAGCAACTGGTTCATATTTATTTATCCTGGAGTTATGTGACTTGCCTTTTGTAACCTTCTGATAAGCAAAGCCAATGGCGAAGCTGGATTTAGTAAACAATCACCTTACTGACATAATCAGTGTAGTGATTCACTTAACAAGCGTGGCCAGAAAAGTCATAAATATGGGCAAAACCCACTTAACAACTGTCTTAACAACAGAAATTTTGGGCTCAATTTGGGTTGTAAGTTGAGGACTGTACTGCAAGACTTTTAAAGCAATGTTGGTTAAACCAACCCAATAGCAAAACTCTTTTTGTCATGGAGAGAAGCTTTTATCTCCTTGAACCATACCAGGGGTCAGCAACCTTAAACGCTCAAGGAGCCACAAAGGTCTTAACCGGAAGCCCCCCATTCAATTCTGGAGCCGACCGGAAGTCCGGTTCTCCCCCACCATAGAGTCTCCTCCTAGTATGGTGTCCTTTTTCCTCTACCTGTCCTAACTGAAAGCCCTATCAATTGTGGAGCTGACCAAGAAGGGAGGGACAGAGTAGGAGAGGGGGAAGGTGTGGAAAGAGAGAAGAGGAGAAGGAGAGAGCAAGGGGAAGTAGTGAAGAGACAAAGGGCAGAGGGAAGAAAGGAGGTAGGAAGGAGGAGAGAGGTAGAGGAGAAGAGTGGAAGATGAAAGACTATAATAGCAGAAGAGCAAGCAGAAATTGAAGAAGCTTCATGGCAAGAGGAATTGATATATTGTTGAATATTCAAAAAACGTTGGTTAAGATGTAATGGTATACTTTGGATTATATTATATGTATGTTAAAAAAAAAAACTTTTGGCAGAAAAAAAATTGTGGAGCTGACCAGAAAACCCGCCCCTTGCCATAAAGTCTCCTCCTGGCGTGCCATGCTCCCCCACCCCCACCCCAACCAGAAGCTCCTCTTAAAATTGTGGCGCTGACTAGCAATAGGGAACTGCAGCAGAGGGATAAAACGAGCCACAGGCGGCTCCAGAGCCGCAGATTGCCAATCCCTGAACTATACAGAAGAAAGCCTAGAGTTTGTCTAGAGTTGTTCAAATCTATTGCCTTATTGATTGTAGACTACAAGATTTTTTATAACCTTACTTACAAAAAGAATCAATGGTTTTTCTAACCAAATTAATGACCAGATGGATTTGTCCCAAAGAGATACATAATAGACAATAACAGATTTGTTTTGAAAATTATTAATCAAATCAGAAGAAGGCAATTGCATTTGTTTTGATGCAAACAAAGATCTTGATCATTTGGAATGGTCTTTCATGCTTACACTCTAAGATAGTGGCTCTAACGTTTTAACAACGTATTTATAAAGAACAACAAAATGTGGATCATAACGCATGGTAATTTAGCATCAAAATGTACCATAAGGAATATGACAAGACCACGTTGCAATCTCATCCCTTACTCTTATTGGCCTTTGAGCCATTGGCAAATACGCTGCATCAATAAAATATATTTTCAAAAATTAAATTAGCAACACAAGGTACTGACTTGAAATTATATGCCAGTGATATCATACTTACAATTAAGCAGCCTAAGGATTTTCTAGAATTGACAATGCCATACATATAACAGTATAGTTTGCTATCGAAATGTCAAATCAATAAGGATAAAACTGAAATGTTGACAGAGAATTTAACTGAGGAAGAAAATAATAATTGCATCAAATAATGGGGTTGAATATTACTGCTGAAAAGGTTAAATACCTGTTTATTTGACAAAAACATAGTAAAGATGTATTTAAAAATAACTATTCACCGATCTGGAAAAATATAATGGCAAACACATTAAATTGAAGAGAATTAAAACTCACTTGGTACAGAAGAATTGCAGAAGTGAACACTCTTCCAAAGCTAATCTTTTACAATAAATAATAAAAATAAAATAAAAATTGAAAGCAAAGCATTCTATGGCTGGGAGACAGAAGTAACCAATTTTGTAAGGTCTAATAAAAAATGTGGATTAAATTTAAGATACTACAAGATTCGAAAGAATGAGATGGTCTGATAGTCTCAAACTTTACATTTTATTATCAAGCTATCTAATGTGATTATATCGCATTTGGGCTGATTTATCTCCTGTTAGGAAACAGGATATTAAAAAAATGCTTAATAAAAACAAAAGAAAGGAAAAAACATGATAAAATTAGTCTTCGAATTACAACAGTTCACTTAGTGACTAGTCAAAATTACAACGGCGCTGAAAAAAATGACTTATGACCGTTTTTCACACTTACGACCTTTGAGGCATCCCTGTGATCATGTGATCAAAATTCAGATGCTTGGCAACTGACTCATACTTATGACCATTGCTGTTTCATAAGGTCACATGATCACCTTTTGCAACCTTTTGACAAGCAACGGGGATACCCAATTCATTACAACAATCGTGTTATTAACTTATCAACTGTGGTGATTCACTTACCAATTGTGCCAAGAAAGGTTGCAAAATGGGACAAAACTCAGTTAACAAATGATTCACTTAACCACAGAAATGTTGAGCTCAATTATGGTCATAAGTTGAGGATCTTCCTAAGAAAACAGATTAAGTTATGATTTTTCCTGACATTTCCTTATGAACAAGTTAGGTTTTAAGTTTTCGCCATTTCGAGGTCTTGTTCGCCAATGGCTATATTTGGCCCTCTGTTTTTTATTTTTGCTTGAAGACTCAGCTGAATTCTTAAACTAGTTGTCTCACTTGCTTATGAAAGGATTTCTGGCTATGTCTTAAGCACATAAGGAAGAGAAATACGTAATAACACAGGTAATCACAATATGGGATGCAATTGTCAATAGACAAAACGTCATTTATTTTCCAAGTGGCTTCAAAAGAAATTGGTTCTTTGGGACCATGGCATTCAAGACAGACAGAAACAGATGGATAGAAGTTGGCGTATCTCAATCCAATTCTCAATTAATTCAGCAAAGAATTTCATGTAGTATCCAAACTGCTATTCTGATAGTTCTTGACTTGTGACCACAACGGGGACCAGAATTTATGTTGCTAAGCAAAGCAGTTGTTAAGCAAATTTGCCTTTCTCCAATGACTTTGTTTCTTGAAAGCTGGCTTCACAATTGTGTTACTCATTTTAACAACCGCAGCAATCCACTTAACAAATGTGGCAAGAAAACTGCAGCAATCCACTTAACAAATGTGGTAAGAAAAATCGTAAAATGGAGCAAAACTCACTTAACAAATTTCTCCCTTTGTATGTGAGATTTCTCACATACAAAATTTGTGTTGTGTATTTCTCACAACATAAATGTTGAGCTCAGCTGTGGCCCTAAAGTGAGGGCTACCTGTAGTTAGGAGGGCCATGGACGCTAATGGTGGGAGTTCAAAGATTCTAACTCTAGATATCATTTTTAGTAAAGGTAAAAGTTCCCTTGCACATAGGTGCTAATCATTCCCAACTCTAGGGGGTGGTGATCATCTCCATTTCAAAGCTGAAGAGCCAGCGCTGTCCGAAGACGTCTCCGTGGTCATGTGGTCGGCATGACTAAACGCCAAAGGCGCACAGAACGCTGTTACCTTCCCACCAAAGGTGGTCCCTATTTTTCTACTTGCATTTTTACGTGCTTTCGAACTGCTAGGTTGGCAGAAGCTGGGACAAGTAACGGGAGCTCACTCCATTACATGCCACTACGGATTCGAACTGCCGAACCGCCGACATTTCTGATCGACAAGCTCAGCGTCTTAGCCACTGAGCCACCGCATGCCTCTCATTTTTAGTACAAGTAGTGAAAACCCTAAAGCCTAAACAACTGCATTTGGCTTGACTTCAACATTTTCATGTTAAAACAAAACAAAGAAGGCAAGCATTGATCAAACATAGCAGAACATCTTTCCTAATTAGATTCTCTTGCCAGGAGAAAAACACTTTGGTCTTCTTCTTTAATGAACTTCTTTCTTTTTCACTTTGTACCCGATGGAAAGGCTGATAAAAGGGTGTTGGCAGAAACAATGCAGACTATGAAATGACAGGTGGAGGGGGGGGACCCTCCTCAAACAAGGGCTACATCTGCCCTGTTTTATTTCCGCCAAATTTAATTAGAAGGAGAATTCTCAGTTTTAAAAGAGAAGAGATCTCCATTCCGTTTTATTGCATTATATTTAAGTAAAGAGTAAGGTGGCTCGACAAAGCTTGCTTTGATTCCAGCATTAGAAAACCTAAAGTCATGAAAGGAGGCCCATAATATAATATAATAAATATAATAATAAATATAATATAATAAATATAATAATAAATATAATATAATAAATAATATGATAAATATAATATAATATAATATAATATAATATAATATAATATAATATAATATAATATAATATAATATAATATAATATAATATAATATAATATAATATAATATAATCAGCTAGCCATACCCTTACTGGGATTCGAACCTGGACTGTATTACATATTAGTATTACATTATATTACATTATATTATATTATATTATATTATATTATATTATATTATATTATATTATATTATATTATATTATATTATATTAATTATATTATATTATATTACATTACATTACATTACATTACTATACTATATTATATTATATTATTATACTTATTATATTATATATTATATTATTATTATAAAACCTAAAGTCATGAAAGGAGGCCCATAATATAATAAATATAATAAATAATATAATATAATATAATATAATATAATATAATATAATATAATATAATATAATATAATATAATAATAATATAATATAATATAATATAATATAATATAATATAATATAATATAATATAATATAATATAATATAATATAATATAATATAATATAATAATATAATATAATATAATATAATATAATATAATATAATATAATATAATCAGCTAGCCATACCCTTACTGGGATTCGAACCTGGACTGTATTACATATTAGGCAGATGTATTAGCCACTAAGCCACAGGCTCTCCTCCTTATCAGCTGAGCCAGGGAAATAGGTATGTATTTGTGTTACAACCCCTGGTATGCCCAAATATGAGAAGGAACTCAGTACTCCCCCTTTCTGTCTATCGGCTCATGGCAGGAGACCATCCAGGCAGAAAATGGCATATATATATGCCAAAAAACCGAGACACAGAACAGGACAACGGCATCGCCCTCCTCCCTTACATCAAAGGCACCACAGATAAAATCAGCAAAATTCTCCACAAACACAATATCAAGACAGAGGCACCCGCACACACTCCTAAGCATCTGAAAGCAGCTTTTCCTCTGAAACCCACAGTCTGCATAAACCCACAGTTTTTGTATCAGCATCATTTTCATGACAGGCTGCCACAGACAAGCTGGAGTTGTGGGAATACGTATGCTAGTCACACACTTCATCCTCATCAATGTGCTGTAAAAGAAACTGCTCGTTTGTGATTTCCAGCTTTTTACACGGTGGAGTTCTGTCCATAAATATAAAACTATGAAAAGAAAAGCCAACATTTTTCTCCCCTTTCATCAAAATAGCTTTATCATTACTTGGATAATTAAAATGCAAATGGCATGCCATCTCAAAGGTCACTACTACCCTGTTTCCGCCCAAAATAAGACCTCCCCGGATAATAAGCCCTATCGGGCTTTTGAGCGCATGCGCTAAAATAAGCCCTCCCCCGAAAATAAGCCCTCCCCGAAAATTTTGCAACACAGCAGCAGCCATGAGGTGACCACGCTCACCTCCTCCTGCACCTCAAAAATAATAAGAACCCCTCCTCCACAAATCTACAGTGCCCTTTAGAACCGGTTGCAGCTCCCTCCCCCCGCCCGTCCGCACACCATCAAGATGAAGAGCGAGAGGAAGAATTCTGGGAGTTGAAGTCCACAAGTCTTAAAACTGTCAAGTTTGAACATCCCTGGGGTTTTTTTTCTAAAGGGTTAGGGGTGCAAGGGTCTTGTAACTTGACAGCTTTAAGACTTGCACACTTCAGTGCCAGAGTTCCTGAGCCAACATGACTTGAGGAGGAATTCTAAGAGTTGAAGTCCACAAGTCTTAAAGCTGTCATGTTTGAACACCCCTGGGTTTTTTTTCTCTAAAGAGTTAGGGGTGCAAGGGTCTTGTAACTTGACAGCTTTAAGACTTGCGTGTTTCAAATGCCAGAGTTGCTGAGCCAACATTTTGGTTGCTAAGAAAGAGCGTTGCTAAGTGAGTTTCACCAAATTTTACAAGTTGGCCACGCCCACCCGGTCACATGGCTGGCAAGCCACTCCCACCCAGTCACATGGCTGGCAGGCCACTTCCACAAAGCAGGCTACACCTACAGAAGAGGTTCTAAAAAATTTTGAAACCCACCACTGTTCCAGCAGGACTGGGTGTACAAGGCAAAAGCCTTCAGCTCCAGGGTGATGGGATTAAGACATGGCCCTTCAGGACATAATAGGACCATTTAGCAGAAGACACAGAGACCACTGCATTGCAATCTCCTAAGTTTATTGGATCACCCAGCAAACTTCAACCAAACCTGGGAGCTCAGACAAACCTGACCCATGGGAATCTAACAACAGCCAATAGAATACATGTTCTTGCACAGGAACAGGAAGCTCAAGTTCAAAGCCTAAAAGAAGGTATAAAAGCCCCTCATTCTCAACTCCATGTGTTCAGCTGCACTAGAGAACCATGTACTTGGGGTTCTGCTTCAACAATAAACCATCTTTCCAACTACCCTCCATGTTTCCAGTGTCTTTCGCCCAGCTTGGGGCTGAACCAGATGGATATTTCACCCAACAATAGGGAAGGGACACATGCTATTAGGCAGCCTTGCCAGCACTCTCCAAAGACAAGGGTCCTAGGGACATTAGAGGCTTCCACCCAAAAATATGTCTTGCCAGAATCAAGGAAAATGGTTTGATAGGGTCAAACTACTTGCAGGACTGGTTCCCTCCAACTCTTTGCAACTATGGAAGTCTATGTTCAAACCAATCGTGGGTTCCGGATCCTGTTGCAACCAGTATGGTGCGATGGGGCCGGGTGTCCAACACATGCATGTGCGCGGCACCCGCACAGCGCACGCATGCGTACTTACCGCCCATAATGCTCCAGTTGCTCAGTGGAGCATCGCAAAGGTGCCATACGCTCCATGCACATGCGCGGAAGTCCTGATCGGCTCAAATACAGGTAAAGAGGGCAGGCAGGTGGGCCCTCCAGAGCACCGTACTGGAATGGTACTTGGTGCTCCCAGCAGGCACCAGTTCGCCCGTACCGGGGCATACTGGTTGTATCCCACCACTAGTTCAAACACTCATCAGTTACTGATGTTGACTATCAGCTGCTTCCCTCTGGTCCAAAGTTGGCAGAAGTTACCCAGATGCCAGGCATGTCACAGCTGGATTATATTCTAACAGAGGAGAAGATCTTGATTAGGATTGGACTGTGGAATCCTTGGTACTCTCTGAGCTGGGTTGTCTGCTGGCAGACCTTTTATTACCCAACTAGGCAACAAATGTCACACTCAACTGATGATGTTACCTAGGTGGGTGGCTAATACATCTGCCTAATATGTAATACAGCCCAGGTTCAATTCCCAGTAAGGGTATGGCTAGCTGATGAGAGCTAAATAGCTTGAAATAGATCTATACTAGTCTCCCTTTATTTATTTATCAGCACAAATACAATATATATATGTTATATTTGTACTGATAAATAAATATATATACTGTATGTGTATGTATGTATGTATGTATGTATGTATGTGTGTGTGTGTGTGTGTATGTATGTATGTATGTATGTATGTATGTATGTATGTGTGTATGTATATATACCAGGTGAGATCCTGCCGAAACATTGCAAAGACAATCTCAACCTTACACGGGAAAAGATCCCAATACAACAAAACCAGCATGTGTGTGTGTGTGTGTGTGTGTGTGTGTTAGTTACAACCCCTGGTATGCCCAAATATGGGAGGAAGCAGACAGAGAGAGAGAGAGAGAGAGAGAGAGAGAGAGAGAGAGAGAATGGAGCTAATTTAATGCACCCGTTTCCCCCCCACCCCTCAGTCAAATGTCAACTGCTGGCCATCTTATTCCCACAGCAGTTTCATCTCGTATTTCTTGCTTCTGATTTAACATCCCTCCTGCTTTGCCCTTCTGTGGTTGAGACTTAATAGGAATGGCTTGCTTTGACCTTACAGGCATTCCTGTCCTGGAAAACACAGCTCCTCACTTATTTTTCATCATGCTGGTTTGAAGCACTGGAGGTGTAGGGTGAAGGGTGCTGGTTGTCTGAGGGAATAATGTATAGCAGGGGTGTCAAACTAGCATCGTCACAGCATCGTCATTTGACGTATCGTGACTTTTTCCCCGGGTTGTAGGCGTGGCCAGTGTGTGACGCATCCGGCCCGCGGACCAGGAGTTTGACACCCCTGATGTATAGTTTCAATGTAGCCCTTGTTTACCCTGGCTTATCAGACCCACAGGATCTATAATACAACTCCAAAAGGCTTTATATACTGATGAATTAAATATATTTCAAAAAATATTTTAACAGTGCACATTTAAAAGTAAATGCACTTCATATCTTCTGTTAATTCAGAGTGATATTCCTCTGTTCAAGATTCCGACGTGAAAACAAAGATTCTAACATTCTGCTGATCTTTTGCTGATTAAAATCTGTCCCTGTTTTGTTACTTCCTATGTGCAGTTCTAAAAATATTGTGCACAACTCAAGACTGAATGGAAGGATTGATTAATAATTCAATATTTTCAGTTCTCTGAATAGCCATTTCTTCAGCATTCAGGGATTTGACCTCTGTTAATTTAGCTTCCGCTCATTCTCAGTAAACCTATTTTAACTAATTTAGGAGCTTTTAGAAGCATGGCAAGATCTACATGCACAGCTTCAGTTCAAGTGTTTGAACCTTTCATAGTTAAATCTTATTTCTCATACGGTCCAGAATTCTTTCAACGTATTAAGATTTACACGATTTTGGCGATTTTATACATACATACATACATACATACATACATACATACATACTTACTTACTTACTTACATACATACATGCATACATACATATATATTAGGCATACCAGGGGTTGTAACACAAATACATGTATGCATGTATTTGTGTATGTATGTATGTATGTATGTATGTATGTATGTATGTATGTATGTATGTATGTATGTATGTATTTGTGTTACAGGGGTTGTAACACAAATACATACCTATTTCCCTGGCTCAACTGATAAGGAGGAGAGCCTGTGGCTTAGTGGATAAGACTCCTGCCTAATGTATAATACAGCCCAGGTTCAAATCCCAGTAAGGATATGGCTAGCTGATGAGAGCTAATTAGCTCGAAATAGATCTATACTAGTCTCCCTTTATTTATTTATCAGTACAAATACAATATATATATTGGATGGGACCTTGGAGCTGTTCTATTCCAACTTTCTATTCAAGCAGGAGACGCCAGACAAATGCTGTCCAATCTCTTCTTAATATAGACATTTGTAGAAAACCCTAAAACCTGCTTATTCACCTGTTTGAGATACAATATCACTATATTAAAAAGAAAGAAAGCTTAGCTTTTCCAATGAATATAATCACAAGAATAATGTAACTTCTTCCTTTCTTTTTTGTCTTGTCTTTATTCTTTGCAAAGATCTTCGTTTGGAACCCAAAGAATAAGAGTTAAAGAAAACCTATTAGATATAAACTAAAAAGTAATTTAGTGTTTAGGAATTGGGCAAATACAACAGTAAAAAAACATACATATAATGTCTGAATGAGCCACCAATTATCAGCACTACTCAGAGGTGGGTTCCTACCAGTTCAGCCGAGTAGGTAGTAACTCGGCCACTCATGCACCCGAACCGGTTCTATTGTCATCTTTATTTTGGGTTCTGTGCATGTGTAAAACAATCTCCATTGCAGAAATGTACACCCCCCCCCCTTTCTAACATTCTGCGCACATTTTAGGTGTAAATGTGCATGCACACAAATTTTTTTTGCACGCTGAACTGGCAGCAATGCCAGTAGCAACCCACCCTAGCCCTTCTGCATGCAATGCACAAGTGTTTCTCAACTTCAGTAACTTTAAGATGCATGCGCTTCATCTCTCGGAATTCTCCAGTCATGATGGCTGAGGAATTCTGGGAGTTGAAATCCGCTCATCTGAATGTTACTCAGGGTTAAACACTGCCATACCCAGACCAGAGAAGGTGGGGAATCATAGTTCAGTAAAGCATATTCGTCAAAGTCAAGTTTACTGAAGACAGTGACGTGCGGTGAGGTTTATGGCTGGTGAGGCTGGTGACGTCATCAGGAAGGTGGGGAATGGGACCACGTGTGCAGGAGGCTGAGGCTGAGGCTAGAGGAGCCTCCTGTGCCTCCCTCCTGCACACGTGGTCCCATTCCCCACCTTCCTGAGTCAACATGAAGGGGACCGCAAGCCGCGGTCCGCTTCATGTTGACTCAGGAAGGCGGGGAATGGGACCACGTGTGCAGGAGGGAGGCTGAGGCTAGAGGAGCCTCCTGCACCTCCCTCATGCACACGTGGTCCCATTCCCCAAGGCTCCTCAGCACTTTTTCCCTTTTCCCTTTTTTTTTCTTTTCATGATGAGAGCGGTGAGGCTCTGCCTCCCCTGCCTCCCCTGACCGCACGTCCCTGACTGAAGATCACCTGACCTTTTAATTCCATTCACACAATTAATATTCCATTCACACAACTTCAATAGCTGTGCTTTATTCTTCATGAAGAAAGAAAGAGGCCGTTACAGGATTGTCCTGAGTCAAAACCGTTGAGATAGAGGTTACCACAATGAGATCAAAGCTCTGCCTGTGTGTAACACATACTCAAAGTAGGTAGAGCTTCAATTGTCTTGTGGCGGCTGCCATGTTGATGATTTTGACTATATCCTATGGACACCCCAAGGCAATTGGGTTGGGAAGTCTAAGGAAAGAGTGGAAAATGTTTTCTTGCAAAGCAAAATTAAGTAGTAGCCCCTCATTACTTTCTATAATTTAATGTAATCTGGTCCATAACAACAGCACTCAGATTTATATACCGCTTACATAGTGCTTTTATAGCAGGTTATAGAGTCAGCCTATGGGTCCTCATTTTACCGACCTCGGAAGGATGGAAGGCTGAGTCAACCTTGAGCCTGGAGAGATTCGAACTGCCAAACTATCCATACTCACAACTTTTCTGCATTTGTAATGTTTCTTTAAGCTGGTATGTAATAAGTCTAATAAAATAATAGTTTGTGCCCAGTTCAAAATATGGGCATGTTTCTAATTTAACTTTTTGTAACAGGGGAATGAACTGATGATTTATGGATTTGATGATTAGAAAGGGTAGATCATGGAAGAAGGGAATTTTGATGTAACCTAGAAAGAGAGAAGGTAAAATATACATGTACTTATAATTGCTATTAAGAAGATCAGAAGCCACTTTTTATTATTTCTTCATTCTTTTTTCCTGCTTCTCTCTAGCTTTTTCTTTATTTCTTTTCCCTTTTCCTTTATTTTCTCTCTTTCACTTAAAATAAGGGTGGGATTCTACCGGTTCAGACCGGTTCGGACGAACTGGTAGTTCTGAAGTTCAGCTGTGAGCAAACAGGTTCGCTCCCACGAGCAAGTCGGCCCGCCCGCCCCCCCCCCCCCCCCGGTGCGCTTTTTCTACCTTTATCTTCTCAGATGAGTCACGCGGCAGAGTGGATTACTGCACCTCAGCTGTTTTCCTTCCCAGTAATCTGGAAGGTAAGTCTCTAAATTGTGCATGCATACGCAGCATGCATCCTAGAACGCTAAACAAACCCGTTGTTAAACCGATAAGATCCCACCCTTGCTGAAAATTAGTATTATTCTTATTCTTTGGAAAACTAATAAAGTTAAATAAAATACACAAACACAACAAACACACAATGACCCTTTGGAGAAAGAACATTGACTGAACCTAAATAGGCTTTCTATCACTATTAGATTTACTGCAATATAATTTATAATGCAGCTGAATGGCTCACATGTAAAAAAAAGAAAAAAGAACCAATTTAATGAATTAGTCACAATATGATCTACATAGTACTTAAGCTTTTGGGTTACTTGTCACCCAGTTGACTGCAGAATGCATTCTGCACATCGCTACCTTTTTCTTTTACTTCTGAAATTGCATCGTATGTCTCAAATACTTCTCAATTTGGTCAAATTTTAAAAGGCCCCAGAGGAAATAGGTTATTAGAGATGAATTATGAATTAAGAACACATGATGGATATCAAATCTACATAACTCAAGCAAAGCAAACGGGGAAGCTGCTATTAAAATCCTGTGTTTCTGCTCTAGAGGTTTCATATATAGAAAACATCCACCTTTATGAAAACCTATGTCAAACCTCCGTTTAGTTTGACCCTGAACATCCATTTAGGCTTTTCTTAATCTTCTTAACAAGATATATGACTTTCTCAAGATATGTAGATTTTAGCACAGCTCTCTTGTTTCCCTGGGAATTAAATTAATCCTTCCTAAAAGAGAAAAATAGAGCCAGTTTGGTGCAGTGGTTAAAGCACCAGTCTAGAGACTGGGAGTATGGGGATTATTCATTGTAGACCAGGGGTGTCAAACTCAAGGCCCGGCGGCCAGAGTCAGCCGATGGCATGCTGAGATCTGGCCCATGCCCCCCGCCCCCCGAAATAACAAAGGACCAGCCTGTGGTGCCTCTGCCAGCGAAAACAGGCTGGTGAGCTCCGTTTTCGGCTGCCATGGGCTCCTGCAACCCTCTGCCAGTGAAAACAGAGCTCGGGAGGGCCACCCATAGGTTGCAGGAAGCCATCGCAGCCGAAAACAGAGCTCACCAGCCCGATTTTGCTGGCAGAGCGCTCGGGCCACAACAGGCACCCCTGACACGAGTGACATTGAGGTGAACATGCCCACCCCGGCCACACTCACCCTGGTCCCCTGAGATCAAACACAACCCTGATGTGGCCCTCAATGAAATTGAGTTTGACACCCCTGTTGTAGACTATTAACTGGCTGGCGGACTTTGTGGTAGTCTCTCTGTCTTGGCCCTATGAGAAGAAGTCAAGGGCAAAGCAATTTTGAAAAAGTGTACATGGAACAAAAAAACTGTCACCAGCAGTCAATACTGATTTCAATAAATGTTAAAAGCTCTGCTGCTCTTTCAAATTTAAGACTGCTGGCATCCGTTGTAAAGTTTAAAAGAGAGGGGTTTCTAATCAACATTCCCAACAGATCAAGGAGATTAAACACCTGCATCCAATTGGCTTTTTTTTTTTACATTCTGATCTTATCTTCCGCTCCTTTTTCTTTCTTTCTTTCTTTCTTTCTTTCTTTCTTTCTTTCTTTCTTTCTTTCTTTCTTTCATTCATTCATTCATTCATTTCCTTCTGCCCCATTTTCATATCTCCTGGGGGGAAAAAAGTGGGAAACTTGGGTCTTTTGTGCAATGTAGCAAAATTCATTTGAGATTTAATAGGAAAATGTAATCCTCCGCATTGCACAGCTCACATTCCAAATACAGGTAGTCCTCAGAAGTTCGTTACAACAGTTCATTAAGTGTCCGTGTGAAGCAGTGATGGGTTCCGGATCCCGTTGCAACCGGTATGGTGCAACGGGGCCGGGCAGCTCGTGCATGTGTACTTACCACCTGCAACACTCCAGCTGCTCGGCGGAGCGTTGCAAAGGCACCGTGCGCTCCATGCGCATGTGGGAAGTCCCAAAAACTTCAAATACCAGTAAGGAGCGCGGGCGGACGAGCGGGCCCTCCGGAGCACCGTACCAGAATGTACCGGTCGTAACCCACCACTGGTTTGAAGTAACAACGGTCCTGAAAAAAGTGGCTTATGCCCATTTTCCACACTTATGACCATTGCAGCATTCCCATGATCACATGATTTACATTTTGATCCTTGACAACTGGTTCCTATTTATGACCGTTGCAATGTCCCGGGGTCATGTGATCCCTTTTGCAACCTTCTGACAAGCAAAGTCAATGGGAAAGTTAGGCTCCCTTAACGACCATGTTACTAATTTAACAACTGCAGTGATTCATTGAACAAATGTGTCAAGGAAAGTCGTAAAATGGGACAAAACAAATTTCTCACTTAGCAACCAATTCTGGGCTCAATTGTAAATTGAGAAGTACCTTTATTTACAGGCCTGCCTTATTTTTTTATTTCTCTTACGGAGCTTAATCATTTCTGGAGAAAACATGAATATCTTTACTATTAATTCAACGAAGAAGAAATTTTAGATAGGGGTGATGATGGATGCAATTAAATCATGGAAATTGCTCTCCGGCACCAGATCTTTTGCTGAGGTTAAGCGTTTTCTCCCAGGCCAGTGTAAGAGAGAAAGGGTGGAAAATGGAACAACAGCAAAAGTTCCAGCTATTTCTTCCTGGCAGGGGAAAGTGTATCTCCTATTTTTCCCCCTTTTCCTCTTAAGATCTGGCAGAAAGTGAAACTTGTATCACAAGCTGATTCCAATAATACAGGTAGTCCTCAACTTACAACCATTCATTAGCAACCATTTGAAAGTTACAACAGGACTAAAGAGGGACTTACAACCACTCCTCTCACAATCCTAGCAGCATCCCCAAGTCAAATGCTCAGAATTTTGTCATTTGGCAGCTAGTGTCTATTTATGAAAATTGCAGCGTCTCAAAGAGCCTTGGTGGCGCAGTGGTTAGCGTGCAGTACTGCAGGCTATTTCTGCTGATTGCCGGCTGCCTGCAATTTGACAGATGGAATCTCACCAGGCTCAAGGTTGACTCAGCCTTCCATCCTTCCGAGGTGGGTAAAATGAGGACCCGGATTGTTGGGGTCAATATGCTAACTCTGTAAACCGCTTAGAGAGAGCCGTAAAAGCACTCTGAAGCGGTATATAAGTCTAAGTGCTAAGTGTGACAATATTTTATGACCTTCTCAGTTGCTCTTCAACCAACTAAGTCAATGGGTAAATATTTGCTTAGCAGTCACATGATTCATTTAACGGTAGTAATTCGCTTAGCAAAAAAAAGATAGTAAAAATTGAGTGTAACTCAGCCAACCTGCTTAGCGACATAACTGTGGTTGTAAGTCAAAGATGACCTCAAGGGTCCCAAACCCCCAGTATGTGGCCCACTACTGGGCCTTGAGCCATTCGGAACCGGGCCATGGTAATGGGACAGGCACTTGCACAGAACCATACCCTCCTCCTCCTCCCCCGGCTGGCCCGCAAAGCTGGAAAATTTGGGGAACTGAACCAAATGATTCTTTGAACAATACCAGCTCTGCGATGAAGTGAAAGAAAGTCTTCTCGGGGATGAGACATTTAAACCAATTCAGTCTTCCTTTCTGATGATGCATTTTGCAAAAGCACCTAGCTCCTAAGGTTGCATTCTCAGAACATCAAGTATAAATTTAAAGTGACCTCAGCAGAACAATGAGATCAGAGATGCCAGAGAGAAACAATCAGTATTGGGGATGGGGGGGGGGGAGGAAAAAAAACTCCTTTTAGGAATGAACAAAGGAGGTGACTAATAAAACTGAAGTGCTAGAAAGCCTTGCTATTGTGGTCCAGACCATAAAGAAGGAAGTGGAGTAGGTAATGTTGCCCATGTCAATGGTACCAAATGTGCGTAGAATGCCAAAGCAGTAAAAAAAAAAAAAGGATGGCTCCAATTGATGGCAACAATGCGTATGTGAAGACAAAGCTAAGCGGTATGCAAGGACATAAGCAATTCTCTTTCCAAAGCCGTAATAGAGAGGCACACTCTGAAGACAGATAAAACATCTAAAAAAAAAACCCCGGAATTCATTCTGAGATTTTGATGTGGAGATGAATGAACCATTAATCAAGGCCCTCATCATGGAAGGGATGGGTAGGGGGAGAAAGACCTTCTGGTATTTCTACTTTTTAAAATCTATTATCTTAGGAAGCTCTTGGACGGAACAACGGGAGAAACCATGCAAGGACATAGTCCTATCTTGAAAATGATGGGTTTATTATTTTTTTTTCAAAATAAAAAGCAAAACAAAATGTGGAACAGGTTGTTTCAAAGCGTTGGCATCCATATTTTATTTTAGTATACACTTTCACCAGGGGTGAAATCCAGCAGGTTCTGACAGGTTCTGGAGAACCGGTAGCGGAAATTTTGAGTAGTTCGGAGAACCGGTAGTGGAAACTTTGAGTAGTTCAGAGAACCAGCAAATGCCACCTCTGGCTGGCCCCAGATTGGAGTGAGAATGGAGATTTTGCAGTATCCTTCCCCTGCCACGCCCACAGAACCGGTACTAAAAAAGTTTGAATTTCACCAATGCCTTTCGCCCAGTTTGGATTTGTCTGCTTATTTCAAATCTCTCATCTTAAGTCACCCTGGCCAACATGGCGACTAGTCATCCTGAGCATAGAAGGGTAAGGAAATGTCAGCATTAGCACCATATATTTTATAGGTTCCCAATTATTTGGTTCCCAATTGTGAAAGCTATTTTCTTTTCAGATTAGTATTGCCTTTTTCTTCACAAATATTTTGGTTTTACATGTGATCTCGGGGGAGAACCACTTCAGCTTACGTCTACTTCCCCGGAGCATGTAAAATTGACTTGTCAGGGCTCCAAGTAACACCCCTAATGAAAGAAGACTTTCCTCAAAGTTCCATTTTATTAGAGATCTCATATTGGCACCTCTGGGAAAACCCGAATCTGAAAGCTTCCATGTTTTCCCCACCCAAACGAAAGTCCAAGGCCCTGCCCAGAACCCACATGTCAATCACATGGCCCAATCAGGAACCGTCCCAACTGGAGATGCCTCCCAGTCACGCCGCTCCAGGCGCAGGGCAGGATGTCCTTGACTCTCTGAGAAAGGAATGTTATTATGACTATATATCTGCCATACTCCATATCACCCCCAACACTGGAAGTCTTTAAGAAGATGTTGGATAGCCGTTTGTCTGAAACGGTATAAGGTTTCCTGCCTAGGCAGGGGGTTGGACTAGAAGTCCCTTCCAACTCTGCTTTGTAATTCCAGGTTGGTATGTTAGATTAGGAGGAAGAAAAAGAATCCATCCCCAAAGAAAATGGCAAATTGTATTAAATTTATCAAACATTAATCAAGTTTATTAATATGTCCGTGAAGTCAACAGATGACAGGACTGACTTTCTACTGATACTACGGGTAGAAATAAATCCTCTAAGAGAAAAATGTTTGGGAAAATGAGGTGTAGACTCAGCCCCTTTTCCTGAATCTGGATTAAAATTCAGAAAGTAGACCATTCTACCTTGTGTGTGTGTGTCTGTGTGTGTGCGTGCTTTTCAAAAATGCTTTTCTTCACACGATTCAAAAAGAATTACATTTTTAAAGCAGCTTCTAAAGCAGTTTTCCATTCCCCGCTGATTTACACATGGAGAATTCTATCATTACTCTCATTTGCAATATGGAAAAAAAAGGGGGGGTAGAAAGGCACCGATTTTAGTTTTTTAAAAAGCTAAACTCCTCTGGTGCTACATTACAAACTGCCTCTTTACTGGTTCCACAGCTGAGATTCAGTTAGCATCAGAAGGAGGATATTGATTACGCCAGAAAACTCCACACAAACCAAGTTACAATTTGGACAATGGAGAGCAAAGGATTTTCATCTAGTTTTTAATCTCCCTTAGAATGACAGGGAGGGGCCCCCCATTTTTGATGTGCAGTTCATGCACAATGCCTGTAAAAAATGGGGCAGGACTTTTGACTGTGCAGGTCAGCTGCCATCTTGTGAGGCTCCTAATTACGGAAAGTACTACTGTTGTATGTGAAAATAACGAAATAAATGCATATGTGAATGTGTATTTATTTTATACATGTATACAGCCGTAATGATGAATTGCAAATGGCATGCACACATTCCCGTATTCCAGTATTTGAGGGGCTGCTACAAAGAAGAGGAGTTCAACCTATTTTCCAAAGCACCAGAAGGCAAGACAAGAAACAATGGAAGGAAACTAATCAAGGAGAGATGCGACCTGGAATTAAGAAGAAACTGCCTAACAGTGAGAGTGAGTAGAGTAGAGTAGAGTAGAGTAGAGTAGAGTAGAGTAGAGTAGAGTAGAGTGTAGAGAGTAGAGTAGAGTAGAGTAGAGTAGAGTAGAGTAGAGTAGAGTAGAGTAGAACAGAACAGAACAGAACAGAACAGAATAGCAGAATTGGAAGGGACCTTGGTGGTCTTCTAGTCCAACCCCCTGCTTAGGCAGGAAACCCTATATCATTTCAGACAAATTACAATTAACAAAGAACAATTAATCAGTGGAATAGCTTGCCTTCAGAAGTTGTGGGTGCTTCATCCCTGAAGGTTTTTAAGAACAGACTGAACAACCACTTGTCTGAAATGGAATTGGGTCTCCTGCTTGAGCAATTGGGTTAGACTAGAAGACCTCCAAGGTCCCTTCCAGCTCCTGTTCTGTTCTGTCCTAGTCCATTCCATTCCATTCTATTCCATTCCATCCTACATTGGAATATCTGTTTCTGTTAATAAAAAAATTATCCTGGATTTGATTCCACAATTTCAATAAATAGGGGACTTAAATATACTGCTTTAAATAAGTATGCATAGTTTTGCTACTTTGGTGCTTTTTGTATTTGAAACTAGGGATTGCCCCTAATTCTATTTACCTCTAATGTCAAACCAGGAGGATTAGATGTGTGTATTTCAAATATACCAGCTACACACTCAGCTTGATGCTCTGGAGGCTTCTTCCGTTGCTTGCTATAAGATTAACTCATTACATTAACTAATGGTGTGTACATAAAAACCTCTTCATAGTTACACAAAATCTATATCCAATGAACATGTAACCCTAGCAAAGAGTCAGGTGGGAGAAACATCCCTCCAGCACTAAATGAAGAGGAAAAATGCATCCATTCTCTCAGCAGATTGGTTTGGCAAAATCTCTCTGTTTTTCTCAAAAGTTGGTTACTTGGACCATTTGACAGGAGAGAAAAGCCTGAAGAGAATCACAGAAGAGAAGAATTGGCAGCAGGAGAGGTCAAAAGAGTCACAATGGCGACTGTGACTGCATGATCAAAGCTTCACCCGTTTACTGTGGCCTCCATCTTGAGTGGTTTTTTAAAAATTTCCCGCCTCTGAGTGGAAGGGACTTTGGAAACACTGAATGCTAGACCAGTGCAGGAAACCTGAAGGAATAGCAATAGCACTTAAGATTTATATACAACTTCACAGTGTTTTACAGCCCTCTCTAAGCTGTTCACAGTGTCAGCCTATTGCCCCCAACAATCTGGGTCCTCATTTTACTGACCTCAGAAGGATGGAAGTCTGAGCCAACCTTCAGCTGGTGAGACTCGAACTGCCAAATTGCAGGCAGCCGGCAGTCAGCAGAAGTAGCCTGCAGGACTCCAGTCTAACTACTGCGCCACTGTGGCTCATAGGAATAAATGGTGATTGCAGGAAATGCATCATAACAAGGAGTATTTTAGCAAACCATTATGTGTCAGATCCATTCTGAAGAACTGTTATGTGATTCCTGACTGCATTGCATCAAAAAACTGCAAAACTGCACTACTAGGAATATATTTTAAGAAGGTACTTGGTTGATACCTAGGATGCTGGCAGCAACCCGTATCAACCATTAATACCAGTCAGTGGTATTTGTGACACATCTTTAAATGTTCACTTGACTGAGTTTCATGTTTAATGAATAAAGTTGTTAGTAATAATAGTAGTAGTAATAATAATAATAATAATAATAATAATAATAATAATAATAATAATAATAACAATAATTTTATAAGATACAAAAAGAATTTTATGAGATACATCAGCAAATTGCAGCTTCCTGCAATAACAGCAGCGGAACTGCAAAAAACTGCGCTACTCGGAACATCTTCCATTTTAAGTAGGTCCTTGGTTGATACCTAGGACGCTGGCAGCAAACCGTATCAACCATTAGCACCAGTCACTGGTATTTGTGATGAATTTTTGAATGTTCAGTTGGCTGAGTTTCATGTTTAATGAATAAAGTTAATAATAATAATAATAATAATAATAATAATAATAATAATAATAATAATAATAATTCCAAAAGCTAACTTGGAACTGGTTAAGATCAGGAGCATTGAAAAAGAAAACAGAAGGCTTTATTTTGGCAGCTCAAGAACAAGCCTTAACCACAAACTACATGAAGGCAAAAATTCAACATGTTACTACCAACAGCAAATGTCGCCTCTGTAATGAGAAAGACAAGACAGTTGACCACTTGATCAGTGGGTGCAGCAAAATTCCACAAACTGACTACCTACAATGCCATGACCGCGTTGCTAAGATCATTCACTGGAAATTTTACCTAAAGTTTGGATTTGAGTACAGCAAAAACCACTGGGACCATCAGGTTGAGAAGGTTTTAGAGAAGGAGAAAGTCAAGATCTTGTGGGACTTCAGAATCCAGACTGACAGGCACTTGGCCCACAACACACCTGACATAACAATAGTTGAAAAGAAAAAAGTATGGTTCATTGACATTGCAATACCTGGAGATGCACCAATTGAAGATAAATAGCAAGAAAAAAATCACAAAATACCGGGACTTGCAAATTGAAGTTGAGCAACTGTGGAAAAAGAAATCGTGTCTTGTCCCGATTGTAATTGGAGCCCTTGGAGCAATACCTAAAGGGCTACCTCGCTATTTGGAAATTTTAAATTTATCAGATTTGAACATTCTGATTCTACAAAAAACCGCCCTACTTGGAACAACTTATATCCTCTGACGTTACCTTAACAGTTCCTAGGTCCTTGATTAGGACTCAAGCTGTTAGGCTACCAACCAGCCCCAAAGTCTGTGAATCTCACCAAAGATTAACCACATAATAATAATATAGAAAAACCTGTACGAAAACACTTTTCTGGTGCTGCTAAGACTTTGATATACTGTAGATGAAGTCCCCAAACATACATATCTATATCTATATCATCTATATCTATAACATTTCTCTCTCTCTCTCTCTCTCTCTCTCTCTCTCTCTCTCTCTCTCTCTCTCTCTCTCTCTCTCTCTCTCTCTCTCTCCCCTTCCCATTCCAACTTCTGTTCTTTGCTACGTACAATGTAGAACTGCCATCCAGTGAATTTGCAAAGGCATTTGGTGAAAAAAGTAGAACTTAGTAATCAATGTGTTAATTAAAAGGCCTCACATTGAGTGGCTTCAAAAAGAAGGAAACAACTCAAGGCCATTTTTTTTTTGTCGAGACCAATGGTCTTTTCCTTTAGATGTTGCAGAAAATGAAAGTGGATGAAAGAATCCATGTAGCACGTCAATAATGTATTCTTCCTAAAACAATGTATGCCTTAATTATTGGCGATAACTATGAAATATCTGCATATTTCAGATACAAATCCACTTTAGTTTTGGTTTCTAGCTAAAGGTTACTGTGCCCTAATGTTCGCTCACAGCATGCCACAGAAGTATTTGAACATCAAAGCATCTATATAGTGAATAGAATGTGCAGACCATAAATTCTTTCATATAAGGAATGAACAGTAAAGGACCCTCAGGGGGCATCAAAATGCGAACCACAACCACACAATCAAAGCCCCTGCCCTTGTTTACATATTTTGCATGCAACTCATGTTTAGAAAGGGGCAGAGTTAAAATGAAGACACTATCTTCATTTTCTTTGTATCTCCCACCCTTCCCATGATGCCTCTGAAAGAATATTATTCAGAACATATAAGTAAATATAAGATAAGGGGTTTTTTGTGGGGGGGTTTGTTTAATTCAAATTATCTAAATGGCAGACTAAACACTTGAATAAAACCATGCATTGCAGAACTGTGAAAAATATGTAAGACGAAACAAATAAAATAAAGGCAATAACCAAGAGTGAAAATAACATTTTTCAAAATATCACCGTGCGATTAACAGATCGTTAAAAGATCTGGGGGAAATTTAATGCCTTTATCTGGAATAAAAAAAAATATCATTAAAATAGCACCGGTTTGGTTGGTGTCCCTTAATCAGCAAATTACACCCAGGTAATTTAAATCTACGCAGAAGGGGTATTCAGCAATTTCCGACCAGTTCTGGAGAACCGGTAGTGGAAATTTTGAGTAGTTCAGAGAACCGGTAAATACCACCTCTGACTGGCCACGCCCCCATTTATTCTCTGCCTCCCGAGTCCCATCTGATTGGGAGGGAATGGGGATTTTGCAGTAACTTTCTCCTGGAGTGGGGAGGGAATGGAGATTTTACAGCATCCTTCCCCTGCCATGCCCACCAAGCCACGCCCACAGAACCGGTAGTAAAAAATGAGAATCCCACCACTGCTACACTCCAAAAAGTCATTTTACTCAGAGATACTTCATCAATGTTAAGTATGAAATAAATATCCATTGAGTTCAGAATTATATTCTGGTAAATCTGATTCGGTGTTGCAGAACATCTGGAAGCTTCCATTGGTCCAGAATGCAGTGACATTCTGCCTATTATTATGCCCATGTTATTCCTTTGCCCCAAAATCTCACTGGCTCCCAAATTTCTTCAAGGTGCTGCAGTTAGCCATAGCTCCTTACGTGGCATAGGACTAAAATATCTGATGGACCAAGATATCTGATGGAACACAGATCATAGTCCTTGACTTACAATTGGCCATTTAGTGAATGTTCAAGATTATAAGCTACTTGAAAAAAAGGGGATTTATGACCTGACTTCAAAATTCTAGTGGTCACCCTTTTTCCCCAGGGTCGTAGGACTACATTTGACAATTGACCCACATTTACAGTTGTTTACAGTGCCCTGGAGTCATAGAACGGCATTTTATGGCAGTTTTGCTGACAAATGGTACTTATTGACTCATTTTATGACTATTACAACTATAATGGACAAGATCCATTATGGTTTTAACTTGGGGACTACAATTATCACCATTTGTACCTGCCCCATTAGATCAGGAGGAAGGGACATGCTCTGGATCCTGTCAATCAGCCTTTTCTGTAGCTGCCCGCACACTCTGGAACAATCCCCCTTCCTCCTCACTCAAGAGTTCTTCTGGCCCAAACTCTGCTCCCCTTTCATAGAACCTTGAAGACCTGTCTGTTTTCCCACTCATGGCCGTCAGAAGAGCAACTGAGCAGTGGTGGGATTCAATTTTTTTTACTACCGGTTCTGTGGGCATGGCTTGGCGGGTATGGCAGGGGAAGGATTCTGCAAAATCCCCGTTCCCTCCCCACCCCACTAACCTGCTTTCCAGGCAACAGAAGAAGACCTAGCTGATCAGCTGGGACTTGGGAGGCAGAGAATAGATGGGGCGGGGCCAGCCAGAGGTGGTATTTGCCGGTTCTCTGAACTACTCAAAATTTCTGCTACCAGTTTGCCAGAACTGGTCACAACTGGCTGAATATCACCTCTGCAACTGAGCCTGTGCTGCTGGTAAATAGTGTTTGGGGAAGCCACTTGGTGTTAATTGGTTAGATATAATAGTTTTATATTTATGTTCTATTTACTGTATATTGAATTTTTAACTGTCTAGAATCATACTTGTGAGGTGGGTGGCCAAATAAATCAATGTAAATATATCAATTAATAAATCTAACTATAGATTGATCATTCTTTTGACCTGTCTCATTGGAAATCACAAATCAATATTTCTAATGATATCAGTTGCCACCGTTGAAAGAAAAGTAATTGCAAAGTGATATACAGACAAAGCGCTTATTCAAATATAAAAATCCACAAATATTTATCATGAAAATGCATTTTAAAAGGGTCTCTGTAATTACTGTTAAATTACTGTGCACATTTTAACCGCCATTCAGTGCAGGCTCTCTCTTATTCTTCTAGAGGAAAAGAGCCAGGGGTCCCTGCAGGAAAGAGATTTATTTATTTGTCATATTTATATGACCGCCCATCTCACGATCATATAACTCTGGGAGGCATATACATACATACAATAGCAGAGTTGGAAGGGACCTTGGAGGTCTTCTAGTCCAACCCCCTGTCTAGGCAGGAAACCCTATACCGTTTCAGACAAATGGCTACCCAACATCTTCTTAAAGACTTCTAGTGTTGGGGCATTCACAACTTCTGGAGGCAAGCTGTTCCACTGATTAATTGTTCTAACAGTCAGGAAATTTCTCCTCAGTTCTAAGTTGCTTCTCTCCTTGATTAGTTTCCACCCATTGCTTCTTGTTCTACCCTCAGGTGCCTTGGAGAATAGTTTGACTCCCTCTTCTTTGTGGCAACCCCTGAGATATTGGAACAATGCTATCATGTCTCCCCTAGTCCTTCTTTCTCTTAAGCTAAACATACCCAGTTCCTGCAACCGTTCTTCATATGTTTTAGTCTCCAGTCCCCTAATCATCTTTGTTGCTCTTCTCTGCACTCTTTCTAGAGTCTCCACATCTTTTTTACATCGTGGCGACCAGAACTGGATGCAGTATTCCAAGTGTGGCCTTACCAAGGCATTATAAAGTGGTATTAACACTTCACGTGATCTTGATTCTATCCCTCTGTTGATGCAGCCTAGGACTGTGTTGGCTTTTTTGGCAGCTGCTGCACACTGCTGGCTCCCATTTAAATGGTTGTCCACTAGGACTCCAAGATCCCTTTCACAGTTACTACTACTGAGCAAGGTACCACCTATACTGTACCTGTGCATTCCATTTTTGTTGCCTAAATGTAGAACCTTACTCTTTTCACCATTGAATTTCATTTTATTAGATAGTGCCCAATGTTCAAGTTTGTCAAGATCCTTCTGTATCTTAAGCCTATCTATCCCTTGGTTCAGGCAACTCCCAAAACATCCCAGTATAATTACAATATCTGGTACTTTTACACCCTAATTATGTGTTCTGACCCAGGCTTCCTTAAAAAGTAAGAAGCAAAGTCTTGGTCCCGGCAAAACCCTTTTTATTTACACGACTATGAATTCTTTTCATTCACAGTCAGCAAGGCTTAGCACAAACAGTCCTTCAGAGGAATGTTTACCAACATGAACTTTATCTCATTTGGAGAGCTGCCAAATAATTAGGTTCCAAAAGCAGGGCAAGGCAAAACTTGGTACAGAGTCTCTTATAATCACAAACAGAACTTTCCACTCTTGAAACGATTGAATGAACAAATTGTTTCCTGCAAAAGCTCCTAATTCACCCTGCTTTCTTACTTGTTGTTATCTTTTGGCAGTTCTATGCATGCGCACACTAGGAACAGGCTCCAGCTGTTCCTCTGCCTCACTGCTGTCTAGCTCCCTCTCTGCCTCCAATGCAGAGCCCCCGTCTGAGCTTTCCTCAGCCCTTAGGACTGGCCCATGTTCCTCCCCAACATTCTCACTGTACGACTCTGCTGCCAGCTCTGCTGGCCACCGGCAGGCCAAAATCCACAAACAGAGGCATCAATTAAGCCATAAAACCACTGTAAAATCTCCTCTGATAACTACTTTGCATCAGTCCATGAGGCTCATTAATTCTCTATTGCCACTAATGCAAAATCCTTAGAAGGGTCTCATTTTAAATATTTGGTGTGGCTGGTGGTATCAGAGGGCTATGTAAGATTAAAGCTTCTCTGGAATTTCATGGGGGGGGGGGAGAGAAACCCTGTTATCAATTAGTTTTCCTCTTCCCTCTCTACTAGTTCTCCATTTGTCTTATGCCTCTCTAAGCCAGAAACCAGTATTTTTATTTTTAACATTTTGTGCAGCGTATTATTGATATTGTTGATAACCCTAGGTTGCCTAGATATTTATTTATAGGGGGAAAATGTCCGGACCAAAGTAATTTCTAATGTTGGATTTTCCCCCTTACCAGAGGGAGCGCCCTTGGGGAGTACTGTGAAGCCGTTATCATGGCAACTCCACTGCGCTGCACAGTAGAAGCTATTTTACGGCAGTACAGGAGAAGCCATTTTAAGACACAACAGGCTGTATCTTAACAGAACACAGACCCCAAGCGGTGTTAGGGGTGTCTTACCCACACAGTATTTTTTTTTTCCAGAGAGTAAGTCATGTGTGTACCAAGTTTGGTTGAAATTGCTCGAGGCGTTCCAGAGTTATGTTGGAACATACACACAGAGAGAGTGATAGATAGATAGATAGATAGATAGATAGATAGATAGATAGATAGATAGATAGATAGATAGATAGATAGATAGATAGATAGATAGATAGATAAAACACCTCTTGCATTAGAAGAGCAGGTTGTTCACACCATGTCTTCACAGGCATTAATCAAAGGTCTGTCCACGACAGATGGCATAGGTTCTTGACAGATGTAGGGTTTTTGATACTAACCTTTAATATACGGCGTGTCTTGCTGTTTCTATCCTGGTGCTTAACTAAACTTACAAGAAGAACATTTATCAAAGAATGTGTGTAGTAGAGCAACAAAGAGACTAAGCTATGAACCATGAAGTTCCAGTTGAACTCCAGCTTCTGCTCTTAACTCACTTGGTGCCATGGGGCAACCTGCAGTGTCAAATTTCATCCCCATTCCCATCTGTAATCCAGAAATAATAATATTCTTCCTACAGATCTATTGAAAACGTCACTAGAAAGCAAGATCACTGGGAAGTGTTTCAAAATGCATCGTATTATTTATTTTATTTTTATTGATTTTCTATTAAATACATTTCTTAGTGCTTAATAAAGATTGTGTGTCTGGGTATTTAATTTGCTTAACAATACAAATTACATTCTTAATCTTCACCCCTTTTTTCCAAACCATTGTTGAAATAGATTCTACATCTGTTTAATTTTCAATGTCAATCTATCAATTTCTGTACAGTCTAGTATTTTCTTGACTATTTCTTCACCTCACAGTATATCTTTATTTTTCCAATACTGTGCGAAAATAATCCTCACTGCTGTTAAGACATGCAGCATTAAATACACATCAAGATTTTCTGATATTATACCTAACAAAAACAATTCAGGTTTAAAATCTACATGTTTCCCTATCATCTTTTCTAACTACCTGTGTATCTTTGCCCAATTTTTTTTGCTTTGATACAAGTCCACCACAAATGATAAAATGTGCCCATTTTTGGTTACATTTCCAACATTTGCTAGACATATTTTTAAACATTTTAGATAATCAAGCAGGTGGTAGAAAAATGCATCATATTATTAGGGAGTTTTATGTTTCTTCAGTTCCCCTTCCAGAATTCAAATTGAAGATTGATCTTAAGGCCCAATATTAACAAAAAATGTTACAAAGGAAGGTTTGCCTTCATTTAATTGTTTTTTCACAATTGACCTCTGCGTTTCAACTTCATGTATAAAATCCCACAAAACAATAGTTTAAGAAATTTTTATAGCCAGGCACAAAGATACAAGGCTAAACTCATGAAGGAGGAATGGATGAAGATGGATAACTTGGCAGAAATGACAAAAATTGACTTGCTTGCTTAAAGAGGTATAATCGTTTTTTTACAAAAAAAACTGGAGACCCTTTTCTTTATGGACTTTCTGCTGAAAATGGATAAAAATTAATCACTGATTTGGGGAGTTATTGATTCCAAGGGTTTGTTTACGGGAAGATGAGAATTATGACACGCAATATGGAAAGCTGGAGATTGTGAATGCTCTGTTTGTAACTGCTGCAAAGAAGTTAAGAAGTTGCTCCTTTAGATACCTTTTTTGTTACCTTTCACTTTTCCTTTTACTCTTTTACATTTTATTTCATTTCCTACATTTCATTTATGCTTCTCTGGATATTTTAAACTTATATAAAGGTAAAATCAGTGTTTTAAAAAAAAAAGAAATTTGAAAATTGTATGCACAAAACGATGTTTAGTTTTTCTGAAATTATGCCATCCAAGTTATCCAATAATTCCCTCAACACTGTCAAACTATTCACTAAGGCTGCATTACTATTACTATTAATCTTCTCATCATTCCTATCACTCATCTCCTCCTGCTTGTGACTACATGACTGTAACTTTGTTGCTTGAATCCTTACGATTTATATGATTGTTTCCTAGTATGATTTGATTGCTTATTTGTACCCTATGACTATCATTAAGTGCTGTACCTTATGATTCTTGATGAATGTATATTGTCTTTTTATGTACACTGAGAACATCTGCACCAAAGACAAATTCCTTGTGTGCCCAATTACACTTGGCCAATAAAGAATTCTGATTCTGATTATCATGTCACCAATATTTGTTCTTAAGATAACCACTGCTCGTAAACTAATATAAAGAAGACAACACATTTGAACTGTCACATTACAATAGTTCTCAACTTACTAGGGTATTTGAGCCTGGAATTTGAGCCAAAAGCTGTGGTAGATGACTTAAGACCTGGTGATTAACCACGACACCACAAGACCATGCCGGATTTCACAATCTTTTTCGAGTCAGTTGTTAAGCGAACGTTGCGGTTGTTAAATGAACACATTTTCACCAATGGGCATTGAAAACACTGAAAAGATCGAAAATTGTGGTCACGCAACCACAGGATGCTGCAAATGAGATTGCTAAGTGCCCAAAATGCAATCACAGGCCTACACTACAGTAGCATGTGCAGCCACCCTAGCTTCAAAAATAGGTAGTAAGTAACTCAGGGTACATTTGTTGTAATTTCAAACTCTTACCAAGTGGCCAGTCATTAAACAAGGATTACCTGTAATTAAAAATGTTTCTTAGAGGACAGCTCTTTCTTTAAAGGTAAAGGTAAAGGTTCTCCTCTCACATATGTGCTAGTTATTCCCGACTCTAGGGGATGGTGCTCATCTCCATTTCAAAGCCCAAGAGCCAGCGCTATCCGAAGACATCTCCATGGTCATGTGATTGCTGTTACCTTCCCACCAAAGTGGTTCCTACTTGCATTTTTTACATGCTTTCAAACTGCTAGGTTGGCAGAAGCTGGGACAAGTAACGGGAGCTCACTCCGTTAGGTGGCGCTAGGGATTTGAACCACCAAACTGCTGACCTTTCTGATCGACAAGCTCAGCGTCTGAGCCACTGAGCCACAGTGTCCCTCTTTCTTTAAGACCTTAATTCAAGTTTGACTCTTAGGGATTTCATGGATCCAGTCACATAGATTTTCGGGCAATAGTTTGTCAGTGATTATCCGTGGTGCTAGATTTCCCATTCTACCCTACAGTTATGGTTTGTCGGCCTGCTTCACACGTAAAGTACAACTCAGGTTTGATCCTGCTTTCAGAATCAACCAGCGCTAGCTAGTTTTTTCCACCTAGCTGAGCAGGCAATAATTAGATCTTTATATTGGGTCTTTCAGAGGTGCACATTTGTAGGCCAGTCTTTAGCCTTCTGAGGTTAGATAATTTTAGAAGCATACTATTCTCACCCATTTCAAAGTGATGTTAACAAGGGGTTATACCTTAGCCCAATGATGTGGGGTGCTACTTTGACCCGTACGACCTGTGGGCAAATTCTAAGGTGGTCTCTATATCTATTTATAATGATGATAGAGATTTGCTTGATACAGACTGAAGAGAATACTTCTACCTTAGGATTGAACTATGGAGACCCCACAGTTTTATTTGAGTCTGTCTTTATATATAGCACAGAAATAGAAATTTTTGCCAATTTCCTTCTGATTTGACACACTGATTACAGTTGCAATAGCCTGCCATGCGAGGACTTGGGGTCACATCTTGTCTGTGCCATCTAGTAATTCTTTGGTATCTACTCCCTACTGAGTTTAAGCTCTTTGATGGGGCATTGTTGTCCTAGGCTGTTTTTTAATAACGTGTTTTATTGTAAGCCACTGACAGACTTCAGTAATCTATGATATAATAGCAACAAATTAACAGAATGATAAAATCATCAGAGTAGAAATAAATGTCAATGCACTCATCTCAATGAATATTTATCATTGTATTATGCAAATAGAGAGAGCACGTACACTGAATATTAGTATTACACTACAATATTTCCAGAGGCACGAAAATTCTGAATTTTATTATATTTGGTATCAAAGACACTCCAATTACCTGCAAAAAATTGAAAATGTATATCTCACTTGTAGATTAAAAAATCAGAGAATACCTCAAAGCAAACATTCCCAACCCAGATGCCCACAGAATTCACTGCAATGACCATACTGGCTGAGGAATTCTGGAAATTCACATACAGCATGGGTGTCAAACTCAAGGCCTGTGGGCCACATCCAGGCCGCGATGTGGTCAAATTTGGACCGTGGGGTCATCCTGGAAAATGTAAGAGTCTGTGTCACTTTGGCCCAGTCTACCCAATGTGGCTTCGGCCTAGTCTACCTAATGCAGCTTCGGCCCGGTCTACCCAGTGCGAAGAGGGAACATGCCAGGAGTTTGGGGAGTGATGTCAAGCTGGCCATGCCCACCCAGTCAGCCACGCCACCCAGTCGGCCTTGCCCCCCCCCCCAGCCCTCCAAGGTCAACAACAGCCCTGATGCGGCCCTCGATGAAATTGAGTTTGACACCCCTGAGATAGAGGGAAGCAAACGGGATAAGCGATGCCATATTCATC
Source organism: Natrix helvetica (assembly GCF_964273705.1). NCBI lineage: Eukaryota > Metazoa > Chordata > Lepidosauria > Squamata > Natricidae > Natrix > Natrix helvetica. Next base: position 74,700,254 of record NC_138553.1, read on the forward strand.
ATGACATCATGCAATTACTTGCACTATAACATCCTAGTGTCTGTGGTGTCACTCTGGCTTGTCATAGAGACCTATTCCTGCAATGAATGCTGTAGCTGGCCGAAGCAATGGAACTGAAACAGTCCCTCCACCGCATGGACTTAACCAAGCATCCACCCTAATCTAAAGGGGGAATATAACCAGGTAGATTCAGAGGCTGTCAATCTCATCAATCTTGTTATCTAACACAGGAAGGATGATGAGGATGGCTATGAAAGAAAAACATCTGATTTCCTGGGAAGGTTCTTCCACTTCGTTTACTAATACAGGAAGTCCACTTGAAATGAAATGTATGGTACACTGAAACTCTGGCGTGATTTTAGGCATGCACCCAAACAACATAAATAATAAAAGTTATTATGCCTCAATAGCTATCCGGTTTGACACAGCAACCGAACAGGTACAGATTCCAGTAGATAGCTAGGACTCCAGAAAAAAATCAGTCACAACCAGCCTGCCTTCCATTGAGGATCTGCACACTGCACGAGTCAAAAAGAGGGCTGAGAAAATATCTACAGAACCTTCACACCCTGGACATAATCTGTTTCAATTTTTCCCCTCAGGATGCTGCTATAGAGCACTGCATGCCCAAACAATCAGTCATAAAAATAGTTTTCCCCCCACCCCACCCCGGATGCCATCATTCTGCTGAACACTTAATTCCCATAGGACTGTCTCTTTTCTCACCTTTTCTCATCTTTCCTACTGTCTTCTTCTGTTTGGTTCTTATGACTTATCAATAGTTTTGTAACTTATGATTAATGATTGTAACTATGATTATAACCTACGATCTATTACTTGCTCTTTATATGTATGTACACCTTGAGTTTGTGCACCGGAGACAAATTATTTGTGTGTCTAATCACATTTGGCCAATAAAGAATTCTATTCTATTCTATTCTACTCTACTCTACTCTACTCTACTCTCTAATCTAAATTCTTATTCTATTCTCTAATCTAAATTTTTATTCTATTCTATTCAATATTCTCATCTAAATTCTTATTCTATTCTCTAATCTAAATTCTTATTCTATTCTATTCAATATTCTCATCTAAATTCTATTCTCTAATCTAAATTCTTATTCTATTCTATTCAATATTCTAATCTAAATTCTTATTCTATTCTGTGCTATGTCATGCCATGCCATTCTATTCTACTATTATTCTCTCCTCTCCTCTCCTAATAAATGATAGGACTTTCAGGGAGAGATTCATTTTCCAGTAGCTGCTGATGTTCAAAGCCTATTTTAAAACAACTGCATGACCGGTATGGGAGAGAGGATCAACGTCCGATGGCCTTGTCATTTTTCTTCTTCGGAACACAGCCAGTATTGTACAATCAGATTAGCAAAATATACCACCCTTCAATGTAAGGGCTTTGCTATAAGTTATATATTCAGCCTTGTATAATAGTCTCCTGGATGAATTATTAAGATGGAATGCATTGTTAAGTAGCCGTCCCTAACTTAAATAAATTCTGCCAGCCATGCGCAGTGGCACATAAAGATGGTAATAAACTTTTGGAGGGTGCATTAATAGGAAGGATGACAACCAGAGTGCAGGCCCCCAAGTCACAGCTGATTAGCTACCATGCAGACCTGCTTCCAGAAGGAGCTGGAACAAAAGGATATTGTCAGTATATATTATGTTTTGGAGGCAGAACCAAGGATGTCCACCAAAAGTCCAGATGGACATGAAGCAGTGGTGGGATTCAAATAATTTAACAACCGGTTCTCTGCCTTAATGATTTCTTCCAACAACCAGTTCACCAAACTGCTCAGAAAGTTAACAACCAGTTCTCCCGAAGTGGTGCGAACTGGCTGAATCCCACCACTGACATGAAGGTACGACTCAAGTGCCATCTATTCCTTAGCTCTGTCGCAATGCCATAAGAAACAGGTGGATCATTCTATCATGGCCATCATCTTGATACCAAATCCTAAGGAGAGACCAAGAGTTCATCTGGTCAAACAGAATCAGCTCAGTTCTATAACACGTCAGATCAGTGGTGCAGTCCTCTCCTCGTCGCTACCGGTACGCTGTGTACGGGGCCGGGAGTCCGGTCGTGCATGCACGTTGCACAAGCATGTGCACTCCAATGCCCCTGCGACACCCAGCTGCTTGTCAGAGGTCACACAGGCGCTGCACACTGTGTGCGCGTGCACAATTGGTCAGTTGCTTTAAAAACAGGTATGGAACGCGGGCGGGTGAGTGAGCCAAACAAACCACTGTATTGGTATGGTGGCCGCTGCTCCTGGCTACTACCAGTATGGCCGTACCAGGCCGTACCGGCTGGAACCCACCACTGCTTCAGATATATCTTCTGGCTGAAATCAGCAGTATAGGTAGTCCTCAATCTACAACCAGAATTGATCCCGAAATTTCTTCTTTAAAAAAATTATTGATTTTTTATTAATTACATTTCTTAGTGCTTAATAAACATTGTGTTGTCTGGGTATTTAATTTGCTTAACTATACTGAATATATTCTTAATGTCCACCCCTTTATTTTCAACCACTGGTAAAATAGATTCCATATATGATAGTATTCTGATTCATCCTTCTGCTTGATTTTCAATCTCAATCTATCCATTTCTGCACAGTTTAGTATCTTCTTAATTATCTCTTCATCTCGTGGTGTTTCGTCGATTTTCCAAAGTTGTGCGAATATGATCCTCGCTGCTGTTACGACGTGTAATATTAAATACATAACGTTTCTTATCACATTTTTCTGATAATAGACCTAATCAAAACAGTTCAGGTTTAAAATCTACATGTTTCCTTTTCATCTTTTCTAGCCACCTGTGTATCTTTGCCCAAAATCCTTTTGTTTTAGTACAAGTCCACCACATATGATCAAATGTGCCCGTCTTTCGATTAGATTTCCAACATTTCCTAGACATGTTTTTAAACATTTATTTGAGCCCGAAATTTTTCGTCGTTAACTGAGACATTTGTTAAGTGAGTTTTGCCCTTTCTTGCCACAGTTGTTAAGTGAATCACTGCAGTTGATAAGTTAAGTAATTCGGTTGTTAAGTGACTCTGGCTTCCCCATTGACTTTGCTTATCAGGTCACAAAAAGGTGATGATCCCATAAGCCGAGGAAACAGCAAGAGTCATAAATATGAACCAATTGCCAAGCGTCTGAATTTTGATCACATGATCATGGGGATACTACAAAGGTCGTAACTGTGAAAAACGGTCATAAGTCCTCTTTACAGTGCTGCTCTAACTTTAAATGGTCACTAAACAGACTGTTGTAAGTTGAGATCTACCTGTATTTTCCATCTAAAGAGTGATCTCTACTATTGAGGCTTTTCTTCTTTTTCAACATTTTATCATATCTGTGAATGCAAGAAAAGGGACTTTAAAAGAAAACATTCTGTTTACAAGTTCATTGTCTGCTGACAGCACCCTTGGATTTTTATATATACTCCACTGGTTCCTTTGGATGGATAATAGTTTATGTATGTCTGATTGATGCCACTCGATGTACATTGCAGTTTAAATTCCATTCAACTTCTCTTTCCTTCTCCATGGAAATATTCTTTCTTTGTGGTTATAAAACAGGAACATGCACTGAGCATCAGTTTTATTGGTTTTCACCTGTTTCATAAAAGAGATAGCAAGCATTTAAAAAACATTTTTTTTCTTGGTTCCCAGAAGTAAATACTGCATCTGGCCAATTCTTAAAAAGAGTATGGAATGGATAATTTTGTAATCTTTTTGGCAACAGGGTTCATCAATCATTGAAGTATGAACTGTACAGTCTTGGAAAAGATAACGCTTGATGTTAATATTGGATTAGGGAACTAAAACTGCAGAAATTGATAGCATGCGTACACAGCAGAAGTCTAACCAACTCCCTTATATATAACATGTCACAGGTCGTTGCAAAATTCAAATCCAGAAAGCACACACAGATAACTGATTCAGCAGGATTCCTTAACTTCTTTATATACATAATAACACATGAATAAATGTACAATACCAACGGCAGATTCTTCCAATGTGGTAGAGAGGAGAGAGCAGACCTCAGACTAGATTAGTTCTCTTGCACAGACTCAGAGCTACATAGGTAAGCCACGCCCAGGCTCCGAGCCATCTAGCATGGCTCTCAGTCACCAAATAGTTCCCATTGGCTTACCATGTCCTATTCCAGCCAGTCCCCAATGGCTGGCCTCTTGCTATGTCCTATTCCAGTTCATGAATATTCTGACATAATACATCACACAACATGGCTAACTAAGACACTTATAATATGTTTTTTGAAGAGAAAAAGAAACTTAAAACATTATTTAAAAAATCCAAATAGATTTGAGCAATAAATCATACAGGAGATGTTCCAAAGCACACCATATTTTTTTAAAGAAAGAGGTAATGTTAATTTAGAAAGTTTATGCTAATATATATTATAATAATTACATTTTAATAGCTCCTTAATTAGCACCTGGGGAAATGAGGAAAAAAGAAAACAAGGGATAGACTATTAGAATGCTTCTCCCTATGTCTTTTCCTCTTTTTGTGGTTGATTCGTCTTTTTTTAAACTTTTACTCTAGGGTAAAGCTTATTTTCTGTATGTATGTAATCCATTCCTTTTCTTCCTTTTTGCTTTTGTTGTTGTTTTTAGATATTTCATTAATCAAACTAAAACATTTGAAAACAATTCTAGCAAAAAAGGCCTCCCAAAGGCAGAGCAGTAAGATTAAAGATCAGAAAGGAGAGATTCAACCTGGAAATGAGGAGAAATTTTCTGACAGTGAGAACAATCAACAGTTGGAACAGGAGGTGCCTTCGGATGTTGTCATCACTGGAGGCTTTCAAGAAGAGATTGGACTGCCATTTGTCAGAAATGTTGTAAGGTCTGCTGGGGCGACGGAGGGAGGGTTGGACTAGATGACCTACACGGTCCCTTCCAACTCTGTTAATCTGTATAACGATGAAAACATCGGTCCCAGAAATAATAAGCAGCAAGGAAGGGTACAGGTGTGTAGAGGGAAGGGGAGCAATGCTGATTGAAGATAATGGAAATTTAACCCAGCACATCATCAGACTGGGGAAAACTGCCAAGCTAACTTTCCAGCTTAGTACCATTTCTATCAGAATTATTGCAAGGAAAAAAAAGATGCATAATATTTCAGAGGAGTCTATCATGACCCCTTCCTTTGCAAAGGTGAGCATTCAGCACTAAGAAGTCTCTATAACTAGCTCTTTAGGGAAGGGGATGTGGTGGCTCAGTAGCTAAGAAACTGAGCTTGTTGATCAGAAAGGTCAGCAGTTCAATGGTTCAAATCCCTAGCGTCGCGTAACGGAGTGAGCTCCTGTTACTTGTCCCAGCTTCTGCCAACCTAGCAGTTTGAAAGCACGTAAAAAGTGCAAGTAGAAAAACAGGGACCACTTTGGTGGGAAGGTAACAGCGTTCTGTGCGCCTTTGACGTTTAGTCATGCCAGCCACATGACCATGGAGACGTCTTCGGACAGCGCTGGCTATTCGGCTTTGAAACAGATATAAGTATAATTTTCTTTTAAGATATAAAATGGAGGAAGAGACGGTAAAGGAGACAATGATTGGCTGGGGAAGAAATTTTGGCCATAATATAGAGTTAGAACAATGGGATAAATTATGAGAAAGAAATTGAAAATTTACAACAGCAATAGCTTACATAGAAAACCTCTATAAAATGCTTTATAGATGGCATTTGCCTCCAGTGAGATTGGCCAAAATGTACCCAAATTTATCCCCCAAATGTTGGAGATGTAGCCACAAGCCTGGAACTTTTTACCATAGGTGGCGGGCGTACCCCATCACAAGGAAATACTGGTGCAAAATTCGGAAATGGTTGGAAGAAATTACAGAGCGAAAAATAGAACTGAAATCAGAAGCATTCTTATTATGACTACTAGACCAAAAAATGGATAATCTCAATACATAATCATACACATACTCACTGCAACCAGGATTGCTTTCGCACAAAACTGGGAAAAAAATCAATATACCCGCAGATGAAATAATAATTAGCAAAGTACTCGAATGTGCAGAGATGGACAAAATGACAATAGAACTAAAAGAAAGAGAAGAATCGGATTTTTATAAAATATGGAATAAAATTTATAAATGGCTAGAAAACAGAAGGCAAAACAGAAAATAGAGAATGCAAATATATGGTGAGGTAAATAATCAATATTATTATAAGTGTTAGCACTCCTGTTGTTATATTATAGGACAAGGTTAAAGCAATAGGAAGGCAATGCAGAATGGAGAATTATAAAAGCTAAACAGGAAAGCTGATAGAAGGCTGTATAATTACTTTATATTGTTATGTATGTTTTGTGTTTTGTTTGCTTTTGTGTTGCTTTTCTTTCTGTTTTTAAAGATTGAAACATTCAATGAAAATTATTTAAAAAGAAAGAAAGAAACAGAGATAAGCACACACACACCCTAGAGTTGGGAACGACTAGCACATATGGGGGAAGGTTAACCTTTAGGGAAGGGGAGCGGGCTACTTGCAAGGGCTGTTGCTGGATCAGACATGGCAGTTTCTTTACAGCCACATCCTGTAAAGAGCAAACCACCCTCCCCTGTAAATCTGCTACTTTTACAACTGCATCTGCCTGTGGCAATTGGGAAAAGGACGTCCATCTGCGCTTTGCAAACCCCTTTGCAAGCTTCCATGCAGGGAGGGGGCCAACAGCTCCCTCAGTGCCCCCCCCCACCCGACCACCCTTTGTGCAACTTGCCAGCTGTTCCCTTCGCCGGCTCTGTCCCAGGTTATTATCCTCCAGGAGGGGAGTCCAAAAGGGAAACAGAGAGAGGATAAAAGATCAGAAAAAAAATTGGGAGGCTGTGGACAGGGTGGGGCGGGAGGAGCTTTTCTTTCTTAGTTTATTTGGGCAATTTCATTCTGCAGGACGTTTGCACCCACCCCTCTCCTAGAAGAATGAAATATCCTAGGAAATATTAAAAAGGGAGAATATTATATTTCCCTGGATGAGAAATGGAGAAACATTTTAAGGCAGGAAACAGACTCCCTCTTAATAGCCCCCCACCACCACCTTTGTCAATGGGCCATTAAGCCCTGAGCCAGTCTATTCTACATAACAAAGATCCACCTCCTTCAGGCAGAGCCATTTCACTGCCCTTCATTGCACCACCCACCAAGTTTCAATCAAACGTAGCACACAGACAACCTACGAAGCTAGCTATGACCTCTGACAGCAGCCTATAAGGATACTCTTCCTATGCCCCAGGAGGTTCAAAGCCCAGAGAGGGCATAAAACCCAGGGACTCTCAGCATCTCTTCCCTTTTTTCACCCAGGAGTTCCAAGCCATGTGATCCTGTTCACCATTAAACCATCTTTTCAAACAGCCTCCATGTTTCCCGTGTCTTTTCCCCCCCACTTGGAACTGAACCCAGGTGGGCATTTCTTCCAACGGTTCTTCAAGAAATGGACTGGACTGTCGGAGGAATCAGGTCTTCGGAGAAAAGATACAGCGGAATGAAATTTGAGAAGAAGGGATGTGCCAACCTGTTTTTTCTCTTTGCATAATTCTAGAAAAAGTGTGCCTGTTTAGCAGCATTTACAACACCCTGTTTCAGGTTTGAAGTTAAAAGGAGAAAAAGCTAAAGGAAACTTAGATCCACACAGTCAGCCAGCAGGATTTCCATAATGAACATAGGCAAAGCAATGCCCTTAATTACATTAACATTAAAGTATTCCACTCAAAGGGGAAGGCTGGTAGGAAATAAAAGAACCCCATTCCTTTCATAGAGAGAAGAGACATAATTTCTCTTTGAAGCAGAAATCCTTCACTTACCACTGAACTTCATAAAGGCTTCGTGGTGGAAATGTCCATATATGGAATCGGAATGCTTGTGCTTTCAGCTTTGGCAAAAAAAAAAAGGGGGGGGGGTGGAACTTGAATTGGTTTTTCTTTTCTCTAATAATAGTATTTTCTCTAATAAATAATTTTCTCTAATAAAAAGAATGGAGGCCTTTGAACTATGGTGCTGGAGAAGACTCCTGCGAGTCCCTTGGACTGCAAGGAGATCAAACCGGTCAGTCCTAGAGGAGATCAACCCTGACTGCTCTTTAGAAGGCCAGATCCTGAAGATGAAACTCAAATCCTTTGGCCACCTAATGAGAAGGAAAGGCTCCCTGGAGAAGAGCCTCATGCTGGGAAAGATGGAGGGCAAAAGAAGAAGAGGATGACAGAGAATGAGGTGGCTGGATGGAGTCACCGAAGCAGTCGGCGTGAGCTTCAATGGACTCTAGAGGATGATAGAGGACAGGAAGCCCTGGAGGAACATTTTCCGATGGGTCGGACATGACTTTGCAACTAACAACAACAATAGTTTCAGTTCAAAATCACAGTCACCTTACAAGCTCTTGTCTAGGGTTGTGACAGCCAAGGAAGACCTTTGAATGCACCATAATGACTTTTTTTTTGACAGACACTGAGGAGACTCCTGATTTTGTGGAAAGTAACTGGCAGCTAAGGTTTTCCTAGCAGAATTTCAACTTCTCAGCCAGACAATGCTTCTAAAGATAGACATCACACTAGCCCAATTTCATAAAATCACAAAGACATGACCCAACTCCAGATGCCAACATAAAGAGCATAATCTTGCCCAAGAAATCAACATAGCTCCTTGAAATCAGTCAACAATGCACTACTTTCAGTTGACAAAGACATGAATTTCTCCTCCCTTGCTTTTTGTTTTCGTTCAATCTATATGTCTTCATCTCCAGAACTAACACAAGGTCCAGAGCAAGATAATGGTGCTGTTTAACAGTAAGGTAAAGATAAAGGTTCCCTTCGCACATATGTGCTAGTCATTCCCGACTCTAGGGGGCGGTGCTCATCTCTGTTTCAAAACCGAAGAGCCAGCGCTGTCCAAAGACGCTTCTGTGGTCATGTGGCTGGCATGACTAAATGCGAAAGGTGGTTCCTATTTTTCTACTTGCATTTTTACATGCTTTCAACATGATCATATTGAGTTTGGTTTTTATCATAAAAGCTGTTCTGGATTTGAAGTGGAGGTTGTTGGAATGCTGTCAAAAACAGAGGTAGTCTTCAGCCGGTTAGGACCAGTTCAGGCGAACTGATAGCGGAGATTGTGGGTAGACCCGCCCCTGCCCACTCACCTCAGCTCTATGCCCTCCTATTTAGCCATGTTTTTGAGGCCAGGCGCATGCATAGAAGACATGTGCATGAGTAAAGCGTATTGCATGGAAGGCTGGGCGCATGCCCAGAAGGTACACGCGCGCGGCGAACCAGTGGTAAAAATAAGTGAAACCCACCGCTGGTCAAAAAGATAAGCCACTACAGTAAAATACTCTATAGCGGCTGCTAAACATTTTTTTAAAAAATAAAATGCAATGTGCATTAGACACCCTTCCTTTGAAAACTGTAGATGTTTTATTTTTCAAAAAGAGCAATGAATATTGATTGTACTGTCTGTTCCTTTTTACCCGTTCAGTATGCAATTCTTAATTTGCAAAATTGAAAAGTATTTGTGTTGATGGCAGCAAAAAATCTCACCTAGTGCTAAGCAGTGGGGATTTTTCAGCACTATGTCAGCAACACGGATTTTTAATTGCATAAACATATACTTTTTTAAATGCCTTTTTTTTAACTGTGTAAGCTAACTATGCCATTATTAGTACAGGTGCAATGAGGATTGCCGATAATGGATTTCAGCAAGAAATAATTATACCCTTCCCCATAGAAGGTCTGGCTTTTGCTTCCAGGGACCCATATTTATTAATAGCTGTTTGTTTTTAACTTAGGAATAACTTCTTAGTAAGCCATAGGTAAAACCTGGACTCCTGCTGATTTCATGGACATGGTCAGGTATTTTTTCTTGGCAGCAACAAAGAAATATTTTCCCATTGACTTCTTCCAGGGTGCTTTTTTTAAACTTCCTAATCTTGTCTACAAATGAATATATATATATATATATATATATATATATATATATATATATATATATATATATATATATATATATATATATATATATATATATATATATATATATATATATATATATATATATATATATATATATATATATATATATATATATATATATATATATATATATATATATATATATATATATATATATATATATTTAAGCCCACGCTTGAAGATGGCAGGTGAGATCCTGCCGAAACGTTGCAAAGACAATCTCAACCTTACACGGGAAAAGACCCGAATACAACAAAACCACAGGGAGACTAGTATAGATCTATTTTGAGCTAATTAGCTCTCATCAGCTAGTCATACCCTTACTGGGATTTGAACATATATATGTTTGTGTGTGTGTGTTGTATTTGTGCTGATAAATAAATAAAGGGAGACTTTATTTATTTATCAGCACAAATACAACACAAATATAAAAAGGCAACATTAAAAATAAAAATATGGTTTTCTGCCTGGATGATTTTCTGTAATGAGCCGAAGGACAGAAAGGGGGAGTAGTGAGCTCCCTCCCATATTTGGGCATACCAGAGGTTGTAACACAAATACACACACACACACACACACACACATACATAAATATGTATTGTGTCACAACCCCTGGTATGCCCAAATATGGGAGGGAGCATACTGCTTCCCTTTTCTGTCTTTCGGCTCACCCTAGGAGCCATCCAGGCAGAAAACCAAGCAAAGCCCACATTTATCAGCACAAATGCAATATATTTTGAATCCCACCACTGCAGGTATCTAAAAGTTTCCGAAGTTGGAAGACACTGCTCTAGAAGGAAATTTGGGAGTGGTGAACAATTTTTATTTTTGTATATACAACACAGTCTATATATACAACACAAAATACAGAATTAATATAGGTGTATTTTGTACTCCAAGAATATGAACTTTTATTCTTTAAGTCTCAACTCTTTCAGTAGAAGTATAACTTTGGTAATGTTCTGATGTCATCACTCCTCCCTTGATGATTCTTGGAAAATGCTGACTTTTTCGCAGGTACTGTAGTTATAATCTATATATTTGCAGTCTCTTGAGGGTTCATACTCTCAAAGCTGCATATTAACAATTAAATATATTGCTGCGTTTCAGAGCTAGCAACCCTGCATTCCAGGATGGGCTAACAAGCAATTTCATGTTTCAAAATACAGGTAGTATCTATCTTAGTGGTGAAACTCAACATTTTTTTACTACTGGTTCTGTGGGCATGGTTTGGTGGTGGGGTCCTGTGGCTGGTTGGGTGTGGCCAACTCAATGTCACTCATGCCCACGCCCACTCAATCACGTGCCCCCCACCACCACCAAGCAAAGCCCACAGAACCCAGTTGGAAAAAATGTGTGTATGAGTCCATACACTGCACTGTACAGTAGAAGCCATTTTACAGCAGTACATTTGAAGACACAACAGGACACACACCTCAAGGGGTGTTAGGGGTGTCTTACCCCCACAGTATTTGTTTCCAGAGAGTAAGTCATCTGTGTACCAAGTTTGGTTGAAATTGCTCAAGGAGTTCCAGAGTTATGCTGGAACATACACAGACCATTTTAAAAAATGGTGTTTTATATATATATGAAGAAAGATAGGAGGTGGTGGTGGTGGTGGTGGTGGTGGTGGTGGTGGTGGAGGAGGAGGAGGAGGAGGAGGAGGAGGAGGAGGAGGAGGAGGAGGAGGAGGAGGAGGAGGAGGAGGAGGAGGAGGAGGAGGAGGAGATGTTGTTATTCGAATTATATTTTTAGAGTATTCCATTGTAAACCACCAGACAGCTTCAGCTATTGGGCAGCTTAAAAATTGCAATGTATAAATAAATTAAAGAGTTGATGATTTGATGTCTGCCCAGAATGGGATGAGACGAAGGCATCCTTTCTTTTATTTATCTATTTACTTCTATGCATTGCAAAACAATTATTCCTTCAGCTGTAAATATTTGTTGCCTTGTTGCATCCATATCTTGGAAGTTCTGCTTTTAGCAGGAAGTCTTTACTCCAATTGCAAAAGACCAGTGATTCACTATAAGCATATCAGTTTTTCACCCAAAAAATAATTGTCCGGATTCTCTCCAGTTGCTGGCTTTCTTTTTGAGCAAGATTTTTTTTTCCACCCAAAGACATACAACAATGGAAGAGGCAACCAAGGCCTGGTCTAGGCCGGAAAATCCAGGTTGAAAATAATGTAGCACTCAGGGCCATCCACCATTTGGAAGGTGGGAATAATAAAATCAAGATAGTGCCTTGATTCATGCAACTGTTTTTAGGCGCAGCATAAAACAAAAAACAATTACAAAAAACAGACAGTTTGTGCCTGAGTGTTTTATCCTTGGGGTGGACAAGCTTCTGCCTTAATGCATTTTTTGAGTTTAAAGTGTGTGTGTATATTGTGTTGGTTGAAAATCCTCCTGAGCTTTTCAGATATTCTTGCAACATAGGGAATGACAACGTTGCTTCGTTTCGTGTTCTTTTTTTTTTTGTCTGCTGGGTCCTTTTTTTTTTTGGATTTGATGAAGGCCTAGTTGTGAAAGCTGCAAGTTCTGAGGGCTTCCTTGATGTGTTTTAGTTCTTTTTCTTTTCTACCTTTAGTGGTAGGCAAACTTTCACCCCAATGATGTAGGGTTCTGATCACTCCCATTTTGTGTTCCAGGAGGTGGTGAGAATCAAGATGTAGATATTGATGTGTATGTGGCAGTTTTCTGCAATCTTCAGTGTTAAGGCTTCTGTCTTCTTTAATGTGTACTGTACAATTCAGGAAGGCCAGACTATTTTCAATCAATCAATCAATCAATCAGAATAGAGCTGGAAAGGACCTTGGAGGTCTTCTAGTCCAACCCCCTGCTCAAGCAGGACACCCTATACCAGTAGCAGTGAAACTTGGAAACATCATGCCCGCACACACATGCTCATCAAGGCTGTGCTCTGGAAAAGCCGAATTTCTGGGCTCTGGCAGCATGCGCACCCGACAATCAGCTGGCTGGCATGCATGCGCACACCGGTTTTCGGCACAAAGGAGAGCTGATCATCATGCACACCAGAAACCCGGAAGACAAGCAGGCAAGGGCGCGTGTGCTGGGCAACATGGTTTCATGTGCCACTTTGGGCACGCGTGCCAGAGGTTCACCATCACGGCCTTATGCCATTTCAGACAAGGGACTCTTCTTTAAAACCTCCAGTGATGAACTTGTGATGGCAAGCTTGATCATTTACCTTAATCGTTTTACTCAGTTGTTGAGGCTGAGCACCAAGGCCTCGAGTTTTCTTAACATCTTCCCTTAACATCTTCCCGAGTGAACTTAATGTACCTGTCCACAGAATTGATGTCTTTGGTGAAGGCTTCCAATTCCTGTGTTTTAATCCTGACCCAAGTATCGTCCACATACCTATACCAATAAGTGGGTGGGATTCCTGTGAAGGTGTTAAGGTGGTGATTTAATAGCTGAACAGCTGCTGTGAGGCTTTAATGCTGAAATGATGATGCAATGAGAATGAGTCAGCAGGGTTATTTAACTTATCACTTTAAGAGGATATGTATGCATGTATGTATGTATGTATGTATGTATGTATGTATGTATGTATGTATGAGTGGCCCTGTGAGAGCGTCTCTCTCTCTCTCTCTTTATGCTTCCATGCTCTAGTTGATGATTGATTGCCTAACTTTGCCTAGTATATGTATGTATATATTCCTTGTAGATAAACTACTATTGGAAAGACAAACCTCTGTTTACTGTATTTTGCTCCTGTGTTGTCTCAAAATAGTCACACTGTGTACACTCTGGCAGAAGGAGTTTAGGGTTTTGGTTTTTACCTCTTCCATGTAGAGTTGGCCATTATGGGGGACACGGGTGAACCCCTGACTCAGCCAAGATTTTGTCTGTAGAAATCTTCATTGTATTTAAAATACGTAGTGGTCAGGCAGAGATCCAGCAAGGTATATATATGGTCGGGCTGAGGTTGGTTCTGTCACCTAATATGCAGTCTTGTAGCAGTCGTTTCTTCACTACTGTGACAATTTCAGTTGTTGGAATGCAGGTGAAGAGTGAAGTCACATCATAAGAAGTCATAGTCCATCCGGATGCAGTTTTGGTTTCGAAACCTTGCTGGCAAAGTCCTGTGAATTGTTGATGTGATGGGCGATGTCGCCAACTAGAGGTTCTAATAAGGTGGTCAGATGTTTTACAATGCTGTAGGTGATGGACTTGATGTTGCTGACAATTGGTCTGAGTTGAGTTCCCTCTTTGTGAATTGTGGGGCGTCCATCTATGCATGGAGTAGCTTCCTCAGGATAAAGGCAGTATTATTGTAGCTTGTCAGTGGCATTGTCCTTCAGTAGTTGTTGCAGGATATCAGTGACCTTTTTCTTAAAACTGCTGGTAGGATCTCTCTTCAGAATCTCATATATAACAGTGTCCTTCAGAAGAATAGAATAGAATAGAATAGAATAACAGAGTTGGAAGGGATCTTAGAGGTCTTCTAGTCCAACCCCCTGCCTAGACAGAAACCCTATACCATTTCAGACAAATGGTTATCCAACATCTTCTTAAAAACTCCCAGTGTTGGAGCATTCACAACCTCCGGGGGCAAGTTGTTTCACTGATTAATTGTTCTCACTGTCAGGAAATTTCTCCTCAGCTCTAAGTTGCTGCTCTCCTTGATTAGTTTCCACCCATTGCTTCTTGTCCTACCCTCAGGTGCTTGTTTGATTCCCTCTTCTTTGTGGCATCCCCTGAGATATTGGAACACTCCTATCTTGCCACCCATAGTCCTTCTTTTCATTAAACTAGACATACCCAGTTCCTGCAACCGTTCTTCATGTTTTGGTCTCCAGTCCCCTAATCATCTTTGTTGCTCTTCTCTGCACTCTTTCTAGAGTCTCCACATCTTTTCTACATCGTGGCGACCAAAACTGAATGCAGTATTCCAAGTGTGGCCTTACCAAGGTGGTATTAACACTTCACGTGATCTTGACTCTATCCCTCTGTTTATGTAGCCTAGAACTGTGTTGGCTTTTTTGGCAGCTGCTGCACACTGCTGCCTCCTATTTAAATGGTTGTCCATTAGGATTCCAAGATCCCTCTCACAGTCACTACTATTGAGTAGTAACTGTGAAGAGTGTCCACCTTGGCATTGTAGTCATCTGTGTTCAGGATAACTGTGTATCTTTATCAGCCAGCAAGATGGTGATGTTTGGGTCTCTTCCTGTTTGCAACACAGTCCTTTCAGCAGTTCCAAGAAGGTTCCACATCCCTTTGCACTATTCGGGTGACTCTGAGGGCACAGATAAACCTCCAAGTGGCCTCAACAACTCTCAGAAAGAGTGCTAATGATCAGATGACTGCAAGGTATACAAATCCTTCCATCCTCCACCATTCATTCAGTCAGAACAGAAGAAGCTTCTTGGATGAGAAGCAAAACATCTTCAAGGAAAAACCAAGTCCCATTGCCTTTTGAAAAAGCACCTTTGGGATTGCAATCCGAGATGAACGAAAGGAAAACCTATGTACAAGTATGTTAAAATATTCATGACTGGGAGAGACATGGGAACAAGGTCAGCCAATGAATAAGCATAGCAACTAAGTCAGCCAATGGGAGCTTAAACAGATCTGAGTTTGTGCAGAGAATTGAAACAGAAACCTAAGCAGTCTGCTGCTCTGAAAAGTAAACTAGCAGTCTGTTTGGGCTTGTCTGCTGAAATGAAACTAACTGCTTGTGTTTGCCTGTAACTCTCCTGCTTTGTGTTTACTTGGAAAAACCACCAGTTGGTATTGTACATTTAGTCATCTATTCTTATATATATAAAGAAGTTAATGAATCCTGCTGCATCAGTTATCTGTGTATGCTTCTGGATTTGAATGTATGCAACAAACTCTGACAAAGTATTACAAATTCTCTTGAAAGCTGATTATGAATATAGCTAATTTTGAAATAAAATTACCTACATGTGATTTTACACACTAAGTAGAACTTCAAGGATGCTCCTAGTAACATCAGAATTGTGTGTAACATGAACTTAATTTTGCAATGGTTGCAACACCAGCTCCTAGTTAAGAAATGTTGGGGGGGGGAGCTTCTAAGATTAGGGATATTAAAGAATATCAGCTACAGGTCATCTTTGTAACCATAACATCAGAAGGTGCTAAAAACAGAATGTCTAGAAATGATATAATAATAATGAGCAGTGGTGGCACAGTGATTAGAGTGCAGTATTGCAGGCTAACTCTACCCACTGCCCTTAGTTCAATTTTCATCGGCTCGAAGTTGAATCAGCCTTCCATCCTTCCAAGGTCAGTAAAATGAGGGTCCAGATTGTTGGGGGCAATAGGCTGACATTGTAAACTGCTTAGAGAGGGCTGTAAAGCACTATAAAGTGTATATAAGTCTAAGTGCTATTGTAGTAGTATAGCCTTTATTGTCATTGTACAAAATAAATTCAATGAAATTAGCTATTGAGCATGAAATATTGCTATTGTTATGAGCTATATAGGCTTATTGCTGAAGTTGTTAAGTTTTAGCAGAGATCTGTTACATACTTGATCAATAGATAAAGAAGACATGAAATATATCCTTAACAATTACCAACTATAAATCACAATGAAGTGAAGAAATGTACATTTTTGAAAAAAGAAAAAAAACTGAGTCCTATTTGTCATGGTTTCTATCGACCACAGCAATTATACGTTCTCTGTACTCCCAAAGCTGACTTAAGAATCTGATCACTAGATTTATGTCAGAAAAGTCACAAAATTAGGAAGCCATAGATATAAAGGAGTTTTCTGTTTAACAGCACACTTGCATCTTTCTAGATGTCCTTTATAACAATATCTAGATATTACTTATTGTGGGTTTTTTAAAAAAAATTCTTCTATTTTTATTTCCTTTTATCTACACTATATTGCCAAAAGTATTCGCTCACCTGCCTTTACTCGCATATGAACTTACTGTAAGTGACATCCCATTCCTAATCCATAGGGTTCAATATGACGTTGGTCCACCCTTGGTAGCTATAACAGCCTCAACTCTTCTGGGAAGGCTGTCCACAAGGTTCAGGAGTGTGTTGATGGGAATTTTTGACCCTTCTTCCAGAAGCGCATTTGTGAGGTCACACACTGATGTTGGACGAGTTTACGTGGCCTACCACTTTGTGGCTGAGTTGCTGTCGTTCCCAAACACTTCCACGTTCTTATAATACAGCTGACAGTGGGCTGTGGAATATTTAGGAGCGAGGAAATTTAACGACTGGATTTGTTGCACAGTTGGCATCCTATCACAGTTCCACACTGGAATTCACTGACCTCCTGAGAGTGACCCATTCTTTCGCAAATGTTTGTAAA
Organism: Natrix helvetica; assembly: GCF_964273705.1. Taxonomy (NCBI): domain Eukaryota; kingdom Metazoa; phylum Chordata; class Lepidosauria; order Squamata; family Natricidae; genus Natrix; species Natrix helvetica. Next base: position 74,717,603 of record NC_138553.1, read on the forward strand.
AACAGTCTGCATGCCTAGGTACTTGGTTTTATACACCTGTGGCCATGGAAGTGATTGGAACACCTGATTCTGATTATTTGGATGGGTGAGCGAATACTTTTGGCAATATAGTGTATGTGTGCAAACACACACATTAAGGTGTGTGTATGTGTGTATAAACACAGATTATTGAATGTGTGTATATATGTACATAGAGAAAGTGAGATACAGATACGGTATTAAGTAGTATTAAGTAGTAACAATGGCAATCTTAATATTAAGTAATTGGTTGAAAAGTGAAATTATTATCATATAACTAATATTTTCATATGAATTTCAGTGATTCTTTTGTATCTTATACTCAATTTATACTATGGATCAAAAGTTAAATAATCATGCTTGTAACACAGACATCCTAAACAGCAACTAATATTACTGTACTATATATTTTTTAATTTTCTCTTTTTGTAGAACGTTCATAATTTTAATCACACTATATGAACATCACTGCATTAAAACCTGCATTAAAATAATACAATGTATCCTGATTTAAAACATTACAATAAAAAGAAGAAGAAAAATTATGAGGATAGCACAATTTACGTCTTTAAACTTATATTCAAATTTTTAAATGCAATCACTGCAATATACTCCTTTATATCATACACAGCAAATTGGCAATTTCTCTATTAAGCAGGATTAGTTTCCAGCCAACAAGAGACAGGATTTATTTTGCCAAGAGAAAATAACATGAAAGTGTATAATTTGATTGTCATGCAACTAAATGCTTTAGCTTGTTTTCCCACTCTGAGACTAAATTATGCAAAAGTGTGGAAATGGATATTTTTTAAAAAGCGCAGAAAAACTAAATTCCTGTTGTGTCAAACAAAACTGCACTGAAGAAGCAACAGCAGGGTTTTTTTTCCCCCTTGTTATGAACTGTTTCCTAGATTCTCATTTTTAATTATGCAACTAAAAACTTGCAAATTATATAATATTGATAAGAGTGTGAAAAGACATTTTGAAAAAAAAAAGCCAAGTTTCCAAATTACCTTTTACAGGGCAAAAACTACACAAAATAGCTTTGCCACAACACTTTTATAGAGGGAGAGCTTTCTATGTCAATGTATCAGGTCAGGTTGGATAAAATGTTTTCTCTGAAAACCAGAAATTTCAAGGCTGCCGAACAGAGGGACAAATACAAGGCACTGAAATGACAATGAAGAAAAATGAGTCACAGACAGTGTTGCAAAAGTCAAGATGGAACTATAAGGATGTGATCGAAGCACTATCTGTGGCCCGCATAAAAAGAGTTTTGATCAAGTCTTATTGTCACCGTCTCGAGGTTCTTTTGATACCTCTAAAGCAGTGGCTCTCAACCTTCTCAATGCCGCGATCCTTTAATGCAGTTCCTCGTGTTGTGGTGACCCCCAACCATAAAATTGGTGTCTCGGTTCCTATGACCATCAAAAATATGTGTTTTCCAATGGTCTTAGACGACCCCTGTGAAAGGGTCGTTCGACCCCCCAAAGGGGTCCCGACACAGGTTGAGAACCACTGCTCTAAAGCAAGAGGTAACTTCTTCCATGTTGCCACCAAAAACATTAGAATGGAATAGAAAATATGGAATGGAATGGAATGGAATAGAATAGAAAATATGGAATGGAATGGAATGGAATAGAATAGAATAGAATAGAATAGAATAGAAAATATGGAATAGAATAGAATAGAATAGAATAGAAAATATGGAATGGAATAGAATAGAATAGAAAATATGGAATGGAATGGAATAGAATAGAATGGAATAGAATGGAATAGAATAGAATAGAATAGAATAGAAAATATGGAGTGGAATGGAATAGAATTGAATAGAAAATATGGAATGGAATAGAATAGAAAATATGGAATGGAATAGAATAGAATAGAATAAAATAGAAAATATGGAATGGAATAGAATAGAATAGAAAGTATGGAATAGAATAGAATAGAAAATATGGAATGGAATGGAATAGAATAGAAAATATGGAATGGAATGGAATAGAATAGAATGGAATAGAATAGAATAGAATAGAAAATATGGAGTGGAATGGAATAGAATTGAATAGAAAATATGGAATGGAATAGAATAGAAAATATGGAATGGAATAGAATAGAATAGAATAAAATAGAAAATATGGAATGGAATAGAATAGAATAGAAAGTATGGAATAGAATAGAATAGAAAATATGGAATGGAATGGAATGGAATAGAAAATATGGAATGGAATAGCAAATATGGAATGGAATGGAATGGAATAGAATAGAATAGAAAATATGGAATGGAATAGAATAGAATAGGGACTCCTGGGAGGGGCGGGGGTGGGTGGGCAGGGCCAGCCAGGCATGGGATTTGGAGGTTCACTGCCTTCTTGGATCCTTTGTTTTACAATGTTTTGAGCTTCTTTAAGAAAAGAAGAAATACACAAGGAAAAAAAATACTTGTTTGCCTACTGCACTTAAGCCAAAAGGAGATATGATTTTTGACTCGGGCTTAGTGCAGTTGTGATTTCTAAATCAAGCGCTTTAGCGTCATATGTCGGCTCAACCACTGTGATTTGTTCAACAAACCGCGATGAAAACAAATAAGGTTCCCCATCATGCTAACTCTCTCTTAACAGCTCATTCCCATTTACTCGGGAGTGCACAACACAAGCCATAAACCAGCCGTGCCAGATGGGTATGCACAGCCTACCAATGTCAGCCCGTGAGTAATTTACTTTAATTTACCAATGTTGTAAGCCGTCACTACTCCTTTGGACAGATCCAGAGCCCCTCTTACTTATGCTGAAACCAAGGGGAGAAATTAGGATGGTCTAACCCGCACAGCCCTCCGAAAGAATTAAGGAAAACCAGGGAGATAAATCTATCAACGGCAGTCAGCCCGGTAGAGATAAATTGCAGCTCCATCAGACCATACTAAGCCGGATGGGAAGGCCATCATTTTCATGTCCTGTTTATGAGGAACCAGAGGGGGCTGGCAGAAAACCTGCAGTGCTCAACATATTGTTAGACATAAATTTCCTGTGACACCCACCAGATGGGCCAAAGATGTTGGAAAGCCCTGATTTCTATTCGAGATCCTAGTTATGAAAAATTGAAGCTGGGTTAGCCGGACTCGAGTTTGCTCTATTAAGTTGTTGTAAGCAGAGGTGCTGATTTATTGCTTGCCCTGGACAGAAAAGTTGTGCAGACAGAAAAGTAAGGTGCAGCCGTTGACAAGTGGAGATCAATGCAAACAATTACCTTGAAATTGAATCAAGTGGAAGTAGAGCATTGATGTCACCCATTCCTTGGCTGCACAATGCAAGGCTGAACGTTATTTCAACAGCAGCTGCCAATGGCTTTATGAAGTTGTGGGCCACCCAGCACAGAAACTGGAGATGGAGTGAATTCCCTTATTCTGTCAAGTGCATATTTTTCTCATTATTCAACACTTAACGGGGGGGACAATGGCCAAAATTAAATAGCCAGTCATCTTCTGTGCCATTATGGCTCATGCATGATTGCTTCAAATTAAATCTAGCGGTCAATGAAATAGCAAATATTGAATTTACTCATTGCAGGTGGCCATGTAACATTGGTTATGATATGGTTTAATGGCGGAGATACTAGCGTTTATTACTTTTTTTAGGCACTGTGTGAAAAAAAATATCTTGTACTTTGAGGGAGGGAGTTCTGCGGTTCAGATCCCTAGCGCCACGTAATGGAGTGAGCTCCCGTTACTTGTCCCAGCTTCTGCCAACCTAGCAATTTGAAAGCATGTAAAAAATGCAAGTAGAAAAATAGGAACCACCTTTGGTGGGAAGGTAACAGTGTTCCATGCGCCTTCGGCATTGTGTCAGGCCGGCCACATGACCACGGAGACCTCTTTGGACAGAGCTGGCTCTTCGGCTTTGAAACGGGATGAGCACCGCCTGCTAGAGGTGGGAACGACTACTGCGCACACTGGGAACGACTACTTCGCGCACACTGCTCCTGACGGGTTTTTTAATTTTTGGTGACTTTTAGACTTTTATAAGGGGATTTTAAATTATGTTTTAATTTGTCTTTTTATCTTCATACCTCCTCCATGTACATGTGTTTGTTTATTCTTTGTGTGTATTGTCTTTTTCGTTTTTATGTGTTTTATTGTACGCCGCCCCGAGTCCTTCGGGAGAGGGTGCGGCTTAGAAATAAATTTTTTATTATTATTATTATTATTATTATTATTATTATTATTATTATTATTATTATTATTATTATCATATATATGCGAGGGGAACCTTTACCTTCACCTTACTTTGAAGGATGTGTGCGAAATATTTTTTTTAAATCACTTTTGCATTACTTATTGGAAAATCCAGACTGTGGCAGAACTCACTATGTTGCTTGGCGTGCACTGGCTGATCTATGCAGCAGAAGGAGGAAAGCAAGAGAAATTGAAAGTAGCATCATTTCCTTCTGATGCAACTAACCGCTGAGTCTCTGCAAGGTTAAGATTTACACTTCGGCTGTTGGGTGAAAATTGACTTTTTGTTAACCTTTGTACACCCCAAAAAAAAAAAACACCTGCATGTATGCGTGCATCTGGAACTGATCTTCAATTGATTACAACAAGAATGAGAAATAAAATGCTACTGTATGTGACACCCCAATGGCTTTCGTTTCCCATCTTCTGCTATTAGAATTCTTGATTCTTTATTGGCCAAGTGTGATTGGACAAAAAAAGGAATTTGTCTGCGGTGCATAGGCTCTCAGTGTACATACCAGCAACGGATGCAAACTTAAGGTAATGTAAACCGTTCCAAACTCGATTGCAGAAAATACGACTTCAGCAACCGAGTGGTCAATGCCTGGAATGCTCTACCTGACTCTGTGAGTTCTTCCCCAAACTCCCACAACTTTAACCTTACTGTCTACTGTTGACCTCACCCCATTCTTAAGAAGTCTGAAAGGGGCGTGTATAAGTACATCAATGTGCCAACAGTCCCTATGTTCCCTTTTATTCGTATCCATTTCATGTATTCTTAATCACGTTTATACTTATACCTGTTATCTAATATATGCTTGACGGAAATAATAAAAAATAAAACAAGTGATAAATCGTGATCATAAAGCACAGTCATCACCAATCATAAGATGCAACGTTCAGTGATAGTCATAGGATACAAATAAAAGCAATCAACGTAAGTCATAAGACACAAACAACGAAGTCATAAAAAGCTAAGGAAATAAGAAATAGAAAAGATGAGAAGGATAACATTAAAACAGCCTTATTAGTTGGTTTGACATCCCAGGTCATAAGACAGTGTTGTGGCAATTAGTTGTTTAGCAGAGTGACAGCGGGGGGGGGGGGGGGGAACCTATCCTTGTGTCTAGTCGTTTTGGCATGCAACACCAAAATCTTCTGCTATTCTGGTGTAAGAGAAGAATTTAGAAAGGCTCAACATCTCACAAAGAAGCTCATCTTTTTCCAAGACGAATATCTCTCTGCTGTTTTGACCTCTTGAATGTAATTAAAGAAAAAACTATTACTCGCGGTGGGAGGGGAGAAAGTTCCATTGGAAAGTATATCAGTAATGTTCATGATTAACTTTCTGACAACTTAAGAGCTGATCAAGAAGAGGTAGACATTTTAAGACCATTCGAATGTTAAAAAGCTTCTTTCTTCCTTTCAAAGATTGTGTTGAGAATTTCGATTGGCCTAGTACAGGAGTTTGCAACCTTAAACACTCTAAGAGCCATTAGGACCCGCTTCCCACAGAAAAGAAAACACTTTCAGCTACTTTAAGAAGTGTGAATTTCAGTTCCCGGATTCCACATCCCACATTGAGTGAGCTTCAACTCCCAGAATTCCCCCGTCATCACGGCTCGCTGGGGAATTCTGGAAGTTGAACTCCATACATCTTCAAGTCACCAAAGTTGAGAAACACTCAGCTGCCTACTTTGCCTTACAGTATTATAATGATAACTTGTCTCTCCTGGTGTACAGGACAAATGGGGCTTTGTTCTCTGGGCCTGTATGTCCTTCAGCATAAACCTCCTTCAATAAGCAGTCAGGATTGATTATCTAAGAATGGCAGCCAATGATGCGGGGGGGGGGGGAGAGAGACGAGAAAAAGACATGCAAATAAACGACTTTTCAGTCAGAAAGGAACTTGGTACAGTTGGAACACTTCATATAGCTTAATCTCCTGCTATTTCTTTATTCGAAGATAGAAAGATCACTCATGTATATGTTAAAATAATGTAAAGATTATTACAATATAATAGTATAGTATAGTATAGTATAGTATAGTATAGTATAGTATAGTATAGTATAGTATTGTATTGTATTGTATTGTAATGTAATATATAATATAATGTAATAATATAATATAATATAATATAATATAATATAATATAATATAATATAATGTAATGTAATGTAATGTAATGTAATAATATAGTATAGTATAGTATAGTATAGTATAGTATAGTATTGTAATGTAATAATATAATATAATATAATATAAGTTTAGATTATGTTATATTATATTTATTATATTATTTTATTATATTATATTATATTATATTATATTATATTATATTATATTATATTATATTATATTATATTATATTATATTATTATAATATAATATAATATAATATAATATAATATAATATAATATAATAATATAATAAATATAATATAATAACATAATCTAAACTTATATATTATATTATATTATATTATATTATATTATATTATATTATATTATATTATATTATATTATATTATATTATATTATATTATAATATTATATTATATTATATTATATTATATTATATTATATTATATTATATTATATTATATTATATTATATTATATTATATTATATTATATTATATTATATTATATTATATTATATTATTATATTATAAATAATCCAATCACTTGGATTTCAATTCCAGTGGAAGAAAATGCTATGTGATCAGTGACAGACATAATAAAAACACTCATTTAATTCACAACTACTTTAATTTGATGCAGTCTATAAAATGTGGCGGTAAGAAAAATGATAACCATAGAAATCTTTCTATCAATGAATAATATAATTCATTTAATGATAAAGGAGGAAGATTTTTTTCAAATAAATTTTAAAAAATACCCTGAGTTATGACCAAAAAAAAATGCCTTCTTAGAAGATGAGGAAAATTCCCTCCACCCCATGTGGAAAAAATGCTTCTATGCCTCATGAATCCTATGCCTCATGAAACAAATACTATTTTGCATCAAAGCTTTGTCTAGACCAAGAGTGTCAAACTCAATTTCATTGCGGGCCACATCAGGGTTGTGTTTGACCTCAGGAGGAGGGGGAGTGGCTATGGTGGGTGTGGAAAGCTTGATGCCACTCGTGTCAGGGGCTCCTGTGGTGGCCCAAGCGCTCTGCCAGCAAAAACAAGTTCCCGAGCTCCGTTTTCAGCTGCCACGGCCTCCTGCAACCCACTGCCAGCGATAATGGAGCTCAGGAGAGTCGCACGTGGCCCTCGCGAGCTCCATTTTCACTAGCAGAGGCACCGTGGGCCAAATCTAAGCACTCCACAGCCAGATCCAGCCCCCGGGCTTGAGTTTGACACCCCTGGTCTAGAGCATGGGGTTGCAAACTTGGCAACTTTAACACTAGTGAGTTTCAATATTGCTGGTTGGGGAATTTCCAACCAGCAATATTGTAACAAATGCTTTCATATTATTTTAAAATCCTATACCCATATTTGCTGTTCAGGCTCACAAACCAATACATTAATCAATTAAGATTTGAAGTGAGAGTGCACTTATTCAATCAGAAGACTATCTTAGGTACTACTCAGTGTTTTCTTTCTATGGTTCTCTATAGTTCTCCCCCCACCTTCCGGTTTGAGCCAACCAATTGTCTCACACATTTTCAGAGATAGTTCCCAACACAGGTTAATAAATCCACCTTCCAATTTGATAACTCTGTTGTGTATCCCATTGAGGGTCAAGCATCTTCTTAATAAACAAGTATAGGATTGCATTTGAAAATATCAAGAGCTGTGGGGCACTGTGGTTAGAATGCAATATTTGAGCCTAATTCTGCCCACTGCCAGGAGTTCGATTCTGACAGGTTCAAGATTGACTCAACCTTCCATCCTTCCGAGGTGGGTAAAATAAGGATCCAGCTTGCTGGGGGTCATATGGTGACTCTGTAAACTGCTTAGAGAGGGCTGTAAAGCACTATGAAGCGGTATATAAGTCTAAATGCTATTGCTATTAAGATGACAATCCATATTCTAAGATAGGTGTCCTCTCTTTCCCAAACAATAACTCTTAATATAATTTACACTGTTTAACTTACAAAAGTATTAGAAATAGATCCCAGTTATTATTCCACTGAAATGTATTGGCTACGGAAACTGATTAACAAGTGATTTCACGTGAAGTGTTAATACCACCTTGGTAAGGCCACACTTGGAATACTGCATTCAGTTTTGGTCGCCACGATGTAGAAAAGATGTGGAGACTCTAGAAAGTGTGCAGAGAAGAGCAACAAAGACGATTAGGGGACTGGAGACTAAAACATATGAAGAACGGTTGCAGGAACTGAGTATATCTTGTGTAATGAAAAGAAGGACTAAGGGAGACATGATAGCAGTGTTCCGATATCTCAGGTGATGCTACAAAGAAGAGGGAGTCAAACTATTCTCCAAGTCACCTGAGGGCAGGACAAGAAGCAATGGGTGGAAACTAATCAAGGAGAGAAGCAACTTAGAGCTAAGGAGAAATTTCCTGATAGTCAGAACAATTAATCAGTGGAATAGCTTGCCTCCAGAAGTTGTGAATGCCACAACACTGGAAGTCTTTAAGAAGATGTTGGATAGCCATTTGTCTGAAACAGTATAGGGTTTCCTGCCTAGGCAGGAGGTTGGACTGGAAGACCTCCAAGGTCCCTTCCAACTCTGCTATTGTATTGTATTGATTTCTGTTTTGATCCAAAGGAAACATTTTACAAACGAGGTATTTAAGCTACCCTTTTTAAAAAGTTATTTTTAAAAGAAAAATGTTTCCTAATATTCTACTGCTGATGACTTACTATGGCTGGGGTTTATAAGACACTGGGGTTTTAAACTTTGTATATTTTAAATTATTTATTTAGCAATTACAGTTCTGTCTATTTTATCCTCCTCTTATTTATGTATTTATCCATTTAATAATTTTTAATTGTTATTATGTATGATGTTTTTGATATGGACTGTACACCGCCCCGAGTCCCTTTTGGGAGAGGGGGCGGTCTAGAAGTGCTAATTAAATTAAATTAAATTAAAATGGAGTGGGGACATTTTCACTGGTATGGAGATATTCCATAATCCTTGGATTGCAGTGAATTAAATGTGGCTTATTTTTTTTTAATAATGCCTGGGCAGGGATTGCATTGTTAATCTTTCATATTATATTGCTTTGTATTGGATTAAGTACATATTCCTAAACAGCTTTTTGGCTTCTTCCCTCCTCCCGGATTTTTCCTGGCTATCATCAGCATATCTAGAAACTGATGGTATGTTTCCCTGCTATTTTGAGGCAGGAATCACCTTAAAATTGTAGTAAGTCCTAAAACTGGCATAATATTACTATTACATAATAATGCTATTACTATTAATCTTTTCATCGCTCCTATCACCCATCTCCTCCCACTTATGACTGTATGACTGTAACTTTGTTGCTTGTATCCTTATGATTTATATTGATTGTTTCCTATTATGATTTGATTGCTTATTTGTACCCTATGAATATTATTAAGTGTTGTACCTTATAATTCGTGACGAATGTATCTTTTGTTTTATGTACACTGAGAGCATGTGCACCAAAGACAAATTCCTTGTGTGTCCAATCACACTTGGCCAATAAAGAATTCTATTCTATTCTATTCTATTCTATTCTATTCTATTCTATTCTATATCATCTTTAGATCAGAATGGCTGTCCCCAGAATCCAGGGGAAATAACACCAGCGGTATCAATTTACATGAGTAGCTTCTTCACTCCAAAATATTAAGGTCATTTGCACACCCACCCAAAAGTTGCCTACAGCCTGAAGCACATTGTTGAGACCTGTGAAAAAAACACCCCCAATGGGATTGGGGAGAACTAATTGTTTGAGATCCAAATTGGATGTTATCATATTGGAAGTACAGTATCTGTAGCAGCAATGGGATTCACTTATCTTCCCTACCAATTCGCAAAGGTGAGCGTGCTCGCACGGACCTCGCCTGTGCAGGCGCACTGTCTTTTGCGCATGCACAATGCTCGCATATTACATTGGGGTGGATGGGCGGAGCCTCCCGCAGCAACCGCTACTGGTTCAGCTGAATCAGAGAGAAGCGGCTAGAATTCCACCTCTGAACTGTAGGCTAGCTCAAACACTTACATTTTTTTAGATACAAACAGCTCGAGTGAAGTTTTATAGAATCTGGAAGGGACCTTGGAGGTTTTCTAGTCCAACTCTCTGGCCAACGCAGAAGTCCTCAATTACCCCAAATTCGCAAAGTACTTGGCGTAGCACTTTTCACAACTGAGTGACTGGGAAAACAAATTATACGAAGCCTTAGATTCATAGTTGGTGATGTCCAACGTTGCCAATGTTCTGAATAAGAAATTTGTTTTCACTTGGCAGGTTTCAAGAACTATTGATTTAATGCTATTTTCCATTCTTTAAAAAAAAAATGGAAACCAGGCTGTTACAAAGCAAAACACCGATCTCCAGGACTTAATATACATTTCCATACTATCTCTGGATGCCTCATAGGTAGTAAGTAGATATAGTGCTGTGCTTCCTTTAGGAGGGTGCTCATTGCCAAAAGTCAGCCAAGGTAATAGAGAAACAGAAAAGTTGGCTCAAGTCACATCAAGGAGAGAAAGCTTTTAATAGTTTTTTTTTTTTTTTGTATGCTGGAAATGTGCTTTAGTCACATTTATTTTGAAAAATAAATAAATATAAGTACGAACAGTCTGTATTTACATCGAAGCAATTGTTTCACGGTATAATATAACAAGTTGGACTAAGCACAACCACAGTTGATATAATACCAAGGGACACCAAGGGCAGGAAATAAATAGCCGTATCTTTTGGAGTATAACGCACCAAGGTTTTGAAGAGGCACATTTTTAAAAAAAAAAGGTTTTTGCACTCGGCAAACCTCTCAAAAACGGCCCGTTTTTTGTGAAAACGGGCCCATTTTTTTCCAAAAAAAGGCAGGAATAGCCTTTAGGGGGCTTGCAGAGTGCTCCTGGGAGGTGCCCCCCCAAAAAAAACGAGCAAAAAATGGCCCGTTTTTTGCAAAAATGAGCCTGTTTTTTGTCAAAAAAATTGCATGCATAGCCTTTAGGAAGTTTATAGAGTACTCCTGGGGGCTGGGGGGGGCAAAATTGAGCAACAAACGGCACATTTTTCACTAATTTCTGCCCTCCTCAGCCCCCAGGAGCTCTCTGAAAGCCTTCTATAGGCTCTGCACAGCCATTTTGGTGAAGAGGGCGAGGCTTTGGGAGGCAAAAAAAATGCTGTATTCAGTGTATAAGACGCACCCAGATTTTCAGCCTCTTTTGTGAGGGAAAAAGCTGTGTCTTATACTCCGAAAAATACAATACATAGTCAATCAAACAGTAATCTTGAAGGAAACGTCTTGATGTCCTAAGTCAGGGGTGTCAAACTCAAGGCCTGGGGCCCAGATCCAGCCCGCGGGACCACCCTGGAAAGCGAAGGACCAACCCGCGGTTCTTCCAACAATGAAAACGGAGCTCAGGAGGGCCACATGCAGCTCCCTCCCGGGGCTCTGTTTTCACAGGCAGAAGGTTGTAGGAGGCCATTGCAGCTGAAAACGGAGCTCAGGGCCCCATTTTCGCTAGCACAGCACTTGGGCCAATTATGGTCATAAGTCGAGGCATTTCCAAACTCAGCTTGTGACGTTGAGATGGGACTAAATGCTTCCCAAAGAAGAAAAACCCTGCTTGAGCAAATTCATTTCATCCATTGCGGGTTGTCCTCGACCACAATTGGGCCCAAAATTTATGATGCTAAGCGAGAAATCTGTTAGGTGAGATTTGCCCCATTTTACAACATTTCTTGCCAGCTTTGTTCAGTGAATCACTGCAGATGTTAAGCTAGTAACATGGTCATTAAGTGAATCCGGCTTCCCCATTGACTTTGCCTGTCGGAATGTCACAAAAGTGGGATCACATGAACCCAGGATGCTGCAACCGTCATAAATATGAGTCATTTGTCAGGCATCTGAATGTAAATCATGTAGCCATGGGAATGTTGCAATGGTTGTAAGTTTGAAAGAATGGTCATAATTCACTTTTTTTTCAATCACGTTGTAAGTGGAGGACTACCTGTTCTATGGATATTGCCAAAATCATATTTCTTTGGGTAGATTGCTTAGCACGTCTTATAAAACCTACAATTCCCCACAGCCACAGTGCTTAATGATGTGGAATGCTCGGCGTTGGTTCAGCAACATCTGGCAAGCCAAAAGGTGCCCCATAATGCCATAGTGAACAAATACCTTAATTTGATTGGACCATCAAATGATAATTGATATTACTTTGATTGGATAGGCCAGGGGTGTCAAATTCGATTTCATTGAGGGCTGCATCAGGGTTGTGTTTGACCTGGAGGGGGCATGTGGGGCTTGGCCAGCTCAATGTCACTTGTGACAGGGGCCCTTCAGTGGCCCGAGCACTCGGCCAGTGAAAATGGGCTCCGGGTTCCGTTTTCTGCTGAGACAGCCTCCTGCAACCCTCTGCCAGCAGAAACGCTCCCAAGCTCTGTTTTCGCTGGCAGAGGCACTGTGGGCCAATCCTTTACTGTTTCTAGGGTGGCCCTGCAGTTCAGAACTAAGACCCCACGGGCTGGATCTGTCCTCCGGGCCTTGAGTTTGACACCCCTGGGATAGACCATCCCTGTGACTTTCACCACCTCCAACCTAAAAGAGGGAGCAAGAAATGCTGGAAGAAAAAGCTGCGTATGAACCTGGAGAAACAAGAGACTATACAATATAGGAGAGCAATGTCTATTTGTCAAAAATGATAACATGAAGAAGAAAAGAAATTGCTGTGCACAAAATGCATTTGTTCTGGCTTCTAATCCAAAGCGGAGTCTAAGATATACCTCGAAAACTAGTATTTTTTGCCACAGATATTCCTGTCGACCGTGTGCATATAAAAATGTGTGTCCCATAAGTTAACGGTGCCTATGCGGAAGTTTTGCTTTGTGATAAGATAGCACTTTAAATCTTCTGCGCCTCCCATTGGGGGAAAAAAATCTTTCATAACTGGTTTCAGGAGATGACAGGGAGTTGAAAATCTATCCAGTGCCATCCTCTGCCTCTTCCCCGTGTAACATTCGGTGTTAATGATGAGGATTATGTTGTCCCGAAGCAAAAACCCTGTAAAAAGGATGGATCAGCAGGGCAGTTAAATGCCAGATCGAGGCATTTTAAAAGGCACCCCATGTGCAGGCCTTTTCAAACCCATTCAAATGAACTAATTTTGCATTCCCAGCTGGCCAGCTGCAACCTTGATCCATCAAATTACTGCATTCTATAAAAAATTTTTTAAAAGAAAGAGGTCATCATCAAATTGCTGTCAATGTTATGCCTTGCTGTCGGCGCCTGTAAGTAGCAAGCTCTGCAATAAAAGAAGCGGTGTGTGTGTGTGTGTGTGTGTGTGTGTGTGTGTGTGAAAAATACCCCCAGAATCTGCTTTGTAGATAAGATTGATGAAAGGATCATGCTAGAGTTGTGTGATGAAGGTCATTCCCATGATGTTTATTCATCAATTCAGAAAGACTTGCTCAGGATCCCATCAAGGACGAGATATGTGTCTCCGGCCAATTTTATGCGATTCCGCCATTGCTCCTCTGGGACTCCGCCGAGTGACCTGGGTGAGATGGTGCGAGCTGTATTTCAGAGCTGGCAGCATCTGGAAAAGGGGGATGGGGGGTGATGGTGGAGATGGCTCCCTTTGTTTTTCCGAGCGGCGTGGCTGCCGTTTCAGAATTTAAATAAGAGCTGAAGGACAAAAGCGCACTCAGTGTCTTCCCGGCCACGAAGCCAGGCCGGGGGGCCCTGTGGAGGATGAGGAAAAAAGTGTTTGGGTAGAACTGCTACCGAGGCATAGAAACGAAGCGTGAAACAGTCACGAGAAGTTTTTGAATGTTCTGTGGCTTTTGTAAAAGAAAAAGAAAAACCCCAAGAGCTGAAGAGAGTGTGTTTGGAAAAAAAAGTCAAGATGGCAGTTGTGACCAGGCTGTTGAACCCTTGCCCTCTTTTTAGGTGTGACCTTCCTGACCCCAGACTTATCAACAGTTTCCAAAGTGAACAGAATTCCCATTTCTCACAGAGGACTGCGTTCAACAACCCAATCAATCAATCGATCAGAATAGAGCTGGAAGAGACCTTGGAGGTCTTCTAGTCCAACCCCCTCCTCAAGCTGGAGCCCCTTGACCAGTGATGGATAACCTTTTTGTCAAGGCATGCCAAAAGTGTGGGGAGGCTAGGGGGGATGCGCATGTGCCCACACCCATAATGCAATGCCCTCCCCCGCATGTCCATGTGTGCAGGCCTCACTGAAGCCTCCGGAGGGAGAAAAACGGCCCAACGGACAATCCATAAGTTCATTCCCAAACTTCCAATGGACCCTGTTGAGACATTTATCACCCTACCCAGGCGTCAGGGAAGCCTCCTGATGCCTCCAAAGGGCGAAAAACAGCCGAAAATCAAGGCTGAAAGTCAGCTTGCCAGCGCATGCATGCGCCCTGCAGCTGACAGGACAATGCCTCGCGTGCCCTCAGAAATGGCTCCATGTGCCACCTGTGGCACACGTGCCATAGGTTCACCATCATGGCCCAAAACCACTTCAGACAATGGGCTGTCCAGTCTCTTCTTTAACCCCTCCCTTGATGGAGCATCCATAACTTCTGAAGGAAAGTTCCACTGATTCATTGTCCTCACTGTTTGGAAGTTTTTCCTTAATTCCAAGTTGCTTCTCTCCTTGATTGGTTTCCATCCATTGTTTCTTGTCCTGCCCTCAGGTGCTTTGGAGAATAGGCTGAGCCACTCTTCTTTATTGTCGCAGCCCCTCAAACACTGGAACATTGCTGGTCCTTCTTCTCTCTATAGCACTAGTTTCCTTATTTGTTTCAGTTGAAGCCATGTCCCTGATGAGATCCGATAACTTTTATTCTCATTTGGCTGCTGGAAAACCAGCTTTTTCAAAACTTTTTTTAAAAAGTACCATGAAAGTTCTACCCAGAATACTGAATTATTGTGGCCACCGATGTTTCTGACCTTCCCTTGTAGATGGATCCCGAGTCCCCGTAGTATTTGTCAGGCAAGGAAGCAAGAATTTGGTGTTGGAGATGGATCTTATAGAACAGCGGCCCCCAACCTCTTGGGCACTTGGGACCGGTTTCGTGGGGCTTCGCTTGTTTGCATGGACCAGTTGCTCACATGCTGCAGACCGGTGCTGGTCCATGAACCAAGGGTTGGGGACCCTTGCTGTAGATCCTGGGTTAAAAAAGGGACTGAAACAACCTGGTATGCCCAATTCTCTCTGTTTTCCCTGCTCGCATGGCCCTTGCTGCCAATGCAATCCAGATGTTCGCGTTAAATAATAACTATTGTGCACATTTCGGGTGACATTTTTCACTGTTACGACCTTTGCAGCACGATCACGTGACCAAAAGTCCGATCCTTGGCCACTGGTTCATATTTATGACCACTGCAATGTCCCAAAGTCACATTATCAACTTTTGTGACTGCCTGACAAGCAAAGTCAATGCAGAAGCCAGATTTACTTAACATCTGGGTTACTAAATGTATCAACTGCAACGATTCACTTAACAACTTTGGCAAGAAAGGTTGTAAAAATGGGGCAAAACTCACGTGCCTCACTTAATAACAGAAATGTTGGGCTCAATTGTGGTTGATACCTGTGGTATAAACTACCCATTTCTATAACAACAAACCATCCCCACCAGGGGATGAACGTAAATGGTGGTTTTTTTCCCCCTTCAAGCAAGTTTTGAAAGAACTCTTAACTCCAATCTGAGCCCAGTTTGGCTCTCTGGAGCAGTCTTTCTCTTTTCTGTCTGCTGGCTGGGGAATTCTGGGAGTTGAAGTCCAAACATCGCCAAGATGGAGAAATATTGATAGAGGGATTTCTCATAATTGTCAGTCAGAATAACCATGGCTGAAAAATTGGATGTATGTTTTTTTTTTTAATCTCTCTCCTATTTCCTTTTGCTTTCCTTCCTAAGGAAAAGTGACCAAAATCTCAGATTTTTTTGCCATGATTGCCAAATAAAAATACTGCTCCTATGGGTTTTAGATTTATTTATTTTTTTTGCCCTTGTCCAACACAGCTTCTGACTCCTTTCGGCTCTCCTGTATTCCCTACACCATCAACTGCACTGAATTTAATTAGCTGTATCGCCTGACAAAGCACTCGGTGCAGACATCGGTGCCCTAATGTTCATGATTGTGCATTGAAGAGCACACTTGACATGTATGCATTTGCTCCTGGTGGGATTTATAGTTGATTGAATCATGCTGAAGGTGAAAACAACAAGCAATTCCGGGACATGTGCTCACATATTAGAATTAAGTTCAAAGGCACCTCCTCAATCTGTCCCAAGGTCAAAGAAGAGGCTAATTAAAAAAAAAATCAAGAGCAAGTCATATCCACAAATGCAGGGGGAGGCATTGATCACACAAATACCATGTTTCTCCCCAAAATAAGGCCCAACCGGAAAATAAGCCCTAGCATGATTTTTTCAGGATGCTTGGAATATAAATCCTACCCTAAAAATAAGCCCCAGTTAAGATTATCAGCCAGAGGGACACAGTTAGTACCGTATTTCTCCCAAAAATAAGCCCCAACGCATCTTTTGGAGCAAAAATTAATATAAGCCCTGGTCTTATTTTGGGGGAAATATGGTAAAATGTTTTCTTAGCCTTCTCAGCTAAGATCAACCATCCATCCTAAGCATGCTGTGTTTATTTGAAGTTTGATGCCATTACGTCTGAATGTTAAGGATCCCAACTTCACAGCTGCTATTCAGCTTTATAACTTTTGTTAATAATTGCAGCCCATCCACCTACCCCAAACCTGACAAAACCAGGATGCTTATCTGAGACATAAAAAGTAATGGGGGTTCAAAATCTGTGCACATACCGGTTTGTTTAATTTTTAACTGGGCGATAACTTCTGATAATAACAGTTACTATTGTTATTTTATTACATCTCCCAAAGCTAAACCTTATTACCACTTTATAATGTCTTGGTAAGGCCACACTTGGATACTGCATCCAGTTTTGGTCACCACGATGTAAAAAAGATGTTGAGACTCTAGAAAGAGTGCAGAGAAAAACATTTTCCCTGTCCTCTATTCATACTTAGCAACATCTTTCCCATTGTTTTCTTTCGCCAAAGCAGAATTTCAGAGTGTCATAGGGCAGGGGAAAACTGTCTTCTTCTAGCAGAGGTAAACTTGAATTCATCTGAATTAAGAGGTAAGATTAATTCATCTGAAAAACCGAACAACAAAGTGGGAAGCACAGAACACATTTCCCTGAAAGAAAGAAAAATGGATCCATTTATATGACACTGTATCATTTTGATCAGAAGTTGTATTCAGCCAGTTCAGACCGGTTCGGATGAAGCAGAAGCGGAGAATGCCCACTCAACTCGGTGCTATGCCATCCTATTTAGCCACGTTTTTAAGGCTGGGCACATGCACGGAAGCGCGAGCAAGCAAAGCACATGTGCGGAAGGCCAGGCGCATGCACGGAAAGAACCGGTGGTAAAAATAAGTGAACCGGTGAACAGGTGGTAAAAATAAGTGAAACCCACCACTGATTTTCAAACTTGCACCAAATCAAATGACTATTTTTTTTTAAATGAAGGCAGTGACAATCCCAGTCACAAAGAGCATTACTTTCCATCCCACTTTAATGCGCAGTGGGCTTTTTCGAAGCACATCATTTGAGCTCTGAAATCATGCAATTTGCACACGACTGCTGAAGGTGATGAGATATCTGCAGGGCACCAATTTATGCAAAGCTGTTCTAAATTAAGTGCTTTGATACGACACTTTAGAGCAGGAGTTTCCAGATCTGTGGACTATCTGACATTTTTTTTTAGAGCACGTACAAGAGCTGGAGAGGGCACAGTGGAAAACTAGGAGATTTGAGAACAGAGGAAACAGGTCCCCTCCTCATTCCAGTGTCAGGATGGGCTACACTCAGTCCAGGATAATGATATGATATGATATGATATCTTTATTGATTAGCCTATAGGCCATATCAAAGCAAAAGGTTCAAACACATATCGCCAATAAAATCTTAAACAAACCAAAGTAAGAGTAAGGTAAAATACAATAGTTATAGGATAAGATACAATATAATTTAATACATAGATATATAAAATAGAATAAAATTACATAAAATTACATTTCGGTGTCACCCTTACAATCTACCCCAAGTATGCAGATCTCAACCGAACCACTTTGTTTTAAGGACTGTGCTGTGTTAAATGTTATTTTCAGGTTCTGGCTGCACATAAAGTAAGTTGTTTTGATGTGGGGATCCCCATGGGTCCTTCGGTTGGTATATGGATCAAGGTACCTGCCTCTCATCCCCTTATACTAGCAACAGTCCAATAGGATGTGAGCCATGTCTTCTACCTCTGTCGCTCCGCAAATGCAGAGACGCTCATTGTAGAGTACAGAATGGAATCTCCCATATCTGACCATTGTGTCAAGCTGTTCGAATCTTGCTAATGTAAGTATTTCCCTAAGATGTTTCGGCATTGTGATAGCATTGTTCAAACTATTCTCCAAGGCACCTGAGGGTAGAACAAGAAGCAATGGGTAGAAACTAATCAAGGAGAGAAGCAACTTAGAACTGAGGAGAAATTTCCTGACGGTTAGAACGATTAATCAGTGGAACAGAAGTTGCCTCCAGAAGTTGTGAATGCCCCAACACTGGAAGTCTTTAAGAAGATGTTGGATAGCTATTTGTCTGAAACGGTATAGGGTTTCCTGCCTAGGCAGGGGGTTGGACTAGAAGACCTCCAAGGTCCCTTCCAACTCTACTATTGTATTGTATTGTATTGTATTGTAACTTCAAATAGCTGTCTACTTGAAAAGTATGTTTGTATTTGCTCAGCCAGTCCAGGATAATAAAAAAGTGGGTTATAGAAACAGAGCAGGATTTATAGATTTGGTTAGGAGCAGCCGAATTCCATTGTTCCCTGATATCTGCAATGGTCTCTATCCAAGCCTTGCCCTTGCATCTACTACAAAGCCCATGTGCACTTCCATCCCCCAAATAAAAAGGGGTTGATTGTTCTGCCTACAAGAGCCGTGGTGGCGCAGTGGTTAGAATGCAGTATTGCAGGCTAATTCATTGCTCTTTCCAGGAGTTCGATTCTGACCGGCTCAAGAATGACTCAAACATCTATCCTTCTGAGGTCGGTAAACGAGGACACAGATCGTTGGGGAGGGGGCAATATGCTGACTCTCTAAACTGTTTAGAGAAGCTTGTAAAGCACTGTGAAGTGCTATTGCTACACTGCTATTGGACTGCAAGGGGATCAAACCGGTCAGTCCTAGAGGAGATCAACCCTGACTGCTCTTTAGAAGGCCAGATCCTGAAGAGGAAACTCAAATGCTTTGTCCACCTAATGAGAAGGAAGGACTCACTGGAGAAGAGCCAGATGCTGGGAACAGTTGAGGGCAAAAGAAGAAGGGGATGACAGAGAATGAGGTGGCTGGATGGAGTCCCCGAAGCAGTCGTCGTGAGCTTCAATGGACTCCAGAGGATGGTAGAGGACAGGAAGGCCTGGAGGAACGTTGTCCATTGGGGTCATGATGGGTCTGGCACGACTTCACAACTAACAATATAATTCTGGTATTTTCTCTGTTGCCCAATCTGCCTATAAGATGGACGCAGATTTCAATATCTGTCTCCCAAAGACATCTGTTTCCGTTTCTATCAAACTCCTACTCTCAGAGGTCCAAGGACGGATCTGGGGCCTTTCGCTCTCACAGGGAGGGACTCCTCCGGGTGCCGTCCACCAAGCAATGCCAACGGGCGGCGCCTAGGAGTAGAGCCTTCCCTGTGATGGGCCCAACCCTCTGGAATGACCTCCCCCCCGATATTAGAACTACTACTGACTTCCGCTCCTTCCGACAAAAACTTAAGACTCACCTGTTTCGATTAGCCAGCCTGGCCCACTTATAGTTCTACTCTTACCTCCTCGTGGATATTTTTATTTGGGATAGTTTTTAGGGTTAATGTTTTTTTAAATTTTTAAAATTTTAATCTAACTTAAACTAAATCTGTACAGTGAACCATTGCTACCTCCTCCAGTCCTATATTTATTTTATTTATCTTATATTTATACTATGTATATTTATTGTTCAATTGTTTTAATATGACTGTACACCGCCCCGAGTCTCTTCTGAGAGAGGGGCGGACTAGAAATTGAATAAAGTTAAAGTTAAGTTAATAGCAGAGCTATTGTGTACATTTGGCACACAAGGAGCCACATACATTTAAGGAAAAAATCAAATGTTGCTTACTTTGTATTGGCCAGAAATTCTATTTTAATGAGTTTTTATTCCGCCCCCCCCCCCTCCAAACCTGCAAATAGCTTGAAGTTGGTCACCAGGTCTGATTCTCTGTCCCAGAGCTGTCAGACAATGGAAAGTTAGACCGTATGTGAATTTTCTCACCAGATGCCTGTCAAGCAAAAAATCTAACACCTTAAAATATAATGCAGAATTGCCTTGTAGCACAAGCCTCGGCAGCATTGCAATTTAAAGTGTCGATCGATTTTTCTGCCCCCTCCACACATACATGAAGGTTTTTTATTGGTGGGAAAGAGACAATGGGCAAAATTCTTCCTGATGTTGGGGCCATTGGTCATAATCTATACGGTGGTTGAAATTTCAGATGCTGTCGATGGCAATGGGGAGAAACATGACGTGTGAAAGAACACAACCAAATGGAAACACCTTGTGTAAAACATTAATAGCTCCAGTGCAAAGCAGCATGACACACTATCCTTCCTGGATGTCGCAAAGCAAGTCTGACTGTGTGGTGGTGGTGTTTTAAAGCAGGAACAATTTACAGGCTGGAAGCACTACTTCTGACCTTAATGAGAACGCTGGCATAAAACTTCTGAGCTGCCCTCCATGTTGAGGGGCAAATGACATAGGTTTTGTTATTCGTTAACAAACACAGTTACTTTGTCTTTTAATTTGATTTATTTCCTCTCTTTTAAGGTGATGTTCAGATTTATTAGCTTTTAACGTTCCAGAACTGATCAACAAGCTGGAGACTGTGAGTTTGATCCTAGGTAGAGGCAGATGTCGGGTCTCCTGCTTGGGCAGGGGGTTGGACTAGATGACCTCCAAGGTCCCTTCCAACTCTGTTAATCTGTTACTAGCTCCAGATAAGAAAAGTTTGTTAGTACAGCTTGGGGACTGGCTTACCTCTTTCGTGAACTCTAAGCTACCTTTTTTCCTTACAATTACGCCCCTTCCGACGTCAGACCTCACTTTAATGAACATGTGTGATATTATGGGATGCACATATGTAACATACAATACAATACAATACAATAGCAGAGTTGGAAGGGACTTTGGAGGCCTTCTAGTCCAACCCCCTGCCTAGGCAGGAAACCCTATACCGTTTCAGACAAACGGCTATCCAACATCTTCTCAAAGACTTCCAGTGTTGGGGCATTCACAACTTCTGGAGGCAACTTCTGTTCCGTAGGTTAATTGTTCTGTCAGGAAGTTTCTCCTCAGTTCTAAGTTGCTTCTCTCCTTGATTAGTTTCCACCCATTGTTTGACTACATGTAGCTGAGTTCCTATGCAAAGGAAGGGTGGCTTTCATTCTGTCCAATCAACTTTCCGCTGGCATTTTCTTTGTTGTGTTAAGTATAAAAAGGAGGGAAACATGGGGATTGAGGTTCTCTCTTCCTTTTTTTCATAGAAAAAAACCACTTTATCAAGATACCCTGATAAAGTGCTTTTAAATGATCTTCCAGCCAGTGGTGGGATTCAAAAATTTTTTACTACTGGTTCTGTGGGCGTGGCTTGATGGTGGGCAGGGTCAACCAGTCCTTACAACTACCGGTCCGGCAAACTGGATATAAAATTCACATCCGGTTCGCCCAAACCGATGCGAACCCACTGAATCCCACCCCTGGCAAAATGTCACGTGATGGCAATGTGCGTAGCATTCATTCTGAAAGGACAAATGGGGAAGCAGCATTGCCAGCATCATAATATCATTACGGAAATGGTTTGAATTACGCAATTGTCATCAGTAGTACCATGTGACGGTAATTATGTGATGATTAGATCATTTGTATCTCTTGATTGATGACATCATAATGCAAATGACACCATTATGTCTCCTGCCAGGTGGCTGGGCTTGGTTACCTTGAAAGATGAGCAGCGGTGATAACTTGCAACTGAAACACCAATTAGGAACTGTGTGCTGCTCAAAAAATAATAAGCCTATTATTTCGAGCCATTGTTGTTATAACAGCTATTCATAAACAATCGCTCAACTACGTTAATTAGAAGTTCGAGACTGCGGGGAGGTGTGCAATAAGGACTTAAAATGCCTGTTACAGGAACCTTACTGTAAAACCAGTTAGGCAATTAGACGACATATTCATATAGATTCAACACTATTATTAACTCTCCCCCAGCATTTTAATTTTGCAGCCATTGCAAAACTAATCATTGTTTGGAGGAGATGTGGGTTTAGAACCTGGTTTGAAAGGTGGTGCTTGCAAGACAACATGTGATATGGTTATATCACGCAGGTCTGGACTGCTGGGGGTTTGCATGGATTCAGGCGATCCTCTAGCTAGGATTCTGCCCAGTTTGGCGAATGCCCAAAATGACATCTCTGGCTGGCCACGCCCATGCCCACCACTCCCAGGAGTCTCCACGCAGCCCGCACGGAAGTTTGGGGAGGGGGGAAATGGGCCTACTGGAGGTTCCGGATGTCCAGAAACGGGGGAAGAAGTTTTCGCTCTCCCGGAGGCTCAAGAAAAGCTTCCGGAGACTGGGGAGAGTGAAAAAGGCCCTGCCACCACCACCCGCCATGATGCAGGTGGCCGACTAGGCCATGCCCACCAAGGCAACGCCCACCCAGCAATGTGGCAGCAAACCCATTGCTGCAATTTTTGAAGCCCACTCCTGCTTATATGTTACAGCAGCTTTGGGATATAATTATATATCCCATATTTAGTTTTGCTTTGGAAGTCACTGGAATTTGTCCATGCTCATGTTTTTGATAATTACTCTTATGTGTAAGAGTTGTTTTTCCCCTTTTCTTAGAGATTCCGATTCTTAGAGATTCCCTTGATGTCCCTGAGATTTTCTTGCAGGGTTTTTCAGGAGAAGTTTGCCATTGTCTCCTTCATCGGGCTGAGAGAAAGTGACTGGCCCAAGGTCACCAAGCTGGCTTTGTGCCTTAGGCGGGACTAGAATTCATGGTCTCCTCGTTTATAGTCTAGCGCCTTCGCCATTAGATCAAACTAGCTCTGGAGAGAAATTTATAGAAGGGCAATAAAATTCTATAGCGTGTGTCTTTATGGTTTCAACAGTAGAATAAAGTTACACTAGGCTGAAGGGCTTTGGGGTGGTTTGTTTTTTTTCCTATTTTTGACCAAGGAAAACTGGAGAAGTAATTTAGAAATTTGGACAGCAAGTTTCAATTTATATTAACTTCTTGCTTGTCAGTTTAACAACCGGTTCGGGGAGCGCACGGTGAAAACGGAGCGTTTAGAAGCTCAACTGCTTACCTTCCAAGTCAGCAACGGTAAGTAAAACAGCGGGGGGGGGGGGAAATCAGCTGTGCCGCGCGATTGAGATGAGCCTAGAAACCAGGAAATAAAGGACAGGAGAGAGCAGAGTAGGGTGGGCGGGAACAGCTGATCATCGGAGCTACCAGTTCACCTGAACCGGTCCAAACCGGCTTAATGCCACCTCTAAACTCAGTCACTCTAAACCTCTTGGGAATGCAGAATATACGTAACCTCTTTGTTCATAAAATGTGATTCCCAATGATTTGATCAATGTGTTTGGAAGCCCCCATTGGGTGAGCCAAAAAAAAACCAAAACCACAATCCCTCAAAGAAGTAGTGCAAGATTGGAAGATGTGGAGAGAACCAGGTCCATAGACGTGTCTAGAGTCAGAGACAACTGCATGAATAATATTGCCAACATCCCCACTGAGTGAACAATGTTGCTGTAAAATACCAATTGATTTAAGAATTCAGTTTGGCCACATGACCATAGCTTATTAAAACCTGCTGCAGGACAGTGAGATGGATGGCAAATCAATTCAATAGATAAAATAAGATCAGATAAAGTAAAAAGAAGCCCCTGTCTTGCCTCTACTATTTTGGATTGTCAGATGCAATAACCAGGAACAGGAGTTGAATTCAAGGCACTAGAAGTTTATTACATGCTACCTATACACAAGAATCTAACCTATGAACAGTCAAGCCAAATTGGCACTAGATAAGAATTCACAGGGAGGATGAACTTAGGTCTTTTGTGACTACATAAGAATTCTCATCTGATGACACATTTGACCCCGGGCTCAGGCTCTGCCTGGTTATCTTCTACATGGATTATGGCAATCCCAGGCTGAAAAACGTCTCAACTTTGCCTCTTGAACTGTAAAATCTGTCAAGACAAGACAAGACTGAAAAAGGAGATCTATCCAACTTTGTGTAAAGCGATGTCTGAATGGTCAAGGTACAATACTGGTGCTGGACGTTTAATAGCATTTAATAGCTTGGATCATCAGATATTCCAGACTTGACTTTGGGGGGGGGTGTTTCTCATCCCAACCATACTTCTCCCTCTCCTCCTGATCTCCATCTGTTTCAAGATTCTTCCATCTTGAATATTTGGAAGTTTCAGCAATAATATGGTGTCTTTGCAGCCATTTGGTAGCAACGGTGGCTAAAGTCTAACCTTTCCATCCAGTATATATTTGATGGATCAGCTTCTTCCTGACAACAGATACAAAGAGGCAGGCCCTGCTTGCTTAAGCCCTGGACTTTTGGAAGAGGCCACCCTCAACTGGACCAAATCAATCTTCCTTCATTTGGATACACAACATTGCCATTTGCGATGTTCTTGATCTGCCAAGGTTTCCTCATATCTCTGGGTAAATGGATCCAAAGAAGAGAATGGGCCCAATTGAAGCCTGGAGAATCCATCTTTGCCGCTTCTAGGATAATATCGGGGCGACTGATCTTCCCCAGCCTCATCAGGGCAAAGAGCTGTGGGCACCTCCTCTTAGGCCGAAGGATTCATTCTTGTAATGGTCTTTTGACTCAGGCCCAATTTTAAAGATAATATGTACTTATTTCAGCCTGGGGTCAAGGAGAGCTGACTACAGCTTAGGTCAGTGATGGCTAAACCTTTTGGTGCCCAAGTGCCAAATGTGTGCGCATGTGAAATTCCAAAATGTAATGTCAGCGCCCCCCTGTGTATGCGCCCCCGTGCATATGCGCACGTCCTCCACACATGCGCTCCCTTCGCCCATTTTTGGCTTTCAAGTTGGTGCAGGAGGCTTTCCAGGCCCAAAGCAGGGCATCAGGGGGATGACGTGTACATGCATGAACCCCAAAATGCAATGCAAGCGCTCCCACACATGCTTCCCACCCTCCCGTGCATGTGGCCCACCCCCTGCGCATGCATGCACGTGGCCCTTGCATGCGCCCCACCCCACATATGTGCAGCAGAGGCTCGAAGACCAGCTGGCCACTGGGAGTGTGCGCGCATGCATGGTAGAGCTGGCGTGGGGCAACGGCTGGCGTGTCCACAGAGAGAACTCTACGTCCCACCTGTGGCATGTATGCCATAGATTGACCATCATGGGTTTAGGTGGTATTTCAAAATTTGATCCTTTAGCCAGGCAGATGATTTGTTGACGTTTTAATGCTCATTGATTCTTTCTTGAACTGAATCCTGTTCCTGGCAAATTTGTAGGGAATGGGATTATCAGTTCAACTAGCTGTGGTATTTTGGAGACTTTTAATTGATTCGTTTTTATTACATTATTGTTTATTTATAATTTGGGGAATTTGTGGGGGGGGAAATATCAGCATTGATTAATTGTCCTGGTGTTTTAATTGTTTTGAATTGCTTGTGGCTCCCAGTATAAATATTTATTCTTTGTTGAAAACTGCAGTATAAATATTACTATTAAAAAAAATTAACACTGTCAAACTATTCACTAAGGCTGCATTACTATTACTATTAGTCTTCTCATCATTCCTATCATCCATCTCCTCCCACTTAGGACTGCAGGACTGTAAGTTGTTGCTTGTATCCTTACGATTTATATTGATATTGATTGTTTCCTGATTGCTTATTTGTATCCTACGACTATCATTAAGTGCTGTACTGTATGATTTTTGACAAATGTATCTTGTCCTTTTATGTACACTGAGAGCCTCTGCACCAAAGACAAATTCCTTGTGTGTCCAATCACACATGATCAATAAAAAATTCTATTCTATTCTCATTTTGCAACCCTCAACTTATGGACACCAAATGAGCCCAACATTTATGTTCTTAAGCGCGAAAGTTTTAAAATGAATTTCACCCCATTTTACAACTTTTCTTGCCCCGCTTGTGAAGTAAATTACTGAAACTGTTAAATTGGTAACGCGGTTTTTAAGTGAATCTGGCTTTCCCCATTGTTTTCGCTTATCAGAATATCACAAAAATCACATGCCCCTGGGATGCCACAACCGACATAAATATGAACTAGCTGTCAAGCATCCAAATGTAAATCATGTGACTATGGGAATGTTGCAATGGTCCTAAGTATGAAAAATAGTCCTAAGTCAATTTTTTTAACCACCATTGTAAAAACAGTCACTAAACGAACTGTTTTAAGTCGAGGACTACCTGTACCCAAAACACGCAACCTTCTACTGATTTAGAACTTTGCAACTTCTATTATGAAAATATCTGCAGAGCAAAAGACGATTAACATTAACATTTACTGTTAAAGCTCACTCACATTTCTGTCCATGTTGCTTCTCCATGGGCAGAGATCTGATTTTTTTTCTTTTTTCTTTTTTGCTTGGGGCAGTCAATATGTCCTGCCCACTGTTTAGAATTAAAAAGGCATCTGCCATGCTTCTAAAATTTAAAACCTGCCTTGTCTTCAAAGACCCCTGCAAAGTTCAAGTTTTGTGTTTCTCGAGTCGATTTGAGCTTGGCAGAGTATCAACTTTTTAAATGAAATAAATCAGGTGGTACCATGAGCCATTCAAATGATAAAGATTCCTGAACACTAACAGAAATGACTAATATATTAATAATACCCTTTTTCCCCGAAAATAAGATCTCCCCAGATAATAAGTCCAATCAGGTTTTTGAGCGCATGTGCTAAAATAAGTCCTCCCCCCATAATAAGCCCTCCCCCGAAAATATTGCAACACAGCAGCATCCATGAGGTGACCATGCTCACCACTTCCTGCACCACAAAGATAATAAGACCTCCCCAAAAATAAGGACAAGGGCTTATTTTGGGGGGGGGGTCAAAAAAAATAAGACCCTGTTTTATTTTCGGGGAAACACGGTACTATACTAAATCTATGTATTAAAAATGGCTCTGTGTGTGTGTGTGTTCCAGCATAACTCTGGAATGCCTTGAGCAATTTCAACCAAACTTGGTACACAGATGACTTACTCTCTGGGAAAAAATACTGTGGGGATAAGACACCCCTAACTTCTTTCTGTGTTTGTGTTCTGTTAAGATACAGCTTGTTGTGCCTTAAAATGACTTCTACTGTACTGCCCTAAAATGGCTTCTACTGTGCAGCGCAGTGGAGTTGCCATGGTAACGGCTTCACAGTACACCACAAGGGGGCTCCCTCTGGTAAGGGGGAAAATCCAACATTAGAAATTACGCTTGATCTGGACATTTCCCCTCTATAAATAAATACCCGGGCAACACAGGGTTATCAGCTAGTATAAAATAATAAAATATATAAAATGTATAATACATAACATACAAATATAAAATAAGATAATACGTGAGAAATTACTCACTAGGGTTGAATAATAAACAACAAGACAATTTTAATGTACAGGTAATCCTCGACTTATGACCGCAATTTGGGACCACTCACCTTTTAAAAACGCTGTTGTAACTTTGAAAGGTCACTAAACGGATCATTGTAAGTCAAGGACGACCCATAGTAATGAATTTTAGCTGATCTATCAAATAAAAGAACACTACAGCCCAGCAATTTTATCAAAGATTTCATTCCAAACAAAATAATAAAACCCGTCGTGTTTAATTTGAAGAAAACGAAACAAAACAGGAGAAGGATGAGCTGGTTTAGTTTTGCACATTTTGGAAATCTGAAATTTTATTTTGAGGCAGCCACTGTCATTTTACATTTAGCCTGGCTCAAGCATTCCTTTTTCTGTGGCACCCCCTGCAGAAAATGTTATTGGCAGGTCAAGCAAGAACATTTGGTGGCAATGATCCCCCCGGGGCAGGATGAAAAAGGCAGGATGGGGAGGTCAAATTTCTGCCTGGATTTTTGGATGTGTTGCATGAGTGGCAGCTGCCATCTTGACTTTTTAACCATACCATGTGGACATCCCTGGTCCTTTATGCATCTTTTATATTTCCCCAAGTTTCACACACTCCCACATTCTCAGATTCGCTCACAGCCTCCAAAGTCACCGGTTAAGAGTTGAGGTCTCCTTGCACGCTATATTTTTCTATGGACCCACTCAGGGGTGGGCTTCAAAAATTTCAGCAACGGGTTCTCTGCCTGGTTGCGGGGTGGGCGTGGCCTAGTCAGTTTCCTGCACTCCAACGGAGGGACGGGGGAGCGTTTTCACCTTCCCTAGGCTCCGGAGGCTTTCCTCAAACAGAGAGGGCCGGAAATTCTGTCTCTGTTTCTAGCACATTCTTGCCAGCCCGAGTGTCATTGGGCCTGCCGCTCTTTTTGCGGCCGCCACTAAGAGAAGGGGTGCGGTAGCTAGGGTTTGCGGGAGCGGCCTCTGGGAGGCTGTTCCGCATGGATGGCAGGTACATGTGGAGCGTGTGGGGTATGTCCCCCCTTCTCCCCCCCCCAGGAAATGGGGGAACTGGTTGTGCATGTAATATTTTAGGGGAGGGCTTATTTTGGGGGGAGGGCTTATTTTAGTGCATGCACTCAAAAACCCCGATTGGGCTTATTATCCGGTTAGGTCTTATTTTTGGGGAAACAGGGTAGTTTAGTTCTGTCTCTACTACACCGTACACTGGCTGTAAACTAGGGGCATATGGCAGTCCAGTATCTGATTTTTTAAAATATCAACGATGCTACGCTTCAATGCTTAGATGGTTTTGACGTTGGTATTCAAACATTGATCTTTTTTACATTCATGTTTTTATTGTGCTTTACTAATCTAGGTGAAATGCTAATATATATTTCTAGTCCCTGTATGATGTGCCATACGCTAAATATATCTATCTCTTTTCAGCTTCTTCTAGCTACGTGGCCATCTTGGAACCAGGAAGTAAAAACACATCCCAGCCCCATTTCCGTGTTTTATATTCCATTAGATTCCAATAAGAATGGGTGCAGGATCTATAAGCGGTATTAAGAGCCGTGGTGGCACAGGGGTTAGAGTGCAGCAACTGCAGGCTACTTCCGCTGACTACCGGCGGCCTGCAATTTGGCAGTTCGAATCTCACCAGGCTCAAGGTTGACTCAGCCTTCCATACCTTCCGAGATCTGTAAAATGAGGACCCAGATTGTTGGTGGCAATAAGCTGACTCTGTAAACCACTCAGGCGGTATATAAGTCTAAGTGCTACTGCTATTAAGAGCTGAATAATATCAACCTCTGGAAATATTCAGAGCGCCGTATTACCATCTGGTAATATCTCATCGCAACTGACAGCAGATTCTTTGGCATCTTTTAAAAATATACCTATTTGTATACTCTGTGACCTTTCCACTCAAATCCACTGCCATCTATTTGGAAACATGCCCACTGAACGCCCTTTACTTCTGAGCAGGCATCTCCTAGTCCTATCCACTGCTTAAGCGTTGTGTTTCTTATTTCACTGACATTGACTTGTGTGACTCTGTGGTTTTGTCTCTATTTATGCGCGCTGGATAGCAAATACCTGCATACCAACCATTCTATTTTCATATCCAAGTCAAGACATGCTGCTTTAAATAGGCTGGTGTCGTGAATAACTCAAATTGGTGATTTGAAGCGCAAGTTTGTATGTGCTTGCAAGGAATAAAAGTTTAAGAATGTTTCTTTTTTTTAAAAAATGTGGGGGGTGGGGGAAGAAAGAGATAACATTTGCACATTCAATTTGGCATTCTAAAACCGTTGGCATTTCACCACTATGGTTATGTTCTTCGTGCAGCGGGGACTTAGCTTCCCATAGTTGCAGCTCAGTTCTCCCATCTTTAGATGGCAAACCTATGCCACATGTGCCACAGGTGGATGCGGAGCCCTCTCTGCGGGCAACCGCAGCTCAACTCCACTGCACATGCGTCCGTGCATGCCTCCCACTGGCCAGGTGATTTTCGGGTCTCTGCCATGCATGCAGGTGGGCGGAGTGCATGCGGGAGACGTATATGCATGTTCAGGGGTCGCGAACCCATGTGCAGAGGCAAGGGGCGGTGCATGCATGCGTGTGAGGGAGCACACAGAGGGGTGGCCCTCTGCGCCCCATTTTTGGTCCCAGGAGGCGTTAGAGAGGCTACTAGGCCCAAAAGGAGGCACATGGGGGGTGTCAAGCAAGCATAATTCTATACAGATTTTATTTGGAAAAGTAAAAAGCAGAAAAGAGGAATCACACGGAATCTGAATCACATTGAACTTCGAAATAAATCCTGTTATTGTGGTTCAAATACTGAAACAATTTAGGGGTAGAAGCAAGAGACTCTATTACACGTATTGGAGCTCTTCTATTATGCAGACATTTTTTAATCTTCTGGATTCTCTCACAGGAGGACTAAAATAACCTCACAGTCATATAAACCATCAAAGAGGAACAGCAGGAATCAAAAGACTTGTATTGAGTTTTGTTGTATCATGGGGCACAGAAACATTATCATGGCATTTAAAATCATTATCATCATTTTAGCCATTGTCACTTCAGGATGAAGGCCTGCTCCGCATGTTTCCGATTAATACGCTCCTCCTGAGCTTTCTTTTGCCAATAGGCCCACCTTACTTGCTGATCTCATTGATCCATCGGCTCTATTCTGATTGTTTCATTGTTCTAGGTCCCTTTCGTGCACGTTTTTGATCAAGTGGGATCCAGTGACGTGCGGTGAGGTTTATGGCTGGTGACGTCATCAGCACGAGCCGCAGTCCCCTTCATGTTGACTCAGGAAGTCGGGGAATGGGACCACGTGTGCAGGAGGCTGAAGCTGCCTCAGCCTCCTGCACATGTGGTCCCAATCCCCTCCTTCCTGACTCCTGAGTCAACATGAAGGGGACCACGGTGCGCGCTCCGCAGGGCCGCAGCTCACACTCCGCGGTCCCCTTCATGTTGACTCAGGAAGGCGGGGAATGGGACCATGTGTGCAGGAGGGAGGCTGAGGCTAGAAGAGCCTCCTGCACACGTGGTCCCATTCCCAGACCACGTGTGCAGAAGGCTCCTCAGCGCCCTTTCCCTTTTTTTTATTTTCATGATGAAAGCAGTGAGGCTGTGCCTCCCCTGCCTCCCCTGACCGCACGTCCCTGGTGGGATCCATTCTATGACTGCCTTGATCTACCTGCCCTCAGTTCTTCTTGCTATGTGATCAGCCCACTTCCATTTCCATTCTTTTATTTCAATTTTTTCTTTGAATTTTTATTTAGAATTTAAAATATATTTGCCAATCCCCATTTTTGCTAAAGAAGGACTCTTCAACTTGTACAAGGTAGTTTTCCACTACCTTGCCATAGAGCCAGGGCGAGTGGGCGGGGCCAGCCACGATTTCTGCTACCGGTTCAGGCAAACCGGTCCGAACCAGTCGAATATCACCTCTGATCTTCTCCAGATGTTTACTTTTATATATTCTGGATGGGTATTCAATGTGAGAGTCGGAGGCTTTTACCAGAACGGTTTATTCACCACTGCTTCAGAACGAATACAACGAACTCTGGGTTGACAGTTTATTTTAAACCCACAGCTGTCAACCCATTAACCAATAGGAACTCAGCTTAACATTAACCAATAGAAACACAGCTAAACCCATGCTTAACCAATGTATGTCCAAAGCTGTGCTGATTGACAGCTGGGACATAACATTTACCCTAAGTGATCTCCATGCGAGTCGTATCTATACGGATATTGTATCTATACGGATAACGTCCCATCTTTCTTTTTTTATTCTCTTCTTCTTTTCCATCTAAGATAACTGATGAGCGCACTTAGAATTCTGTTCTTTTTAAACACGATGAGAGACATGGAAGCAGTACAACTTTGCTGATGTGGCTGTTCCACATTTGTGTGATACCATTGCATAAATATCTTCTCTTTTCATCTTGGAACAAAAGCTCTCCAAAAAAGCTTAGTCATGCTAAGTAATCTTCAGCTAGTTCATTAGTCCCACCAAAGTCAGCCTTGACTGCTTTGATTAGAAACTGGGGGAAGGTGCCTGAAATATAAATAGATCCAAATCGACAATGTTTCAAAACTGATAAGAAGAACCAGGGTTGCCAACGGACAGGAATCTACAGTTGGAAGAGAGTTTGCTATTGTCAACGGCAAAAAGCCATTGAAGAAGAGAGAAGCCAGAAGGACTGCAGGTAAGGCAGGATACCAAATGCAAACAAAACCATTGGCTTTGATAATGAATACATCGCACAAGGCAGGAATGCCTGTCCCTTGTGATCGTAATAGGACTGAAGGTTAGTCCTCGACTTACAACAGGTCATTTGGTGACCAAAGTTACCACGGCATGGAACGTGTGACCATTTTTCACACTTACAACCATTGCCGCAGAATCGAAATAAGATGCTTGGCAACTGCCTCATATTTATGACAGCAGAAGTGTCCTGCGGTCACGTGATCCCCTTTTGCGACTGTTGTGGCCCGCCAGCAGCCAGCAAAGCTGGCAGCAGATTCAGACAGTGAGGAGGTTGGGGAGGAACAAGGGCCAATCCTGGAGTCTGGGGAAGGCTCTGATGAGGGCTCTATGTCAGAGGCAGAGAGGGGGTCAGAGCCGTATGCCAGTTATCAACTGCCTTCAGAGTCAGACATCAGTGAGGCAGACAAACAGCTGGAGCCTGTTCCCAGTGTGCGCATGCGCAGAGTTGCCAGGAGAAGGGAACAGCTAAAGAACAGGGGTCGACTTGGGAGTAAAGGCACAGGTGGATGATGAATGGCCCTTCCCAGAGGAAATAAAACAGGAGGGAAAGGGGAGTGGAGTTTGCAAGAGACACTTAGTTTGCTTCATTGGTTCGTGACTCTCCGAGACTCCTTGCCAAGTTTTGCAGATATCGGCCTATCAGCTCTCCAAGCCAGAGAAGGTCTGTGACTGTAAATCCTCCCTTGAAAGATTTTGCTGGATGTGAATGAGCAGAATTCAGTCAATTAATAAAAGAGTTTTTTGTCAGGACAAGGAGTTTGCTTCATGCTCTTGGGAAGCCTCGGTCAGAACAGTGACCTTCCAACAGGCAGGATTCACTTAACAACCGGGTGACTAACTTAATAACGGCAGTGATTCATTTTGACAATGTTGGCACGCAAATGGTTCACATAGCTACAGAAATTTGGGGCTCCGTTGTGATCATACATCAAGGACTACCCGAACAGTATTCAGAAGGCGAGGAAGGCAAGCGAGCGACTGCAAGGGCCTTGAAACGTCTTCCCATTCAGAAATGCCTCCAACCCTCTGCTGATTTTTTTAATCCAGCGAGGGAGCTGTGCTTGTCTTTGAGATCGCAAATGGAGTTTTCATCAACTAACAAGGCAGAGCACATGCAAATGAACCAATCAGGGATTTCAAGGGAGCGATCCGAGTTAGGAAACTGTTCTGCATATTTTAGTTGACTCGCTACAGAGCAGAGAATGGAGTCGGAGTGGGCTTGTGTCGTGGTGATGGTGGAGCGACTGGGTATATAGTAGAAACGGAGAGAATAAATTATTGTGTGTGATCCATCTGCAAACTGCTTCTCCTGCACTGCTATGTAATAAAATGTGTTGCTAAGATACAAGCTGCTAAAGAAGTTCATTAAAGGACACTTTAAAACAAAGCTTCCAGACCCTTTTTCTTTTTCTAGATAATCTAATTGTCATCAGAAGCAA
Source organism: Natrix helvetica (assembly GCF_964273705.1). Classification (NCBI taxonomy): domain Eukaryota; kingdom Metazoa; phylum Chordata; class Lepidosauria; order Squamata; family Natricidae; genus Natrix; species Natrix helvetica. The sequence goes on from NC_138553.1 coordinate 74,751,997, forward strand.
GATTACAATTCTTCTCTCCCTTCTGATTACAATTAGATTATCTATATGGACCTAGCACTTCATTCAAGCCTCGTCAAACAATGTTAATAAACCCAACACTGGTAAATAAGTCATTGTACGCATCTCGTCAGTAATGCTATCCTCTTATCTTCACTGCCAGTTCGGTAGCAAGAGCATGCATGCACAGAAGATCCGTGATGACATCTGGATGGATGGGTGGAGCCTTGCACCACCAACTACCAATTTACGCAAACCAACAGAATACCACCTCTGCCTTGCACGTGTGCACATGTGTATATATTTGTGTGCTGCCCATATGCACACCTGCACAAGTACTTGCATAGAAATCCAAAACGAAGAGGCACAAAGGTTGAGGAGAAAGGTGTGAGGGGGGGGGGATTTGATGTTCTGAAGAAAACCCAAACTTCACGGATAAGATTTTGCCTGAAAAATCTGTTCCTCAAAAGTCTTTTGCCTGAAAAGAAGCATTAGATTTCATATTGGCACTCTAAGCTTGGAAATGAAGGTCAACCTTATCTTTATTTTTTCATAACGAGCCAGTTTTCCCTTTCCGAATTTGGATGAAATTCTGAACATCTATTGCCCAACTGCAGAACTGTCAGTCTTAATGTATTAATGCCACAGCCTATTTGAATACATTATCTATTAGCCAAAGATATACTAGCGGAGGTGCTTTTCCAATGCAATCATGCACCTTTTTTTTGAGACTGTAAACTGAAGGAAAGTGGGAACTCTTGAACAGTAACATAAAGGCATTCACTATTTTTAAAAATGATGTGTATGTGTATGAGTTATGTTCTCTCTCAGGGATCAATCAATCAATCATAATACAGCTGGAAGGGACCTTGGAGGCCTTCTAGCCCAATCCTATACCACTTTAGACAAAGGGCAGTCCAGTCTCTTTAAACCCTCTGGTGATGGAGCATCCATAACTTCTGAAAGAAAGTTCCACTGGTTAATTGTTCTCAGTGTTCAGAGGTTTCTCCTTAATTCCAGATTGCTTCTCTCCTTGATTGGTTTCCATCCATTGTTTCTTGTCCTGCCTTCAGGTGCTTTGGGGAGTAGGCTCTTCTTTTTGTGGCAGCTTCTCAAATACTGGAACACTTGTCCTTCTTCTCTCTAGACTAGCCATACCCAAATCCTGCAATCGTTCTCCATATGTTTTAGTTTCCAGGCCTTTAATAATCTTAGTTGCCCTTCTTTGCACTTTTCCCCAAGTCTCAACATCTTTTTGGTGATATGGTGACCAAAACTGGATGCAGTATTCCCGGTGTGGCCTTACTAAGGCTTTATAAAGCGGTACTAATACTACACGTGATTTTGATTCTATGCCTCTGTTTATACCACGAAGGATTGTATTCGCTGTTTTGGCTGCTGCCAGACACTGCTAGCTCTTGTTTATGTGATTGTCAATAAACATAGGGACGCGATGTCTCAGTGGCTAAGATGCTGAGGTTGTTGTTCAGAAAGGTCAGCAGTTTGACGGTTCAAATCCCTAGTGCCGTGTAACGGGGTGAGCTCCCATTACTTGTCCCAGCTTCTGCCAACCTAGCAGTTCGAAAGCGCGTAAAAGTGCAAGTAGAAAAATAGGAACCATCTTTGATGGGGAGGTAACAGCATTCTGTGCGCCTTCAGCGTTGAGTCATGCCGGCCACATGATCACGGAGACGTCTTTGGAAAGCACTGGCTCTTCAGCTTTGAAACAGAGATTAGCACTGCCTCCTAGAGTTGGGAATGACTAGGACATATATGTGTGAGGGCAACCTTTACTTTTTACCTTTACAATAAACTTTTAAAACACAAGAATATATATTTCTAAACCATATCCTTCTGTCTAGAAGGTCTTGGGAGGCAAAAAAGGATAGGAGAATAAGAAATGGCACAGCGAAAGCAGGATTTCATTGGCGCTAAATCAGAATAAAGTATGCATAGCAGTAGAAACTAGGAAACAAATTATGCAAACTAACAAAAATCATACAAATGGATCATTTTGCATATTCCACTGGTAACAGAATTCAATTTAGAAAGGAATTAAATTTAAAGAGGAATTGGGATTACCTGAGTACAGAATTTTACCCAGTGCCTGGCAGGAGATAAGAGGTAGCTTATCTGAGAAATGGGGTCCGTTAACTGTCATGTTGCAATTAATTCTCCGTATTGCAGTCAGCAATAAACACTATACATTTTTCATTAGACTCACAGATTCATTTACATAAGTATATTAACTTTTGAGAAATAATTTGTATATTTATACCACAGACACTTGTGCATACGGACAGACATTTGCATAAGCACATGTGCAGAAAATGAGTCCCCAGAACAGTTGCCATTCCAAAGCAGACATTCCTCCTCATCCATTTTTTGTAAAGAAAATTTCAAGTCCTCTTTAAGCAATCACGGTTCATTCAAAGAGCTCAGGAAAAAAAAATTAACTGATATCAAACACGGTTTTTAAGTGCCGCAAAATATTAAGCTACTTTTTTTCCCTAGCGACACAAAACACAATTGGACATCTTTTAAAAAAATTGGACAATACATGTTTCCCAAAGCTGCACTGCCTACACAAATAGATCCTCTTTGACACTGCACTGAAATGTAAAGATAAAGGCTCCCCTCACACATATATGCTAGTCGTTCTCAACTCTAGGTGACGGTGCTCATCTCCGTTTCAAAACCGAAGAGCCAGCACTGTCCGAAGACGTCTCCGTGGTCATGTGGCTGGCATGACTAAATGCCAGAGGCACACAAAACGCTGTTACCTTCCCACCAAAGGTGGTTCCTATTTTTCTACTTGCATTTTTACATGCTTTCAAACTGCTAGGTTGGCAGAAGCTGGGACAAGTAACGGGAGCTCACTCCGTTACGTGGTGCTAGGGATTCGAACCACCGAACTGCCAACTTTTCTGATCGACAAGCTCAGCATCTTAGCCCCTGAGCCCCTGAAATGTAAATTACCCCCCAAATAAAAGTATTCCATCTCGTACAAAGTATATAAACGGCTGTTCAATTTAAATAGCTTTGGAAAGAAAAGCTTTTGTAGCCCAATTACATGGACTGGTTGATTCAGTGTCTGATGAATATTATGTCCAATTGCTCCTGATACAGCTGCTACATTTAACCTCATTGGAGTAAATTTACTTCCCAACCAAAAAAGACCTTAACTTTCACATAGCCACGGATCTTCCAAAGCAGTCTTACTGAGTCTATTGAGAGTTTCCTCCTGTTTCACTTTTTGGCAGAGAAATCTTCCTTAATTTTCCATCCTAACCTTGAAGTTGCATATTTAATTTTTCCAGGGCTTAAAATTGCATTTTTGTTTCCTACTGGGGTTCCTTTGTTAGATGAAGCATAAGAAGAGCAGACTCGCATAAAAGCTATTAAGTTTCAAAATCTGCTTCTTATTGGGTAGTGGAATGTAGCTAGAATTTTGCTACCTCAGCATTTTCACATGGAAATTCTAGTACATAATAATATTGACTGAGAAGAAAGGAAAGGAAAGGAAGGAAAAGAGAAGGGAGGGACGGGATGGGACAGGCGGAAAGGGAAGGGATGGAACGGGACAGGAAGGGAAGGAAAGGAAAAGCAGAAAAGAAAAGGGAAGGGAAGGGAAGGGGAGGAAGGGGAGGGGAGGGAAGAGAAGAGGAAGGAGAAGACTTTCCAAACTGAGCCATTAAAAAAAGAGCAACAATGGGCAATATAGGTGACAGCAACAACAAATTCCTTTTTCTCCCCCTCTTCACTTCAGGATCCTGAAATGAAAAGCTTCTATTCAACAGAAAGAAAGTATTGGTCTTAATCTCCTTCTGAAGCTACATCTGGACATCTAGTTAGGTGTTAAAATCCTGGAGAGGATGAAGCCCCTTATCTTAACCGATGCTCAGCTTTATAAATCAAAGTCATCGTATGCAAGGAAAATTTTAGGCCCGTACATCTTTGTCTAGTTATGGGAGGGTAAAAAAATAATAACCGCGATGACAATCACCAAGTCACAGGCCCGCCTCTTTGTATCAGGCCATGAGGCCATCTTGACTTTTTTAAAATTCCTGCTCATTGTTTTAGCAACAAAAACAACAGCTTGACTTTTGCTTCACAATTAAAAAAATATTTTTTAATGCCTGAGTGGGGCACTTAAATTAAGAAAGACTAGGATCATATTGGAGGAAGGGCTGAAGCTATGTTTATGTTGCTTATGTTTATGTTTATTGGATTTATATGCCGCCCTTCTCCCAAAGGACTCAGGGCGGCATACAACATTTAAAAAAAACACATATTGCAAAAGTTAAAAAGAAATTAGATAGAGAATCCAACAAACCCAATTAGTATGAACAATAACATTTTAAACATGAATGTTTGGGGGGGGGATGTAAACATGAAATAAATCCAATAAGCCTGAATTTTACCTACTTTTAAGACAAACCACGATCACAGATGTTTGCAATGGATGATGATGATGATGACAACAACAATAACAACAACATGTAACAATGATATCCATTGTCATCGGGGCACTTGGTACCATGTCCAAGAATTTTATAAGATACATCCACAAATTGCAGCTTCCTGCAATGACACCAGCGGAACTGCAAAAAACTGCGCTACTCAGAACATCGTATATTTTAAGAAGGTCCTTGGTTGATACCTAGGACGCTGGCACCAAACCGTATCAACCATTAGCACCAGTCAGTGGTATTTGGGATGCATCTTTGAATGTTCAGTTGAGTGCGTTTCATGTTTAATGAATAAAGTATAACAATAATAATAAAGTTCAGATAGCAGCAGCTATGATGGTGCAGTAGAAATTCTGCATATATATTTTTTGGGAGTTGGTTGAAATGGCAAAATCGACTGTTTTGATTAAAGAAAAGAATATAAGTACTTTTGTTTCCACGTGGAGACCGCTTCCGAACTTTGTGCTTGAAGTAGAAAAGATTGAACTTCGATTTTTGGGTTTTAGATTGATAGATCTTTATAGAAATGGCATGCTCATATTATTATGAAAAAACAAAAAGTTGCAATTGGATGCTATTGTCTTATTTTACTGCAACAGAGAGTCGGAAGTCAATGTTTCTTTTTCTTTTTTTTTTCTTATCCTCCCCCACTTCTCTTCCCCCTCTTCCTCCCCACAGTTTTCCTGTTTACTTTTGTATTTACGTATTCTATCATAATAAAAATGTTAAGACTGGATGTTTTTATGGGTGATGCATAAAATCGCCATCTTGATTTTGCTGATGGTGGATCTGAAACCATTGTAAGCAAGATATTGCCTTCCATGGAGGAACATTCAAGCAATAAATGTCCATGCAAAGTAACATATGAGGCTCTGAAAATGCCACCAGATACCAGAGAAGTACGATTGCAATCCGATTGTTTTAAGCAAAGTTCTGGACAAAAAAAAATCCAACTGATTTAGTAATTTAACAGTTAGATAGTTACACAGCAAGCCTAAACAAGTAGGGAAAATTATTTAAAACTTACCCGTATTTCCCCCAAAATAAGACCGGATATTATATTATTTTTTGCTCCAAAAGTTGCATTAGGGCTAATTTTCTGGTTAGGTCTTATTTTGGGGGAAATACAATACTAAATGCACCCATCTTGCTGACAATCTTAACTGGGGCTTATTTTTGGGGTAAGGCTTATATTACGAGCATCCTAAAAATCATGCTAGGGCTTATTTTCCAGTTGAGTCTTATTTTCGGGGAAACGGGTACAAGAGACGTAAAATTAAGCATCTCCGAACTTAAATCGAGGTCCACATGATCAAAGCAACAACTGTTTAAGATTCAGTTTTGGCTCACTGCCAAATGAGAAAAGAACATCCCAAGATGTAAGACACCGCAAATATCTTCCAGCACAAGGCAAGAGATGGCACTGTGGTCGGAATTTTATTCTTCTGGGGAGACGACGGTCGTGCATTGAAAACCAACGGATGGAAAACCAGAACCTGGGAGATTGCTGAGAATGGTCACTCTACATGACTGTAACTTTGTTGCTTGTATCCTTATGATATTGATTGTTTCCTGATTGCTTATTTGTACATTACGACTATCATTAAGTGATGTACCTTATGATTCTTTACGAATGTATCTTGTCTCTTTATGTACACTGAGAGCATAATGCACCAAAGACAAATTTCTTGTGTGTCCAATCACACTTGGCCGATAAAGAATTCTATTCTATTCTATTCTCTGGTCATCGGACTGAAGAAATTTAAAGTTCATTCAAATTAATTCTCCTGTTCTGACAGCAGATTTTTGAAGTGTTCCAAAATATCACAGCAAACACTTTAAAATATTCGCTTTTTTGGCATGTCCAAGTGCTTTTAAAAGCACCTTTTAAAAAAGCTTTCCTTGTCATTTATGGAAGAAACACTGGATGTACACATGGACACATAGACACGTATAAACACATACTTATTGGTACAACAACTGGGCCTAAAAGGGAACTCTTCTAGATTTCAGAGAAAAACATTTCTTTTCACCTGCAATTGATCTCAACATTCTCAGGATGTGCTTTCCATTTTAGTGTAAATATAATCTTATGATTCACAACAAGCTGCTAAGGATGAGAACTGAAACGAATGTCCCACTGAAAATATAAAAAGATGACGGAAGAACTTCATTCTGTGAAATGTGTGGGTGGGTGGGTGTTATTTAACCGAAGCTCAAAAGTTTCTTCAGCTTTGTAACCATTTAAAATGCAAAATTCCCAAGGGTAGCTATGTACAAATTGCAATGTTACCTCAAAAAAAAAAAGCAAGGCTTACGCTGCCTTTGACTCTTAGAAAGGTTTACTTGCGGGGAATATCTGCTTCTGAGCGAAATTTAAATATTCACATGCTTATTATGTGAATAACAAGAAACCTAAGGAATATGAGTAGCTTTTAAGAGGATCAGTCAAATCTTTGTCTTTCCACTGCACTTTGATATGTTGAAATTTCTTTTCCATACGTTATTTGAGTAATATGTGCAATCTTGCTATAAGCTCCTTGCCATGATCTGCATATTCCAGGAAGTGGAGTTCTTCCTCCTTTGCATCAGACCAGTATTTTTTCAACTTGGCAACCTTAAGACGTGTGGACTTCAACTCCCAGAATTCCCCAGGCATCCATGCAAATATTTGCCAGTGTCAGTTCAGATATACCACCCTCAATGTCAAAACCAGCCATTACAGTTGATTTCTGTACAGACAGGAAATAATAGCTAAGAAATGAAGAGAACACGCTTGAGTGATATATAGATTATGCCGTTTAGTGAATGTACTTCTAATGTTCTGTTCTGGGATAGGCTTGTCTGAATCCACAGCTCATCAGCAAAGCAAACACAGCAAGACTTCCACCAGCTTCCCCCAAACTGAGTTTACCGGCCAATACTAATTCTCAGGGTAGTGTTTAATTGTACAATTACTAGGTCACATATTTGATGAAGGAGCAAGGGATAGCTGAGCGAGGCTTGGAAAACATACGGAAAACATGAAACTGAGCACTTCAGATGTGCTGTAAAAGAATAATTCTACATTTTAGGAAAGGGGTTTTTATTTTCAAACACAAGCTTGTTTGGAAACAGTATAGATTAAAACGTTACGGCTACTAGGCCTGCAGTGTGGTTTCAAGATATAATAAAGCAATTGGAAGAACGAAAGAACCGGCACACATTCTGTTTGGTTAAAGAGAAAAATGCCTATATTATTATTATCAACTGATACCATATTTCACCAAAGTTTTAAAGAGGCATGTTCCAGGGAGGTCAAAAAAGTCAAGATGGAGGCCCCTGGCAGCATGACAATCATTGGCGGGATTCAATTTTTTTTACTACCGGTTCTGTGGGCGTGGCTTGGTGGGGTGTGGCTTGGTGGGCGTGGCATGGGAAGGATACTGTAAAATCTCCATTCCCTCCCAATCAGCTGGGACTCGGGAGGCAGAGAATAGATGGGGGGCGGGGCCAGTCATTTACCAGTTCTTCGAACTACTCGAAATTTCCACTACCGATTCTCCAGAACTGGTCAGAACCTGCTGAATACCACCTCTGATGACAACCTACCACAGCTCTCCGAAAGGATTTCAAGCACAGGAGATAAAGGGAAAGAACTAGAGCATTGTTCCTCAACCTTCACCTGAAGACATGAGGACTTCCAACTTTCAAAACTTTGCAAGTTAAAGTCCACATATCTTCAGGTGGCCAAAGTTGAGGAACAATGCTCTAGAGCAGTGGTTCTCAACCTGTGGGTCGAGACCCCTTTGGGGGTCGAATGACCCTTTCACAGGGGTCGCCTAAGACCATCGGAGAACACATATTTTCAAAAAAATACGGAAAACATGAAATAATTTTATGGTTGGGGGTCACCACAACATGAGGAACTGTATTAAAGGATCGCGGCATTAGGAAGGTTGAGACCCAGTGCTCTAGAGAGAGATCAACAGCAGGGAGATGGGTAATCTTCTGATTCTGCCCTTTGGATATTATATTATTTCAGTTTATCATATTTCACTGTTTCAAAATCTATCCAGCAGAAAGCTCGTCAATAGGCCCTCCTCGAACAGTAATATTGAAGCTATCTAAGGCTTTTTAAAAGTCTATAAAAGTAAAACATTTAAAACCCTCTTAACTACATAAGCTAATAATGGTCCAATTTCTGCAATAAATGCACATTTTCAATAGAGGCCCTCCTTCAAAATATTTCATAACTGTCCCTGGAGACCATTCACTCTTTTTGTTTTGTTTTTTTGTTTTCATAATGAAATCCATTTAACAAATCAGATTGAAATCCTGGAGACAAAAAAAAAGTGAACACCTAGTTTCCAATAACAACTGTACAGTGTAGGATTAAGCGAGCTTGCACTAGTATAGACGGTCAAGAAATTGATTGACTAAGGAAATTCAAGGAAAGGAGGAATCAGAATACTATTTAGTTTGGGAATAATGGTACAAGTGGTTAGATGATAGAAATAAGAAATTGGGAAATGTAAAAAGTATAGTAGAAGAATTAGGATACAGCGATAAGAGGGTAGGAAAAACAATCCAAGATATACAAACGTAAGAAAAAGATATACAATATAACAAAGGGAATATGATAGTCTGCTACAAATGACTAAACATAAACAACTAAGCGAAGGAGTAAGAACAAGGTGACCACAAATATAAAATTAGAATGTATAGAAGGGGAAACAATAACTATAAAGAGGCACCGATAGGTACCTGCTGTGAGAAGGAACGCCCAGTTCCAGTGTTATTTGTAAGTTTTGTGTATGTTTTTGTTGATGTGTTTTAAGTGTTTAAAATTTAAAATAAATAAAAAAGAAAGTGAAGATGGCTGCCATTCTTTTATGATCACACAGCAAAAAACAGGAGCAACTTCAATGGCACTCTTTCGACTATATCTTCTATCAAACTGTGGCATAGTTATCTCTCTGAAAAGTAGTTTTACATCAATCCTATAGGAATAGCAATAGCATTTAGACTTGTATACCGCTTCACAGTGCTTTACAGCAGTCTCTAAGTTCATTCAGTGACCGTTACAATCAGGGGTGGGTTCCTGCCAGTTCTCACCTCTTCTATAGAAGAGGTTCCACAAATCTACAGTGCCGTTTAGAACCGGTTCCAGCTCCCTCCCCCCGCCCGTCCACACATCATCAAGATGAAGAGCGAGAGGAGGAATTCTGGGAGTTGAAGTCCAGAAGTCTTAAAGCTATCAAGTTTGAACACCTCTGGGGGTTTTTCTTTCTAAAGGGTTAGGGGTGCAAGGGTCTTGTAACTTGATAGCTTTAAGACTTGCACACTTCAATGCCAGAGTTCCTGAGCCAACATGACTGGAGGAGGAATTCTGGGAGTTGAAGTCCACAAGTCTTAAAGCTGTCAAGTTTGAACACCCCTGGGGTTTTTTTTCTAAAGGATTAGGGGTGCAAGGGTCTTGTAACTTGACAGCTTTAAGACTTGCATGCTTCAAATGCCAGAGTTTCTGAGCCAACATTTTGGTTGCTGAGCAAGAGCGTTGTTAAGTGAGTTTCACCACATTTTACAAGTTGGCCACGCCCACCCAGTCACATGGCTGGCAAGCCACTCCCACCTGGTCACATGGCTGGCAAGCCACTCCCACAAAGCAGGCAACACCTACAGAAGAGGTTCTTAAAAAGTTTGAAACCCACCCCTGGTTACAACATACCCACACTGTATATCAGATACTGACCCAATTGAGTGGGTTCAGAGGTATTTCTGGAGAAGAGTCCTCCACTCCTCTATTCACAATATAATTCCTTACGCCACCAGGCTTGAAATTTTGGCCTTGGACAATCTGGAACTGCACCGCCTGCAGTCCGATCTAAGCATAGTTCACAAAATTGTCTGCTACAACAACTTCTTCAGCTTCATCTAGAATAATACATCGGCAAACAATCGATACAAACTCAAGGTGAACCTCTTGAAACTCGATTGCAGAAAATACGACTTCAGCAACAGAGTGGTCAACGCCTGGAATGCTCTACCTGCTTCAAACCCCCACAGCTTCAATCTCAAACTGTCCTCACCCCATTCTTAAGAGATCCATGAAGGGGGCATGCATAAGGGCACCAGCATGTCTACCGTCCCTGTCTTACTGTCCCCATTTATCTGTATTTACTGCCTTTGTTCATGTTTATGTTCATACCTATACTTGTTATCTTGTACATGTTTGACAAACAAACAAATAAGTGGTTTTGACAGTCAGCATATTGCCCCCAACAATCTAGGTCCTCATTTTACCGACCTTGGAAGAATGGAAGGCTGAGTCAACCTTCAGCCAGTGGGAGAATTCATTCATGCCTTTACTTATATACTATTATTTTTTAAAGAAACAAGGTGCAAAGACACTGTATAAATACCTATTCTCAGCGTTCACACGCCGGCATGACTCAACGCCCGAAGGCGCAGGGAATGCTGTTACCTTCCCACCAAAGGTGGTCCCTATTTTTCTACTTGCATTTTTACATGCTTTCGAACTGCTAGGTTGGCAGAAGCTGGGACAAGTAACGGGATCTCACTCCGTTACGCGGCGCTAGGGATTCGAACCGCCGAACTGGTGACCTTTCTGATCGACAAGCTCAGCATCTTAGCCCCTGAGCCACCGAGTCCCTCGTGCAAAGACAAGAAAGGCAAAAAGACAAAAAGTTTGGAAAGTGGATGTGGCAATACCTGGAAAGAGCAGAAGGGAAGAGAAAGGACTGGAGAAGATAACACAAATAAAAAAGACCTTCAAAAAGAAATAGACCAATACAGGTAAGTCCTTGACTTACGACCACAATTGAGCCTAAAATTTCTGTTACCAAGTGAGACATTTGTTAAGCGAGTTTAGCCCCATTTTATGGCCTTTTCTTGCCATGGCTATTAACTGAATCACTGCAATTCTTAATTTAGTAACATGGTTATTAAGTGAATCCGGCTTCCCCATTGACTTTGCTTGTCAGAAGTTCCCAAAAGTGATTGCATGGCAACAGGACATTGCAGCTGTCATAAATAGTCAGTTGCCAAGCATCACGTGACCATGGGGATGCTGCAATGGTTATAAGTGTGAAAAATAGTCATAAATCACTTTTTTTCCATGCCGTTGTAACTTTGAACAGTCACTAAATGAACTGTTGCAAGTCGAGGACTACCTGTAGTAATAGGTGCCTTGGGTGCAATCCCAAAACACCATTGGCATTGGCAAAATCACCATCAGTCAATTAATTGCAAAGGCAGCTTTCCTCGAAATAGCTTACATCCTGCAACGATATATTTAACATCATCAAACATGCACATCTGCCTACACCCTTGGGAAGGACTTGATAGATGGATAAAAATGCCGAATCCAGTCTGAGCTCTCACTGACTGTGCAATAAACCATAATAATGAGTAACACACAAAATACAAAAAACTGCAAATAGAAATAGAACTACATGACAAAAGTAAACAAAGATAGTACCAATAACAAGAATAGAATAGAGTAGAGTAGAGTAGAGTAGAGTAGAGTAGAGTAGAATAGAATAGAATAGAATAGAATTATTTATTGACCAAATGTGATTGGATACACAAGGAATTTGTCTTTGGTGCATATATTCTCAGTGTGTATAAAGAAAAATAAAATAGAATACATTTATCAAGAATCATACGATACAACACTTAGTGATAGTCATAGGTTACTAATAAGCATTTTGGGTACAATTCCAAAACAACTGGAGCAGTATTCGAATACCATTGCATTGACAAAATCACCATCAGCCAATTGCAAAAGCCAGCTTTATTGGAGCAGCTTACATCCTGTGACCAAGCCATGAAACCACATCTGCCTATCCCAGGTCATTGGGAAGGACTGGATAAAAATGTCAAATCCAGTTTATAAACATCTGGCTGACTGTACAACCAAGCATAATAATAATTGGTGAAACAACCAAAGGTTGACTCAGATCAGCTGAATTTGCCAAGAGTTGAAAGGGGTAGAGGTGGAACCAACTGTGGAGGAAGGAAAGCATGGCCTGAGTGAAAAAATCTACGAAAGTTTGTAAGATCAGACGTATTAAAGAAAGAAACACAAGGCTTTATTTTAGCTTGGCCAACTAATTCCATGGAAGTAAAAATTCAATGTTTAACAAACAATAGCAAATTATACCTTTCTAGTACAAAAGATGAAACAATATATTTCATCAGTGATTGCAGCAAAATTTCACAAAGTTTCTATGAGCCACATCATGAGTGAGTTGTCAGAATTATTCATCAGAAACTTTGCCAGAGGTTTGGATTTGAATGTAGTAAAAACTACTGGGACCACCAAGTTGAGAAGGTTTGGGAAACTGAGTGAGTTAAGATCTTATGGGACTTAAAGATCCAAACAGACGGGCCTCTTGTTCATAATATGCCAGTTATAACAGTTATTGAAAAGAAGAAATTCTGGTTCATTGATTTTGCTATCCTAGGAAATGCTAGGATTGAGGAAAAGCAATTGGGAAAAATTATGAAATACTGGGAGACTGAAACTGAACACTTATGAAAAAAGAAATCCATTGTTATACCAATCATAACTGATATCTAACAGAATTCCTTGACATTTGGAAATATTGAATTTATTAGATCTGAACACCCTAATTTTACAGAAAACCCACCCTTCTAGAACTGCCTGTATTCTTCAATACTATCTTAATAATTCTTAGGTCCTCGGTTAGGACTTGACGTATTAAATTAGCATCAGTCTTAGATTGTGAATCTAAATGTAGATTACCCACACATCATCACCCCTTCCATGGATAGCCACAACACCCTGTTGTTGTGAGGGAGGAGATAATGAAAAATTAGTCATTCATAATTAGGAACAAAATAATTGAAAAAGTAGTCAAAAATGAGCAGGTTAAAATATTGTGGATTTCAAAATACAAACTGATAAAATCTTGACTCCTAAGACACAATATGTAATTGCCCAGAATCCCCTTGAACTACAAGATGGGTGGCATATAAATTGAAGAAAGTGAAGATATCTGATGTTGAAATGCCGGGAGATAGGAGAATAGAAGACAACAAATGGCGATCACAAAATATCAAGATGTGTGGACTTCAACTCCCAGAATTCCCCAGCTGCCATGACTGGCTGGTGGAATTCTGGGAGTTGCAGTCCTCCTATCTTTCAGTTGCTGAGGTTGACAAACATTACATTAGGTCTGCGCGGACAGTCTAGTGAAATGGAATAAGGTAAAGTAACCTACCATAATTTCCTGCAGAACTTTGCAAGAGTTAAACGTTTTATTTTTGATTATTTTGTTTGTTTTAAAAAAATCTATGCCACTCCCCCAGATCACCTCGAGCCCACTTCTAATGTTATATATATATATATATATATATATATATATATATATATATATATATATATATATATATATGTGTGTGTGTGTGTGTGTGTGTGTGTGTGTGTGTGTGTGTGTGTGTGTGTGAAGGTCACTACTCCCTCTTTCTGACCTTCGGCTCATCACAGAAAACCATGCAGGCCTTTATTTAAACCTTTAATAAACCTTTATTTATTTATCAGTACAAATATAACTTATATATATATATATATATATTCAAATCCCAGTAAGGGTATGGCTAGCTGATGAGAGCTAATTAGCTCGAAATAGATCTATACTAGTCTCCCTTTATTTATTTATCAGTACAAATACAACACATTTTATATATATATATATATATATATATATATATATATATATATATATATATATATATATATATATATATATATATATATATATATATATATATATATATATATATATATATATATATATATATATATATATATATATATATATATGTATCAGGCAGATTGGAGCAAATAAAAGCAATCTCAACCTCTTTGGGTTTCAGAATTGCTTCAGAACATTTCCACATTCACAATCTCCATTCACAGGGACACCCTTGCACTATTCATTTAACAGAGCTCAATATGAAGCATCCTCTTTCAGGGAGACCGTGGGGAGAAATATGCTTTTTAAAATCTTTTCTCAAAGAAAAAGTACAATCGTTTCAACACCTTCAGCTTAAAACCCATGGCCCCTGTTCCTGAGATAGGGCTTGCTGCCTGGCTCGGAATTGTGAAAATACTCAACACTTATCTAGCCTTTTCACCACTGATAATAAAACAGGCAGAGGGTTTTGGAAAGTTATCACCCAGAAAAATGAAATATCCTAGGAAATATTGAAAAGGCAGAATATTATATTTCCCTGGATGTGGAAAAGAAGAAACATGTTTTAAATTGGGAATAGCTCCCTGTAGCTTCCTGCCTCCACCCTCTTTGTCAATGAGCCATTAAGAAGGCCAAGCCAGTCCCTTTACATAATAAAGAGTTCTCCCCTTCAGCTCCAGAGGGATGGGATTAAGGCATGATAATATTGGCCCTTTACCCAACTCACCCCTTGGCATCTGGGAACTCAACAAAACCTGGATTCAAAACGCAGCCTAGAGAGTTGCCCCTGCATGGCCCCAGGGGAGTCTGACAACCAATCAGAAGACAAGATCAAGATCAAAGGCGAGAGAGGGCATAAAACCAGGGACTCAGCATCTCAGTCCTTCCTTCTCTTCTTCTCCCCAACATTGAAGCATGTGATCATCTTTTCTGTTCAGGATTGAAGCCATGTGGTCCTCTCCACCATTAAAACCATCTTTCCAAGCAGCCTCCATGTCTCCAGTGTCTTTTTCCCCACTTGGAGCCGAACCCAGAAGGACATTTCTTTCAACAGGGTAACACCCCACACTTTTCAAACCCAAGTAGTAGTTGTTTGTCTTATAATTGTTTACTGAGTATTTGCCTGTAACGTGAGTGGCATCATTTACTCTTTAGTCCAGGAAGTGTTTCACGGTGCTAAAAATGTCCCTTACACTTCCAAAGCTTGCATCAAGTTCTCTTTTCCAGCTATGAGTTCTTTTGCTTTCAGCACAGCGTGTAAAAATTGCTTCTTTTGGACTATCGGCATAAAAAAAAAGTAAATTGCCTTGGAAAAAACCGTAGCAATCATACAGAGAAACGCAATCCAATATATGTGTCCATTTTAAGACACCCAAACTCCTTCCTTATCAAACGGGGAAGGGGAGGAAACATTAACATGCATTGTTTGCAGTATAAGGATTTTGCCTCGTTTTAAATAAATCCTCAGCTCAGTGCAGAATCAATACAACACGTTGTTTCATCCTGCTAGAAAGAGAACTAAAAGCTCTAAGCTACCGTCTTGTTTTCTACGATTGCCCCCCCCTCCCACCTTCCTCCATAAAAGAAACTATCGGGTTTGATTAAATATCTTTGTTTATCTTTGTGCTCTGCTGACAGGGGTCTCCTCTCCCCACCCCCCACCCCTCCAAAATGGCATCAAAGCAATCAAAATGGTAATGCTTTAGCATGAATGGGCCACCAGCCCCTCCTCCTCCCACCCACCCACCCTCGCGTTAAAACTCTGCAGACTTTTCTCCATGTTAGGAAGAAACCAACACCAGCACACACACCCCTTTGTCACAAAATGGAAGCTTCCACTACAAACGGAGAGCGGTGGCAAATTCTGGGCGAGGATCAATCAGGGTTGCGGGGAGGAGGGGGAGGAGGGGGAGAATAGTGGAAATGCTGAGATTTCTAATCCCAGGAACTGAAAACATTCATCCTGCGGGCAACGTTTCCGAACACTTCCGCATGCTTTCCAGCTAAGAGGGAGGGATACAGACGCATATCTTTAACCAATGCACATCTTTCATCATACAGAGCTTTTATCATACGAAACATACGACCCAGATCGATCCCCCCCCCCCTTTTCCTTTCCCTGATCTCTCTCCTCTCCTACCCCCCCACCCCTTGGGAAGGCGAAAGTCGATCCCGGGTTGTTGTTTTTTTTTATTTTAATTTTTTTTTCATTCCCTCCCTCCCTCCCCGCTCTTCCCCCCCCCGCCCCCACAAAAAAACAATTCTCCCGGGAAGGAAGAAAAAGAAAAGACGAGGCGCTGTTCCAGGTTTTGGTGCTGAAACCGTCTGCAGCATTCCGAAGGAATCGCGGCATCGATTCCCCCAGAGGAGGAGGAAGGAGGGAGGGAGGAAGGGGGGTCGATCTGGGCAAGAGGGGCAGCCCGGGGGAAAGTTGAGCGTGTCGAGGCGAGGAGGGGTGGGATGGGGAGGGGGGACGCATAATCCGGCAGATCGCCGGCTCGTCGTCTTAAGGCGCCGCTGTCGGTTTCTGCACGGCCAGGCTCGAGAGTGTTGGAAGGCGGAAGGGGGAAGGGAAGAGGCTGAGGACTGCGGCGGGGAGGGGGCGCGGGGGGGGGCGGGAGGGAGGGCTGCTGGCGGAGCCGCGGAGCGTTCCTGGGCATCTGTTCGTGGTGCTGAAATCCCGAAGCCACCCGAGCTCCCTCCGTAAGATGCGAGCAAACTCATCCCCGCCGACCAACTTTCTTTTTAGCTGTGAAAGCCGCGGGGGAAGGTGGCGGGTAAAGGGAGATCGGGGGTGGCGGGGGGGGGAGAGGTAGCAGCCTCCGAGCTAGTCATTGCACATCAGGGTCATTCGCCGCAATAGCAGGAGACGTGCTGACAAAGATCACACGCGCGCGCGCATAACACACACACACACACACACACACACACAGAGGCATGGACACAAAGAAAGTTTGTTTGAAGAAGGGTGGGGAAGAGCAAACCAGGTTCACTTTCCTGCTCAGATTTGCCTAACTAGGTGCAGGGAGGGGGAAGGGGAGAGAGGTAGGGGGCTTCAAGCCAACGCACCCTCAGAAAGCCAATGCATCAGATCATCAAGGGGAGGGAAGAAAGAAAGAAGGAAAAGAGGGGGGGGAGCCAGCAAGTGTATGGTTGGGGAGGGAGAGAAAAATATACACAGCACATACCAACAAAATAAACATTTCCGACCTAATCCGGATCTGAAGAGGTTTCAAGGGGGCTGTTCTAAGCCTCCCGATTCCCAACTCTTGAGTTATTCCACGTTGAAAGGAAGTGAACCCAAACTAATCCAAGACCCAAGAATTTTCCATATTCCTAAAACATGTCGACCAACTCAAAATGGACGCCTGTGTGTATGTGTGTGAGTGTGTATGAGAGCGAGAGTGAGTGCTAAAATAAATCGGTTCCAACCACAGCTTCGTTCTTTTTCTCTATTATGCATTATCCATATAAAGGCATTTCTAGGCAAAGCGAAGCAAAATAAATAAAAAAATATAAAAAAAATCCCGACCTTTAAAATCGCTTCTCACTTTTAGCCAACCGAAAGTTAAAAAACACAAACACTCCGTGAAACAAATCAAGAAACGAAAACAAAAACAAACCCAATAATATTATTAATAATAATAATAATAATAATAAACACCGAGTGTTTTATTTCACATGGAGGCATTTCTCAGCCAAACGCGGACTTTTCAGATGTTTAGAAAAGTGTACTAAGTAATAGCAGGAGGAAAAGAAGAAAAAGAAAGGAAGCCAAGAACAGAAGAAGTTCAGTGCAGAGAAATTGATTTGTTCTTACTTGTTTTTCAACTGCTATTCTCGATTGCCTCTCTTGGATTTGTTTCTTAAGATCCCCGTTCTGTAAAAATGGCAATAAAATGCAGATTAAAAACCAAGTGCAAACTAAAGCTAGTTAAAAGTAAACTTGTGTCGAGGAATGGCTCCGAGCGAAAGCGCAAGGAAAAAAAACAGGCACAATGAAGAGAGAGAGAGAGAGAGAGAGAGAGATGGAAGATAAAGTAACAAAGATCAGCCCGGACTTCAAAGGGATCTCCTATTGATAAAGTTTCTCCTCCTGAGGTCAGAGCACTTATTGCAACCCAGCTAAAATCCGGCGGAACCGGGACTCTTCTTTTAATTTTTTTTAAAAAAATAAATAAATACAGCCATCTGCATTTACCTGTGGATTTTGCTTCATCTGTGCAACTAGTTTCTGTTTAAAGAGGGGGGAAAGTACCCCGAAAAAGAATGAATTAAAAGTCTTAGAGGTGTAATGGATTTTTTTTAAATGTGCGTGTGTGTGTGTATGTGTGTGTGTGTGTTCTTGTGTGTGTGTGTGTGGAGGACGGGAAGGGAGGGGTGTGGAACAAAGAGGCAAGTAAACACAGCGAGTCAGTTTCAAGCAAAGCTCATAAATATTCAAGTCTCGTCCTAATCTCTCCAACACACACACACACACACACACACACACACACACACGGACGTCTACATACACATTCACACACACGCGCGCGCGCACACACACACACACGTACAAGGATCAACCGCAAGGGTGACTCCGGATCGAAGCCACGCAGGTTCCCACGCCGAAAGTCAGCCAAACAATCCGTAAAAGTACTTCGCCGAAGTGCTCCGGGCGGCGAGCGGGAGCCGGGAGAGAAGAGAAGCGGGAGGGTCTCCCCGCCCCGCCATGCCTCTCCCTTCGCGCCAGGAGCCGGACTCTGCCTTCCTCCTCCTCCTCCACCACCACCATCACCACCCACCGATCGATTCAACCTGCGGCGGGGATCCAGCGCTCCCCGGGAAAGCGGCGGGACCAGAAGATCCTGCCCGTGCTCGGGGCTGCCTCCTCGCGCCCAGATGCACGACGGGGATGGTGGTCGCCCCGGCTGGCTCGCCCTTGTTTTTACCTGCTGGCGGCCGTGGATTTCCACTTTGAACGCCTCTTGCCAAGCGGACATCTCCATCCTTTTTTGTTTTTGTTTTTTTTGCAAGTTGAGAGGCACTTATTTATTTATTTTATTTGGGGGGGGTCCTCCCCCTCTCGAAGCCTGAGGAAGTTTGGGGAGGGAGCCTGGGTTTCTTCCCCCCCCCCTGTTCTCCCTCCCCCGGGTTGGCTCAGAGACCCGCGCGTGGACACTTTCTCCACCCCCCAGCCCCTCCATACACACCACCCCCCAAAAATCCCAAACACCGGCCCCTCCCTCCCCAGGAAAGGGAAATGTTTGCCCCCCTCCAAAAGGAGGGGGAAAAAGCCACCCCAACAAGCCAAAGAAAACGGCAACTCAGCAGCAAGAGCAAGTTCTCTTGGCGAGGGGCGCAGACATATCACTCACTTTCCGCCAAAGTGGGGAGGGGGGACGTAAGTCCCGGGCCGCCACCCCCGCTTCCCGCGCCGGGGACTTGGTTGAGGATGCCCTCCCCCCCCCCTCCAGGGCTTCTCGGGGTGGGGGCTTCTCCGCCCGCCCCGCGCAGCTGGGAGAGACCCAGAAGACTTTGTTTTTTAATTTAAAAAAAAGAAAAGGAGGAAAAAAAAAACAGCAGGGACTATATTTTCTCCGAGTGCGCGCCTTGATTTCGCTTTTGCCTCGGGAAAAAGTTGTGCCACGGCTTGTCGATGCTAATTCGGAGTTGCCCGGATGGAGCCAGGCCCCCGGGAGGGGGAGAGAAAAGGAGGAGGATGAAGAGGAGAGAGAGAGAATGTGTGCGAAGGGAAAGGCTGCTCTACGGACGGAGCATGCGCGATGGGCGGCCTTAGGGGAAAGCCGGCGCGAGAGAACAACGGAGCTAGGAGGAGAACGGCAACGGGGCTTGCCAAAGGGGCGAAGGCTCGGGAAAGCGGGGAGCCCCAGGGCGGCCGCTGCGGCTTCATTAGACGCTCCGTGGGCTTGTCGGAGCAACCGTCCCTCCCTTGGAAGCATCAGGGCAAGAGGAAGCCGAGATCCCGCTCCCTGCTTGCTTGCTTGCTTGCTTGCTTCCCGTTACCCATTCTGCACACAAGGAGTCTTCAAAGCAGAATAAATCGGGGTTGGTGGTGGGATGTCACCGGGTGGGGCTGTCAGAAAGATTCAAGGGTCAACCTGCACTCTTCCCCCCCCCCAAAAAAACGGGGGAGCTTTCATACTTGAGGTTGCCATCTTGACTCTTTTGAGACACACAGAGGCCCCCCTTTTTCAATCTTGTTGGCAACTCTTGAGCCAATGCATTGAATTTCTAGCAGGGCTCAGAAGTCCCATCTCTCTCTCTCTCTCTCTCTCTCTCTCTCTCTCTCTCTCTCTCTCTCTCTCTCTCTCCACTCTCCACTCTCCACTCTCCACTCTCTCATTCACTTCCCCCCTCTCTTTCTCTCTCTGTGGCTCTCTCTTACAATCTGAATTGGAGCTATTCATCCCATAACTCTGTAGAGGTTCTCGGTCATTCAAGTCAGAGTTGTCCCAAAGGTGCTTTTTTTCTAAGACTTTCTTGCTTTTTCTTTTGAAGACATTTCGCTTCTCCTCCAAGAAGCTCTGACAGGACAATCTTTCCATTCCCCTAACTGTCCTGTCAGAGCTGAAGAAGCTTCTTGGAGGAGAAGCGAGACATCTTCAAAAGAAAAAAAACAAGAAAGTCCAGTTGCCTCCTGGGAAAAAAAAAGCACTTTTGGGACAACCATGACCTGGATAAATGGGAATCTCTACAGACTTTTAGCTGTACAATTTGGGATGAGCACCCTTGGAATGATGGGGGAGAAGGAATGGATTCCCAGAGAAAAAAAATTGCAGACTACAGGAACCAGGAGCATTAACTCGGGTGACCCTGAAGACACAGATCAACCTCCAAGTGCTTCAAGGACCCTCTAAAACAGCGTTTCTCAACCTTGGCAACTTGAAGATGTCTGGACTTCAACTCCCAGAATTCCCCAGCCAGCATTCTGGGAGTTGAAGTCCAGACATCTTCAAGTTGCCAAGGTTGAGAAACACTGCTCTACAAGGATGCAAAGGACCAGATGTCTGCAAGGAGTATAAACCCTTCCCTTCCCCACTATCCAGTCAGAGCTGAAGAAGCTTCTTGGATGAGAAGTGAAATGTCTTCCAAGAAAAAAACAAGAAAGCTCAGTTGCCTCCTGAAAAAGCATCTTTGGGATATTCATCCCATACTGCAAAAGTCAACTGTTCGTAAACCCCAGTTGTGATTGTTCCTGTTGATTAAAAGCTTGCCTTTTGGACAGGGTCCTCTCTGCTCCAAAGAATTGGGACAGCTGGAAAAGAAGCTTGACCTAAACATTTCAAGTGCTGGAGAACAATAGGCGAATTGGGACTGCTTGAGATTTTAGGTTGCTGGAAGGCCTTGAATTAGAGATGCTTTCCCAGAGATGGGAGTTTGGTGTGTGTTAGTAACCCGGAAGTCAAAGGTTTCCCTCCCTCTTGTGTCTTTGCCCGCCTCTTTCCCCCTGACACACCACTCAACTTGTGCAATTCATCGCCCAGGTTACCAGCAAGGGAGAAACAGACTGCTTTAGAGTTTCTCAACCTTGACAACTTTTAAGATGTGTGGACTTCAACTCCCAGAATTCCCCAGCCAGCAGAAAACAGTGCTTTAGAGCACCAGTCACCAACTGGTGCTCTGTGGACCATTGGTGGTCCATGAGAAAAATTTGTTGGTCTGCACAAAAATTATTTGCATTTTTTATATTGCACTAAATCAGGGGTCCTCAAACTACAACCCCTGGGCCAGATATGTGCAATGAATGCTTGTGCTGCTACAGAGAGTCTCTCCCTTCGGGGTCTTTGTGTGGGTTGGAGGGGGGAGAAATTCCAACAGTATCTGCTTCAGCCTCCTGGTACGGGGCTTTGGGCAAAGGCTGGAGGGAAGCGGCGCTGGTGGCGAAGAGCCGGAAGGCCTCGTTCCAGTGGGACTGCATCATGGCCTGGAACTGGCTGACCATCTCAGCCCGCTGAGCCTCCAAGTGCCGGTACCTGGCCTTGCACTCCCACAGGTCTTCCCTCTGCTTGGAAAGTCTATGCTCCTAGTCCTCAGTGAGGTGCTTCTGCTGAGCCTCCTCCTCGGTCAGATCCAATTTGAACTGAGCCAGCTGTTTTGCCAACTCTTTCTCATGGTGGCTGCTTAGCTCCAACAACTGCTTCCTATTGGAGCCCTAAGGAGCCCGGTCAGGCGAGGAGTGGCTGGGAGGGGAGGGGCGAGTAGAGGCCAGCGCGGCACCCTTCAATTTCTGCTATTGGTTCAGGTGAACCGGTCCAAACAGGCTGAATATCACCTCTGAATATGACAAGAATGATGATTAGAAACAGAAGGATCAATGAGAAAGGCCTTTTTTTAAAAAAAAAAATAGGGATACATGAAGAATATGCCAATGTGGGGAAAAAAGTCATAGTGTCTTCAGTGGCAGTTGGTGGCCTTGATGTCATCCCCAAAGATCTGGAAAAGCACTTGGAGATGATAAAACTGGATCGAATTTCAACTCATCTGTTACAAAAAAAGTCGCTCTGGTACCTTTATCCTAGATTCTTGGAAATCGTCTGATAATCAAAAGTACGAAATCTGGTGTAGACAACAACAATAATCCAATAGAAGAGAATAACAATATCCTTTTTAAAAAATTAAGCATGGAATAGAAATATAAAAATGTCGATTTTTATAAATATAAAAATGTCAATCTTTCTTATAACTGAAAGACCCAACCAAATTCTTAGTCAAATAAGTTGTAAGAAATAGAATATCAACCCAATTGTATACAGGCAATCGTTGACTTACAACCAGTTTTTTGCCGACTGTTCAATGTTACAGTGGCACTGAAAAAAGTCACTACTGGTCCCCACAGATGTTTAGTAACCATGTATTTACAAAGGTTGCAGTGTCCCAGGGTCATGCAATCACCATGTGTGACCTTCCCAGCTGGCTTCTGACAGACAAAGCCAATGGCGGAAGCCAGGTTCACTTCAAGACCACAAGATTCGCTTAACAAATGCAGTATTTGCTTTACAACCATGAGAAAAAAAGGTGGTAAAACGAGCTGTGATTCATTTAACAACCAACTTGCTTGGCAACAGAAATTCTTATCCCAATTGTGGTCAAAGACTATCTGTGTGTGCATTTTTGGTGGTGCAAAGCAGACCCCGTATAATGTAATTAGTGCTACAGACTATCTCCTGAAAAGGCTACGTTTTTGAGTGAGAGAAATTGAATTATCTCATCTATCCATCCATCCATCCATCCATCCATCCATCCATCCATCTATCTATCTATCTATCTATCTTTATATTTATCTATCTCGATTTATCTATCTCTATATCTATCTCTATCTATATCTATATCTACATCTATATCTATATATGTATCTATATATCTATCTATATCTATATTTATCTATCTAGGGATGTGGTGGCTCAGTGGCAAAAATGCTAAGCTTGTTGATCAGAAAGATCAGGAGTTTAGCAGTTCGAATCCCTAGTGCCTCGTAACAGAATGAGCTCCCGTTACTTGTCCCAGCTTCTGCCAACCTAGCCATTCAAAAGCACGTAAACAATGCAAGTAGAAAAATAAGAACCACCTTTGGTGGGAAGGTAACAGCATTCCGTGCAGCTTCAGCATTTAGTCATGCTGGCCACATGACTACAGAGACGTCTTCAGACAGCGCCGGATCTTTGGCTTTGAAACGGAGATGAACACCGCCCCCTAGAGTCGGGAACGACTAGCACATATGTGTGAGGGGAACCTTTACCTTTGTCTGTCTGTCTGTCTTGTAAACAAATAACTAAAACTTCCAAGATGAACAGCAAAAGAAATATAACAAATAAATGAGAAAAGAGCATGTGAAAAAATTTGGCAAGGTTTACCAATCTGAGAAATTTTATATTAATTTCCTCCAATCTGATATGAAAAGCTTTATTATGCATGCAGTAATGTATTTCTGCCCAGTATCTGTGAATGTATGCAGAGACCTGGCTTTTGTTGTACAATGAGCAATATCTTTATATCTGTTCCATTAATCCTTGGTCATACATGAATGGACTATTACTTGTAACTTGTCAATATTTTAGATTATTAGATTTTACAGTACACTTTATTTCTATATTCTTTATTCATTGCATGACGCTCAGCCTCTAGTTTTAGATTTCACTCATAATTAATTTTAGAGTTTCTCCCCCCCTCCCCTGCCTTAGCTAGATTTAACCTTTAATTTTAATCTTCCTCTTAAATGGAATGTCATGCCACACACAGTATTTTACTTATTGAGTACTTCAGTATAATATTTTTCTAGGACTGGTTATATTTTGTTTCAAGCTAATCATTGAACGAAATAACATTCCCTCTCTCCTTGCAGTGGTGGGATTCAGCCAGTTCGCACCTATTTGGGAGAACTGGTTGTTGGAAGAAATCTTATTTTGTTTTTTCCCCACTTTACAGAGCTGTAAGGAAGGCAGGGAGGAAACATTCTGGTGTTGTTTCTAGCCTAATCTTTATTGCCCTGCTTACAGAAACTGCCTCTCTGGTTAGCCCTTATTACATTGTAACCGCTAAGGTGAAGCGCCCATCGACTTGAGTGACGTTGAGTTGGCCATGCCAACATGGTCACGTGTCCACTGAGTCACACCTACCCAGCTGATCATTAGGGCAGAGAATCAATTGTTAAATTATTTGAATCCCACCACTGCCTCCTTGTCATTTTAAATTAGCTGAAGGCTCAAATCAAAAGTAGAGACAAAGAATATCTAACATTTACATTCTGAATGATGGCATTTTCAAGATTGATTGACAGCTGAGCAGGCCATTGACAGTTTTTGTTTGACAGAGTACCCTGAAACCCGAGTAAACTTCAGTTATCTCACACGCAAGGACACTCATAATGTGTTCTTGTGTATCTCTACATAATGCAAAAGTCATGTTGATAGGCACAGTTATATGCTTGCAAGATGCCCTTAATTGTATGGGTAGAAAAGATTGTTCAACCAAGGAAGGGAAGTGGGTACCATCTCTGAAGCACAGAGATTTCCTAGATCCATGTTTCTCAACCTTGACTACTTCCGGATATATGGACTTCAACTCCCAGAATTTCCAAACCAGATTTCTTATTTTGGAATTGAAGTCCACACATCTTAAAGTAATCAAGGTTGAGAACACTGGCCTAGATAACCGAATTAATTTGATGTGATCTAGGAGCAGTTGTAAGGTGAAGATAAGTCTCCTTTGGATGAAGCTTGACTCCTAGGGACTACTTTGGCATTTTCTCAGCCATGCTAGAGAAGAAGTTTGCAACTATTTCTTCTGGGGTGGCTTGTTGACGTCTTAATTTAACCTATAGCTCCGGTATTTCCTAAGCAGGTCCAACCTGCTTGAGCTTTGGAAGATCCATCAAAGTCAACAATATGGTGATCTAGCTTGTTTCAGCAAATCCAAGTCTCAATTCCTGATAATTCTGTGGAAAGCTCTATTGGGTCTTCATTCCCAAAGAAAATAATTTGTTGCTGTTTTCTCGTGGAGGGCATTGAGTTCCAAATTATCCACCAGTCTTGGGATTTAGAATAAGAGAATGGCGGACCTGGAAGAGACCATGAAGATCATCCAACTTCATAGCTGGTGGAGGAATTCTTGGAGTTGAAGTCATTGCCAAGATTGAGAAACAATGCTCTACATCAGTGGTTGTCAACCTTCCCAATGCCGTGACCCTTTAATACAGTTCCTCATGTTGTGGTGATCCCCAGCCATAAAACTGGTCTTTCGGTGCCTAAGACCATCGAAAATATATGTTTTCCAATGGTCTTAGGCAACCCCTGTGAAAGGGTCATTCGACCCCCAAAGGGGTCCTGACCCACAGGTTGAGAACCACTGCTCTACAGAGCGCAGCAAATCCAGTTAAAATATTCTTGCAAGGTGACTATCCCCCCCTTTCTAAAAAAAAATCTCCAAAAGTAAAAAAAAAAAATCACAGTCTCCACAGGATAGATTAAAGGTCTGTAGAGATTCTCAGTCATCCAGGTCATGGTTGTCCCAAAGGTGCTTTTTTCAGGAGGTAACTGGACTTTTTTCTTTTTTTTTCTTTTGAAGATGTTTCCCTTCTCATCTAAGAAGCTTCTTCAGCTCTGACTGGATGGTGGGGAAGGGAAGGATTCATACTCCTTGCAGACAGCTGGTCCTTTGCATCCTTTTAGAGGGTCCTTGAGGCCACTTGGAGCTTTATCTGTGTCCTTAGGGTCACCTGAGTGGTGCTCCTGGTTTCTGTAGTCTGCAATTTTCCCCTCTGGAAATCCATTCCTACTCCCACAACATTCCAATGGTTTTCATCCCAAATTGTATAGCTAAAAGTCTGTAGAGATTCTCCGTCCTCCAGGTCATGATTGTCCCAAAGGTGCTTTTTCAGGAGGCCACTGGACTTTTCTTTTGAAGATGTTTTGCTTCTCATCCGTTCTTTTCTCAAAAGAAAAAAAAATCAAGAAATTCCAGTTGCCCTCAGGAAAAAAAAAAGCAGCTTTGCCCACTTACCTTAACAACCAATTCACTGGTTATGAACACATGCACCAGCGCTCGCTTCGCTCAAGCACACACTATCCATTCTTGTTTGCATTGCTTCACTCGCTCACAGGCCTTGCGCACATGCGTGCAGCATCAAAAACAAGGCTAAATAGGACAGCATAGCGCCAGGGCGGGTGGGCAGGACCACCCAGAGGTCATAATTACCAGTTCGCCTGAACCGGTCTGAATCGGTAACAGACCACCACTGCCTTTGGGACGTAGGCTGGATTATTCCACTGGTGTACAAATTTCGCGGTTCTATACACCAGATCCGACCTTACATAGATTTTTGAGAATAACCTGCTTCAATTCAAGACTGTCTATGGCAGGGGTGTCCAAACTTGGGAACTTTAAGACTTGTGGACTTCAACTCCCAGTCTATGGTTTCCTCCCTTCCCTTCCCTGGATTCTACAGTTGCCAAAATGAAAATTCTAAGAAGTTCCTTTCACAACCTATTTGGTGGGGGGGGGGGGTTGTTTTTGTTTTATTTTTGCAGATTTCTTAGTTGGGCCCACTTTTCTGTCTTGAGAGTTTTGCTAAGACTCAACTATGTGGGCATATGTTAACGTGCTTATTATAGGAAAGGACTTGTTTGTGCTGCATTAATTAGAAAAAAATATATGTATTTGCCTATTTATAACATTGTTTCTTTTAAGGGTTGTTTTTTTTTTTTTTTTGCTAGAAAGAACTGAACCCCCAAGGCAAAGAGCGATTTAAAAACTTAAACTACTCAAACAGCAAAAAAAAAATAAAGTATTTTTTTTAAAAAAAAAATAGAAGGAAGCTAACATATTTGAAAGCATGATAACCAGCAGCAGAAAGAAGACCTTTCTAAAATGCATTTAGGAAATAAAAGTAAAAACCTTGCTTTATTAGTTTAGGAAGTAAAAAAATCTACATCTCTGAATTCAACTCTGTTTTCCTAGAAAGAAAAAAGAAAAAGAAATATTACTATGGCCCTATTTCAGATTTTTTAAAAATCAGTCTAGACACAAAAATCTAGACCCTATATGGTCTTCCATATAGGTACAAACAAACCCAAGCATAACTTAGCTGTTAAGCCTTGCCAAGGTGAGATAAGTGAGATAAATCTGTATATTTCATTTATTTATTTTCAAGTGCGCCTCCCGCCATTTACATCACATCACTGAGCTAATGCTGCCCATTAAGCAGGAGAAAATGTGTGATAGTCATAATAGTAATGCTTTACAATCTCTTATAACATTAGACTGGTTTATAATAAATCCATGTCATTTCCCCGTGTTGTAATGACATTTGCATTTGTATGACTGGTGGTGATGTGTAATGAAGTTTGATTAACAAGCAAAATATCCCTATCTCTGACATGTAAACACAATAATGTCTGCTGTTAATATCATATGAACAGTCACCCAAGTGAGTGTTTGATTTTGTTTGATTTATGTTTAAGTGCTATGCACCTCGCCGAGGGTAGCATCAGTTTTTTTCCTTGATTAAAGCTGGGGGAATGACCTCTCATGCTGACATTATACTATCCAGAAGTGGGATTCACTTACCTTCCCTACTAGTTCACAAGTGGTTCATTAGACGTGTCTCCTCTCTCCTCTCTCCTCTCTCCTCTAGGACTTTTCATCGAAACCATCTTCATTTGATCCCAACAGCAACCCTCGTTGGTCAAAATACAATACAATACAATAGTAGAGTTGGAAGGGACCTTGGAGGTCTTCTAGTCCAACCCCCTGCCTAGGCAGGAAACCCTATACCATTTCAGACAAAGGGCTATCCAACATCTTCTTAAAGACTTCCAGTGTTGGGGCATTCACAACTTCTGGAGGCAAGCTGTTCCACTGATTAATTGTTCTCACTGTCAGGAAGTTTCTCCTCAGTTCTAAGTTGCTTCTCTCCTTGATTAGTTTCCACCCATTGCTTCTTGTTCTACACTCAGGTGCCTTGGAGAATAGTTTGACTCTCACTTCTTTGTGGCAACCCCTGAGATATTGGAACACTGCTATCATGTCTCCCCTAGTCCTTCTTTCTCTTAAGCTAGACATACCCAATTCCTGCAACCGTTCTTCATATGTTTTAGCCTCCAGTCCCCTAATCATCTTTGTTGCTCTTCTCTGCACTCTTTCTAGAGTCTCCACATCTTTTTTACATCGTGGCGACCAAAACTGAATGCAGTATTCCAAGTGTGGCCTTACCAAGGCATTATAAAGTGGTATTAACCCTTCACATGATCTTGATTCTATCCCTCTGTTGATGCAGCCTAGGACTGTGTTGGCTTTTTTGGCAGCTGCTGCACACGGCTGGCTCCTATTTAAATGGTTGTCCACTAGGACTCCAAGATCCCTCTCACAGTTACTACTATTGAGCACGGTACCACCTATACTGTACCTGTGCATTCCGTTTTTGTTGCCTAAATGTAGAAATGAGTTGGTCTATAAATAAATAAGTAAATCAGTTGGCCTAAAGGAGAGTTAAGTGGCCATAAATCATCCAGTATGTGGTCTAAAGCTGGATTTTTAACCTGGAACTTCCTAGTTGAGGTCCATCACCACCAGTGCTGTTCTTGTCCCTTTCTAAAAAAAAATGTAAAAAGCAACTTGTTTGTCTGCAGCTCTCAAACTCTGTTTCTTTGAGTGTGAGTCAGAGGTGGGTTGCTCCTGGTGGTAGCAGCGGCAGGAGGCTTCCCCCAATCCATTCAGATGCTTCTGCGCATGCGCAGAATCATCATGCATGCGAGTGCGCCCGAACCGGTAGCAAAAAAATTGGCCAACCCACCACTGGTGTGAATATGTGCACTTTTTCATTGATTTGATCTGGGTTCATTCCCTTCTTACCTAGCTGCTGGATTGAGATTTTATTTCAATCTCAGACTTACCTGATGCAATCAAAGCTCCTAGCTTACAGGTAGGACAATAGAGAAGGCCATGGATGATGAGAACAGAAATGTCACTTGAAACATCAGAATATTGCACAAATGAGGCATGTTGCCTCACATATCAATTATTTGTTGTGGCCTGCCAGCGGCCAGCAGAGCTGGCAGCAGATTCGGACAATGAGGAGGTTGGAGGGGAACATGGGCCAGTCCTGGAGTCTGGGGAAGGCTCTGATGAGGGCTCTGTGTCATAGCAGAGAGGGGGCCAGGGCCGTATGCCAGTTATCAGCTGCCTTCAGAGTCAGACATCAGTGAGGCAGACAAATAGCTGGAGCCTGTTCCCAGTGTGCGCATGCACAGAGTTGCCGGATGAAGGGAACAGCTAAAGAACAGGAATCGACTTGGGAATAAGGCCACAGGTGGACGATGAATGGCCCCTCCCAGAGGAAATAAAAGAGGAGTGGAGTTTGCAGGAGACAATTAGTTCGCTTAATTGGTTTGTGACCCTCCGAGACTCCTTGCCAAGTTCTGCAGATATCGGCCTGGCAGCTCTCCAAGCCAGATAAGGTCTGTGACTGTAAATCCTCCCTTGAAAGACTTTGTTGGATGTGAATGAGAAGAATTCACAGTAAATTAATAAAAGGGTTTTTTGTCAGGACAAGGAGTTTGCTTCATGCCCTTGGAAAGCTTCGGTCAGATCATTATTCAAGGGTGATGTTTGAGACATCGTTGTGGCTTGTAAAGACATCCATGCTGGGAAAATCAAAGAAGCCAATTCTTCCTCCAGAGCAAAGTTTCCCAATCTTAGCAGCTTTAAGATGCGTAGACTTCAGCTCCCAGAATTCCCCACTCCGCACATCTTAAAGGTTGAGCTAGATGAGAAACATTGATTTAGAGAATCTCGGTGCTTAAAAATGGCACCAGCACTGCTGCCTGGGAAATTCGATAAGTTGAAATCCACACATCTTAAAAGTTACCAAGTTTTTTTTTTAAAAAAAACCCACTGAGTTAAATTAAGGTAAGCTTGTGGCTGAACATTATAAACTTATGGCATTCAGTTTTGCTTTTTCAAAAAGCAAAACCCTCAAATGCATTTTATTGTATTTTATTTCAGCCCTTTGGAAAGTTGGTTCAGGATTTCCGCCAAGTCACCCTGCCCATAGGGAGAAAGGCTATTGGGAAGTCAGAGGGCGCGAAAGCAAAGAATGCGAAATGGCATACTGAATGCCAACACTGGTGCCATCTTGGGGCATTCAATTAAAAACAGTGAAGCCAAAGCATAGCACAGGTCATAAGTCCAAATGGGCACTATATTTTTCTCCTGTCAAGAATGACCCTGAGTAACTGATTGATATTCCATTGTGTCTGTTCCTGAAAAATAAACGATGGTCACTGTCTCCCTTCAGGCATATGTGTCTAAACACACACACACATATATACCCTGCACCAGTGGTGGGATCAGTGGGTTCCTACTGGTTCAGACCAGTCCGGTTGAACCAGTAGTGGTTTGACGGCGGGGGTTGCTGGAACTGGCCACGCCCCCAAACCAGTTCTCCAGGTGGCGCCAAACCACTACTGCGCATGCACAGAACATGCACAGAACAATTTTAATCGCACTGTGCGGGGAGCGCACATGAGCGAACCGGCAGTAGTGCCTGCCAGAACCAGATCCTCCCGGTTTAAAAATCAGTTCGCGATCACATGATTTGCGACACTTAGCAAAATCCATTTAATGTAGGAACACCTTTTTTTAGTCACTCCCTTTCTCCATGTCCTCTCCACCTCCCACCCCCATTTCTCCAGGTGTGCAAACCCAAGGAGGCAGTTGAGTACCCCACTGATGCAACCTTGAGGAGACATAGCGCTCCCAAGCACCAAGTGCCTTGATGGGGAGGGGGGCAATGCAGACCCTAATTGTGTTCCCTGCTCCCGATGTTACCGCTACTTTCAAAGGAAAATACTTTTTAATTTTACAACTCCCGAGGGTAGGCTGGACAGATTCTTCCGGAACGTGTAATTAAAGGTCACATTGTTGCTTGCAAGCTAAAAATACACACTGATAAAGTACATTGGTCTAAACCTTATTTAGCTAGGCTTTTCTGGGTATAGAATTTGAATAGCTTAACATACACTTTCTTTTTCTTGATTACGTTTTTTAAAGGATGCTGCAGGACATTCTGTTACTCCAATCCAAGAAATACCATCATGCAAACATATAAGGGGAAAAAATCAAACCTGGATCAGAATGTGATGACTTTCCTAAGAATTATATGGCTGTTATTGGCACAAGCATTTTAATCTCTCTTTGGGTGCCTATTGTCATTCCCATTCTTTTGCAGTTAATCCCATCGAAATCCACAATTAGACAATGTGCGAGACACAAATGCACGTTTTATCGTTAAAATTATAAATCACCCTCACCATCAGACTCTGAATAATTTCAGTGCTATTATTCAGAGTCCGTAATGTAGCAATGTACAAAATCCTGAGTTTTGCTGGTTTCTAAAAAGGATTTGAATGTTCTTAAAAAATCAGGAGGCGTCTGGCAGCATCTTTTCCAAGCGACAATTTTATGAAAAGGCAGAAGCTGCAGCTCTATGAAAGTTTATGCTGTTTAATAGAGTGCATTAATTAACAATGGTGCAACCAGATCCTTTCGATTTATTTTTGCTACCCTGTTTCCCCCAAAATAAGACCTCCCCGGATAATAAGCCCAATCAGGTTTTTAAGGGCATGCGCTAAAATAAGCCCTCCCCCCAAAAAATAAGCCCTCCCCTGAAAACAAGCCCTCCCCGAAAATATTGCAACCCAGCATCAGCCATGAGGTGACCACGCTCACCGCCTCCTGCACCTCAAAAATAATAAGACCTCCCCAAAAATAAGGCCATGCGCTTATTTCGGGGGTCAAAAAAAATAAGACCCTGCCTTATTTTCGTGGAAACACAGTATTTTGCTCCTTCACATCCTGTAGACCTCAGTCTCTATAAAAGGGAGGCAGGAGTAAAAGAGATATGACTCGTAAGTTGTTGCTAATATATAAGGATCTATTTTTGCCAGACTGTAAATTTATCCTTCTCTGCCCCCATCTCATAAATGGCTGTTTTTGTTCTGATCTAGGTTTCCCAAGATCATGAAGCCAACTCCTCTTCCTGATAAAACCTCTTTTATTTAGGTTAAAGGGAATTCCTCTCCAGCAAAGTCCCGGCCAACAGTCTTTCAAGAGATTTCCAAACTACAGACTTGGAGAGTTGCCAGGCCGATATCTTCCAAACTCCACTCTGTAGCAGCAATTACTTGGCAAGAAGTCAGGAAGAGATCTTCACCCTAATGAACTGAACTACTTGTCTCCTGAAAACTCCCCTCCTCTTTTATTCCTTATGGAAGGGGCCATTCACCATCCACCCGTGCCTTTAATCCCGAGTTGGCCCTTGTTCCTTAGCTGCTCCCTTCTCCTGGTAGGTCTACAAATGCACACATAGGGAACAGGCTCCAGCTGTTCTTCTGCCCCACTGATATCTGACTCCGAAGGCAGCTGAGAACTGCCGGGCAGCCCCGGCCCCATCTCTGCCTCCGACGCAGAGCCCTCAACAGAGCCTTCCCCAGACTCCAGGACTGACCCATGACCCTCCTGACCTCCTCACTGTCTCAGTCTGCCACCACCTCCACCTGCTGCTGGGAGGCCACCATAGTTTTCTCCTGCCATTAAAATTAGAAGCCACTCTTTGCCGTAGAAGATGGACATTGTCATGCACAAAGATATGAGGGATTCACTCTAAAGAGGCTTACTTTTATTTTGGCGGAAGGAACAAGCATCTGATGCAAATTCTGCAACTGAAAAGGAGGCTTCGTGATTGACGCATCATTCGTGTTCTAATAAAGTCCCATTGACACAAGGAATATTTTGAACCTAAATAGATTTGCGGGACAAGAAAAGCAACCTTGCATTCCATAGAATGGTCCCGTTCTCTTCAGGTCTGTCAGCCAAGAAAGTTTAAAGAAGAAGAACAAGAAAATCAATATGGCAGCTATGAACATGCAATCAAGGCCCCACCCCTTTTCTATGTGACCCTGACAAATGAAAAAACAAGTACAGGCAGGCATTGATGTACAAACGTTCATTTAATGACCTTTCAAAGTTACACTGGCATCGAAAAAAGGGGACCCATGATTGGTGTTTGTACTTATGAGTGTTGCAGCATTCTCACAATCAAGTGATCAGCATTTGAGTTCTTGTCAATCGGCGTATATTGATGACATAGCTGCAACCCGGGGTCATGTGATCACCACTTGTGCGCTTCTTAAACAGATTCCAACAAGCAAAGTCAAGGAAGGAGCCTGGATTCAGTTAATGACTGTGTGATTCACTTAGTAACTGCACTGATTTGCTTAATCACTGTGATGAAAATGGTCATAAACTCGTGTGTGACTCACTTAACCACCTACCATAGCAATGGAAATAGTTCTGACCTAGGCTTCCCCAGCAGCATGAAGCCGAGTCCTCATCCCGATAAACCCCCTTTTTTATTTAATTGACAGTGAATTCCTCTCCAGCAAAGTCCCGGCCCACAGTCTTTCAAGATAGTTCACACCTTTATCAGGTTTGGAGAGTGGCCAGGCTGATACCTTTCAGATGCCGCAATATTTGGCAATAATGCAGGAATGAATTAATTGTCTCCTGCAAACTCCACTCCCCTTTCGCTTCTCTTTTATTCCCTATGGGAGGGACCATTCACCGTCCACCTGTGGCTTTGCTCCCAAGTCGACCCTTGTTTCTTAGCTGTTCCCTTCTCCTGACAGCTCTGCGCATGCGCACATTGGGAACAGGCTCCAGCTGTTCTTCTGCCTCACTGATCTCCAACTCTGAAGGCAGCTGAGAACTGTCAGACGACCCTGGCGACATCTCTGCCTCCGATGCAGAGCACTCATCAGAGCCTTCCCCAGACTCCAGGACTGGCCCATGTTCCTTCCCAACCTCCTCACTGTCCGAATCTACTGCCAGCTTTGTTGGGAGCTGGCAAGCCACAACAGAAAATCTGGTTCCCATTGTCATCGTAAGTCAAGAACTAAACATAGGACTTTGATCCCATAGTTGCCATCTTGATTCTTTTCGACCTCACTGTAAGCTGTTCTGATACAGTATTAATTAGCATAAGAATAACTTATGCACATTTGGCTGAACAAAATCACAGGTCAATTTTGGCTTGAGACAAGTTATCAATGATGTTATTGTTGAATAGGTCAGTTTTTTAAACCTATTAATCAAATTTGAATAGCTGCCTGTCTCTCAAAAATGTTAATACCGGATCACAAAATGAGGCATTTTCCACCTTGGTGCTCTCTGAAAAGAATCCATCATCTATAGTATAGATTCTATACAAAGCATTTCACAAGGAGCTCTTAGTGGATTTTGAAAAAAAGACGCATCTGCCATATAATTTCCCACCACACCTGGAAAAAATTCTGTATACTATTTGTCCTGAATGCAGTCCTTAGTTGGAAAGTCCATTAAATAGAGAAATTATATATAAGTTAGTTAGTTAGTGTGTGTGTGTGTGTGTGTGTGTGTGTGTGTGTGTTCCAGCATAATCTGGAACACCTCAAACAATTTCAACCAAACTTGCTACACAGATTACTTACTCTCTGGAAACAAATACTGTGGGGATAAGATACCTCTACCACCCTTCAGGGTATGTGTCCTGTTAAGATACAGCCTGTTGTGCCTTAAAATGGCTTCTACTGTACTGCCCTAAAGTGGCTTCTACTGTACTGCTATAAAATGACTTCTACTGTACTGCCGTAAAATGGCTTCTAAACTGTGCAGCTCAGCGGAGTTGCCATGGTAATGGCTTCACAGTACTCCAAAAGGGGGCTCCCTCTGGTAAGGGAGAAAATCCAACAATAGAAATTACGTTTGGTCCAGACATTTTCCCCCTATAAATAAATACCTGGCAATGCCAGGTTATCAGTTAGTATAGAATAAAAGCTGGAGGGGAAGATAGCAGAAACAGAAACACACACAAACACACAAACAAAATAGTGGAGGAGATCAGGCAGAACTGTTCTTCTATTTTGGATCTCAAGGGCTTTCACAGAACATTCCTTTATCAAGGACGCTGGGAAACACCACTGTTTTAACAACTTATCCCATTTTATCTGGGTGAAAACATCCATCTCTAAAATAAGATTGGCGTTCAACAGAAAGACTGTTTGGATCTGCAGAAAAAGGAACACATTTTAAAATAAATGATATTTTATGATCCTACTTGTTCCATCTGTAAGATACTGTAACAAATAAACATGTCAAATAAATTGGAGCAGCCATTTACAGATATGAAAGATGTCCATTTTTAGGGAGAAGAAAGCTCAACTAATTAAATTTGTGCTTTTAAAATATCTTCTTGACTCATCTTCGTCTTCATTTCTTTCCTATGTTTTACCTTGCAACAAAATGAATTTACAACATCAGTAACAGACCCCACCAAAAGTTTTTAACTCCCCACCCCCTTGTAACTATAAAACCAAAGAGGAAAAGTTTGGTTTCAAAAATACATTTATCTTACCAGTGCTTACCAGTTAAAACATTTCAATGACTAGTCTGCACAAATGTGCTTAGAAAAAAAAACAATACAAAACCCCACAAGTCTTTTAAACTCTCATGTTAACAGAGAGTGTGGGAAATGTGTTACTTTTAAAAGGAAACCAGCCTACAAGATTTCTTAGAGCTCTAAAAGGACTAAATGATTTCTGGGAAAGTGAAAAATCTGAAATACAACTTAGGTTCTTAGGTCCAACATCAGGATACAAGAAATGGCAAGCTTGGCCTGCCAGCAGCCAGCAGAGCTGGCAGCAGAGTCGGCCAATGAGGAGGTTGGGGAGGAACAGGGGCCAGTCCTGGGGGTTGAGGAAAGCTCAGATGAGGGCTCTGTGTCGGAGGCAGAGCGGGAGCTAGACAGCAGTGAGGCAGAGGAACAGCTGGAGCCTGTTCCCAGAGGTGCCAGAAGACAAAAACAACTAAGAAAGCAGGGTCAACTTGGGAGTAAAGCCACACCTTGGAGGTGATTGGCTCCTCCCATAGGAAACAAAAGAGGAGCGAACGGGGAGTGGGCTTTTGCAGGAAACAATTCGTTCCGTCGATCGTTTCAAGAGTGGAAAGTTCTGTTTGTGACTATAAGAGACCCTGTGCCAAGTGTTGCCTTGCCTTGCGTTTGGAAACTAGTTCAGCTAGTTTCAGCTAGGCAGCTCTTCAAGCGAGCTAAGGGTCATGTTGATAAATATTCCTCTGAAAGACTGCTTGCCGAGTGTGAATGAAAGGAATTCACAGTCGTGTAAATAAAAGAGGTTTTTCCGGGACCAAGACTCTGCTTCATGCTTTTTAAGGAAGCCTAGGTTAGAACATGATGATGACACCATGTGGGGGACATCTGTTTAACCCCATTAATGGGGCCCGGAGTCCACCACATGAACACGCACAGCACACACAGACAACCACGCACATGTGCGCAGTGTCTGCATGCTGCTTTACCTCTTGCGGTGCCTCCACAGTGCTCCAGCTGCTCGGCAGAGCATTGCGCAGGCGCTGTGCACTCCGTGCGCAGAAGCACCGAAGAGCTCAAATACAGGTAAGGAGCTCAGGTGGGCTGGTGGGCCCCCCGGAACAACGGAACGGTACCGGGTGCTCCGGGCAGACACCAGTATGCCCGTACCAGGGCGTACCGCCTGCAACCCATCACTGGACCCTGTGACATCTTTATTATGAAAATATAATATTTTTATATTGTCACTAGCTAAAGGAATCCACAAGGATTAAATGGAGTCACATCGATATTTACCCTTGATTTGGTTCTTGAAGATTGAAGGGTTCTTTCTCTCTATGTTTGCTGGAAGAAATATCCATCTGGTTAAGTTCCAAGCCGTGAGAAAGGCACTGGAGACAAAATGGAGGCTGATGGGAAAGAGGGTTTCATGATGAAGCAGAACCATATGGGTTCTGGTGCAGCTGACCAAATGGAGTTGAGAGTGAGGGTTTTTTATACCTTCTCATGGGCTTTGAACTTGAGCTTCCTGTTCCTGTGCAAGAACATGTATTCTTGTATGGAATCTAATCAAGGAGAGAAGCAACCTAAAACTAAGGAGAAACTTCCTAACATTGAGAACAATTAACCAGCGGAACGGCTTGCCTTTAGAAGTTGAGGTTGCGCCATCACTGGAGGCTTTTAAGAAGAGACTGGACAGGCACTTGACTGAAATGCTATAGGGTCTCATGCTTGAGTAGGGGGTTGGACTAGAAGACCTCCAAGGTCCCTTCCAACTCGGTTATTCTGTTCTATTATTCTGAAATTTATTAAACAAATCAATCAAATTTATGTGCCACCTGACTATCAGAGACACTGGGCAGCTCACAACAAATGGATAAATATTGCATCTTCTTTGAGGGAATAGAGTTGTTGATCTGCATAATCTATTTTGAAAGATTGCGGTTTCCTGGATATTAATTTTAGCTATTCTATTAATTGTTGTCAGTTTAAGACAAGCACACTATGAATATGACAAATGTGCACTCTGTTATGACAAGATGTTAGAATGCTTAAATGATAATTTCTAGCTTCAGAAAAAAATTGAAGTATCTTATATTATTTGTAGATTGAGGTCATAGGCAGCAGCATTTTTACATCAAAGTCTTTTTTTTAAAGTTCATTCTTAAAGTTTGTCATGACAGGAATAAAAGAATACCTTTAGCTCAAGTAATGACTTCCTATTTTCATACCTTGATTTGATTTTTCTTGGCTGCTACACTGTTTATAAATATGCTTTTTAACACATTTTAAGAGGCTTTGCAGCACAATGGTTTCTGTGAAGATTTCAAAGCTGCTCCTTCAGCTTAATTTTACAGTTTTTTTGAATTTTGAATTACCGTATTTTTCGAACTATAAGAAGCATGGGGGGATGCAAAAAAAGTGGGTAGAAATGTCTGTGCATCTTATAGAGCAAAAATTGCCACAGCTCTGTCTACCCGCTGGCCCCTACCCACTGGCCTCTGCCTCCCAGCAATTTGCCTCCTTGCAGCAAACAGCAAACAGCCTGGTCAGCTTCAACACAGCCTGATTTAGCACGAGCAGCTGATTGGCGATTGGATCGGCCTCCCGGAATACTGATGATCAACTGTTCCAGGCTGCGGGGATCACTGTCACCTATCGCCATCTCCGTGCGCCCCATTTTCTACCTCCGCACATCCCGTTTTTGGCCTCCACGCCAGTGGTGGGTTCCTCCCGGATCGCACCGGATCGTGCGCGCTCCCTTTCAGCGCTCCACCTGGCTTGCGCGCTCCCTTTCAGCGCTCCACCTGGCTTGCGCGCTCCCTTTCAGCGCTCCACCTGGCTTGCGCGCTCCCTTCCGGCGCTGAAACCGGAAGTACAGTTTTGCCCGGCCCTGGCGAAGCAACGACGCCTGTCTGCGCTCCACCAGCTCGGCTGGGAACGGAGATGTTTCCTCAGCGGAGCGGAGTGCCTGAAAAGTCTTTTCAGGCGCTCCGCTCCGCTGAGGAAACATCTCCGTTCCCAGCCGAGCTGGTGGAGCGCAGGCAGGCGTCGTTGCTTCGCCAGGGGCGGGGCAAGACTGTACTTCCGGTTTCAGCGCCGGAAGGGAGCGCGCAAGCCAGGTGGAGCGCTGAAAGGGAGCGCGCAAGCCAGGTGGAGCGCTGAAAGGGAGCGCGCGCGATCCGGTGCGATCCAGCAGGAACCCACCACTGCTCCACGCATCCGGTTTTTGGCCTCCTGACCAGGCTGTTGGCTGTTTGCTGCAAGGAGGCAAGTTGCTGGGAGGCAGAGGCAGATTTTTTTTCCTCCCCAAAAGCTAGGTGTGCCTTATAGTCTGGAGCATCTTATAGTTCGGAAAATACAGTAGTTGACTGCATAGGCTGATCTAAGTAATTTGTCAATTATCCCACTAATTTTTTTTCTTCTCTTTTTCTTTTTAGTGGGGAAATGCACATTTGCCCAATCTTCAAAATGGAACATTCTATTAAATCAAAGTTTGCAACATAAGTGCTAGCAAAAACCTAGCTGAATATGGAATATAATGTTTTCCTCTTTAATAAAAATCCCACCAAAATACTTTACTGCTCTCTTTCTCTTTTTCCTAAATTATTGAGAATAAAACCAAAGAGGAGCTGTGGTGGCACAGTGGTTAGAGTGCAATATTGCAGGCTGACTTTGCCCACTGTCAGGAGTTTGATCCTGACTAGTTCAAGGTTAACTCAGCCGTCCATCCTTCCAAGGTGGATAAAATGAGAACCAGATTGTTGGGGGCAATATGCTGACTCTGTAAATTGTTTAGAGAGGGTTTTAAAGCACTATGGAGTGGCACATATGTCTAGTGCTATTTTTTTTAATTAGCTTACCAGCTAAAACATTTCAACTAGAAATCTTTACAAACCTATCTACGAAAAAAACAGGAACAATCAACAATTCCACAACTGTTTTAACTTTTATACTAAAGTGGAAGATGGAAACTATGGAAAATGTTATATTCTTAAAGCTACATTAAATTTTAAGGTTTCATTACCTGCAGACCTATGAATTCTGTATATATAATACAGTGTCAATGGAGAAAAACTGTGTTTCATTACAAAACACAACTTATCTTGAAAATAAAATGCCTAACTATTGAAAAGAAAAAAAATATCACTTTGTTCTGGCTTTACATGCCTGTACTCAAATTGCAAAGTTAAATCTCAAAAACAAGTTGAAAATATCCTGATTACAATTTCTCATTCCTAGTTGTCCATTTCCCTATTTAAGAATAGCAATAAAAGAGCTATAAAATTGTATACAGTGTCTTGTTCCTCCAAGTTCTGGTAATAAGAAATGACATAAGGAGGCCTCTTTCTTTCAAGAAGATGGAACTTGCCTCCAATTTGATCTCCTTGCTCAACAAAATTGGTTTGTATCGGGGGTGTGATCCAGTGGTAAAATTCAATTTTTTTTACTGCAGGTTCTGTAGACGTGGCAGGGGAAGGATACTGCAAAATCCCCATTCCCTCCCCACTCCAGGGGAAGGATATTGCAAAATCCCCATTTTCTCCCCACTCCAGAGGAAGGATACTGCAAAATCCCCATTCCCTCCCCACTCCAGGGGAAGGATATTGCAAAATCCCCATTCCCTCCCCACTCCAGGGGAAGGATATTGCAAAATCCCCATTTCCTCCCCACTCCTGGGGAAGGATACTGCAAAATCCCCATTCCCTCCCCACTCCAGGGGAAGGATATTGCAAAATCTCCATTTCCTCCCCACTCCTGGGGAAGGATATTGCAAAATCTCCATTTCCTCCCCACTCCAGGGGAAGGATATTGCAAAATCCCCATTCCCTCCCCACTCCGGGGGAAGGATACTGCAAAATCCCCATTCCCTCCCCACTCCTGGGGAAGGATATTGCAAAATCTCCATTTCCTCCCCACTCCGGGGGAAGGATATTGCAAAATCTCCATTCCCTCCCCACTCCAGGGGAACAATATTGCAAAATCCCCATTCCCTCCCCACTCCGGGGGAAGGATACTGCAAAATCCCCATTCCCTACCCACTCCGGGGGAAGGATACTGCAAAATCCCCATTCTCTCCCCACTCCAGGGGAAGGATACTGCAAAATCCCCATTCCCTCGCCACTCCGGGGGAAGGATATTGCAAAATCTCCAAGGGGCCAGCCAGAGGTGGTATTTGCCAGTTCTCCGAACTACTCAAAATTTTCCACTACCTATTCTCCAGAATCTGTCAGAACCTGCCGAATTTCACCTTGGTGCGACCCTACCAGTTTAGCAATTGGTTCGCTGAGTGCTTAATCCGCTCGCATGCGCACCTAACATGCCTGACGTGCGAAGTTTACAGGAAAACAGCTGAGGTGCAGCAATCCACTCTGCTGCGCCTATCAGCTGGGCTAAAAAACAAGGAACTATCGGTGAGTATAACCCAGGGGCGGGCAGGCGGGCCCATCTGACAGTCGAAGTGAACCAGTTTGCTCTCAGCTGATCTTCGGAGCTACCGGTTCACCCGAACTGGGCCAAACCGGTAGAATCCCACCTGTGGTTTGGATGCAACTTCACATTCCAAATGTTCTAACTTTCTGCATCTCTCTTGGTTTGCTGCAAAGTCCAGGCAAGGCTATCAAGAAACAAATTGAAGAAGGAACATCTCCTCTGGCATGAAACACCTTTGAAACTTCTGTTCTGCTGTCTGAGGAAAGAATTATGGGAGAAATTGCTTCAAGATGAAGTGGTGAGGAGGAGTTTTTCTTCCATTTTGGTGGGAAGAGATTAGCACTGTTTGTTCAAATATTGTTGGGTGATAGCTCTGTATTGGAAGTTTAGTCTTTAGTTTAACTGTTGCCGTGCATCTTAAAAGAGCTTTTGAAGAACATTGCCAAGCTTTCTTTGACTTAATGTCTCAGGGCCTTAAATGCTACTTACCATACTTTACAGAGTATAAGATGCACCTTTCCTTCCCCCCCCCCCAAAAAAAAAGACGGTGGAAATTTGGATTCGTCTTATACTCCAAATGTGGCTTTTTGGGGGACATTTTTTTAGCCCTAATGAGGTGCTAATGAGTGTAGCGATCTTCCATTTCAGGCAAAGCATGGACTATCGGAAGATAGTTTCACTCATTAGCACTTCATTAGGGCTGAAAAAAGCTTTGAATATTTTTTACTACAGCATACTGTTGGAAAAATTTCCCGTTCCAGCTGGGAGAAGCAGAGAAGGAAAGATTTGAAGACTGCCTTAAGAGGTACTTATTTTGTCCAGTTTCTATTTTTGGTAGATAATCCTTTCAAAGGCAAGGCAGAGAGTTCCTGTGATTATGTGATTTCTATTCTTTTGGGGATAATCCCTTTAAGGGCAGGGCAGGGATTTTTCCTATCGGCTATTTGAGTTTTCTCAATGGTTTTCTTCAAGCAAGTGCTGGGCTGGTTTGTTGATTCAGCTTTGTTACATTTTTACAAGATGTGAAGTGCTTTTGGCTGAATGCTCAGACATCTAGTTAAGCTTATTAAGAGTTTCTCCTGCCACCTAGAGAAAGAAAAAGTGGCAAAAAGTGTTATTTTATTATAGTATTGTGTTTGCTTGCTTTTCTGGTGTTCTGGGAATAAAAATGAATACCTGGTAGGCAGAATCCCCCCCCCATTTTCCTCCCCAAAAACTAAGGTGCGTCTTATACACTGGTGTGTCTTATACTCCGAAAAATACAGTATTCATCTTGAAATCTTTCTCAGAGGTAATCAGTGCCTTGCTTTATTTTTTAGAGAAACAAAGTTCTATTATAAATTAAAACAGACTACCGTAAATGATTATCAAAAAATTACAAAGTTTATTCAGCAGAGCAAATAATTTGCCCACATAATCAAATAAATTTAATTTACAGAAAGATCTATGAGCAAGATTTTTCTCATTACGTTGGACATCTATTGGAATATTCAGTGGTGTGGAAGCAAATTCCTACACTGGACGGGGTTTCCACTAAGTGATTTTAAAGATCTTTCTTTCCCTTAAATTCTGTGAGGTTTTGGTTAGTATCAGATGAAGTATTATTTTTGTAGAAGAGAGAATGTTTGCAAAAAAAAAATTTTTTTAAACCCACAAGCCTTGCTGTTTAAGAATCATTGTATTCATCTCTCTCTCTCTCTCTCTCTCTCTTTCTCTAAATGCATTTTTAGACTTTGCTGTGATAAGGCTTTTTATAACTTCTGTTGATGTGTTTTAAAGGGCATGTAATTATAAATCTGTTACCAAGGAGCAGAAAGACTACAAATTGTCTACAGTATCTCATTGTGCTTAAATTAAATTTGTATTGCACTTCATTATAATACAACTGTACTATAATGACAAAAATAAATATTTCTTAATACATTAAAGAGGAGTTTTTTTATCCAGAGATATAATATTTCTGAACTCTCATTTATCTATTTGTTAATTTTAGCAAATAACATTTGTTACATTTCTTTCTTTTCTTTTAAGTTTTTCGCTCCCAGCCAAAACAGCTTCAAAACTGTTCAAAACTTCTCCTGTGAGATGTTCTCTTTTTTAAAGGTAAAGGTTCCCCTTGCACATATGAGCTAGTGACTCTATGACTCTAGGGGGCGGTGCTCATCTCCGTTTTAAAGCCAAAGAGCCAGCGCTCTCCAAAGATGTCTCCATGGTCATTTAGCCGGCATGACTAAACGCCAAAGGCACATAGAACGCTGTTACCTACCCACCAAAGGTGGTTCCTATTTTTTTACTTGCATTTTTTACCCGCTTTTGAACTGCTAGGTTGCAGAAGCTGGGTCAGGTAACGGGAGCTCACTCCGTTACGCAGTGCTAGGGATTCGAACCACCGAACTGCCAACCTTTCTGGTCGATAAGCTCAGCATCTTAGCCACCGCATCCCTGTTCTCTTTTTAACCTTCAAATGGAAATTTAAAAAAACAAGAAAGGAGGTAAAAGAATTACAAGGCACATCCGGAAATACATCCAAGTATCTGCTTCTGAACTAGTTGGGAAAGTTTTAGAAGATGGCTTAGGGAGTCTTTAACTACACAATACCATTACAGAAACAATCACAAGAAAGTTGTTCATTCATGGAAAATGGCAAGTCATCTCCAGTGTGCAGTGTTCAATGTTGTAGGGATAAGGCTAAATTAAACAGAATCCAGCTTTGATACGACACATGATCACTTAACTTCCCGTTTTCTTAAATATCTTAAGTGAGTGAATCTTCATCCCTCCACCAAGAAACTTGCACAGGTGGGAAATATTGAAGATACAGGGCATCAAAGAAAGGATCCATAATTCTCAGTTGGATATCTGAGCCTTCGGTGAATTAAATGCAGTAGATACAGTGGCGGATTATGGCTCCCTGGTGTCCTAACTACTGACAAATCTTGGTGCCCCCCCCCCTCTCCTTTGTAGATATTGCACAAATCTTCATTGTTTTTTTTCTTTCTTTCTCAACTTTGTGTTGCCCCCTTG
This sequence comes from Natrix helvetica, assembly GCF_964273705.1. Lineage (NCBI taxonomy): Eukaryota > Metazoa > Chordata > Lepidosauria > Squamata > Natricidae > Natrix > Natrix helvetica. The sequence goes on from NC_138553.1 coordinate 74,796,567, forward strand.
GGCCTGGTGCTCTAAGCATGTGCTTAGTCTGCTTAATGGTTAGTACACCAGTGAGTAGATATCGCAAACAACTTGGCTTTGATTTTACATTTGGCATCAAGGCAAGAATGATCACTTATAGGTTGGGAAACAGAATTACAATCATCCTAAGTTTGCATGATTGCTCAACAACCTTCAACGATGGTGGTGGTGGTGGTGGTGATGATGATAACAACAATGATGGATGGATTTAAAATTTCTATGCTGCCCAATTCCCAGCAGCTCTGGGTAGCTAAATACATATTTTAAACACGGAAACAAAACAATAAAAATAAGAAGCAAAAGGAAAAAGTTATCCTTTCTTGTCTGCCTCTGCTGTTTGGGAATGGAGGCAGAGCTCTGCAATTGTCCTCCTGCTTAAGGTGTTGGTTTCAGTTGGTGGAGGTAGCAAGGAAGAGGTCAATCCCTAATTCCCCACCTGTGAGAGGCTACAGGCCAAACATCTCTTCAGTCCTCTTCAACACCTGTATGAAGCTGCCGGATGTTCGTTCATGAGTTCAGATGTGCAGATGATACAAATTTGCAATTTGATCCTAGACTGAACAGGTGATATCGTGTAGGTGCTATTCTGGTGCTGAAGACTGCTAGGCTCTAGATGGGAAGAAGAGGACCTAGGAGAAAAGGACCTAGGAGTACTCATCTCAAACGATCTAAGTCCCAGAGCTCACTGTAACAGCATTGCCAAAAAGGCATTAAAAGTTGTTTGCCTAATTTTGGGAAGCTTCTTCTCCGGCAACATTGTACTGCTAACTACGGCATATAAAACCTTTGCCAGACCAATTCTTGAATACAGCTTGTCTGCCTGGAATCCACACTGTATATCGGACATTAATACGATTGAGCGGGTCGAGAGGTACTTCATAAGAAGAGTCCTCCACTCCTCTGCTCACAATAGAATCCCTTACGCCACCAGGCTCAAAATTTTGGGCTTGGACAACCTGGAACTATGCCACCTGCGGTCGAACATAAGCGTAGTACACAGAATTGTTTGCTACAACTTCCTACCTGTCAACAACTATTTCAGCTTCAACCGCAATAATTCACCGGCAAACAATTGATACAAACTGAAGGTAAACCACTCAAAACTCGGTTGCAGAAAATACGACTTCAGCAACAGCGTGGTCAACGCCTGGAATGCTCTACCCGACTCCGTTGTTACATCCTCAAACCCCCATAGCTTCAACCTCAAACTGTCTATCGTGGACCTTACCCCATTCCTAAGAGGTCCTTAAAGGGGGCGTGCATAAGCGCACCAGCGTGCCTACCATCCCTGTCCTACTGTCCCCATTTGCTTGTATTCATTTCCTTTGTTCATGTCCATGTTCATACTTACACCTGCTCTCCTGTACATGTTTGACAAACTAATAAATAAATAAATAAGAGCAGGCTTAGGTTCAATCCCAGCAAGAATCACCCAGTTCCATGAATGGACGGAGAGCCAGTCATTGAAAGCCATGGAGATTTTATTTTGACTTCTAAATGGGACAGTCTTCCCTGTACAAAGCCAGTACATAGTAGGGGGCCTCCTTGATTCACAGCACCTGCTCGATGAAGAGGTAGAAGCTGTGCCTAAGAAGGCCTTCCTACTTCTATCTTATACTATGTCTGTTATGAGCCTTTCTGCAGCAGGATACATTTATGCTGTGTTTCATGGCTTCTCGTGATTCAGAAGTGAAGATTCAGGCATGCAATTTGAATTTGTTGTGATTTCTAAGATTTATATAATTGGAAACCTGAAGGCTGTTTCCCTGGATATTTTCCTTGGTTCTAGCTACACAATAACTCTGGGAGATGAGCTGGGCTGAAAGAATGACCAGACTGGTTGAGTCATCATGTGATTCAATGTTGTCCTCCTTCTTAAGGCATTGGTTTCAGTTGATGTAGTAGCAACTAAGCCCTTCCTCAACTGTGAGAAGCAACAGAGCCAACACTCTCTTCACTCCTATTTATCATCGGCATGAAGCTACTGGATATTCTTGGGTTCACGTATCATGCAGCTGATACAATTTATAGCCTGACCATAGGTTAACCCCAGCCCACAGTCACCATGACTCAGGATGGTCACAGAGGCATTGTTGTGGCCCAGCAGTGGCCAGTGGGGCTGGCAGCAAATTCGGACAATGACGAGGTTGGGGAGGAACATGGGCCAGTCCTGGTGTCTGGGGAAGGCTCTGATGAGGGCTCTGTGTTGGAGACAGAGAGGGGGCCAGGGCCTTACACCAGTTATCAGCTGCCTTCAGAGTCAGACGTCAGTGGGGCAGAAGAACAGCTGGAGCCTGTTCCCAGTGTGTGCATGCGTAGAGTTGCCAGACGAAGGGAACAGCTAAAGAACAGGGGTCGACTCGGGAGTAAGGCCACAGGTGGATGATGAATGGCCCCTCCCAGAGGAAATGAAAGAGGAGCAAAAGGGGAGTGGAGTTTGCAGGCAACAGTTAGTTCACTTAATTGGTTTGTGACTCTCCGAGACTCCTTGTCAAGTTTTGCAGATACCAGCCTGTCAGCTCTCCCAGCCAGATAAGGTCTGTGACTGTAAATCCTCCCTTGAAAGACTTCATTGGATGTGAATGAGAAGAATTCATAGGAAATTAATAAAAGGTGTTTTTTTTTTTGTTGGGACAAGGAGTTTGCTTCATGCTCTTGGGAAGCCTAGGTCATTTAATACCAGCCGTAATGCAAATGACATCAATTCTGTTGTGAGGAAGATGATGTCATATCCCGCCCCCCACTCTGAGAAACCCCTGGTCAACTTGGGGGAAAAGAGAAGAGTGGCATTAATAATATTTATCAGGAGTATTTTGGTGAGTCAAAAAAAGATATGATGGCTGTTGCAACCAGGCAATTGAAGCCCCACACATTAAATAGGAGACGTGCTTTGACTGCACAATCATAGCCTCCATCTTGATTTTTAAAATGCCTGTCAATGGCTCAGTGGCTAAGACACTGAGCTTTTCGATCAGAAAGGTTGGCAGTTTGGCAGTTCGAATCCCTAGCACCGTGTAATGGAGTGAGCTCCCATTACTTGTCCCAGCTTCTGTCAACCTAGCAGTTCGAAAGCACATACAAAATGCAAGTAGAGGAGGAGCCAACATCACGATGATACAGACGTGCGGTCTCGAAGCTCTGAGACCGCAGCCGATACTTTTGCCACTGGGTGGTCCAATCAGACCTAAACCGTCCTGCAGAGATGGTGAACAGGAAGAATACGTCTTGCTGATCTTAGCAAGGTCCCTGATTGATGCAAGAGAAGTTATTCAAGCCGGCAACAAAAAATCCAGCCAAGGCTGATGAAGTCGGGACGGCTCCAAAACGGAAGAGTACGGAAAGAGAAAGTGTTTCCAGCTGGTGAGGAATTTTTACCGTTTTAAAAGAGCCTGCCTATAAAAAACTTAAAATTAATTTAAATTAGAGAACAGAAGAAATAAGCAGTGGAATTAAGCTTTGAATGGTTTTGGACAGTGGGTTATCTTACTTTTTAAATGCTATGCTCATGGATTTATGCAAGCCTTTTAAAATGAATGGATTAAGTTTTCTTCTTCTATTTTTTTCAAGAATCAGACCTTTTTTTAACTTGGAATATAAAAAAGAAAGAAAAAGAAAGAAAGAAAATTGTAACAATAACACTGCTACTCGGAGGCTGGAGGTTTGTGTATTGGAAACGAAACACTTTTACTTTCTTTACTGATTATCCTGGCTTGGCATCCAACGTCTCACTGCTTATTTATAGAGAGTGATAAGAAGAAAAGCATACAGATGTCCCTTTGAAGTATATCTTTAACCAGAGAAAAGTGAAAATAAAACTTTATTGTGAATTTATGCTTAATCTTGTAAAAACCTTCCAAGCCAGAGCAGCGGTGTTTGTTAACTCGAGATAATGGCACAACTTCAACAGCAGAAAGAAACTTTAAGCCTGCAAAAGATATTGTTAGAAATTCAGAAATTATCAAACACAATTGAGAGGATGGAGAAGAAGTTGGAAGACTTAGAGCATCTAACAGTAAAATATGATGAAGAAGTTGGAGATGTTTATCAAGTGGAAAAAGTGGAGGTTAGAATCCTAAAAACCGAAGAGGAAAATGACTATAAAGAAATTAAATCTGCTGATATTTATGGTGTTTGGTTTGTGTCTGGTGATGGAAAGAGTGGAATACTGAAAGAGGAATTAAATGGAGGGGAACTCTACCCCAGATGGCAAGACACAGAAGAAGAATAAACAAAAGAATTTATGGATTTAAAGAGAGAAATTTTATTAGCAACATCATTGATAACACTACTGACAATTAAAGATAAGCTGATTAAGGAAACAGAAGAAGGGCATCGAAATTACATGAGAGATTTTATAAGCAATGTGCAGCTAAGAGGAGTCCATACAAATTTGATTAAGGTGATGATTAGAGGACTGATACCACAATTGGCAGAAGACATGAGACTGTTTTGCTACTGAAAAGATACAGGTTGAAAGATGGAAGTGTATAATTTAAAACTAGTTAAACTTAGTGAAATTTAGTGACAATAGATATAGTCAAATAAATAATTGATAATGATAATGTATACATGTGTAGTGTTATGATAAGTAATAATTGGATATGAATATTGAATGGTACCCATGAAAAGAAGATTAGAAATCTTTTTGATTATATATAAAGGTTAATAAAAAAAGAACTAAGTTAGATTCAGTTAAGTCTTGATTATTATGGGGGGAAATGTTATGATACAAGATATAGTCAAATAAAGGAGGGATAATGATAACAACGTGTATGTATGTATGCATGTATGTATGTATGTATGTATGTATGTGTACAACATAAGGAAAGTGGATGTAAATTGTAAACAGTGATTTGGAAAGGAGGGTTAGAAAATTTTGTTACTAAATATTAGCTAGAATAGGACATAAGGATTCAGTGTTATTGAAGGATTTTAGAAATAGTGAATGAAATGCCAGTATGCGGTTATGTTTTAAATCTTGGTATATTTTATGATGAAGGACATTTAAACAATTTTAATCAAATGAAAATGGAGGTATGATGATGGTAACATGTATAAATATCCGAGTTAAAATACTTGAGTTAATATGAATTATGCTTGATGACTGTGGAAGAGATGCACGAAAGTCTTTTGTAACCAACTGATACACTTTCTACAGTATGTAAAGAAGAAAGATTCTTTGTGTCATGTTTGTTTTGAAAATTAAAAATAAAATAAAAATTATTTTTAAAAATGCAAGTAGAAAAATAGGGACCATCTTTGGTGGGAAGGTAACAGCGTTCCGTGAACCTTCAGCGTTTAGTCATGACGGCCACATGACCACGGAGACGTCTTCAGACAGCACTGGCTCTTCGGCTTTGAAATGGAGATGGGCACTGCCCCCTAGAGTCAGGAATGACTAGCACATATGTGCAAAGGAAACCTTTAGCTTTTCCTTAAATTGGAAGGGGGATGTCAGCATCCCAATTAAAGCTTTCCTTGAATAATGGATATCCAAGTTGGCTTAAAAACCACCCAGGAAGGTATTTTGATCAACTGTGATCTGTTTATCTGTGCTTTAGGATCTCAGCTTTGGTACAGATTTGGGCTTCTCCACCTGAGAATGAATTGGCAGCTTTATTTCCCCTAAAATCACTCTTTGTTCAGGTAGGCGACCCTGGCTAAATTGTCCTACTATAAAAACAAACAATGCTACAGCACAAGGTTTGTGGATTTCAGAAGAGAATTCTGCATTACTTGATATCTAAAGCTCTTCACCAGAGAAATCCATTAAAGGAGTAAGGTAAACATATATATATATATCCCTGCTCCATATAAAGAGTAGGTGGTGAAATAACTGTTTTAATCAGTATGATGTATGGCTGAATTGGAAAATGTACTGGAAGGATAATAATTTAAACAAACCCCTTTACTACTGCTTTGTATCACGCAGAGCTCCAGCGACGTTTCTTGCAGCCAGTGAATTCAGTGCCGTTGAATGAGAAGTTAATTCTGGTGTATTTTAGAAGGTTTTATTGGATTAATGTGTAACAGGGCAAATTCTGATCTTATTTACACACTGATGAAGTAATCCTATCATAGCGCCATCTACTTAATCAGATTTGTAACCAATGAATGCTTCAAAATACTTTTCTCTCTGCGAGGAAAGATTTAATTTAAAAAAAAATCCATTTCATGTTTTCAGTTTATTATCTTCAGGAAATGCATGTTGCTCTATTAAAAGGCTTCCTGGTTATTTCTTCTTTCTCAGTATCCATTCCTGAGCATCGGCAAATGAGGAAAAGACCAAATTGGAAGAAGGGAGCCAATTTGTACCCTCTGCAACTTCTTGCTTGCTTTGTGCCCAGAGGTGGTATTCAGCCAGTTCGGACCGTTCACCCAAACCAGAAGCAGAAATCACGGGTGCCCCCCCTGCCCCCCCCTTTGTGCCTTTACTCCCGAGTTGACCTCTGTTCCTTAATTGTTCCCTTCTCCTGACAGCTCTACGCATGCACACATCAGGAACAGGCTCCAGCTATTCTTCAGCCCCACTTATCTCCAACTCCGAAGTCAGCCGGTAACTGGCAGAAGGCCCTGGCCCCATCTCTGCCTCCAACACAGAGCCCTCACCCAAGCCTTCCCCAGGACTGGCCCATGTTCCTCCTCAACCTCCTCACTGTCTGAGTCTGGCGCCAGCTCCGCTGACCATTGGTGGGCCACAACAGCTACCTCTACTCAAATGCAAACAGTACGGGAGGAAATATTTTTAAATATTGTAACTTTTGTCTGACAATCAAAAATGATTTTTTTCTGAAATGGTTGTGATGGGTTTGGAGAATTGGTCAAAATTATCCATAGCCTCCTTCCTTTTCCCAAACACACAATCTGAAATCCCCACCTTCTGATTTCTGTCATTAGACTTTGGAAAGTGAGGGCTCTGAGGCATGACCTCGAAAGACTGACAAAGGACCTCTCCCCACGTCTGAACGGAAGTTCTGTCCATTCATCCTTGAGTTAGCAGAAAGCTAGACTGGCATGAAATTGGCTGTCACCATTACCAGTCTGTCTTCCAACTCCTTTGCTTCTCTCCCCAGCCCTTGAGGTCTCCTCTCTTCCTGCCAAGAAGATGGGTGGCAAAGTCAGAGCAATCATTCATCCCTGGAATGCTGGAATACAGGGGAAAAATACTCCCTCCATAACTAAAAGAAAACCTAAGCCAGACTCCTGCCGGGGAGGAGGACAAGATAATAATAATAATAATAATAATAATAATAATAATAATAATAATAATAATAATAATAATAATAATAATAATAATATTTAATGCTTCTAGACCGCCCCCTCTCCCGCAAGGGACTCGGGGCGGTGTACAGTTCATACAAAATATAACAGGATACAATAAGATTAAATTAAATATGTACAGTTGACAATTGACATGGAGGAGGTGAAAGATGAAAAAAATTCAGGAGAACACAAAGGGCAAATCGTTTGTCATGGCATGTCTATATTGCTCTTGCAGACCAAGTTGGCAAGGTCCTAAAAGACAACTGAGAGATCAAACAGGCCTGCCAGAATGGACAGTCAAAAATGGATGAAGCTTATTTACCTTTCATCCCCTCAGGAGGCAAGGAGAGGACAAGGTAGATGAAAATGTGGGAAGAGATCAGGTCGGCTGGCATAGAGAGAGGACGCATGCAGGAGTGGGTTTCATATTTTGCTACCACTGGTTCCCCCTGCACATGCCTGCCCCTTCCATGCATGTGCCTGGCCTTCCGTGAATGCACTTTGCTCATGTGTGCGCCATCTGCACATACACCCAGCCTCAAAAACATACCTAAATAGGACGGCATAGAGCCAGGGCAGGTAGGTGGACGCACACACTATTTCCACTACTACTTCGTGCAAACCGGTCCGAACCGGCTGAATACCATATCTGGACACGTGGTTTCCTTGGTGGTTCTCTGAGAAAAGTCCTATGCTCTGAGTGAACTAGAAATCTAACTTATAATACGGGTCTGTTGTTCATATGATGAGCTTCGATGTTCAGCCAATCCACACATGCCAGTAGCTTACAGTGACTTTACTAGGGAGGAGGATCTGAGGGCAAGAAAGTGTAGTTGGGATAAGTTGGCTGACAAAGAACTGTTGGTTGATTGAAGTCAAGAACTGGTTGACTTCGGAACCATCGGAAAGGGAGGTAATAAAGAAGATATTCAACTGTGCAGAAATGAACAGTTTTACATTGAGAATAAAGGACAAAGAGGAATCAGTGTACTACAGGACGTGGGGGCGATTTTATGCATGGCTTGAAAAAAGATATAAATAGAAAGAAAAAGGAACAAAACATGAAATAAATATCTCAGACGACACACGATTAAATTGGGGGGAGGGAGAATAAGAAAATATCAAAATGTCAATATACAGGCAGAAAAACGATATGAATTGACAAACGTTAAATAGCAATTATAAGAATGTATTTCTAAGAATGAATTCGAAAGGAAAAATAAAGAACTTTTTACAAAAAAAAAAAAGAACTGGTTGATATCCACCATCAACTGTCTTCAATCTTCAGAGTCAAACTAAACATTTATTTCTTTACAGTTTTGCAGTTTGGGGACTCCTGTCTTTCTACTTAGGGATCCCTGGAAAACCATCTTACATTTGAAGGCTGCCTGTGTTCTATCTGAGGGCATTTCCACACTACTCTTTCATTCACTTCAGGGTTGTTACAGGACACAGGTTCATTTATTTCCTGGGGCTAATTTTGTTCATTGGTTTAGTGACTAAACTTTAGTCATTTATATGCCACCTGCTTGCTTGATATGAGGCAGCTGACGGACATAAAACTATTTAGTAACCAATAAATTAAAATAACCATAAATTAATTCTCACAACTGCTCTCTAGCTACTTGGGGTCGTCTTATTCAAAGGTCTTTGGAAACAGTGCTATTTTTAGAGCCTTCTTGAATGCTAACGGGTTCTGGTTATTCTGATTTTGGGTCAGAGGTGGTATTCAGCCATTTCAGACCGGTTGCCCTGAATGAGTAGTGGAAATTGCAGATGGGCTTGCCCACCTACCTCTGGCTCTATGCCGTCCTATTTAGGCACATTTTCAAGCCACATGCGCAATCAAAGCACATATGCGGAATACTGAGTGCATGCGCGGACACGCGCGGGCTCACATTTGCGAACTGGTAGCAAAGGTAAGTGAATACCACACCTGCTTTGGGTGCAAGTTGTCCCCTAATGGGAGCTTTATGGGGAAGCTCATCTTATGGAGAAGCCCATAACCTGCACCATGAACTTAGCTTGGGTCAACTAACATTCAGTGATAACTAACTGGTTACTACTGGTCAATGGATAAGCTGTTGCATTATCTTCTAGGTGACCTTCCAGGTATCTTCTAGGTGACCTTCAAGGGCAGCCCCAGGTAGCATGCATTGCAGTGGTCTAATCTGGATTTGGCAAGCTTCTAAGTCTCTGATATCTCTGGCCAGAAAAGTTGCAATTGGAAGTCCAGCCAAAACTAACCAAAGGCTCTTCTAAGTGCAGATCTCCCTATGGTTCTAATATGAGCCATGAGGCCAGGATAATTGAGTGGTCCATGTTCCCACACTCTTCCTATCTCTGTGGGTTTTTACATCCAGGTTGTCCAGTCTATGACTCTATGTCTTGAAGCCCAAGGCCATTCTCATGTACCATGACATTCTTCAGGGGAGAGGGTTAAAATGCAAGTTGATGGTTCCAACCGTGTGACATACATTAAAAAGGGGGCAAGCCTTTCAACCACACAATCAGAACCACCATATTGAAGCAATTATTTTTTTGGGTGGGGGAGATGCGTGGCCTTAGTCCAGCACTGAAGCAAGTTTGTCACAAAATTTCAGTAGGAAGTGTTCTTCACTAGTGAGTACCTCGTAGACCACATCAGTTCTTCGAGAGCGTAGTCATAAATCCATTCCATCATCTTTATACTTTATGAAATGTTTTAAAAGCCTGCGCATTTGCATTTAAATTAAGCCCATTTTTCATCAAAAAAATGCATGATTTGTTTACATTTTCTATGTATCTTTCTATGTATTGCCTCCTATAATATGCACTTTTGTACATGGCAATATGTATTACAATCTTTTTTCCTTGAAGCATAATTGTGTTCTAATATAACCTAAGAAGCATGAAGTGGTTTAGTGAATTTTAAAATGTGGACAACATTTCTTGATCTAACGTGACGCCACTTAGAAATAGGATGCGTTGTCTTTGCTAACCTCATCTTGGATTTCATTTCTTGTCATAGAAAAAAAACCGTAGCGGGATCCTAAGAATTAGCATTAATCATTACGAGGATAAATATGTAGAGGTAACAACATAGGAACTTATTTTCATTTTTATTTGCAGAGATAGGAGTTGGGCCAACTCCTTTCAAAGTTGTGTTTATTGAATAGGAGAGAAGGAAGTTGAGCTTGGGAAGCATTAGAAGCATCTAGGAAATGCTGCTTGGATGAAGGACGAATCCTCTGGCAATTAAAAGACTGTGGTAGGACTTCACATTTCAAACTATGCTCTAGAGCCATGATGGAGAACCTATGGCACCGTGTCACAGGTGGCCCCAGAATTCTCTCTGTGGGCAATCAAGTTGTCACCCCAACCGGCTCCACCGTGCATCTACTCTCGTCTCCCGCTGGCCGGCTGATTTTCGGATCTCTGCCACACATGCGCAGGGAGCGGAATGCATGTGGGTGACACGCGTGCATGCATAGGGGGCAGGGAGAGTGCACGGCGTGCAGCGTGTTTCCCCCCTGCACCCTGTTTTTGGTCCCAGGAGGCTTCAGGGAGGTCTGCTAGGCCCTAAACGGGCATCGGAGGGAGTTGTTCGTGTACGCATGGGAGGGAAGCACGTGGGGGGTCACCTGGGAGTGTTACACGCACATTGCATTATGGGTGTGGGCATGCGTGCAACGACAAAAAAGGTTAGCCTTTACAGCTCTAGAGTCTAGTTCATAGGAGTCAGTGGTGGGCTATGACCGGTATGGGCATACCGGTGCCTGCCGGGAGCACCAGATACCATTCCGGTACGGTGCTCCAGAGGGCCCGCCCGCCTGTGCTCCTTACTGGTATTTGAAGTTTTCAGGGCTCACGCGCACAGAGCGTATGGCGCTTGCGTGATGCTCCGCCGAGCAGCTGGAGCATTGCGGAGGCGTCACAGAGGCGTCACAGAGGTGTCGCGGAGTGTTGCAGGTGGTATGTATGCATGTGCGCATGCGCTGCGCATGTTCATGTGGTGGGTGCCCGGCCCCATTGCACCGACCGATTGCAACGGGATCAGGAACCCACCACTGATAGGAGTAGTCAGGTAATATTATACTTGAACAAAAAATTTAAATAGAAAGTGAAGAATCAACATTCATCCATAATCTCCTAGGCCACCTTCTAACAACTTGCTGGCTTCCAGGTAACTAAAACTGTTGTCCCTTTTGTTCCTAGCAACCACCGTTCATCATTTTTGGAAGGTTAATTATTTCAGCCCATCTAAGTCTGATATCATTTTGGTTGCATATCCTATGTCAGCATGCAGGGCCACAAATGCCAGGCACAACCGTAGCTACTTCAATGGTAATTATGTGCCATTCAGGAATCTTTGTTTTGAGAACAAAATAGAAACAACGTGATTTGCTCATGGGATGGATGTCCTCCAGGGAGAGGAGATAAAAAGTCAAGATGGTGGCCAGATCTGCACAGTGGGAGTCGCCATCTTGGTTTTTGGCACCTCCCCCTCCCCAGACAACTCTACCCGGTTAAAGAAATTTGCATCAGAAATCTTCAGTGGCCTATTTGGGTTTTCCACTAGATCCAGATTCTAAACCTGTTGATCCCGGAGTGCAGGGATGTGTTGCTCCCGGCATTACTGCCGATTTGGTGTGCGTGCATGTGCCTTTGCACAAAAATAGGTCTGTGCATGGGCAAAACGTAAAAAAAGGAAAAAAATTAAAATGCGTGCAATTACAATTGTTCTGCGCATGCACAGAACCAAAAATCAAGATGGCGGCCCCGTAGGAGAACCAGTTCAGGGGTGTGGCAGTGGTTAATTCAATGTGGTGAAACTCACTTAACAACGCTCTTGCTTAGCAACCAAAATGTTGGCTCAGAAACTCTGGCATTTGAAGCACGCAAGTTTTAAAGCTGTCATGTTACAAGACCCTTGCACCCCTAACCCTTTAGGAAAAAAAACCCCAGGGGTATTCAAACTTGACAGCTTTAAGACTTGTGGACTTCAACTCCCAGAATTCTTCCTCCAGTCATGTTGGCTCAGGAACTCTGGCATTGAAGTGAGCAAGTCTTAAAGCTGTCAAGTTACAAGACCCTTGCACCCCTAACCCTTTAGAAAAAACCCAGGGATGTTCAAACGTGACAGCTTTAAAACTTGTAGACTTCAACTCCCAGAATTCCTCCTCCAGTCATGTTGGCTCAGGAACTCTGGCATTGAAGTGAGCAGGTCTTAAAGCTGTCATGTTACAAGACCCTTGCACCCCTAACCCTTTAGGAAAAAAAAACCCAGGGGTATTCAAACTTGACAGCTTTAAGACTTGTGGACTTCAACTCCCAGAATTCCTCCTCTCACTCTTCATCTTGATGATGGGTGGACGGGTGGGGGGAGGGAGCTGGAACCGGTTCTAAATGGCACTGTAGATTTCTGGAACCTCTTCTATAGAAGAGGTTAGAACTGGCAGGAACCCACCCCTGGTAGGAACCCACCTCTGCCAGAATGGTATTTGCAGGTCATGGTCAGAAGCATCAACATGACAATCAGAGTGGCACAACTGTAGATTAATATTTTTTTAAAAAAAGATGAATACTGTAAATAACACAGAACAGCAGTAAAGTAGAATGCTCTTTATGGCTCTTTTCATATGTTTGGGAATTGCATTATGCATCTGTCAATAAATCTTTCTCAACTACAATAATTCCTGGTTTGCCTATATGGTTTCACAGGGCAATTTTTTTCTCTTCTGCTCAGGAGTCGATTCTGTGGAGTTCAGTGACCCTCACACTGAAGTAATTATTTTTAGGGCCAATTGGGCATATATTCCAAACTTATTTCCATTATGCTCAGGGGTTTTACTTCCAGATAGATATCAAAGTGTTGCTATCTAAATGTCTCTCAGCAGGAGAATCTGTTGCAAGTGATGCAGAGAGAGGTAGGGGAGGAGAGTGTGTGTGTCAGACTTGCCCCAACTAGGTCCCTAGGGAAGAAAGACCCTCGACTCAATTTATTTGAAGCGATAGGTTCTTTTACCTAAGGATTAGCAGTTGCACCAAGAGCAGGCTAGAACTGAAGTTCCCACACAGAGTTACAGAGTTTCCCCTTCTCCCCAGCCCTCCTCCCTTGACTGGTCTGTCTTCGTCCCATGGCTTGCTGTATAGCTCTTTTGGAAATGTTTGGTACCACTTAGCAATAGCACTTAGACTTATATATCGCTTTACAGTGCTTTACAGCCCTCTCTAAGCAGTTTACAGAGTCAGCCTATTGCCCCCCACAATCTGAATCCTCATTTTACCCATCTAGGAAGGATGGAAGGCTGAGTCAACCTTGAGCCTGGTGAGATTTGAACTGCTGAACTGCAGGCAGCTGGCAGTCAGCTGAAGCAGCCTGCAGTACTGCCGGTGCAGTACTGACTCACTGTGACTCTTGTACTTGGTGCAATTCACACTCCTTTCCAGGCCTTGAAGACTGGAGCAGGTTGGGTCTCACACCTCTGGCTTCTGTCAAACCTGTCACCCCCTCCACCTTGGCTCACCTCTACCCTCTATATTCCAATTTCCTATTTCCTCTTCGCCGCCGCACGCCCCCTTAACAATTTATGGCAGGATGCCAGCAAAGCGCTAAGCTGAAGATGGCAGATCTGACAGAGATGGAGAAAGGGGCAGCCATGCATGAGCACACGCACACGTACACACACACGCACACGCACACACACAGAAGGGGAGAGATCAGTGGTGGGTTCCGGATCCCATTCCAACCGGTACGGTTGGAACGGGCCCGGCGTCACCCACATGGCTGCGTGCATGCATCGTACTTGCCTGTGACACTTCCACAAGCCTCCGCGATGCTCCAGCTGCTCAGCAGAGCGTTGCGCAGCCACCGTACGCGCCAAACGCTTAAAGGAGAGGTAAGGAGCTCTGGCGGGCGGGTGGGCCCTGCGGAACACCGTACCGGAACGGTGCTCCAGGCAGGCTCCGGTACTCCAGGCAGGTGCTCCAGGCAGGCTCCGGTACACCCATACCGGGGCGTACCACCTGCAACCCACCACTGGGAGAGATGTGTGTTGAATTTTGAAGTGACTATTTCCGGTAGGCCCATTTTTTCCCCACCCCGAGTCTCCGCACAAGCCCTGAACCTACCTCACATCCAAAACGGGCTGCATGGAGACTCCTGGGAGAGGAGGGGCAGGGTGGGAGGGGCAGGGTGTGGTGGGCGTGGTGGACCGGGGTGGGATTTGGAAGTTCTCCGAACTGGCCGTCATGTTAGCTACGGATTCTCGCGAACCCATAACAGCCCTCCCCTAGTTCATATACTGGCCAGGATAGAGTTTGATTCAAGAAAAAAAAAGTTCCGTTGACTTACAGAGATAGGATCTAAGATGTCACATCTTGAATAAAACCTGCCTGAACGGCATTATAACTTATTTTATAAATGCCAGGTTACAAGGAAATCCTTGACTTATGAGCAGAGTTGGATCCGGGATGTCTGTGGCTAAACAAGGCGGTTATTTTAAAAAGGCCTTTTTTATGGCCTTTTTTTTTTAACCACAGTTATTAAGTGAGTCTTTGCAATTGTTAAGTCAACCGTGCCATTGTTAAGCAAATCTGACTTGCCTCAAGGATTGTCAAGAGGGGGCTGGGAAAGGTGCAGATGGCTACTAACTTATCCAGGGCAGTGATTCGCTTAACAACAGAGGCAGGAAAGATCATAAAACGCGGCAAAAGTCACTTAACTACAGAAATGTTGGGCTGGGTTGTAGTCGTAAGTCGAGGACTACCTGTACTCCTTGTACTGTTTAGACAGTTGCAGAAGGGAAACGGTGACCTCAAGTTTGACCTTGACTCCTCCTGCCTCATTAGATGAAGTTACACCGTTTCCTTGGCAGTGTTGGAAGAAATGTCCTTCTGGGTTCAGTTCCAAGTGGGGGGAAAGACACTGGAAACATGGGGGCTGCTTGGAAAGATGGTTTAATGGTGGACAGGACCACATGGCTTGAAGATGCTGGGCGAAGGGGAAAAAAAGGCAAGAGATGCTGAGAGTCCCTGAGTTTTATGCCCTCTCTGGACTTTTGAATTTGAGCTTGTATTCTGATTGGTTGTCAGACCATGCAGGGGCAACTCTCTAGGCTGCGTTTTGAGGTCAGGTTTGGTTGAGCCTTTGCTGGGTGATGATGTAATGAAAGGGCTTTGGGATTCCTATTATGGCTCTTCCTGAAGGAGATAGATCTTCGTTATGTAGAATAGACTGGCTCAGGCCTTAATGGCCCATTGACAATGGGTGGGGTGGAGGTGCTGAGTTTCTGCCTCCCTTTCAGGGGGAATATTCTGTTCTTTGAATATTTTCTAAAATATCTCATTTTCCTAGGAGAGGGGTGGGTGATAACTTCCTACAGCAGCTTTATGGAAGGGTTTCATTTCATGCTTTAATTTACCATGCTGCTATTCTCTGGCACTCTCTCCTCAAGTATTAAGCCAGGTCCAATCTGGCTCAGCTTCTGAAGAAGGTTGTACAAGTGCTGCCACCTGCTGAGGATGACGAAAAGTAACATAAACATGGAGCAATCCTCCTTCCTTTTCTAGTCCTCAGTTGTTTCTCTTTCTTATAACCCGATCTGACTGTCCCCTCCGTGTCCCTCCACCCTCACCCCCACCCCGGCCCTGGTTTCTGCTCTGTTTTATCTCCTTCCCAGTAGGGAGCAAAAAGAGAAGAAAATGAACAAGTCCAGTCTTCTTCCACTTTATACTTGCTTCTGGTTTCCTGCCAAATGATTATGAAGTTACCTAGCTGAGAAACTTCACCATCTAGTCTCTGGAAGTTAAGAAGATTGGATGGGAAGAAATAGAAGTTAAAATAATTGTTCAAGGGCAGTATATATATATATTGCATTTGTGCCACTAAGCCACAGGATCTCCTCCTTTATCAGCTAAGCCAGGGAAATAGGTATGTATTTTGTCACAACCCCTGGTATGCCCAAATATGGCTAATACAACTGCCTGATATGTGGTATAGCCCAGGTTCGATTCCCAGTAAGGGTATGGCTAGCTGATGAGAGCTAAATAGCTTGAAATAGATCTATACTAGTTTCCCTTTATTTATTTATCAGCACAAATGCAACACAAATGTAACAAAGGCAACATTTAAAAAATGGCCTTCTGCCTGGATGGCTCCTAGGGTGAGCCGAAAGACAGAAAAGGGAAGCAGTATGCTCCCTCCCATATTTGGGCATACCAGGGGTTGTGACACAATACATACATATATGTATGTATGTATATGTATATGTATATGTATATGTATATGTATATGTATATGTATATGTATATGTATATGTATATGTATATGTATATGTATATGTATATGTATATGTATATGTATATGTATATGTATATGTATATGTATATGTATATGTATATGTATATGTATATGTATATGTATATGTATATGTATATGTATATGCATATGCAAATGCAAATGCAAATGTATATGTATATGTATATGATATATATGTATATATGTATGTATCTGGCTATCTTAATTCATTTATAAAAAATATCTACAATTTATATCACCAGATCTAGTTCAGAAAATCTCAGAAATGCACCCAGTCCTTTAAATTGTCCTAAGTCACCTTTTTAAAAGGGGCTTTGCCAATGGCTAAGCCTTAATATAATAAGGTTTCTGTGAAAGCTTGATCATTTAAATAAGCTTTCTTTAAACAGTGATTTCCTATATAATCCCATTAGTTAAAACTTGACATCTCATTATTTTAAATGATTGAAACAAGCCAAAAGTCATCCTGTTCATTAAAGCAATAATTTAAAATGACTACCTAAATTCAGCCAAGACAGACATTTAGATGGCTAATTTTGTTTTGAGGACAAATGCCACTTTAATCAGTATATATTACATAGCACATAACAAAAGGGGGAAAAATCTTAACCCTGGGTGGGTCTATAAGAAGATAAAGCCATTAGCAATATGGTGATTATGAAGTTTTCTTAATATGACATCTGCTGATATCTCATGTTTAACATTGTCAAATTAAAGGATATAGTGAAATGTTTGGGTTATTTTAATCCTCAAGTAAAAATATAAACTCTTCTTCAGATCAGGCTTGGCTCCTAGTGATTTCAAGAAACATTTGTGTTAGAGGCATTTAGTCATGGTGGTATTGATGATGATGGTAATGCTAAAAAAATGTCAAGATATAGTCTAATTGCAATAGCAATTAGACTTATATAACCAGTGGTGGGATTCATTGTTTTTTACTACCAGCTCTGTGGGTGTGGCTTGTTGGGCGTGGCATGGCTTGTTGGGCGTGGCTTGGTGGGCATGGCAGGGGAAGGATACTGCAAAATCTCCATTCCCTCCTCATCAGCTGAGACTCAGGAGGCAGATAATAGATGGGGGTGGGGCCAGTCAGAGATGGTATTTACCCAATTCTATGAACTACCATATTTTTTGGAATATAAGACGCACCTTTTTCCCTCAAAAAAAAGGCTGAAAATCTGGGTCCGTCTTATACACTTAATGCAGCATTTTTTGCCTCCCGAAACCCCGCCCCCTTCACCAAAATGGCTGTGCAGAGTTTTTAAGGAGCCTTGCAGAGTGCTCCTGGGGGCTGGGGAGGGCAGAAATGAGTGAAAAACGGGCCATTTTTTGCTTGTTTCCCCCCCCCCCCAGACCCCAGGAGTATGTGCAAGGCTCCTAGAGGCTATTCATGCTCTTTTTTTATTTGAAATAAACGGGCCTGTTTCACGCCATTTTTGGGGAGGTCTGCAGAGTGCAAAAACTGGGGTTTTTTAAAAATTTGCCTATTCAAAAGCTTGGTGCGTCTTATACTCCGAAAAATACGGTACTCAAAATTTCCGCTACCGTTGCTCCAGAACTGGTCAGAACCTGGTGAATACCACCTCTGTATGTAATTCTTCATAATGCTTTACAGTCCTCTACTGCTACGACGGTTGCAGTATCCCCATAGTCACGTGATCAAAACTCAGATGCTCTGCAGCTGACTCATATTTACAACCATTGAGGTGTCCTGGGGTCACATGATACCCTTCGGTGACCTTCTGACCAGCAAAGTCAATGGGGAAGCTGGATTTGTTTAACCACCAGATTATTAATTTAACAGCTGCAGTGATTCACTTAACAACTGTCACACAAAAGGTTGCAAAGTGGGGCAAAATTCACTTAACAACATGCATCACTTAGCAACAAAAATGTTGGGCTAAAAAACCAAAGTTGTGGTCCTAAATCAAGGACTACCTGTACCAATCAGTCCACTGTGGCATGTCTGCAAAACACAGTGAGAACAAACCATGTCTTACTATGACTTGTAAATCAGGCGTTGGTCCCTAACACACAGTAATGAAGAGATTATGCTGGCCAGTCAATGCAAGATATTTCCCTAAGTATCAATTGTCTCCAAATAAAATCCAGCTGGTTGAGAAGAGTCTCAGTTAATCCTAGACAAAAAAAAAAGGAATACATTATATTTTTCGCGGCTATAATTCAACGCAAACACTTCACGTTCAATAAACAACTGTTCTCTCCCCTTTCCTAATGCAGTTATTTTGAGAATATTTATAACATAAGCTGTAGGTAGATGCCAAACAAATTTATTATTTTTTGCTTGCAACAAACAGGTTTTAATATGGCTTTATTTCATTGAAGATGACGCTGAAAGTCTCCCAGCTGTCTTGTCATCTAAAGCACCAGATGCAGCTTGTTGAAACACAGGCTTCCTTTCCTCTCTTGAGGACTAGCATGTTACCCAGGGGGACAGATCAGCGAATTAATTTTACCTGTGAATGGATGCTTTTGAAGAATGCAACCTCCCACTTCTTACACCAGACTATTCTCCTACCTACTTCAGGCATGCTGGCTTTGACGCAATTCTTCAAGGTCTTTGATCCTTCTTGGTATCTATGTCTCTGCTAATAGAACCGGAGGTGCTTAGAAGTTCAAATAAAAATGGGGTTATAATCGACAGTGGTTATAATTCAGCAGCAGCCAAAAAGGCTAATACGATCCTTGGTTGTATAAACAGAGGCATAGAATCAAAACCACGTGAAGTATTAGTACCACTTTAAAAAGCCTTAGTAAGGCCACATCTGGAATACTGCATCCATTTTTGGTCAATACAATACAATACAATACAATACAATACAATACAATACAATACAATACAATACAACACAATAGCAGAGTTGGAAGAGACCTTGGAGGTCTTCTAGTCCAACCCCCTGCCTAGGCAGGAAACCCTATACCGTTTCAGACAAATGGCTATCCAACATCTTCTTAAAGACTTCCAGTGTTGGGGCATTCACAACTTCTGGAGGCAACTTCTGTTCCACTGATTCATTGTTCTAACTGTCAGGAAATTTCTCCTCAGTTCTAAGTTGCTTCTCTCCTTGATTAGTTTCCACCCATTGCTTCTTGTTCTACCCTCAGGTGCCTTGGAAAATAGTTTGACTCCCTCTTCTCTGTGGCAACCCCTGAGATATTGGAAGACTGCTATCCTGTCTCCCCTAGTCCTTCTTTCTCTTAAGCTAAACATACCCAGTTACTGCAACCGTTCTTCATATGTTTTAGTCTCCAGTCCCCTAATCATCTTTGTTGCTCTTCTCTGCACTCTTTCTAGAGTCTCAACATCTTTTCTACATCGGGGTGACCAAAACTGAATGCCGTATTCCAAGTGTGGCCTTACCAAGGCCTTATAAAGTGGTATTAACACTTCATGTGATCTTGATTCTATCCCCCTGTTTAGGCAGTCTAGAACTGTGTTGGCTTTTTTGGCAGCTGCTGCATACGGCTGGCTCATATTTAAATGGTTGTCCACTAGGACTCCAAGATCCTTTTCACAGTTACTACTATTGAGCAGGGATCTTGGAGTCCTAGTAGACAACCATTTAATCATCACATTATAAAAAGATGTTGAGATTTGGGGAAAAGTGCAAGGAAGAGCAACTCCCAGAGACTAAGACACTTGATGAACAGTTGCAGGATTTGAGTGTGGCTAGTCTAGAGAAAAGAAGGACTAGTGGGGGACAAGATAGCAGCATTCCGGTATTTGAGAGGCTGCCACAAAGAGGGGGGGTCAATTTATTTTCCAAAGCACCAGAAGGCAAGACAAGAAACAATGGATGGAAACTAATCAAGAAGAGAAGCAACCTGGACTTGAGGAGAAACTTCCTAACACTGAGGACAATCCACCAGTGAAACAGCTTGCTTTCAGAAGTTATGGGTGTTTCATCACTGGAGATTTTTAAGAAGAGACTGGACCAGGGGTGAAATTCAGCCGGTTCTGACAGGTTCTGGAGAACCGGTAATGAAAATTTGGAGTAGTTCGGAGAACCGGCAAATGCCACCTCTGGCTGGCCCCCGAGTGGGGTGGGAATGGAGATTTTGCAGTATCCTTCACCTGCCATGCCCACCAAGCCACACCCACCAAGCCACACAACACCCACAAGCCCCGCCCACAGAACCGGTAGTAAAAAAAAATTGAATTTCACCACTGGACTGGACAGTCATTTTTCTGAAAAGGTATTGGGTCTCCTGCTTGAGCAGGGAGGGGGTTGGACTATAAGACCTCTAAAGTCCCTTCCAGCTGTATTCTGATTGATCAAGCTATGGCTGCCCATTTTTCTAAATAAGATGCCTATTGCCGAACTGTCTCTATTGCAGACCAGCCAAGCACAAGCGTGCCACATCCAACCCTAATCCTAACCCAAGTCCAACCCACTTAGCTAAGCGAGTCCACGAGGCAAACTGTAGTCCATAAGGCAAAGTCAAGGCACAAGGCAGTCTTCAAGGAAAGGGCCAGGTCCAAGGCGAAAGGCACAAGTCAAAGGTGGGGGAGTGGAAGCCGGAACAAACCATTATTCCTGGCAAAGGCTAACTCCCCACCGCTTCTCTTCATGTCAATCCACTTCAGTGACGTGCGGTGAGGTTTATGACTGGTGAGGCTGGTGACGTCATCAAACCACGTGGTTGCTCCGATCGCACGGGCGCAGCCCAAACGGAGAAGTTTCTCTTCTCAGAAATGTCAGAAAGGGACAGACAGGCTGCCGCAGCTCCACTGAGAAGACATTTCTGAGAAGAGAAACTTCTCCTTTCTCCTCCTTCCCCCCTCCCCTTCTAGCACTGACGTTGTTACCTAGGCATTTTTCGCATCGGGCGAGCCCGGGATCCTTGCAAGGGGAATGGGACCATGTGTGCAGGTGGCTCCTCAGCAGCGCACAGCCTCAGATTAGCACAGCCGCGATCCCCTTCCCCTGCACACGTAGTCCCATTCCCCTCCTTCCTAAGCCAACATGAAGGGGACCGCAGCTGCGCTGATCTGAGGCTGGCATTGAGAAGCCGCCTGCACACGTGGTCCCATTCCCCTTGCAAGGATCCCGGGCTCGCCCGATGCAAAAAATGACGAGATCGGCACACTTGGGGCTGCTGCTGAGATGTCCAGGGAGGCCTCTCCCAGCCACTTTCACGGCTTCCCGGAGTATTTTTTTTTTCATGATGAGAGCGGTGAGGCTCTGCCTCCCCTGCCTCCCCTGACTGCACGTCACTGATCCACTTCAGGTGTTCCTTGTGAGGAAGAGCGGGGTGACTTTTCCTAGTAGCCTTGAAGTCCTTCTCTGAGCTTGCCTACACTCTGCTGTCTGTGTCCTTGGATCGAGTAGAGGAAGCAGCTGTTCCACATCAGAGGGTATATGCTGCCTATCAGCACCACTGCCTATCAGTCACCGAGCCTCCCCCAATGCCTGAGAGGCCTCATCCTTCTCAGCCCTTGGCTTCTCCAAGCATTCCAAGGGAGACATGCCATCCACAGCAGACAGTCCGGGACCCAACTCCTCCTCCTCTTCTGAACCAGGCTCTGATGGGGCCATGACTTAGCATCAGCGAAAGGACGAGTGTTTCTGTTGCTCCCCTCTGGCAGGAGGTTTTGAAATATTTCTAGCAGGACTATCTGACTCCGTTGCAGCTTTGTTCCTTATGCCATCCGTCTGGAAAGCTCACAAGATTTGTTTTTCTTGTCATGTGCATGTACCGTATTTTTCAGAGTATAAGACGCACCTTCCCCCCCCCCCCCAAAAAAAAAGAGGCTGAAAATCTGGGTGCGTCTTATACACTCAATACAGCATTTTGGCCTCCCGAAACCCTGCCCCCTTCACAAAAATAGATGGTCAGAGGGTTTGGGAGGCTTGCAAAGTGCTCCTGGGGTCTGGGGAGGGCAAAAAAGAGCAAAAAATGGGTTGTTTTTGCTTGTTTTTTGCCCGCCCCGCCCCCAGGAGCACTTTGAAGGCCATCCAAAGCCTATGCATGCCTTGTTTTTTTGCAAAAAAAAAAAAAAAACCAGCCCTGTTTTTGCTCATTCCCCCCCCTCCCCCGCCACCCCAGGGGCACTTTGCAGGCCTCTCAAACTCTCTGCATGCCCCATTTTTCACAAAAAACGAGGCGTGCAGAGGTTTTGGGAGGCCTGCAGAGTGCAAAGACTTTTTTTTAAAATTTACCTCTTCAAAATCTTGGTGCGTCTTATACTCCAGTGCAGCTTACAGTTCAAAAAATACAGTATACATACAAACTAGACTGTGTTTTTTCTTTGTATTATATAATATATGTGGGTATATGCATAATATTTGTTTGTTTGTTTGTTTTCTTGTCGTGTTTATGTAGTGTATATTGGAGGTGGTGACCCTTGTATGCAACGAAATTTCATTTTCATGTATGCCGATTAGTCTGCATTTAAAGTGACAATAAAGTTATTCTAAATCCAGGTCTCAGCTTGCATGGGCTGCAGAATTTTGATTACAAGGCCATAGGGATGGTGCAATGGCCATAAGGATGAGGACAAAGTCATGAGTTACTTTTTTCAGTGCTGTTGTAACCTTGAATTGTTGCTATGTTAATGCTTGTAAGCCAAGGATAACTTTTACACGCATGCATTCCCTCTGACTTTGCTCAGTGCACTTTTCATTGACTGCAAAATGCGAGTGTTCAGTAGAGGATCAGGATCAAAGCTTCATCTCTTTTTTATGTGCATCAATATAACTCACCCATATTAAAAATAGGCAAAACATCCATTGCATTTTGTGGCCGCCATCTTGACTTGTTTGACCATATCCAGTGGTGGGATTCAGCTGGTTCCGTCTGGTTTGAGCAAACCAGTACAGTAGAAGCCATTTTAAGGCACAACAGGCTGTTATCTTAATAGAACACACATCCTGAAGGGTGTTAGGGTTGTCTTATCACAATTTTTTTCCAGAGAGTAAGTCATCTGTGGAGCAAGTTTGGTTGAAATTGCTCGAGGTGTTCCAGAGTTATGCTGGAACATAAACACACACACACAGAGCTCTGAAAATTTCTCTACAATAGTGAAGTTTCAGAAGCTTCTGGATTCTGAACTCCAGAGCAACTCCAGAGCAAAGCCAGAGTTGTATCTTTCAAAAGGAAAACGTCTTTTTACACTGAATGCCAAAGGGAATTGGGGTAAACTACACAAATAGCTCTGAAGCACATTTCAGAAGCTAGAAGGGAAAGGGGAAAAAAGCAAAATCAGCAGAAGGCCAACTTATCTCAGTTGTGAGTTGCAAACAGCACAATACACAAACCATGAGGATAGTAGTCAGACGTTGAGTGAGGTAGCATCGATTCGCAAGGGTCTCTGTATATATTTGGGGGATTGTGTTTTACCAAATGGAAGGCTTGAGATCCTGGCAAAGGGAGCAATTAAGGGACCCTGGATATTTAAGAAGTGGCACTTTTCTTTCTCTGCTGCCTGAATCACAGATCCCTACTAGCAAAGCCATTTCTGCTCAAGCTGTTAAATCTGCCAGCCAAAAAAAGTGATTCCCACCTCTTTTTGTCTCCAGCAGTTTAACATAATTCTGCTAATGCCGTGTAGTTTATCACCTGATCACCTGGATGAGTGAACTCTGGCCAGAGGCATCTAATCTGTACTGCAAGCAAGGAACAGGAGCAGAATAAAAAGGAAAGAGAAAAAGAAAAGAAAGAAAAGGCAAAGGGAAGGAAAACATTAAGAAGATTGAGATATGTGGCTTCAAGCTTTCAGATCAAATCGATAATTATATTTGGTGCTTATTGTTTTTCTTTTCTAGGAATGAGAATACGCATGGATTTGGGGGTTATGTTTATGATTATAAAACAAATTCCCAATCTCAGCAGACTTAACTGGGAGGGAAGGTTCACACAGCAAACCAACTTAGCCCCTCTGCAAAGGCTTTTCATATCATCTACCAAGATAAAAATCTCTATTTCAAGCAATCACCAGTGAACTTAATCTATTTCCGTAACAGTTTTTGGAATGCCTAGAATGTATTTATGAGATTATCTTTGTAGAAATCCAGATTGTAAGAGAAACTGGTTGTTTTTCAGCCCGTGTGCGAAGACTTCGCAGTCGCTAAAATGCACTTTTAAGATAACATCTGGCTCTGTGTTGAATTCCAGTTTGTGCAATAAAGGATTCGAATTCCTAATTTACTCTACAAAAAATCCAAAATGTTCTACTCATCTCAATTCTCGCTCAACACCCCTACTGTCATTCACAAAATTCATATTTTGCAGGTTCCTTCTCAAACAATAAATTGAGTTGTGTCTGGGCAGGATTTATTACACAAAGTTGATATTTATTTCTAACAAATAATATTTCCAGAGTTTTTTATATTTCTTACACAATTGGGATGACAACTTCCATTGCTAAATACCATGTTTCACCAAAAATAAGACAAGGTCTTATTTTCTTTTGACCCCGAAATAAGCGCTTGGCCTTATTTTTGTGGAGGTCTTATTATTTTTGAGGTGCAGGAGACGGCAAGTGTTGTCACCTCACAGCTGCTGCTGTATTATAATACTTTTGGGGAGGACTTATTTTCAGGGGAGGGCTTATTTTAGTGCATGCGCTCAAAAACCCAATTGGGCTTATTATCTGGGCAGGTCTTATTTTCAGGGAAACAGGGTAGGATGGTTGTTAAGTGAGTCACATCTGCTTTTATGACCTTTTTCCACAGCGGTTAAGCAAAGCACTGCAGCTGTTAAGTGAATCACATGGTCATTAAGCAAACCCAGCTTTCCCCGTTGTTTTTGGTTTTGGGAGGCTGGCTAATAGGAAAAGTTGTTGATAGTATTAAAGTTGGAAAGGCTGCTAATAGTGATCACAGAACCCACGAATCTGCCACCGTTGTAAATAAATGCAAATTCATTTCCTTCTTACAGAGAAGATCATGCATATGTTTTTTCTATTTGTCACTGATCATAAAAGGATGAGAAATAATTCTGGGAGTTATGCTAATTTTCTTTATCTTGTTCTCGTTCTCATTCTGCCCTGAATTATGTTTGACATTTTGCCAAGTGTTTTTAGATGCCCCCGTGATTTCTCCATTGTTGTCTTGTGGGTTAAAAGGAGTTTTACACTGAACCGCTTCGGAATGCCGGCAATAATAACTATATTATTAATGTTAGGATGAAATGTTGCATATCATATTATCCGGTGGCACATAGAGATCTTGAGCAAATGCTGTTAGCTGACAAAAGCTTTGGCAGAGGTCTTTTACACAAAATGGAATGCAAAGATAAGCTATTATTACAGTGGTAAAGAATGCTATCCTGATTTTACTTGTACCCTTGGCATCCGTTAAATGCAGGCTGCTATTTGAATTGCAAAATGGCAGGTTTTAGCAGTTGTGCCTGATAAGTCGAGCACACGTTTTCACTTGTTACTTTGCAGGGATGCAATTTATGGAAATTGGCTCAGACCTTGACCAGAGTTTTTAAAATGCATTCGGTTATTTCTCAGAGGAATTTCTATTTCTGGCCCACTCAAGAGTTCTGCAGAGCTTTCCAGCTGGCAAGAAGGAACGATGGAGGGAAAAGAAAGGAAAATTTCTCCTCTCAACTCATTTTGGAAGGTTCCCGATAAGGCTGATGAAAGGGTAAGAGAGAGGGAGGGCCCTTGGAGGCAGAGGACAGCCACAGAGATGGACAGGGAAGTCAAAATCTGCAAGATGCAAAATTTCTTTGTAGCATTCAAAACAACTTAATGCACTTTGCTTGGTATAGCTTTTACTAATATTATACTGAGCACTAATTGCATGACTTCAGTAATTATCTGTTCATCCACAGATAATACTTTTTAAACACACCCTTGTTTTAAATAAAATATGAGGATTATAGTAAGATTCTAAAAATAATGCTAAAACAGGTACATTGAGTATTGCTACACACACACACACACACACACACACACATACACACACACACACACACACACACACACACACACACACACACACACACACATATATATATATATATATATATATATATATATATATATATATATATATATATATATATATCTGTGGGTGGGTGTGTGGGTGTTTCAGCATAACTCTCGACCGCCTCAAGCAATTTCAACCAAATTTGGTGCACAGATGACTTACTCTCTGGAAACAAATACTGTGAGGATAAGACACCCCCTAACACCCCGATTAGAAAAGTCGGCAGTTCAGCGGTTTGAATTCCTAGAGCCACGTAACGGAGTGAACTCCCATTACTTGTCCCAGTGTCCCAGAAAAATGGGGGCCACCTTGGTGGGAAGGTAACAGTGTTCTGTGCGTCTTTGGTGTTTAGTCATGCCGGCCACATGGAGACATCTTCGTACAGCGCTGGCTCTTCGGCTTTGAAACAGAGATGAGCGTCACCCCCTAAAGTCAGGAACATCTAGCACATACCGTATTTTTCGGAGTATAAGACACACCTTTTTCCCTCAAAAAAGAGGCTAAAAATCTGGTTGCATCTTATACAATGAATACAGCATTTTTTGCCTCCCAAAGCCCCGCCCCTTCACAAAAATGGCCATGCATAGCCTTATGGAGGCTTTCAGAGAGTTCCTGGGGGCTGGGGAGGGCAGAAATGAGCAAAAAATGAGCCATTTTTTGCCCCCCAGCAGCACTCTATAAGCCTCCATAAGGCTATGCATGCATTTTTTTGACAAAAAAATGGACCATTTTTTGCTTGTTTGGGGGGGGCACCTCCTCCCCTGCAAATCCTCTCAAGGCTATTCATGCCTCTTTTTAAAAAAACAAAACAAAACGGGCCCGTTTTCACAAAAACTGGGCTTTTTTGGGAGGTTTGCGGAGTGCAAAAATGTTTCCCCCCCTTTTTGAAAGCGCTTTAACTGATTGATTGTGCCAGCAGAAACAAAGTCTTAGGTGCGGCAGATTGTCAGCAATTTCCTTCTCCAGCACATGAATAAATACACCTGGAAACATCTACCTACCTACCTACTCTCTCTCCCTCCCTCCCTACCTACTGTATTTCTATCTATCTATCTATCTATCTATCTATCTATCTATCTATCTATCTATCTATCTATCTACCTACCTACCTACGTACCTACCTACCTATCTAATCTCTCTCTCCCCCTACATACCTACTGTATTTCTATCTATCTATCTATCTATCTATCTATCTATCTATCTATCTATCTATCTATCATCTATCTATCTATCTATCTATCTATCTATCTATCTATCTATATCCATCTACCTACCTACCTACCTTCTCTCTCTCCCTACCTATCTACTGTATTTCTCTCTCTTTCTCTCCCTCTCTATCCCTCTATCTACCTACTTAGTTTTTTTAAAAAAATTGCCTCTTCAAAACTTTAGTGCATCTTATATTCCAGTGTGTCTTATACTCCGAAAAATACAGTATGTGCAAAGAGAACCTTTACCTTTAGCCTGGAAGAAGGGACTAATTAACCTGGTTGATTGATCCAGTATTGTATTTCCACACTATATTAATTCCTCCTTATTGATCTGGATCAGAATATTGTAGAAAGGGAATCCGACGCTCAAGGTATTTAGTCTTTAGAAGATTTTGGAGAGATTTTTGTTCTAAGGATAAGGTAAGATAGAGAGACTGAGCCAGCGGAAAAGACATCACGAGTAAATGGTGATTGTTCCGCTGCTTTGAATTAATCTCACTCACCTGTGTCATTGTGAGTGACCAGAAGGGACCAGAAGGGATAAAATCTGTAAAATTGAAATCTCTTTGATTTGATGGCAGTCACAGCTTCAGTTGATGAGCCTGGAACTCTTTTCAGTTGTGTTAATGATAGGTTGGCTATTTCAGGCCTGTACTTCGCACTTTGTTCCCACACATCAATTTTATTCTTCTATTATTTGAGCACGGGAGGAGAAAAAAGGGTGGGATGGGAGAACTCTCCAATATCTGTCTCCCTTCATTGTCTTCATAATGACTCTCTACCCAATGAGTATCACGAAAACACTTGACATGACCCAGTGGAACAATTCTGGCACAACGCCGATGGGCTGTTTCTACACAGAAGATTCCTGTTATGGCACACTGCAGTGTGAAGCCTCAGAGTTTCAGCTAAGTGGGCTCTCTAGCATGATGGAAAGACTCAAATTCAGCACAAGTAACGTTGCTGGAGAAGGCCTCAGGAAACGTCACCGGCAGGGAAAATGGTTCTCCGCAAATGGAAGAATTCTTAGAATAACAGAGTTGAAAGGGACATTAGAGGTCTTCTAGTCCAACCGCCTACTCAAGCAGGAAACCCTATACCTGTGATGGTGAACCTATGGCACATGTGCCAGCGGTGGCACACAGAGCCCTCTCTGTGGGAACGCAAGCCATCGCCAGCTGCTCTTCATGCGCGCTGGCCAGCTGGTCTTCACGGCCCGAAAACCGCCCCCAAAACAGTCATTTTCCAGGCTGTTTGGGGGCCTTTGGGGGGGCTGTTTTTTGGGCGCTTTCAGGCTGTTTTTCGGGCCTGCAAAACAGCTGCAAAACGGCCCCCAAAACGGCCTGAAAATGGCTAAAAAACAAGCACCAGCCAGCTGGTCTTTGGTTTTCCGGCACTCCAGTGCGCCCACATGCACACATGTTCCACTTTGGGCACTCAGTGCTGAAAAGGTTTGCCATCACTGCACTATACCATTTCAGACAAATGGTTCTCCAATCTCTTCTTAAAAACTTCCAGTGTTGGAGCATTCACAACTTCTGGAGGCAAGCTGTTCCACTGATTAATTGTTTTAACTGTTAGGAAATTTCTCCTTAGTTCTAGGTTGCTTCTCTGCTTGATTAGTTTCCACCCATTGCTTCTTGTCTTGCCTTCTGATGCTTTGGAGAATAGTTTGACTCCCTCTTCTTTATAGCAGCCCCTGAGATATCGGAATGCTGCTATCATGTCTCCCCTGGTCCTTCTTTTCATTAAACTAGACAGACCCAATTCCTGGAAATGTTCTTCATATGCTTTAGTCTCCAGCCCAGAGGTGGGTTGCTACTGGTTCACACTGGTTTGGACGAACTGGTAGTGGAAATTGCGACCGGGTCGCTGAACCGGTAGGGACGGCAGGCTCACCAGATACCCAAAACGGTTGTAGTTTTTTTGACATGTTTAATGTTCGGCACAGACCGATTTACAGGCAATTGTGCACATGCGCAGAGCGCACACAAGTCACATGCACACTGAACAAGCAGTAAAGCCAGCAGGAACCCACCCCTGCTCCAGCCCCCTTATTATCTGTGTTGGTCTTCTCTGCACTCTTTTCAGAGTCTCAACGTCTGACCAGTGACCAAAGCTGGATGCAGTGTTTCAAGAGTGGTCTTGCCAAGGCATTATAAAATCACTTTGTGTGATTTTGATTCTATAGCAATAGCACTTAGACTTATATACCACTCCAGAGTGCTTTACATCACTCTCTAAGCGGTTTGCAGAGTCAGCATATTGTCCCCAACAAGCTGGCTCCTCATTTAACTGATCTTCGGAAAGGATGGAAGGCTGAGTCAAACTTGAGCCAGTCAGGATCGAACTCCTGGTTGTGCGCAGAGTTAGACTGCAATATTGCATTCTAGCCATTGTGCCACCTCTGCACCACATTCTATAACTCTGTTTATACAGTTTAGGATTGCATTGGCTTTTTCGGCAGGTGCAGAATACTGTTGGCTCATATTTTAAGATTATCCACTAAGACTCCAAGATCTCTATCGCAGTTTCTTCTGGTTTAAGGGCATTTGAAACACACAATAAGCAGACAGAGAAAGAAGAGTGACGGATCAAATTCATACCTTGCCCTTGATGTCTTTCTCACATGCACAGACTGTAGAGATAGGAAGATGACCTTGTAGAAATTAATTGAAAGATAATAAAACTAGAA
Source organism: Natrix helvetica (assembly GCF_964273705.1). Taxonomy (NCBI): domain Eukaryota; kingdom Metazoa; phylum Chordata; class Lepidosauria; order Squamata; family Natricidae; genus Natrix; species Natrix helvetica. Next base: position 74,827,026 of record NC_138553.1, read on the forward strand.
TTTCCGTGAACGTATGGTAATATAAGTACAAACATTACAGTAAGCTGAACATAAGGAGGTGGGGGGTAAATCAAGGAGGAAAAAACACTGAATCCCTAAAATATCAGTGTAAATTAATTAAATCTTTAAAATTATTATTACATTGAGACCTTATAGAAACATAATGTTCCATCTTTCCATTTTTAGAAGTGCTTATTTTCATTCCTAAATCTATCCCAATCTATTTTCTCTCTTTTTTTTTCTGCTAAGAAAAGAGAAAAAAATTGTTATGGAAACGGATGTTTTGGCATGTATTCCTGCTGCTATGGGAAACATTTGAGCTGAATTGTTGTGTAGAAAAGTTTTACAAATAAAGCAGAGGTGGGTGGCTCCCGGTTCGGCCCGGTTCAGCCGAACCGGTAGTGGAATTCAGGCCTGGGTCGCAGAACCGGCAGCGACTCAGGCCTGCCATGCCCCAAAACCGGTTCCCTTACCATCGCTGGGCCGCCGGCATTTTGGTTTTTAGTGACTGCGCATGCGCAGTTCACTGTAAATTCTTCTGCGCATGCACAAAGAATAATTTACATTGAACAGTGCAAGCGCATGCGGTGCACACGTCTGGTGCGCATGTGCGCATTGCATGCGGGTTGCGCACCGGTAGTCAAACCAGCAGCAACCCACCCCTGAAATAAAGATATGCTTCTGAAACATTTCTAGCAGCAGACTTTTTCCACCCTGTTCTTCAATCTAATGTGCTTTCTGAGCTGGGGATTTCATCGCAGTGTTTGAAGAAATGCAAAACCTGACAAAAGGGGCATTTTAATCCATGCCTTGAGCTCTGACGAGTCATCTCCTGGGACGGGAAAGCATCCCAAAAGTCATAACAGCAGCAATGTTCCCTCTAATTTTTTTTCAGTGTGAGCAGAAAAGTATAGTGTTTGAGCGGCACATTTTTATGCCTGAGCAGCACCTGAATTTTTTTCACAGGTGTCACCTAAGACAACAACAAGATCAGTATTATTTGAAACTCAAAGTTATGTTTATTCAAGGCACCCGCTTAATTAAAAGTGTTATATAGTATCACTTAACAACGCTCCTGCTTAGCAACCAAAATGTTGGGTCAGAAACTCTGGCATTTGAAGCACGCAAGTCTTAAAGCTGTCAAGTTACAAGATCCTTGCATCCCTAAGCCTTTAGGGAAAAAAACCCCAAGGGGTCTTCAAACTTGACAGCTTTAAGACTTGTGGACTTCAACTCCCAGAATTCCTCCTCCAGTCATGTTGGCTCAGGAACTCTGGCATTGAAGCATGCAAGTCTTAAAGCTGTCAAGTTGCAAGACCATTCCACCCCTAACCCTTTAGAAAAAAAAAACCCAGGGTCTTCAAACCTGACAGCTTGAAGACTTGTGGACTTCAACTCCTAGAATTCCTCCTCCAGTCATGTTGCGGTGACGTCATCTGCGTGGATCTGCTCCATCTTCGGTTTTTTTCACAGGGGGCAAGGCTGCTGCTGAAGATGCCGACGAGCCCCTGCCGCCACCAGAATAACAGCTGCCGCCTCCTCCTCCTCCTCCTCCTCCTCCTCCTCCAACAGCACCACCACATTTGGAGTGAAGCCGCCAAAGCTCCCGCTGGCGCCCCCGCCCATGGCAGCGGCGGCGGCGCGTCCCCCTCCACTCGGAGCACCTGAGCTGGGCACCGCGTTACCCCTGCTGCCCCCTCCTCCTCCGCCGTGCTTTTGAGTAGCCATGAGGCCTTTTTCTCCTTCTCCTGCCGCCCCCCCCCGCCGCCTTCCTACTGGCTCCCGCGGCCTCATGGCTCCTCAAAAGCACAGCAGAGGAGGAGGGGGCAGGGGTAACGCGGGGCTCAGCTCAGGTGCTCTGAATGGAGGGGGAGGCGCCGCTGCCATGGGCGGCCAGTTCTAGCCGTCTGCAAAGGACCTCCCCAGCCTCCGGTGCCTGTGACAGTAGAAATCACTGCGCGGCAGTTGGAAACTGCTATGCGGTGTTTTCTTGCCACGTGCGCGGCCGCGCAGCTGCGCACCTTAGAGGGAACAGTGAACAGCAGCTGCAACTGCATGATTGAAGCTTCACCCCTTTCTATGTATCTCATAATGTCTGTGCCGTAGAAAGAGGAAGGGCTTCAGTCAGGCCTTTACGGCTGCCATCTTGATTTTCTGTTTTACTCACAACACCAATGCCTGCTAGAGCCTTTTGTGAATATGACACCGGCGTGTCCAGTGGCACAATTTCACCCAGCTGGACTTGAAAGGAGTCTCTGGGACCCACCCACCCCTCAAAAGGTCCTCTTTCAAAGATTGAAGGAGATTCACAAGCAAAGATTGTGAACAGCGTAGGAAGTTAGCACCCACCCCTCTCCTTGAAAAATGAAATATTTTAGGAAATATTAAAAGGGCAGAAAATTTCCCCTAAAAGCGAGGCAGAAACTCAGCCCCCCTCCCCCAATGGTCAATGGGCCATTAAGGCCCGAGCCAGTCTATTCTACATAACAAAGATCTACCCCCTTCAGGCAGAGGCATTTCATTGCCCTTCATTGCACCACCCACCAAGTTTCAACCAAACCTAGCACACAGACAACCTACAAAACAAGTATGGCCTGTGACAGCAACCAATCAGGATACTCTTCCTGTCCCCTAGGAAGTTCAAAGCCCAGAGAGGGCATAAAACCCAGGGACTCTCAGCATCTCTTCCCTTTTCACCCAGGAGCTCCAAGGCATGTCATCCTGTCCACCATTAAACCATCTTTCCAAACAGCCTCCATGTTTCCAGTGTCTTTTTCCTCACTTGGAACTGAATCCAGATGGACTTTTCTTCCAACAACAGCATAACAGTGGCTTTTAGCTACAAAGCGAAGTGATGGGGAAAGTCTGTTTGCACTTTGAGATTATAACCTGAATCAGAGGTGAGTTGCTACCGGTTTGTGCCGTTATGGGTGAACCAGTAGTGGTATTTTGGCCCTGGTCGCAGAACTGGCAGCAACCCAGGCTGGCCACGCCCCCGAACCAGTTCCCCAGTCGCCGTTGCCATTGCCAGAAAGTTTTTTAGTAATTGTTTCTTGTTCTGCACATGCAGACGATGAAATTTACAGTCAATTTGCACGCACGTGAAGCAAACCGGTAGCAACCCATCACTGATCTAAATATCAAAAAGAAATTGAAAATATGTTGTAGCCTTGTTCAGTATTGCCTCATAAGCCCTGCACAGGCACTAGAAATGATGGAAGTTATTGCTCGACTTCCGACCACATGCCTTAACGTTTCCCAGCTTGAAAAACACTGCGCGTGAATCCTGCAATTGAAATCATCTTATATTAAAAGAGCATATATTTTGCCATATATTCTGCCATGCATTGCATTTTAATGCTTTTTCAGTCTCTCGGTGAAATAGAGTGGCATTCCTTTGCTGCGACAAACGATTTGGGTCTCAAATCATTCCTGAATTGGGGGTCCCCTGCACACATTTCACAGATTTACTCAACGAATAAAATCTGGTTTAACGTAGAGCCCATTGAATCCCACAATATAAAGTAGGAAGCAACAGAGATACGAGATTTATTGAAGCACGAAAACAAATAAAAGCATCAAGCTAAAACAGATTAAAATCCCTGAGTTGGATAATGAATCAAATCTTTACAGTGAAAGTCATACATGACTGAAAGTTTTGAAACTTTTTTTTTTAAATGTGAGGGAGTGATAATAGTCAAAAGCACCAACTTTTTAAATATCCATGGTATAAATGAAAAGTTATTCTTGTCTTGTGTTGCTAAATTAGATCAATACGTTGCTAAATTTTCAATGACATTTGAAATCCTACATTTTAATGGTGAGAATTGGTGGTGTACTCATCCATCCATCCCTTTGCAACAGGGCAGTGGTGAGATTCAGCCAGTTCGCACCTATTCAGGAAAACCAGTTCTTAATTTTCTAAGCAATTCGGAGAACCGGTTGTTGGAAGAATCTCATTTTGTTTTTTTCCACTTTACAGAGCTAATCCTGTAAGGAAGGCAGGAAGGAAACATTCTGGTGTTTCTAGCCTAATCTTTATTGCCCTGCTTACAGAAACTGCCTCTCTGGTTAACCCTTATTACATTGTAACAGCTAAGGCGAAGCGCCCATCGACGTGAGTGATGTTGAGTTGGCCACACCCACCCAGTCACATGACGACCGAGCCCCACCTACCCAGTTGGTCATTAGGGCAGAGAACCAGCTGTTAAACTATTTGAATCCCACCACTGCAGCAAGGGTATCAAACTGATGTCCCGCGGGCCAGATGCGTCACACGCAGGCCACGCCCACCCCAGCTCTGTGAAGAGAAAAAAACGTCACGAAACGTTATGTGGCGCCACGAGTTTATCAACCGTGCTTTACAGGGCTGTCCATCATGCAAAGTCACTGTGAGAGTATGTGAAATAATGAACTAGAAACAATACATAAATAAAAACAAGCATTTGAAAGCTATAAAAAGTCAACATGAAAACATTAGAAGTTAATTAGCATTTAAAATTTACGAACCCCAGGCAGAGAGAGAAAATGAGTGAGAGAATGAGAGAATATATCCATCTCAGTAACGGAGCCCGCTAAAGATGTCTCCAGTTCCCTGGGAGCCTCAGGCCTAGAGACATAACCAGATCTTGAGGGACTTCCATAACATTAATAAAGATGTAGCTAATCTAATTTTGGGAGGGGGAAGGGAATATTCCATAAGGTGGGGCACCATAACAGAAAAGGCCCACCGCCTGGGACCTTCCAAAGGAAGTCCATGGCAGATGGCATCTTCAACATGCCTTATCTGTGTATTTGCATTTATACCTTCTATGTTTTATATTGGGGACTTGGTAGCTCAGTGGCTAAGACTCTGAGCTCCTTGATCAGAAGATTGGCAGTTCAGTGGTTCGAATCCCTAGTGCCACGTAATGGAGTGAGCTCCTGTTACTTGTCCCAGCTTCTGCCAAGCTAGCAGTTCCAAAGCATGTAAAAAATGCAAGTCGAAAAAATAGGAACCACCTTTGGTGGGAAGGTAACAGCGTTCCATGCGCCTTCGGCATTTAGTCATGCCGGCCACATGACCACTGAGACGTCTTCGGACAGCGCTGGTTCTTCAGCTCACTCCATTACGTGGCGCTAGGGATTTGAACCACCGGACTGCTGACCTCTCTGATTGAGAAGCTCAGCGTATTAGCCACTGAGCCACTGTGTCCCATTTTAATACATTAATGCAAAACATCTCTACCCAATCCCCACAACCTTTTAACAAACTTTTTGTGTACTTCTGTAAAAACCATTGCTGTGTTACTTTTTTAATGTATTCCTCAACTCAATGTCTTTCAGGGGAAAATGCATTTTAACCAGAGATGCTTTCTACGTTGGCTGAGGCTTCAGTACAACTCCCACAGAGAAAAAGGAGAGGGGGGAAAAAACCTGAATACCCCCAAATTTGAATTAATTGAATTTCAAGGTCTCCATTTCAATGCAATTCAAGGTTTGGTGAATGAAAAGGGAAGAGGGGCTGAAGCCTTACCTGCCTGCGTTGCCTCTGCTACGCAAAACTGCAGCGTGTGTGCTTTGTGTAATAAAAAGAGAGTGATATATTCCGTTGGAGCTGATGTTTCACTTCAGGTTATCTGAGGTTGTCCTAATTAGTCAACAGGAACAGGTGGCACACACACACACACACACACACACACACACACACAAAGCAGCACCCGTATGAATAAACATTATGGGTTTCTCTAGTGCAGAAGAGAAGTTTGGACTCAAGAGCGCCATCTAGGGAGTGATTTTGAGTAGAGCTTTTGGGAAGCTTCCAACTTCAGGAAGCCGGGGAACATTTTCAGAAATGCTTTGCAAAGGTGCCTTTTTCAAGAGATATGACTCCCCGTGTGTCAATGCATGAAATGCAGGGTAGCTGGTCTGCTTAAAGCAAGGTTTCTCAAACTTAGCCACGTTAAGATGGGTGGACTTCAACTCCCAGAATTCCCCAGGCAACATTGACGTTTACACATCTTTGTGGCCAGGTCTGAGGGAAAAAAATGCTTTAAATGGTAGGATGATAAGCAAAGCTCAACCGAAAGAGGGTGTCAACCCTGAAGCAAACCTGGCTGAGGCCATTTTTGAGGCTTTGTGGTTGCCACAAGGCAGAGGGGAAGAAAGGGAGAGGGGGAAATTATATTGCTCGACTTTGCCATCTAAATCAAAAGTTTTCTTGTGGGAACCAAGGTCATTCTAACAGGTGGCTGAGAAGAGGAGAAGTGGAGTAACCAAGCAACCTGCCAGCACCACTCTTGGTACAATGTGACCTGCAACGAAGGGGGAATTTTCGCTTTTTAATTGGGTGAAAACTGCTGGAACTTTCAGAGTCGGTTTCCACCAGTTATGCCAATATGATGTACTCCAATAAATTGTTCGTTGAGGAATCTACCTGCCTCAGAAAGGCCTCCTCATAGTTTGCAAATATCCAACCCACTCTGGTGTCCATGCAGCAAGGTCAAACAAGTCGAAGTAGCCATCACTGCTGCCCAATCAAGGACCATCTTTTTGACAGGTGATTCGTGATGCATGTTACAAAAAGGGGTGGGACCTCAGCAGGGGGATTTCTGTCATATTGATTGTTTGGACCCTCCTGGCCCCACAAGCACTCTTGTGTGTAAATATATTCAGGTAACCATATAATAAGAATAACCTTGACTACATTGCAGTGGTGGGTTACGAACGGTCCCTGCGGGGAACACCGGGTACCGTTCCGGTACGGTGCTCCGGAGGGCCCACCTGCCCGCCCACTTTTCTTACCAATATTTGAGCTCTTTAGTGCTTCTGCGCATGCACACGGAGCGCAAGGGGCCTGTGCGATGCTCCGCCAAACAGCTGGAATGTCACGGAGGCGTCGTGGAGTATCGCAGGAGGTAAGGACATATGCGCATATTGCGTCCATGTGCATGGGTGTGCGTGCTGCGCGCATTCATGTGGGGGATGCCGGGCTCTGTTGCACTGAACCGGTTGCAACGGGATCTGGAACCCACCACTCCTACACTGATATTTCAGCCACTGACTGAATGCTTAGGTTCTGTTAACACTTTGAAGCACTCTGAGATTTTCACAGCATTTTTCTGACACGCTTCTTGTGAATTGCTACTTACGAATCACCTTCAACTAATTAATGGGGCATTCTGAGTCTACCCTTCCAGCCAATTTGCATTAAAGCACAGGACAGGAAATTAAACTTGTCAAACACTCTGGCAAGGAAACTTTAGCTAAGTAAAGAACCAATATCTCTTATTTAAATGCCGCGAGAAGCGTCTTCCTTTTCAGGATCTTTTCAGAGTTGCAAAAATCAAGGCGTTGTCAAAAAAACCAGCAAGAAGTTTTTCCAGATCACGGTGAGACTATCTGGTCGCTATTCAGAAATTCTGCAGGCCGGTCAAATATTTAGAGTAATATTAAACAATCCGGCCAACAAAGCAGAAATCACCGCAACAGCTCCCAATATTGAAACATGAAAGACAAAAACTGAGCATAACAGAAGGACCGTGTTTCTTTTCTTTTTAAATAGATTATCACCTTGGTGTGACATCTTTAATTTCATCTGCCAGTTTGTCAGTAATAATCACAACAGGAATGGAGACGGAGCTTTGATCTTCTCAAGTAAGGCAACAGAAACACACATGTTTGCAAAGTGTGCAGATGTTCCCTGCTCTTTCTATCCCATCCTTCAAGAGCTTGTGCGAAGCCGCCACCCCCACCCTCCATAGAAGAATGAAATATATTGAGGAATCTTTTTTAAAGGCAGGATAAAACATTTCCAATAAAGGAGAAATTAAAAAAAAAAATCTTAAGGGAGACAAAAAATCAGAGCTCCAGCCCCTCTGCCCCCAAGCAGAAACTGAGCTGGGGCAGCTTTTAGAAGTGCAGATTTGGCAATCCATTACTCCCTGCAGCAAAGACTGAACAAAGGCAGATTAGCCCTCACCAAAGAGCCAAGGGAGGAGAAAGCCATTAAGCCATAATAGGAATTATTGCATCACCCTCCAAACTTTAACCAAACTTAACTCAGACAAACACCTAGGTTTTATACTTTGCCTATAGAGCAGAGGTGGTATTCAGCAGATTGTGACCAGTTCTGGAGAACCGGTAGCGGAAATTTTGAGTAGTTCAGAGAACCGGTAAATAGCAAACTATGACTGGCCCCACCCACATCTATTCTCTGCCTCCCGATTCCCAGCTGATTGGGAGGAAATGGTGATTCTGCAGTATCTTTCCCCTGGAATGGGGTGGGAATGGAGATTTTACAGTATCCTTCCCTCTTGCATAGAAACAGGAAGCTCAAGTGCAAAGCACAAGAGAAGGTATAAAAAAAGGGTATGAAAATCTCTCTCTCTCTCTCCCTCTCTCTCTCTCCCCCTCCCTTCCTCCCCCCCCTCTCTCCCTCTCTCTCTCTCTCTCTCCATCCTCCATGTGGTCAGTTACCCAGAATCACATGTGTTTGGTGGTTCTGCTTCCTCATTACACCATACTTACAAAGCAGCCTCCATATTTCCAGTGTCTTTCTCCCCACTTGGAACTGAACCCAGATGGACATGTCTTCCAACACTTTGATAGTCTCCAGATCTGGCTTTCAGCCAGTGCCCATACAAAGTACATGTGACTTTCCTCTTTTCCCTTTCCACACTGTAAAGGGAGAAAGTCCTGGACACAACAAGTTTCCCTCCTGGAGTATGTCCCTTTTATTATGGAATATAGGAACTGACACGGAATTCCGGGATCAAACAGAAAAGGTTTATTGCGCAGGTTCAGTTAGCAACACAAGGAGCAAAGACTGAACCCCGAAGGATTCTAATTCATCACTATTATACATATGTGTGACATTTCATGATTGGTTACATATTCTGACAGCCCACAGTTTTCCCCCCCCTCCCCTCATCTCAACTCCCCTTTCCCTCGTCGCTATGCCAAAAAGCTAAATAACTTGTGGCCTCTTCTATATAGGTCACAGGATGTTTGCAAAAGCTATCTAAGTTTCCTGCCGTTATGTCTGCGGTTACAGGTGCTCTTATGTGAGGTGTTTCTTGCTATCTCTTCTTACAAGACTCTTAACATGCTCAATTATAACGTAAGTCACACACATATATTACAATTCCTATTATCCCATATTATTCCATATAAGTCCCCCCTATGGAAGTTTATTCCATACAGAAACTTCCACTATTTCTTATCTAACTATTTTGGTTCAGTAAGTAAGTCACATTCTATACTTCTTACTAAGCAAGCAAGCACACAATAAGCATATAATATTTGACATTACATGGGTAGTTAATGCATATGCATTATGCAATTCTCAATTTCTGCAGGCACCCTCTCCAGTTCCCTGGGTATAATTTGTACATATGTGCCTGTGTCAGAGTCCTCATCACGTTCAAGTGGATTGGGGTCCATCTGATGGTCCAGAAGGCATTCCATCAAGACTAATTCCTTCTCCACTTGTATCTCCTTTACTGCTCTCATAACCAACTGTTTGAGTATAGGGATCACACAAGGAATAAAAACTAGACTGGCCACTGAACATATCACTATGAATAATACCTGCTTAACTCAGCTGAACCCAGGCAACCAAGAAAACCACATGTCCGTTGTTTGTAACCTTTTTGTGAAATAAATGGTGTGCAGAAGGAGAAATGCCTGGAATTAGTTCTATCTCCCATAAGGTCTGGTTCCTAGGACCAATATTTATTACTGATGAACATTCCTCTTTTGTCAGGGACCCTACAGGAGTACCGGGTTCCTGATATCTCTGTACACATAAAGAGGGTGTCCCTAGGATTTCCACCCAAACAGCGATAGGGCCAACAATTGGGAGACGGCTTTCTCCCAGTCTTTTGAATGAATTATAAAAATCTTTCTGCAATTTGGCTGCTGCTGTTTTGGTTCTCCATCTAATATTTTTCTCAAGGACTATTGTGGCTTTGGTTCTTTCCCAGAGATCTGACTCAACTGGAATAGCATGATAAGATGAAGGACTAGCAGACAAACATAACCAGCATTTTTGACTTAGGACAGGGTCAGACTGATTTACAATGCTCTGTCCTAATTCCAGTATCCTCAACATGTAGTTCCCTTTTTTCAATTGATTTAGAGGCCCATTATCCCTTTTTCCTACTCCTCCTTTTACCGGGATTGTCGGACGCTTGTCCTTGGACCTTGGGGTTGGCCTAGGTCCAGGGTCTCGACCCCACCTCTCGATGACACATCGTTGGCGAGAACGAACCTGACCCAGGGTAGCCCCATTCTGTGACTTGTTCTTGTCCAATTCCATGAGGTTCCCAACCTCCCCAGATCCTCCCTCAAGGACAAGGGGGATTTCACGGGCATCCTTACAACTCTGGGAACTACCACTCAGGATATTATCACTTAATACACCCTTTGCCAACACCACCCAAAGCAAAAGAAGGGTCAGCATAGCTTCCTCCCAACACACACACAGGCCCTTATTCAATCCCAATGCCCTTAGTTTACAGACTCACCACATCAGGAAGGGGTTTGGGAATATATATGACTTGTTGGGCAATATCAGTCTTAGGTGTCCCACAAAGCCAGTCCTTATTTGTTACATATAATGTCCACAATCCTAAGATTAGGACAGCAGCACAGAGTCCCCACTCCCAGGTTTCCTCAAACATAAGTATCAGTGTCTTTTGACTCAGCTCCAGTCCCTTTGGATTGGGGGCAATTCCAAAAGACTTATGGCTATGTATGAGTGGCTTTCTATTCCCTAACAAATGGCTAGGTTTTCTAATTCATTTTACATCCTAACAAGTAATACTGTTTCTCCTCCAATCCCTTCTTCCGCCGTGCGCCGGGAAACCAGCTTCCAGGGAGTGGTTTCAGCAGGGCTTGATGTCTCAGACTGTGCGTCGAGAATCCATTACCAGTAGGATTCAACAGAGTCTGTCTTCGCATCGTACGTTGAGAACCCTTTTTCCTGGTCAGGTTCAGTAGGATGCCTTTTTAGAGAATTTCAGTACTAGGGGTTTATCAGTCTTTTGCACTCGATATTGTATTGGGTCAGAGTCTCTTGCTGCCTTGAGTCTGGTCCAATGGATCCAACTCTTCCCTTCTAAGGTTTTCTGGTTGGGCAGCCAAATCTTGGAATGATTTCTTTAAGTAATGAACGAGCCACCTGAATAGCCTTTTTATTTATGGTAGGGAATGCCTCCACCCACCCAGAGTAAGTATCAATGAAAACTAATAGTGCACAATACTTGTTGCGCCTTGGCATATCAGTAAAATCCACAACTAAATAATCCATAGGTATATATGAAATGGGCTGGGTTCCTGGAGGTAGTTGTTTCCCTTGTCTTGCATTCACTTGAGCACATATGGAACACTGGTTACACTCTCTAGCAATAATTGCAGCTGCCATCGGAATATAAAAAGATCTCTCCAGTTGTTGTAACAGAGAGGTTTTCCCTAAATGATGTTCACGATTGGCACATTGAACTAATGGGACAGCTAGAGCTAAAGGGACTGCTACCCTTCCATCTGGGAGATGCCACCAGCCTTTCAATGAAGTGGCATGTAAATCTAACTTTAGTTTTTGTTCCTCCATGGGGGTGTATGAAGGATCAGATTTTTCAATGAAATCATTCAAATAGCATAATTTTCCAAATAGTTCTTCTGAATAATCTGGTCCTTGCATTGCAGTATGTTTAGCTGCTATGTCTGCCCTTCTATTTCCTTTTGCTACTGGAGAGTCCGTCCTCTGATGTCCAGGGCAATGGATGACTGCCAAACGGGCTGGTAACTGCGCTGCCTCAATCAATTTCTTAATAAGAGGGGCACGTTGTATTATCTTTCCTGATGAATCCATATAACCTCTTTCTTTATAAATGGCTGCATGGGCATGTATAGTTAAGAATGCATATTTACTGTCTGTGTACACATTCAAGGTCTTCCCTTTTGCTTTCATCATTGCTTTATATAAAGCATAGATTTCTGCAGCCTGGGCACTAAGATTTGAGGGTAAACTACCACTGAGGATAGTTTGTTTATCATCTACCACTGCATATCCAGTTCTTCTAATGCCTCCCTGCATGAAACTTGAGCCATCGGTAAACCAGGTGTAGTTTGCATGTGGCCAAGGTGCCTCTGCCAGATCTGGTCTACAAGAATACAGCAGTTCAATTGTCTGGACACAGTCATGTATGGGCTTAGAAGCATCGGGGAGGGGTAGAAGTGTTGCCAGATTTAACGTAGTACATTGATGTAACGTTACATTTGGATTATCAATCAAAAGAGCCTGATATTTGTACATTCTCTGGTTGCTTATCCATAAATGCCCTTTATGTTCCAAAATAGTCTGCAAGGCATGGGAGGTTTGGATTTCAACTGGAGCATTGAAGGTTAGTTTGTTAGTTTCCTTTAAAAGTATGACTGTAGCAGCCAATGTTTTAAGACATTGTGGCCAACCCTGGGCTGGTCCATCCAGCTGTTTAGACAGATAGGCTACCGGTCTTTTCCATTGTCCACTGTCTTGAGTTAAGACTCCAACTGCAACTCCCTTCCTGACATCCACATACAATTTGCATGACTTAGTGACATCTGGCAAGCCTAGTGCTGGAGCCTTCATGAGTTCATCTTTCAGTGTTTGGAATGCCTTTCTTTGCTCTCCTTCCCAGAGGGGAGGTTCTTTTTCTGGTCCTTTTATACTTTGGTACAAGGCTTTGCTTTTAATGCAAAATTTGGAATCCAGATCCTGCAGAACCCTGCTGCTCCAAGAAACCCCCTGTTTTGTTTTTGGTGTAGGGATCTGGGCAATCGCTGGTTTTCTAGCTGTTCCTAATTGTCTCATTCCTTTTTTTCAAATTATAACCTAAATAAGTGACTTCCTGTTTTACTAATTGTGTTTTTTTTTTTTTGAAGCCCTATAACCACATTCTTGTAACAGCTATAAGAAGTTTCTTGTGTTTTGGAAACAACTTTCTTCATTCTCCCCTGTAATTAGAACATCATCCACATACTGCAAACAACAGTCTCCTGGCTGAGTTAGTTTTAGTGCTTGCAAATCAGGGGCTAAAGCTTCTCCACAACATGTTGGGGAGTTCTTAAATCCTTGGAGTAAGCGAGTCCAGGTGTATTGACTCCTGACTCGATTCAAAGGCAAATAGTCTTGACTTGGCTTGGCAAGGGGGATGGTAAAAAAAAAGCATCCTTCAAATCCGCCACAGAGAACCATGCTGCAGAAGAGGGCACTGTGCTCAGTAGAACATATGGATTTGGTACTAAAGCTTGAAGGGTCACTACTTGTTTGTTCAAGGGCCTTAGATCTTGTGCTGGCCTCCATTGTCCATTTGGCTTTCGGACTGGCAAAATTGCGGTGTTCCATGGAGACCTGGTCTTTCTTAGAATGCCAGCCTTTAAATACTTCTCTATCAATTCTTGTATGGCTTGTAAAGCTTCTACTGAATAATATCTTTGAGGGACATTTATTGGGTAAGAATTTGGTTTTAATTGAACTTCAACAGGGATTGCATTTTTAGCAAAACCTGGGGGGTTATCTTCAGCCCAAAGTTTAGCTACATTGAATAACTTCCAGTCTGTCCCTCGTTCAACATCTGTCGTGACTAGCAGTCTCCACATTTCTTCAACTGGATGCTGAACAGTTAGTTTCTGACCTTCCTGATCCAAAGAGATCGTAGCTTTTAGTTTGTTTAAAAGATCTCGTCCCAGGAGAGGCACCGGACACTCTGGTATGTATACAAATTGGTGAGTGACCGTTCCCCTTCCAATCTGGCATTTAAGGGGTTTCAAGATAGGCTTTAAACTCAAATTTCCTGATACTCCTTGTATTGTTATTGATTTTTCTGAGGGGGGTCCAATCATTTGATTTAACACGGATACAATTATTTCTCTAAGAGGGGCAATAGTTACACCCCTGGTCTTTGTTTTTCTTCTAGTATGGTTTGACACAGAATCTTCAGAACCCGCTGAAGACCATGAGGCACTTCTCTTTACTTTCTTCTTTGACTTAGGTTCCTTAGGTTTTGTCTGATTCTCTGTTTCTGGCTGTACAGGAACCGGTTCAGTTTTTGTTGCAGGGGGAGTTACTGGTTTTACTTGGGTAGAATACGGAGGGGGGTCGTTGGAATTCCTCCCTATCAACCTGAGTTCGAATCTTTGGCACTAAGGTTTTCTTTCTCCCTGCCCCTTTTTCTGACTTCATCAAACAGACTCTAACTGTCTGACACTTGCTTAGCCAACGGGGTCTCTCATTTATGTTAATTTGGCACTGATCAATATAGGGAAATTGGTCCCAGTGTCCATCACCCATCACTATTTGATGAACTCTTGACACGAGTTCTGGGTTCGCCAACCCTGTTTTGGCCACCCTACGCCGAAGGTGAGCCATTCTGATTCACAGAATTTTTTAGTTCAAACGGGGTAGCCACTGGGTCTCCATAGTCCCTAGAAAAACCAGCTTTGAAGTTATCGAACATACATTGAAGGGGTGTCTGTGAGACACCTCCCTTGCTACTTCTTCCACCCATGTTCTAATACACTGCCACTGACCCACGAAGCCGGAAAACTCATGGTCATCAATGGGAACTGCAATGGCTTAACCACCCACACAATTCTAACAATGGAGAATTAAGGACGCCACCTTATCTCCGGAGACTTTAGGACGCCACCTTGTCTCCTAGGGGGTGATCAGTCCCCTCTTCCACTCCAAACGTGAGTGGGTACACTTCCTTTACTTATACTTGCCTGCAGGCGTCTTCAATTGTCCGCGGACTAAAGGACCAATTCTGTTTGTCCCTTGTGGATCCTTGACTGGAGTGCTTCGCTGGCGGGCGTGTCCTCTATCCCCTCGACGAAGTCTCCCCGTAGACAAGGGCTACGGAGCCGGCTTGGAGATTCAAACGCTGGGACAGGGGTTGCCCACCAGGGCAGTCCGTCTGGAAGGTCAATGGCCTCTTCCTGTCACTCCCATCTGGGCCGTGCCATTTATTATGGAATATAGGAACTGACACGGAATTCCGGGATCAAACAGAAAAGGTTTATTGCGCAGGTTCAGTTAGCAACACAAGGAGCAAAGACTGAACCCCGAAGGATTCTAATTCATCACTATTATACATATGTGTGACATTTCATGATTGGTTACATATTCTGACAGCCCACAGTTTCCCCCCCCCCTCCCCTCATCTCAACTCCCCTTTCCCTCGTCGCTATGCCAAAAAGCTAAATAACTTGTGGCCTCTTCTATATAGGTCACAGGATGTTTGCAAAAGCTATCTAAGTTTCCTGCTGTTATTTCTGCGGTTACAGGTGCTCTTATGTGAGGTGTTTCTTGCTATCTCTTCTTACAAGACTCTTAACATGCTCAATTATAACGTAAGTCACACACATATATTACAATTCCTATTATCCCATATTATTCCATATAACTTTGGGCCTTTAAGCATTCATTTCTGAATGCCGTAAACAGGTTTGGTTTCAACTCATAAGAATGTGCTGTTCAAATACAGGTCCTTGTGAATGAATCAAAGTGTTCCAGCCAGGAATGGCTGCTAAATAAAGGCACTAAGTCCCATTAAGGGATGCTCAGTGGTTAAGTGGCTGAGCTTGTCGATCAGAAGGTCAGCAGTTTGGTGGTTTGAATCCCTAGCACCGCGTAATGGAGTGAGCTCCTGTTACTTGTCGCAGCTTCTACCAACCTAGCAGTTCGAAAGCATGTAAAAATGAAAGTAGAAAAATAGGAACCACCTTTAGTGGGAAGATATCAGCGTTCCCTGCACCTGTGGCATTTAGTCATGCCGGCCACATGACCACGGAGACGTCTTCGGACAGCGCTGGCTCTTCGGCTTTGAAAAGGAGATAAGCGCCCCCCCCCCTAGAGTCAGGAACGACTAGCACATATGTGCAAGGGGAACCGTTACTTTTAAGGCTCACCAGGAGTACCAGGGACCTTCAAGGCTGGAATTAGCTCCGTCTGGCCAATTAAGTGTACGTTTCACTTGTCTGCAACAGAGTCGCCTTTGAATATCACAATTTGGAGAATTTTCTGCAATATGCTTTTCCCCGCCTTGAGATATTAATTTCTTTTTTTCCAATTGCAAGGATAGCTATGTTCTGCTCCACCCCTCAACATTTGGTTTCCTGAAGTAGGGTGCATTTTGCATTCAGGAGATTAGCGAATATACTTTGCCTTCTGCCATACAAATTTCCTTTCTGAGAGACAATCGTAGCAAATCCTTCCATGCAAATGTTCAAGCTGCTCTAAATTCATGCTCTTTAACTTCAAGCTGCTATAAAATCTCTTATGCAACTCACTGGAAAACAACATAGTCGGTACAGTATACTTTCTTTCTGGGTTTTTTTTTTTCCCCTTCCAGGAGAGCTATGGGTTTTATACATCCTGTTGGGATTTTCCCTTTAATCAAGAAACATGGTTATTAGCATGCCGCATCACAGAATAACGGCGTTAAGAAACAGTACCAATCATTGGCACGAGATGTGTTCTGTAGAGAGGCATCGCAGGTGGCGCTGCCACACAGCTGTTCTCCGCTATTTTTGAGGCTTTGATATTTCTGCTCTTGAAGGAGTCGAAATGGAAACGAGATTGTAAAATGGGAGCCTGGCCCTGGAAGTCACGCCAGGCAAAATCAGAATGGGAACTGGGGACATCTCCCCCAGCATATGGCCTTGTGGTTGTTTTAGCCCTGCTTTTGACGACATGGAGTTGACCTTGGCTGCATTCTTAAGGTATGCAGAGGTGACGAGGATAGCATTTGTTGGAATCCATTGTTGGAATGTATTTCTATGCAGCAACTACTGTAGTATTCAGCCAGTAGATGGCAGTGTTTATAAGTTTGGATCTATGGGATACATTCTTAGGCTTTTTTGTTCCAAGTAGAGTTTCCTGTTTCCTGTTTAACGATTGGCAGTAAAGCACATGGTGACTGTACACTTTTTTTCTGTAAAAAGATTTATTTTTTCTTTCCATATACATTCACGAATATACATTCTAATAGGTACTATTAGTATGTATCTGTTATCTTCTAGCATTTATCACAATCTGTTTAATAATATAAAAAGCATAATCGGGGTCGCTTTCTTGCCACCCCATATATCCATCTTATTTTGCAACAACCCTACTCCTTCTTTCTTCCCTATCTCCCTTCTCTACCTTCTTCTTTCCTCCTCTCCTTCCTCTTTTCTTCTTCCCCTCCCTCTTTCCCACTCCTCCTCTCTTCTTCTCCTTCTTACCCTCTCTCCTATTCTTACTACCCCTCCCTTACTTCCTCTCCTTTGCCCTTTCTTCTTTTCCCTCCTCTTTCTCCCTCTTTCCGTTGTTGCCCTTGCTTATTTGTGACTGTACTCTTTGTTTGTTCTTTGGTGCTACGTATAAACAGAATTTCTAACTGTACTGGAATGGGGACCATATGGGAATCCCAGATCTATGGATTGAACTGGGGAATCAAAGAACTTCCTGGAAGCTGCTATGACAAATGATTTCCATATGGTTGGCAAGAAATTACATGGCCTTGTCTAGGCATTCAGAAAGAATCAACGTGGATCACCCAAGGAAGCCCTTCTCCTTGTCTATTGTTTCCATGGGTTGTTGGATGATTGTTTTTTTATAGTTGGTGAACTATGGGTAGTCCTCAACTTACAACCATTTGTTTAGCGAATGTTCCAAGTTCTTTGGCCATTAAAATCACTCATGGCACTGACTTCGTGAACAGGATAATCAGGAAAAAATAATACAAAGTGTGTGTCTGTGTAAAAATAGTCAAAATAATGGCACTAACAAAAAGGAGGGGCTTGAATTGCTCAGGTTTTTAAAATCTATTTTCCTCCCCTGACTCTACTGGTTTTTCAAGCTACTCTAAGGAGAAGGAACATTTTTCAGTAAGGACAAGACAGTCCACACAAATTTGTGTTACACTCTTGGTGTCAGGCTTCCAAATAGCATCCAAAAGTAAATCAGAGTCCAAGGCAAAGTATTGCTCAAAGATTCCAATTTATTAAGAGAGCCATGTTGGCACGTCTGGGAAAACCTGAATCTGAAAGCTTCCCGGTTTTCCCCACCCAGTTGAAAATTCAAGATCTTGCCCCCACAGCCACAAGTCCATCACATGGTCCAATCTTCCACTGCCATGCTGGCAGCTTCCACCCATCCAGTTCCGGTGTGGTGCAGAGGTGCAAAGACAAAGGATGACCTTGGCTTTCTAGAAAGTATTTTGTTATAGCTACATAGCATCTCACTCCTACAATCCCCCCTCCCATTTTCCCCCAATAGAAAATGCATAGTAGAATAATAGAAAGTGTGGCAGGCCAAAGATCCAAAAGAAAAGATAGCTGTACGCCTGACACTTGGTTTGCTATTAAGTTCAATTGAGAAACAACTTGCTCAGTTGCTAAGTATAAGTAGCAGGGTCCACTTGAATTCAGCAGGGTCTTGAGGTCAAAGGAGAAAAGGAGGAGGTAGGGTCTTCTTAGAAGAATTGCACAGAGAAGAAAGAGTCTTTGCAAAAACGGACAATATTGGCAAGCAGAAGCTTTTCCTGGGAGCTGATTATATTGCTTAATGAACAATAATTATTTAGCGTCTACTTATCCAGTTCTCCTCTGAAGGGCATATTATTTCAAGTATTTCTAGATACAAAATGAGGGTCAGCATGATACAGAACTTTCAAAAATAAAAAGTGGGAGAAAATCATGTTTCCTGGCATTTTTCAGTTCTTGAACCATGAGAGAGCTTCCTTTAAAAAAATAAAATAAAAGAATGATAGCTTTGAATTATACCGTGCCTATTTCTAGCCAAAGAAAATTATGGGTTCGGGTAATTCAGAAATGAAAAGAAAAGCAACTTTGTAAAGATTTGTCACATTAACCTTTTTGTTCACATTTTTAAAAAGGAAATGGCAATGTTCTTTCTTCGTGGATCTCAAAGAGACTGTCTGGCACTATATCAGTTTTGCTGTGCTGATAGGCACATCTAAAACTTTCAATATGGCGATAGCTCTTCCTCCTCCTCCTCCTCCTTCTCTCCTTCCTTCCTTCCTTCCTTCCTTCCTTCCTTCCTTCCTTCCTTCCTACCCAGGGGTGAAATTCAGCAGGTTCTAACAGCTTCTGGAGAACCGATAGCGGAAATTTTGAGTAGTTCAGAGAACCAGCAAGTACCACCTCTAGCGGGTGGGAATGGAGATTTTGCAGTAACCTTCTCCTGGAGTGGGCTGGAAATTGAGATTTTGCAGTATCCTTCCGCTGGAGTGGGGTGGGAATGGAGATTTTGCAGTATCCTTCAACTGGAGTGGGGTGGGAATGGAGATTTTGCAATAACCTTCGCCCAGGAGTGGGGTGGGAATGGAGATTTTGCAGTATCCTTCCCCTGGGATGGGGTGGGAATGGAGATTTTGCAGTATCCTTCCCCTGCCACATCCCCCAAGCCACACCCTCAGAACTGGTAGTTAAAAAAATTAAAATTCACTACTGTTCCTACCTATCTACCTACTTCCTTCTCTCCCTCCTTTCTCTCCGTCTTTCAGTAAGGATTATTGAATGTAGTGGCCTAATTTCTGACTTTACTATCAACGCTTCTGGTTTGATGAACTGTTGAGAAAATAGCTTTGTATGCCAGACTGCACTCAAATTCCATATCTCTCCTAATGAACAATGCAGCATGTGTTTTTATTTTATATTTCCTTTCATTTCATATTTCTAATGTTATTGACTACTTAGAGTCATCTTTTTTCAATTGGGCATTCATACAGAATGTCTAAATCAATCTATCTATCTATCTATCTATCTATCTATCTATCTATCTATCTATCTATCTATCTATCTATCTATCTATCTATCTATCATCACCTTTCCCATTAAATCCCTACATTTTAGTATTTAAAGTTAAAGGGTAGAGTGGGGTACATTTTAAAATCTTTTTTAATAACAAAACTTGATTTTGTTCATATCCCCTGAGATTGATTGAATTCTGGGAAGGAAAAAAAGAGCTGAATCCTGTACTCAATATATCTTCACACCATAAGTTCAAGAAGTTGTACTACCAAATTGTCAATTTTTGCATTTGGATGTTTTAATCACTGGGCAGATAATACAGAATATTAGAGTCCTATTTCTCTTCCACACAAAGTGTCAACGTTGAACCCCTTTTGAAATGTTTAGTTCTTATCGCTATTCAACTTGCCAAAGAACTGGAGGGAGGGAAGGCTTGAGAGAGAATGCCATCAAGACCACTGATGCATGTGTCCAACAGAGAAACGAACTATTCTCAAAACAAAAGTACGGTTCATAATTGGACATGACCAACAAGGGGTGGGGAGAAGGAGAAGCTATTGTTTAATAACACAAACATTGCACGGGAAAAACCAGAGTTGGTTTTGATTCTTCAGTACCAAAACGGTGTATCCAATAAGTTTTGCTTTTGGGATTTCAGAGTTCCTGAGATTGTCTACTTTTCTTGGGTTTGCTAGTCAGATGGTTGACACAAAGGTTATCCAGTGGTTGCCAGGCAACCCTATCTAATTCCAAGTATGTGCATCAGGAATTACCAATTTACTACCTCAGGGCAGTATGTGACTACCAGGGTATCCAGATTTTCACTTTTAGGCCTCAACATCCATCCTTGTCCTGACCAGAAAAATCTGTTGGACAAGGAAAAGTGGCCGCAAACTCCTGATTGGCTCTCAATGGAGATGAGAGGCTGAGCATGAAGGTGGGGTCAAATATGTAATCAGTTTGGAGTCACTCTGCTCCCACAAGAGACCAAAGTCCAGGCTCCCTTAAATTCCATTGACTCATATCTAGTGCCAATTTGTCTTGGTCACTAGTAGATCAGATTCTTGTGTATAGTAGGTACTATGTAAAGTACTTTTAACTAAACTCCTGTTCCTGGTTACTTCTGCCTGACACTTGGTGCTATTAGTGTCAGCGTTCCAAATATCATCCAAAATTAAATCAGAGTTCAAGGCAGTTCTTTCCTCAAAGTTCCAATTTATTAAGAGAGACATGTTGGTACATCTGTGGGAAACCCGAATCTGAAAGCTTCCTGGGTTTTCCACCCAGTTCAAAGTTCATGATCTTGCTCCACACTCACAAGTCCATCACATGGTCCAATCTTCCACTGCCACGCTGGCAATTCCACCCATCTAGTTCCAGTCAGGTGCAGAGACAAAAAATGACCTTGGGCTTCTAGAAAGGAATGTTTTATTTTGACAACAACACATTCTACAATTCTACTCCTTACTATTCCCCCTCCCAATTACCCCACTAATGAAACAACATAGTAAAATAATAGAGAGTGTGGCAGGCCAAAGATCCTAAAAGGAATATGACTGCACGCCTGACAATTAGTTATTTCTCAATTTGGGAGAACTTTTTGTACTTGAACCTATCTCTTAAATTTATTCTGAAGAAAAAGTGGGTGTGAAGGACATGAAAATTCAACATGTAGTGACGAGACAAATTCATGAAGGACAAGCTATCAATAACAACAAATTTTGACTTCCAATCCTGGAGGCTGGTTGCTGGTTATACCATTTCCTGAGGAACAAGATGTTTGTTGAAGGCCTCTCTCTCAGCAGATTGTATGTGCATTATGGAGTGAGTCATACATTTTTGTAGAAATAAAATAAAATAGACCTCCTGTCTGTGGATATCGCTTAAGTATCTGGAAACTATGGAAACAGACAGCTGGACTAAATAGGCCTTTTTATCTGATCCGTTCTGAAATGAGTTATGTTGTCAGAGAGGGAGAGAGAGAGAAAATAAATCAAAATTGAAAGAGAGAGCTGTCCGTATGGACACCAAGCATTTCTTGGAAACCCCTTAATCAAGGAAAAGATGAGTAATAAACACTCCTTAAAACAGTTTCATTTCTCGCAGTTCTACGCAGACCTGAAACGCTGACCTTTTGCAAAGTGCTATTTTCCACGAGAAGCGGTCTTCTAAAGAAGATATTTCAAGAGCTGGGCATCCTTATTTCCCCTCCCTATCAGCTGGAGGGGGAAAAACACAACATAAAAAATTAAACACCCGGACTGCATTTATATTAAAATGGCATTTGGCGCTCCATTGTCACTTGCTAGAGGCCTAGACTGTCATACTCACACTAAGTAAACCTGTGAATACGCTGCTGTGTAGGAAGGCGTCCCTAAATAGGGAGGAAAATGGGATGTATTAGAGCTGAAAGTTAATGGTAGAAGTCGAAGCGGGGGATAGGAAATTAAATAATCAGAACTCCGCAGCAGGGATGATGGGCTGTTTCCGTGCATGGCTCTGGTTCTTTTAAGTGCACAATGGATGCCCAGATCCTGTCGACCAGACCTAAGGGGAGAAGGGAATTCAGATGAGAAGCACTGAAGCTCAGATGCCGACAGCTGCCTGATTATCCTTTCATCTATTCAAGAAGACACACAAATAGATCAGCACGTCTTTCCATTCGGAAAACATCCAGCTTACGGGACAATTGGTCAATCCCCTGCTCCAGTTTTTTTCAAGGTTGTTTCTTCTTTGCGCGAGGAAGGTGGGGTGGTCACAGCCATGGAGTTCTTCGGCTCCCCTCAGGCTCAGTAATGAGAAAAGCAATGGATCCCTTTTTTCTTTTTTCTTTTTGGTCTCTGCCTACAATACTCGACCATTTTTTTTAAAAAAAGAAAAAAATACCGCATTTTTTGGACTATAAGATGCACCGGAATATAAGACGCACCATGATTTTGAAAAGGTAAATTAAAAAAAAAAGTTTTTGCACTCTTCAGGCCTACCAAACCCTCTGCATGCCTCGTTTTCTGCAAAAAAAGGGGGCGGCATGCAGAGGATTTGGGAGGTTTGTAGAGTGCTCCTGGGAGCTGGAGGGGGGCACAAACGGCCCATTTTTTGCTCTTTTTTGCCCTCCCCAGCACTCAGGAGCACTTTGCAAGCCTCCCAAACCCTCTGCACGTCCATTTTTGTGAAGGGGGCGGGGTTTCGGTAGGCCAAAAGTGCTATATTCAGTGTATAAGACGCACCGAGATTTTCACCCTCTTTTTTGAGGGGAAAAGGGTGTGTCTTATACCCCGAAAAATATGGTAGATGCTGAAATATGAATCAGTTGCAGAAACAAATGGTGGCTTCTCTATTGTCTAGTGTAAGGGTGTCAAACTCAAGGTCCGGGGGATGCATCCAGCGCTTAGATCTGGTCTGCAGTGCCGCCCTAGAAACAGCAAAGGATCGGTCTGAAATGCCTCTGCCAGCGAAAGGGCCGTGCACGGGCCTTTCAGACTCTGTTTTCAGCCACGACAACCTCCTGCCGCCCTCTGCAGCAAAAATAGAGCTCAGGGGGCTCTGTGCACGGGCGCACGCACGCACGCGCACACACACACACACACTGTTTTCATTGGCAGAGGGGAGCAGGAGGCTGTTGCGGCTGAAAATGGAGCTCGCAAGCCCATTTTCATTGGTAGAGCATTTGGCCACCACAGATGCCCTGAGTGATGTCAAGCTGGCCATGCCCACCCTGCCCACGCCCACCCCAGCCCTTGAGGTCAAACAAAACCCTGCTCAGTGAAATTGAGTTTGACGAACCCCTGCTCTCGTGCCGCCTTCTCTATTTTCCCAACTTAAAACACAATCTTATTATTCCTTTTGGAAAATTAGGCCTCAAGATTCCCCATGTGGGGTATACCTATCTTTTAAAAATAGAGCATTACATAATGTTACTTTTATCTGTATGATCGGGGCAATACATTCCCCCTCGCTAATTTTTATGAGTCGGTTATGCACATCTTCACATCCATCTTTAATGTACATATTGTCTTCAGAGGTTGGGGCACTCCATCACTGGAAGTTATTAAGAAGACATTAGAGAGCCATTTGTCCAGAATGGTATAGGGTCTTCTGCTTGTGCAGGGGGCTGGACTAGAAGACCTCCAAGGTCCCTTCCAGCTCTGTTATTCTGTCACATATTTCCTGCCACTTCTTTCTTTCCTTCAAAATTTAATATTCCTTGCAGGGATTTTTCATTTCATTTTTCCCCCCAGCTTTGCTAAAAGCCAAATCTGAACCAGTGGAAATTATTTTCAAAAAGGTAATGGTTAAAAAGATATGTTGACCATTAACAAATCTGGTCTGTTTCAACTTGTAGACCTATAGAAAATCCACCTATTCGGATCAGTATTTCTCAACCTTGGCAATAGTTGAGTTCGTGGAGAGGGAGCGGCTAACAAGTCTAATAAATAAATAAAAATAAATAGACTCACAGAATTCTCCAGCCAGATCTTCAGAATTGACAATATTCTTCGATTCACATTATTATGCCTTGATGCATGTCAACAAAACACACTTAATAATGTATACAGATCAGTGTGTCTAAATATTTTGAGTCATCCTTCAGTAAAATTACACAGCATAATGCCATTAGCATTAATCTATAAACTCTGCATATGATTTGGTTTTGCACAAACACGGAAGCGGTAAAATAAACACCGGTTAGTGGATATTATGAATTCAATATGTTGACATAGCCAGAGGTGGTATTCAGCAAGTTCGGACCACCTGAACCAGTAGCAGCGAACTGTGGGTAGGCATTGCCCCCATCCATCCCGGATCCAAAACATCCTATGTAGCCTCAATTTCGATGCCGCGAACATGCGTGCATGCCGCATACGCGAGCAAAGTGCATGCGTGGAAGGCAGGGGTGGGTTCCGGATTTTTTTACTGCTGGTTTGCTCAGGGATGTGCTTCGGGCACGCCAGCCCTAGTAAAAACAAAAACAAGATGGCGGCACCTATGGTGCCGGTGATAGAACCATTTCAGGGGCGTGGGCGGATACTACCTACTCGGCAAAACCAGTCAAACCGGTAGGAACCCATCTCTGGTGGAAGACCACACGCATGCGCAGAAGACGCCTGCACACTCACAGTGATGAACCGGTGGTCAACCTAAGTCAATCCCACCACTGGACATAACTGTGTGTTGGATATTTAACAACTTATCAGGATTTGCAGCGTCCCACAGTCACGGAGCCATGTTTTATGACATTTTCGCCAAAAAAAAAAAAACAAACAAATTTACTTAACAACTGCTACCAAAAAAAGGTACAGAAATCGGATCGATCCCATGAGCGATCTGCTTTATGATTGTCACAACTTACAACCACGTAGGACAGGCCCCATTATGGTCATGACATTGATTGTTATTTATGGAATGTTTTTTATGTTGCAATACAGTTAGTCCTCGGCTTACAACGTTCATTTAGTGACCGTTCAAACCAGTGGTGGGTTTCAAAAAATTTTAGAACCTCTTCTGTAGGTGTGGCCTGCTTTGTGGAAGTGGCTTGCCAGCCATGTGACCTGGTGGGAGTGGCTTGCTGGCCATGTGACTGGCTTGGAGTGACTTGCCAGCCATGTGACCTGGTGGGAGTGGCTTGCTGGCCATGTGACTGGCTGGGAGTGACTTGCCAGCCATGTAACCGAGTGGGAGTGGCTTTCCAGCCATGTGACTGGGTGGGCGTAGCCAACTTGTAAAATGTGGTGAAACTCAACAACGCTCTTGCTTAGCAACCAAAATGTTGGCTCAGAAACTCTGGCATTTGAAGCACCCAAGCCTTAAAGCTGTTAAGTTACAAGACCCTTGAACCCCTAACCCTTTAGAAAAAAACCCCCAGGGGTGTTCAAACTTGACAGATTTAAGACTTGTGGACTTCAACTCCCAGAATTCCTCCTCTCACTCTTCATCTTGATGTGCAGACCGGGGGAGGGAAATGGAACAGGTTCTAAACGGCACGGTAGATTTGTGGAACCTCTTTTATAGAATTGCACCACTGTGTGTGTGTGTGTGTGTGTGTGTGTGTGTGTGTGTGTGTAATATATATATACAGATATATATATATATCCTTCAGAAAAAGAGCAACATCTAAACCTTCTGTGTTCCTTGCAAACTACTTCTGCCAGACAAGAAGTGTGAACCAAGCTTGTAGCTAAATTCCAACCAGGATAATTATCTTCTCTCTTAAACGATTTATGTAGGCCTAAATAGCATTTTGCACTTTGTGATATTTTTAAATTAATACATATTACATCCAGGAGACAAGTATGGCTGAAAATACAGCAGTCTTATTTTAGGAAAATACATACCAACTATTATTGATTGCTTCGGAGTGCTTCCTTGCAAGAAGGGACAGGCAAAGGTTTTAAGATAGGAAGGGTTTCAGGCAGGGGTGGCATCCTGCCGGTTTAACAACCGGTTCGCTTCGTGCGTGGCTTTGTGTGCGCTGTGCGCCTGATGCAAACTACACGCACATATGCGATTGACAGGAAAAGAGCTGAAGCGCGGCAATCCACTCTGCCGCGCAGATCAGCTGGGCTCAAAAACCAGGAAATAGAGGTAAGTATAACCCAGGAGTGGGCAGGAGGGCCCACCTGAAGGATGGAGTGAACTGGTTCGCTCTCAGCAGATCTTCGGAACTACCGGTATGCCCGAACCAGACCGAAGCAGTAGAATCCCACCCCTGGTTTCAGGGCTAAATTATCTGTAGTAGCCAGGTGCTTTTTCCAAATATGAGTGCAATTTCTCAGGAAATGATAGTGGTTCAGAGGTATGGGTGTCATTAATGCCAAAGAGGAGGGCATATTCTCAGATTTGATTTGTACCTTTAATATTCCTCTGTTAAAATTGGTCTGGGGAGAAAGAAAAGAAATGTGTGAATCACACAGGGCTCCCACACTGTGGTGATTTCCCCCCCCCCCTTTCTTTGTCAGTTGAAGTAAGTCATCATCAACCTCTTGGACATAATGTTTAAAAGGTGCTTCTTTTGTGTGTGAAAAGCTCTGCTGTGAAGATGGGGTGAGAGCAGGGGTGGGATCTTACCGGTTCAACAATCAGTTTGCTGAGCATGTGCTTTGCGCGCGCATGTGCCAGGACCCAGTTTAGAGAAGACTGACCTTCCGGATTGCTGCTTGGGAAGGAAAACAGCTGAGGTGCACCAATTCACTCTGCCAGGTGACTCAGCTGAGAAGATAAAGGTACGGAAAGTGCAGGGGAGGGCTGGCCCACTTGCCAGTTTGCTCCCTGCTGATCTTCAGAGCTACAGGTTTGCCCAAACTGGTCAGAACTGGTAGAATCCCACCCCTGGATGAGTGTCAGGGGAAGATTTCACCCTGAACAAAATGAGGTCTAGGATCGGGCTGTTTTCCAACAGCATATACTTTAAGATGCGAAGAAAAAGAAATAAGCTCTGGAGAAACATATTCTAATTAATAAACAAACTTTAATACAAAAATAATAAATGGAAATAAAACAAAATCTAACTAATTGTTACATTTTGATAAAAGTGTTCCATCTACCAGTTTTCCTGGCAGCCGGACAAAAGATCAGAAGTAGCTCAGTAGCTCAGGAATGTGTGAAGCATGCGCAGTACATCACTGTCAGATAAGAACTTATGACCTGCGCAATAACTCTTTCTCAGTTTAACTATTTAGTGTCAATTCAGTCAGTTCAGGCTAGCAAACAATTTTAACGCAGTGACAGAGAGCTTGCATAAATTCTGAACTGGGATAAGTTTCGAATCGGTTCTGACTCAGCCACTAAACAAGAAGATTTCATGCTTCTACTAATACAGTGATGGCGAACCTAAGGCAGGCCCTCTCTGCAGGCACGCAAGCCATCGCCCAGCTCAACTTCAGATTAGCTCAGACAGACACCTAGGATTTGCATTTCCTCTTTTGCCTATAGAGCCAGCTATGAACCCTATATAACCCCTACATGACCCCATCGGAATCTGACAACAGCCAATAGAATATATGTTCTTGCGCAGGAACAGGAAGCTCAAGTGCAAAGCCCAAAGGAAGTCTTAAAACCCCTCCACTCTCAACTCCATTTTGTCAGCTGCACAGAACCATAAATGCCGCGCTTCTGTTCATCATTAAACCATCTTTCCAAATCAGCCTCCATGTTACCAGTCTCTTTCTCCCACCTTGGAACAGAACCAGATGGATTATTTCTTCCAACACTGCTTCAGCACCAGATGTTGCTTCCCTAGGCAACACCCCAGTTGATCAACACAACCACTAGTCTCTTTTTGGATCGGTTAGGTCCTCTGCGTGGACCAGACATGCAAGAGAACCAGGCCCTAAAATGAAAAGAAGGCATTTTGTCTCCTGTGTTTAACACACTCGTGTGGTCAATGCCTGGAATGCTCTACCCAATTCTTGAATACAACTTGTCTGCCTGGAATCTACACTCTATATCAGACATTAACACAATTGAGTGAGTCCAGAGGTAGCTCCACTCCTCTGCTCACAATAGAATCCCTTATGCCACCAGGCTCGAAATTTTGGCCTTGGACAATCTGGAACTGCACCGCATGCGGTCGGACCTAAGCACAGTACACAAAATTGTCTGCTATACCGTCCTACCTGTCAACGACTACTTCAGCTTCAACCACAGTAATACAAGGGCAAGGAATTGATACAAACTCAAGGTAAACTGCTCCAAACCTGATGGCAGAAAATACGACTTCAGCAACAGAGTGGTCAATGCCTGGGATGCTCTACCTGACTCCGTTGTTACATCCTCAAATCCCCACAGCTTCAACCTTAAACGGTCTAACGTGGATCTCACCCCATTCCTAAGAGGTCCGTAAAGGGGGCGTGCATAAGCGCACCAGCGTGCCTACCATCCCTGTCCTACTGTCCCCATTTGCTTGTATTCATTTCCTTTGTTCATGTCCATGTTCAAACTTACACCTGTTATCCTGTACATGTTTGACAACTAACAAATCAATAAATCAATAAATTCAGCTTTTGCACAGCTGCAAACTAGTCCTTAAGCTACCAAAGGTGTTTGTGCCAAAAATAGGGGCTCACCTCTCAGCTTTTGCCTACAAAGATGCTAAAACATCACAAGCCACAACCTTTTTTTCTCTTCCTCCTTTAATAAGAATGCTGCAATTTTTGCTGATCCAATTCTTTTCGGACAAAAAATGTATTACAGCAAAAACCATGCAATATTGTACACGCTCTGAAGAACTAGTGACAATGAATGTTGCACTGAATTCTTTTTCCCCTCTGACTTAATTTTTTTTTGTTTTTGGAAGGGGGGGAATCCATCTGTTGTAAAAGTTTCTTTGATTTGTCAGGCTAAGCCTCACCATTTTATGTTAAGACTCACCAAGTTAATTTTAGGCGAATGATGAATGTGATCTTTGGTTTGTAGGTGGGAACAGATGCTATTTATGAAACAATTCCCTTGAGGGGCGGGGGGGATTTCTAAAGCTTTCCATCACTTAGAAACAGACGGGCTTTGCTTTTTTTTTTTTAAACAGAATTTCTTTTGCTTATGCTGCAAACATTTTATTTCCATCCGGTGAGGAACAGATACATAGCATGAAGCATCAGGCTAATCTCTGACTCCTGATGTATCACACCGATGCTCCTTTCGGGCCGTTTTTATGCACTCATGAATCATGCTCTGATTCACAGCCCAAC
Organism: Natrix helvetica; assembly: GCF_964273705.1. NCBI lineage: Eukaryota > Metazoa > Chordata > Lepidosauria > Squamata > Natricidae > Natrix > Natrix helvetica. Next base: position 74,856,491 of record NC_138553.1, read on the forward strand.
TTTCTGGCAGACTTGCAAATAAGCACCGCTGTAAAGTCCTCTCCCCACAAAAAAGTCAGAATCCATAGAAGGTGAATATATCACATCTCTGACATTTTTTTTTTCATGCATTCCCACCCCCCGCCCCCAGCATGATCACGGCTAGGAGTGTCTGCAACAGGGCTGTCAAACCCGTGGCATCACGTTCTCGTCACATGACGTATCATAACTCCTCCCACCTATGCTAAACTGGGGGTGGGCGTGGCCAGCACGGTGACACATCCGGCCCGCAGGCCGCGACTTTGACACCCTTGGTCCAGGGGTGGGTTGCTGCATTATTGCCAGTTCGGCGTGGAAAAAATTGAGTGTGCATTTGCAACTAAAAAGGTCTGTGCATGTGCCCAACATTAGAAAAAAGGGGGGTAATTTCATTTTTGCAATGAAGACTGTTTTGTGCATGTGCAAAGCCAAAAATCTTGATGGCAGCGGCACCGATAGAACCTGTTCGGGGGCGTAGCAGGCCGAGTTACTACCTACTCAGCTGAACCGGTCCAAACCGGTAGGAACCCACCTCTGCCTTGGTCTACAACAGGGTGTCAAACTTGATTTCATCAAAGGCCACATCAGGGTTGTGTTTGACCTCAGAGGGCCAGGTTGGCATGACAGGAATGGGCGTGGCCAGCTCGATGTCACTTGTGTCAGGTGCACCTGTGGTGGCCAAGTGCTAAGGCAGGACTTCCCTGAGACCCTTCCTCATTCTCATTATAATCTCCTTCCTTCCTTCCTTCCCTCCCTCTTCATTTCCCTTACTTCTTCCTTCCCTTCTTTTCCTTCCTTGCTCTCTTCCCATTTTTCCTTCTTTTTTTTCTTTGTCTTTCTTCTTTCCCTTTCTCCTTTCCTGTCTCTTCTTGCAGGCTCAAATGCAGAAGGGGAAACATTTTTTGCTTTTGTTTTGTTTTTAGTTCATTTTGCTAGCCCTCTGCCAGTGAAAACAGAGCTCAAGGAGTCTGCATGTGACACCCTCCCCCCCACCAGTGCCTCGATTTCAGCCGTGATGGCCTCCTACAGCCCTCTCCCAGCAAAATGTTGCGGCTGAAAACTGGTTGTGGGGATGCATACATGCCCCCCAAGCTTCATTTTTGGTGGCAGAGGCACTGTGGGCCAATCCTTTGCTGTTTCCAGACCAGCCCCATGGGCCAGATCTAAGCACCCCATGGGCCGGAAGCGGCCATGGGTCTTGAGTTTGACACCTCCGATCTAGACTGAATCTGGTTGCAGATAATCTTAGTAAAATAAAGATTGTATTCACCACATTAAGCTACAATTTGTAGTTGGGACTGTATAAAGGCTGAATTCAGTTCAACTTGAAAGTGATTCAAATTGAGTCATCGATTTAAATAGTTTTTTTTTTAATTATTTGGGAAAGACAATACGTACTGATCCAATTTAATGGTTTCAATCAAGTCAACACAAGTTTCCAAACTGATCTGTAGTCAGATTCTGTAAATACAGTATACACACCAGGGGTGGGTTGCTGACGGTTTTACTACTGGTTCGCAATCCTCGCACACACCAGATGCGCCCTGTGTGCGTGGGCAATGCACTGTTCAATGTAAATTGTTCTTCGCACATGCGCAGAACAATTTACAGTGAGCTGCACACCTGCAGTCACTGAAAACCAAAATGGCGGCAGCCCAGCGGCGATGAGGGAATCAGTTCAGGGGCGTGGCCAGCCTGAGTCACTGCTGGTTCTGCAACGCAGGCCTGAATTCCACTACCGGTTCGGCTGAACTGGGCCGAACTGGCAGCAACCCACTGATACACACATTCCCCGTCAAGCTTGGGTTAGTGAGTTGTGCAAACATAGCCATTATAGTGTATACCCCTGACCTGCTGTTTTGTATTGGGGAGTTATCCATGTATTTGACTAAATAAATCATGATTAAAATAAAACTTGGTGAAATGAGTTAGAATCTGAGAAGAATGGCATTTTCTAAAGTGTAATGCTAGGTCTGCAATTAGAGGAAGTAATACTTGCTTTTCCACCTGCATTCTATAATTTATTACATTTCTGCATGGAATAGGGTTGAAATAATTTACTCAAAGTCAGAGAGGAAAAGCCAAGAGCTGTCGCTGCCCTGGTGTGAGAGATGATGAAAAGAGAATGAGTAGTAACCTTTTAAACATAAAATAAGTATGCTTTTCCGAAGTAACTCAGGGTTACCTTTTCCATTCTTCTTTATGCGACTTCCTGCAGGGATAAAGCTATCGTCTTTGCATTCAGCCATGAGACTGATGGCTGCAGGCCCATTTTTTTAAAGTAAATTGAATCCAGCACTTTGAGGCAAAAGAATTGTATCCAAATAACAAAGATCCATGATAGAAAAATAGATTTGGCACTGACATACATTCACACGGTGTGGTTGTGTGAATTCCCAGCAAAGTTTGGGTGAGGGGAAGAGAGTTAAGGCAGTTCCTTCTTAAGCGTTCTCAGAGGATATATTTAATAATGCAATCGTTTGTTACGTCAAAATGTCAGGCTAGAGGTGAGGAAAATTAAGGAAATTGCTTAGAAGAAACTCAAGCAAACTACATTTAATGATGCAAGATATACCTTGACAACTCTTAGGGAGGAACTGCATTAACTCTCTGAGGGTAAGACAAGAAGCAACGGGTGGAAACTAATCGAGGAAAGAAGCAACTTAGAACTAAGGAGAAATTTCCTGACAGTGAGAACAGTTCATCAGTGGAACAACTTTCCTCCAGAAGTTGTGAATGCTCCAACACGGGAAGTTTTTAAGAAGATGTTGGATAGCCATTTGTCTGAAGTGATGTAGGGTTTCCTGCCTAAGCAGGGGGTTAGATTAGAAGACCCCCAAGGTCCCTTCCAACTCTGTTATTCTATTCTGTTCTATTCTATTCTATTCTATTCTTTCTCCCAACCAAACTATCTAAATGTTGCTGTCTCTTGCTCCTCTGGAATGCAGCCCCTTCCTCCTGGGAATTCTGATTACATTCCACCACACACTGCATGTATTTGCTCTGGTCCAGGCTCTAGACTCAGATGCTGAGCTGAGGCTGAAGAAGCCCCTCCAGCTGGTTCTGTGGAATGTCAGCTTCAGGAAGGACAGAGCCAGACATTACTCACAGTTGCACCCGAGCATCTGGACCTGGATCTGAGGATGATGTAAGGCTTCTCAGCCCACACATCGGACAAGTAGAAAGGAGAGCAGAACAGCGAACATCTATGAGGCTACCCCTGTTTCCCACAAAATTAGACCTATCCTGAAAATAAGCCCTAGCATGTTTTCTTTCTGTGCCTAATATAAGCCCTACCCCCCCCCCCCAAAGTAAGCCCTGCTTAACTGCCTGCCAGGCTGGCCGGCCGCCCATTCCATCTGGCTGCTCGCGGCGCCACCAGCATGAGGTGCGGCGAGCGGGGTGGAGCTGCCGCACATTCCCTGCACTGGTTTACCTCAGGGCCCCCGCATCCATCCACACCCCGACAACAGCACCGGTGCATTGCTTGGCCTCCTGCACCGTTGCGGCCACAATCAAGCAGAAGAAGCGGTCCGGAAGCCACGTGAGATCCTGCTACTGCGAGGTGAGGCAGTTGTTGGGGTGACTGGCCTGGCTGCAGGGGCCCTGGGGTAAGCCAGTGCATGGTGCGTGGGGCAGCTCCACCCCTCTTGCCTCATGGCGGCAGCATTGTCATGCCCCATGGCTTCCCGTACACGGGGGAGGGGGAGACATCCCCCCAAAATAACCCTTAGTGCTTATTTCGGACCCCAAAAGAAAATAAGACTGGGTCTTATTTTCAGGGAAACATAGCACTTACCAAGCCAAAGAGCCAGCTCCTTAACATTTCTTTGTTTCGCTGCAAAGTCTTCACAGCCTCGTGGTAAACTGATAAATCATGCGAGAAACCACTTGTAGCTAATTTAGGATTATGCAGAACCTGCAGCAGAACAATGGATTGGGAGACAAGTAGGCTAATGAAAAATCATATATCATTTGAGTCAACCCCTCCCTGAAGTAAGGCTGTAAGGCTTTACGGCAGGGTGAATATGAGTATTTGCAGACTGCTTCTGTTTTCAGTAGGGACGCGGTGGCTCAGTGGCTAAGACGGTGAGCTTGTCAATCAGAAAGGTCAGCGGTTTGGCGGTTCGAATCCCTAGTGCCACATAATGGAGTGAGCTCCCATTATTTGTCCCAGCTTCCGCCAACCTAGCAGTTTGAAAGCACGTAAAAAAATGTAAGTAGGAAAATAGGAACCACCTTTGGTGGGAAGGTAACAGCGTTCTGTGGGTCTTCGGCATTTAGTCATGCCGGCCACATGACCACGGAGACGTCTTCAGACAGTGCTGGCTCTTGAGCTTTGAAACGGAGATGAGCACCGCCCCCTAGAGTCGGGAACGACTAGCACATATGTGCGAGGGGAACTTTTACCTTAACTACTCAAGGGAGAACAAATAGAAAGGAAGCAGGGCCTGCCTAACATTATCTAAGCAGAAAGTCCAGCATTGAACTGGCATTGAAAATCAGTCATTCTCTTCTCAACTAACTCGGAACATGTGCCAAATTGCGAGAACTTATTCAAGGAGACAAGTCTCTAACTTGCCCTGTATTTTTCTTTAATTATCGGAGTATGTTAATTTATATCCCTTTTTAAAATTCTTTTTCCAATGCATTCCTTTTTTTAAAAAAAACAACCTAGAAATGTGGCTTCATTCTTTCATGAATTGCTCATTAAAAGCATGAAATTTAACTAGCTTGGTTTCCAGATTGGCACACAAGATTTGTTAAATTCTGTGTTTGTGGGCTATGGCTGGATCCACTGCATCTTCCTTTCTACTTTCTTAGAGCTGATCCAAAGGAAGAAGACTTTGTTATGACAAAAATATCACAGCGGGAAGTTCAATTGGCATTTATCATAGGTGTCTTCTACTGAAGAATTCGTGGATATGATCTGCCAGGGATATTCAAAATTACCTGCCTCCCCATTCATAACAGAGAGCCATCATTTTCATTCTAAAGAACTTAGGTAAATTCATGAAATTAAGAGTAATCTTATCTGTTCCAAGGACAGCAAGATTTTCAGGCATTTAAAATGCATAATTAATCTGAAAAAGTGATGGGGGGTTTTGTGTGTTTTGTGAACTGTGCCCAAAATAGACTTTAATCTTTTTCTAAACTATTAGACTGCATTTTAAATACCAAGGGGATTCAAATATTGACCCTGCTAAACTGTCTTTAAACAGTTAATTAGACTCCAATTGCCTAAACTCACAAAATATGCTATGTGGAAATCAAAACAGCATTATGAAATAGGATGACACATGAGCCCATTTTACGCAGCAAAATATTCTGATTTTCATTCTTTGTGCAGATCATAAATATTTGAAATAGGCCATTTGACACACTAAGAGCAATAGCAATAGCACTTAGACTTATATACCACTTTACAGCCCTCTCTAAGCAGTTTACAGAGTCAGCTTATTGCCCCCAACAATCTGGGTCCTCATTTTACCCACTTCAGAAGGATGGAAAGCTGAGTCAACCTGGAGCCAGTGAGACTTTAACTGCCGAACTGCAGCTAGCAGTTAGCTGAAGTAGCCTGCAGTACTGCACTCTAACCACTGTGCCACCTGCGACACTCCCTCCCCCCCCCCCCAAATTAGCTATTAATGGAATTTGCACAGAGCAAATAATGAAAATAGGCAAGGAGGAGGAGGAGGAAAAAACCACCAAGCCACGCCTGTAATGGCAGAATGAACGTAGGAATAATGGCTGTAGTGCCTCAGATAGAAAGTCCATACAGAGAGTGGTAAGGACTGCTGAGATTATAGGAAGCTCGCTTCCTGTTATTCAGGTTACTGCTTATAAGGGCTATGTGCTTGGAGCTCAAAGCAATGTTAGAGACCCCACACACCCCGTTTCTGTTGCTGCTTTCTGGGAGGAGGTTTTGAAATATTTCTAGCAGGAATACCTGATTCTGTAACAGTTTTGCTCCCTGTGCCATTCGTCTGGTAAACTCGCAAGATTCATTTTTCTCACCATGTACATTTATACATCCAGACTAGACTCTGGTGTTTCTCTGTGTCATAGAATATATGTGGGTATATGCATAATTTTGCATTTATTTATTTTGTCATGTTTTATGTAGTCTATGTTGGAGATGGTGACCCTTTGAGAGCTGTATGCAACAAAATTTCATTTTAATGTACGCTGATTAGTGTGCATTCAAAGGGACAAAAAAGTTGTTTTAAGTTCTAAACGGACTGGGCGGAAATCAAGAATGCTGGCTGGAGACTGGCAGACTTCCAACCTCTCCCCCAATGCTGAGACAGAGGGGTTTTACAGGCCGTCAATTCCCAGGCTCCCTTCTTCACCGAGGCAGCTTTTCGGGCCATGATGGGATTCAGCACCTGCAAAACTCAAAAATTGCAAATTCTGCCAAACGCACTTCAGCAGTTGCTGAGGGAAGAAGTCACGCAAACCAGGGAAGAGATAGAAAATGCGAGGGGTAGGGTATTTCAGCCCTTTTCCAACCTGTGAATTAAAAATAAAATATTTGAAGCCCACCTAGTCCATCTTTCTCCGCTTCCGTACCTTTCAATACACAGAAAAGGCACTCTAATCCATGCTGTGATTCTTAGGTCAACCTTGCAGGCACAGCATATAATGCGTTGCCTCTTTGCTGGAGCAGTTCTTCTAAAAAAACCCAAAGATGACGGATCTTCTGCAGAACTCAGCAGGTTCTCCTTTTTGCAGTCTTTAGGGATGTTTCTAAGAAATGTAGAGAGTGACGATAGTGAAAAAGAACTTGCAGATTTGAGGGATGAGGTCTGCACTTAGCACAAAGTGTTTTTGGTAGGGTAAAAGTTCAGGTTGGACTCTTGGAGGTTAAAGATCAGTTTTGGGGCTTCTCAAGCAAAACAAAATTGCTCCATTCTATTTCTAGGTGGGGATCTGGGAACTTTTATAAGGCAAGGTTCAACTGTTGGTTTGACAGTGTTGAAGGAATTATTTGTTTAGCAGAGTGATGGCGTTCAAGAACAAGTTTTTTCCCCCAACGCCATCACTCTGCTAAACAAATAATTCCCTCAACATTGTCAAACTATTTACTAAGTCTGCATTACTGTTACTATTAATCTCATCGTTTCTATCACCCATCTCCTCCCACTTACAACTGCATGACTGTAACTTTGTTGCTTATATCCTTACAATTTACACTGATTGTTTCCTAGTATGATTTGATTACAATTGTACTCTATGACTATCATTAACTATTGTATCTTATGATTCTTGACTAATGTATCTTTTCTTTTATGTACACTAAGAGCATGTGCACCAAAGACAAATTCCTTGTGTGTCCAATCACACTTGGCCAATAAAGAATTATATTCTGTTCTGTTCTGTTAAGCAATTGATGCCCCCCAAAAGTTGGTATCCTGGCCTCACCCACTTCCTTTTAAATGTAAATGTGAAGTTATCCAAGGGAATCATGTATGTGAGATTGGCAAGGATATGCAGTAAATCAAATATAAATAAATTTGACTTGAAAAGATTTATTTAATACAAATAATACAAATAATACAATAGCAGAGTTGGAAGGGACCTTGGAGGTCTTCTAGTCCAACCCCCTGCCTAGGCAGGAAACTCTATACCATTCTAGACAAATGGCTATCCAACATCTTCTTAAAGACTTCCAGTGTCGGGGCATTCACAACTTCTGGAGGCAACTTCTGTTCCACTGATTCATTGTTCTAACTGTCAGGAAATTTGTCCTCAGTTCTAAGTTGCTTCTCTCCTTGATTAGTTTCCACCCATTGCTTCTTGTTCTACCCTCAGGTGCTTTGGGGAATAGCTTGACTCCCTATTCATTGTGATTTTGGAAGACTGCTATCATGTTTCCCCTAGGCCTTCTTTTCATTAAACTAGACATACCCAGTTCCTGCAACCGTTCTTCATATGTTTTAGCCTCCAGTCCCCTACTCAGCTTGGAGGGTATAATGACACAATTGGAATATATTGATATCTAAGAAATCTAAGGGAGAAGGAGAGGTCTCCAGGGGTCGTAAATACCGTAATATAGGGTTTTTTTTCCTTTTCCTTTTGTCTTTTTTTTAAAATTCAGTTGTATATGTACTGTTTGTATTTGTCTTTCAAAAAAATAATTTAAAAGAAAATCAAAAACATCCAAGCCCAGGAATAGGATCTCTAGGTGGTGCCCCATCTAAAATGTTACCCAAGTCTGCCCCCTGCAGAAGAGAAAGAGTACGACACTCCTTCAGTCCGGGATTCCTCAATGATGATCCATGTTGGTAAGCCGTGCCTTCCGCCCACGCCTTCGAGCCCTAGGATTTCCAGGTGGTCTCCCATCCCGGCACGAACCCTGTAACTGACACGGAGCGAGCGTTACGGCATTCGAGATCCTTACGCGCAAGGAAGGCGCAGCGGCCCAGCCTCAAAGTCCTCCGCCCGGTTTCCCAGGCGACCGGGAGGCCGCGCCCCGCGACGGCCCCGCCTCTCCCCGAGGGCGGGGCGGCGGCGCTTGCCGGAAGCGGAAGCCGCTGCCGCTCCTGCCGGGGAGCGCCACGGCTAGGAGGAAGCGGTCTCGGCACGAGCCCATCGGCGGTGGGTCTCGCGAGCGGGAAGGCACGGGCAGGGCGGGTGGAGGGCGATGGCAGGAGGTCCCTTGTTGGGGGGGTGCTTTCAGCGCCTTGCCTCGCCGCCTTGGAAAGGCGGCCCTCACCAGCAGCATCGAAGGGGGGGGGGAGGTTGGTCACGGCTTCCCCCTTAAAGGGGAGTTTCCGGTTCTAAAGGGAGGAGGCAACAGGCGGGGAGGCCTAGACCGTCCCTCTTTAGGGAAGCCCAAGCCGGAAGCGCCGGGGGCGTGGCCTGAGCTTCCTTGAAAAGCGCGGGAATTCGGCCCCGGGCCTTGGTGGAGGCCTTATTTGAGGCGCTCACCGAGGCCCCGACGGGGCTTCGAGGGGCAGCCGTGTCCAAACACGCGCAGTTTGGATGATAGTGTTCATGGATGGCTCTTGCTGTAGTGTTTCGCCACCTCATCCCCTTTAAGATGGTTGGGCTTCACTCCCCTCATCCCCAAATAAACTGGCTGGGGGATTCTGGGAATTGAAGTTCCACCCAGGCGATGCGGTTGAGAAACATTGGCGTAGAGGAGAGAGGAATATAAACCAATTTCGTTGCATACATGATGCACAATGACAATAAAGGCTGCTATTATACTATTACTATCATAAGGCGCATTTCAAAACTCTGCTGGCTTGGAAAGATATGGTGCTGAAGACACGTTAAATGTATTTTGTCTGTTCCAAATAGGAATTCTGAATTTGTTTCTCCCTCTGGAGAGAGTAGAGTAGTCCAGTATTTGTGGGGCTGCCATAAAGAAGAAGGGAGGGGCAAATTATTCTCCAAAGCACCAGAAACAATAAATGGAAATTAATCCAGGAGAGAAGCAACCTGGAATTGAGGAGAAACTTCCTAAGAATGAGGACAATTAACCAGTGAAACAACTTTCCTTCAGAAGTTGTAGGTGTTTTATCACTGGAGGTTTTTAAGAAGAGACTAGACAATCACTTGTCTGAAATGGTATAGGGTTTCCTGCTTGAGCAGAGGGCTGGACTAGATGACCTCCAAGGTCCCTTCCGGCTCTATTCCTATTCCTTGGTTACAGGCTCCCTCCTCCTGTGTGAGTCAGGAGAAAAACTAGGGGATCAAGGCTTGTTCCTTAATGCTTCATGTGTGATTTACTCTCTTGTAGGGGATCCTCTTTCTTTATTACTTTCTCCGTTTCAGACCTGCAATCACAGCATTGCGGTTGTTGCAGACACATAGAGGTCATTTTGTTGCATCTAATCCAGATCTTTGAGACTGGACTATGTCGCATGAGCAAGGGGATCAGCCATGTCTTGGGGTCTTCATCCTTCTTTTGGGGGCATGTTGATTGGGAAACTGGTTTTTAACCCTTTCTGGCAGCCAGTTTGACTGGGCTCCTGCTTGAAAATAAGCTGGTATCCTTGCCTTTCATCCACAGCATTATGACCTCATCAGCTACCCATCAGAGCTTTGGGCTGATCCAGGCACAGCTTTTGCTGGTAGGGGCTTCTCAGTGGAGGGAGACCAGGAAGAGCATATTTGTGGAGGCCCAGTTTTGCAAGGAGAAGGCTTCTGTGCAATCATGGTGGCATGGCACTAGAAACGTCTGTTGGTCAAACAGGAACTCAGTTCCTAATGTCAGGAATAAACATATAAAACTTGATGACTGTTGGATAATGACTGTTTCCTAGTATAATCCGATGGCTTATTAGTAACCTACTACTATCACTAAGTGTTGTATCCTATGATTCTTGATGGCTTTGTTCTATTTTATTTTTCTTTATGTACACTGAGAGCATATGCACCAAAGACAAATTCCTTGTGTGTCCAATCACACTTGGCCAATTAAAAAAAATCTATTCTAAATTTGGAGTTTTAAAGAGGCTGTGGGAAGTCTAACAAAATGGCTGCTTTGCAGGATGACTTATCACAAAACAATTTCATGGAAGAATGGCAAATGAACCTTATTATTGAATTATTATTATTATTGAATAATGAACCACTATTTTCTCTATATAAAAGTAAACCACAGTTTACTTTTGCTTTAGGAGAAGATAATGTATGCACCTTCCAAACAAAGCACTGGGTTTGTGACCATGCATGTTCAGTTTCCTAAGAATTCTTGATCATATGCAAGAGCTAGAACATACTTGGAAAGTCCATACTAGATGTTGGTGTTTTGCACTTTTTATTTTGTTTTTAAACTTAAACCCTTTAAGACAGGGGTGTCCAAACTTGGGAACTTTAAGACTTGTGGATTTCAACTCCATTCTGGGAGTTGAAGTGCACAAGTCTTAAAAGTTCCCAAGTTTGGACCCTGGCTTTAAGATATGGAACTTGCATGCCTCCATGATTAGGAACCCAAGAGTTGCTGTGTGAAGACCTTGGCCATCCAGAGTACTTTGGGGCTGTTTTTATAGTTGGGGGGAGAGGGGGTTTCATCCAGTCAGAGGGACATCAGATGTGTACATATAGTGGCAAGGATGATGGTTAGTTGCAGCTTCAACCTGTCAGCAATGTGCAGTTTGGCTCTCAAGGAGTAACTCAGCCTTACTTTTTCTTCAAGCCCCAAGATAGACTAGAAACTTCCCAAATTCACATCCTTCATAGCTTTTATAGAACCAGTGTCTTTGGGGAACACAACAGTGAAAGATCTGAACTAAAATTGCCTCTTCCAACACCCCAATTCTGTATGAAGGTGTGGATTTTGAGTAATGTCATTTGGCAGATCATATTCTCATGTTACTGTTGTTCCTGGCATGTCCCTGTTTTTCTGGGGGATCTCAAAAAGTACCTTACTTTGTCTCTCCCACAATTTCATCTGTATCTCAGCATCTCTGTCTGATCAGAAGTGTGACAGTTACTTGAGATTGCATCTTAGTAAATAGAGTACCTGAAACGTTATGCAACTTTATTACTATCTTTGGTTATTATATCTAATTAATACCTCTTTGGTTATCAGGCTGTAAAAGGTGCTGATTTTGTCATCCTTTTTTTTTCTTTCTAAAAACCAGATCTGAAACACAACTGATTGTTGCTTGCTGTGATGCAGTAGTGCTATAAAATGGCTAAGAGAGTGGCAGAGACGGAGCTGACTGACAGAAACTGGGATCAAGAAGAAGAAACCGAGGAGGTAAACAAGGCTTGCTTTCATTAACAGAGCAACAGTATGTGAAGTACACAAATCACTGTATTTTTGGTATGTGTGAAGAAAATACTTTGCAAAACTGGGAAGATAATGGGCCAGTCTGTCCCACCTTTCTTGAATGTCCCAAGAGTCAATATCAAAACAGTCACAGGGAAAAATCTGTTTCCTATAATTTGTGTCTATATGAAAAGTATGGGGTTACCAGTATATTGGTTTTGTTGTAGTATTAAAAGTTGATCTGTCTTGCATAATTAAAAACAGATATGAACTCATGCAGACTATTGGTAATACATGCCAATTATAATGACTTAGTGTAACCTTTGTCATTTGGACTTCTCTGTTTTCTTCCTGATGACACAGGAACAGCTTCTTTAAACTTTATTGTCTGCCCCTGATGGGGCCTCACTAATGAGGGAGTCAAGCCAAAAAGTAACTCACTTTTAAGTGCTTCTGTGGTGAGCAAGGGAAGGAAATCACACATTTGTACTGAGCCACAGATACAGCTGTGTTGTGTAGGCTCTTCGTGCAGTGGCGTTGCCTTCATAATTACATCCCAATATCTTGCAAGGTTTCAACTTTCTCACACACCAAGCAGAGCCAATCTGGAGCCCATGTGCATCACATCAGCTAATTGTTTTCTCTGCCTAACATCTCTTGTAAGTAGGTTGTAACAGAGATGAATTTCTTCCCTGGGATTGATGCTGAGCTCTTGGTAATGATGGTTTTCACAATGTTTAGTCAAGATGGCTAGTCATATAGATCAATAATCTATAAAGCAAATATTTCTATTGAGAATATTACCAATGAAACACACTGTTTGAAAAACAATATAATTGAGGTTCACACGGGTTATTGTGTTTCAGTTCACGTTAAAGCACTCACAGTTTCATGCTACATAACAGCTACAGGAGAAATCTGCTATTAAAATTATACTTTGTCATTACATCAGCATGATTCTGACTTCCAAATTCTCCAAACATCTGAATTTTGTGAATGCTTCCAATAAAAATCGATAAATATTTCAAACAGTGGTGTGAGCTTTCTAGAAAATTTTGGTTTAATTATTCTTTATCTATATCTTCCCTGTCTCCCATGTTCTATTATCAATTTGCTTAAGATGTTAACTCATTATTTAGTTAGCTTTAGCTTAAGATTACTCATTATTTCGAGTAAATAATTAGGCTGGGAGCCTGTGGATCACACCATAACTCAGAATTCCATTCTCTTGAGAGGAAATTTGTTGATTCCTTTCCTCTCCATCTGTTATGGAGAAAGGGTTATCGTTGTCTACATCACTGTTTCTCAACTTCGACAACCTGAAGATGTGTGAACTCCCAACTCCCAGAATGCCCCAGCCAGTATGTTGGCTTGGATATTCTGGGAGAGTCCATACATCTTTAAGTTGCCATGCTTGAGAAACACTGGTCTGTATCCTTCGACTGTGTGTCCAAGTTGTTTTTGTGTTTATAAGCAAAATCTACTAGCGGGTGCAGCATGAAGATGCTTGATTGGCCCTGTTCCAGTTCCCTTTCAGCCATGGATCCCCCTTGGAAGACAGAGCTTCCCATCCTCTCCTTCCCAACCCAATCCACCTCCCAGTTGCTATAGGAAAATAATTAGAAATGGAATCCCTGCCTTCCATTTAGAGCTGTACCGTTAGTCCTCAACATTATGTCTCTTCATTTAATGATAGTTCAAAACTACAACTTGGGACTTGTACTCACGCTTATGACTGTCACACCGCCCGTGCAGTCATGTAATCGCAGTTGAGGTGCGTGACAGCTGGCTCACATTTACAACCGGTTGCAGCATCTCAGCAGCCACATAATCACAATTTGCAACCCTTTTTGCCAACTTCTGGCAAAATCTGCCCACTGTACAAATTGTCGTAAATTTGGGTCCAGCTTGACTTACAACCCCAAGGACTTACAACAGAAATTCAGATCCCAGTTGTTGTAAGATTAACCTATCAGATGGGGTTTTATATATACTGTATATATATAGGAAAGAAGGAAGTAATTCCATAATAGAAACCATCATGAATGTTTGAATCCCTTACAGGCCATCCTTGTTATCTATAAATAGAAATAATTATGGTTTTTCTGAAAGCAGTTCAATGATTTCTAAAGTTCATTGGGTAAATTGCAATCAATATGTTTCTTAAAAATAATGACTAATTTGAGGGGAAATCTGTCAGTTGACACCTTTTGGGAAATATTTATGGAAAACATGTTCTAAATATTTTGAACAAGTCAGTGAGCAGTTATGATACCCACAAATGATTCATAAGTAATCATCCGCAGTGATGTTATAAAATTTGAATATGCCAAGCAATTACATATTGCAATACAACATTGAGCCTCGTGGTGTTAATAGTGGATAGTTACACCAAAGAGCCGAGTCAGAAAATGAGTTTTGCTGGGATATGTTTTTCCAGACTTTTTTTCATTTTGCTTGTCTAAGAATTTAAACATTCTCTGCAGGTAGGAACTTTCTCAGTGGCCAGTGAGGAAGTTTTGAAAAACAGACCAATTAAGAAGGCAAAGCGTAGAAATGTGATGACCGAGGTATATATATACACACACATATATATATTTATCATTTTAAAATAACCTTTCTGCTAATTTGTCTAATTCCTTGCATTGCTTAAAAATAGTTTTGTCACTAACTGCTAGCTTATATAAACAGAACTCTTAACTAAATACTCAGACTAGCATACTCAAGACTAATATATAATTGAATTTCTTTTAAATTTTTGATGCAAAATGTCATTTGTAATTCTAGAAGTTTCATAATGCATGAAATGTCTCTCTGGGGAGCATTTGAAGAAGATAAGAATTCTGGAAGATTTTCATGTTTCTAGCCATTTTTTTTTCTAACAGCTGGGGAAGAGAGAAGTTTCTGTGGTTAGGTCCAACTATTAAAAAGCTTCTCTTTTCACTGTTTGTATGGATCCCTTACACTAACTAATAATAAAGGAAATTGAATCCCTGTCTTTGATTCTCTCATCTAGAAAAAGAGTGAATTACGTTGGTAAACACTTATATATTTTAATAGTAAAAACATATTTGGCAGCATGCAATATTGTACTTTCTTCAGGATTCTGTTCATTCCAAATAGTTATTCATCTTCTATTATATCTGCAATTGAACCATCTGAATTCGAAAACCAGCATTTATGGAATTTAAAAATGCTGTTATTTAACAGGTTTTTTTTTAAAAAAAAATTCCTGGTGATTTGTAGCGAATCCCATATACTCTTTCTAAACTTGGGTTTATGACATGTGAAAATGCTGGGAGAGCTAGCAGGATCCAGGGACTAAACTCAATGTTTTTCAACCTCAGTAACTTTATAAATGAGCGGTTTTCAACTCTCAGGATTCCTCCAGGCTGCTTAGGCTAATTTTGCAAATCCATATGATTTCCAAGTCTAGTGAAGTTGCCCTCCTTCAAACTGAAGCTGAGCCCTTCCATTGTTTGTGAGCCCTGCTAGTACACGGATCATCTTTTAGAATTAGGTACTCTTAGGGCCTCTCTGGTCATTTGCACCTCAGTGTTTGAAGAGGGCTAAAATAGCTCAGTGCTACTATTAAGGATGTGTAGAACATTTTGAATTCAAAGCATTTCTCTTTCAGCAGTAAGGTTAAAATAACCTGCTTTTAAAATGAGAACAGGGAGTTTAGAATTAAAAAACATTTTGCCTGCTCTGACGAACTATTGATTTATCTTTGTACAGCAAGAAAAGTCATCTTTGGATAGCTCACAGCCTTCAGTTTTGGGTCAGGGGGTTGACTTAACACAGCTTATGCTGCTGTTGGTATTTCCCCTGAGACGGAGTTATTTTTTTTATCAGTGGTCCAATATAATTTGAATTATTCTATCCATCCATCCATCTATCTCTATCATCTCCCCAGTACTTAACAATGCTAAACCCTATTAGAACCTTTTTAACAAGCAGCTTTTAAGTTGCTGTTCACTAATGGTAGGAGGGTGTGTGTGGTTCCCCCACTACTACTACTCCCCCTCCCCACTTCTACAGAATCAGGCTTTTCAAACACTACTCTTTGAACTCCCAAGCCCAACAGCAGGTATCGTTTAATGTTCTGAGCATCCCTCAAAAAAAAAGAAAGAAAAATGGCACGATTCTGGTTTTCCAAAATGCCACTTTGGAGGCATGCTTGGATGGGTGCCGTTGGACCCTGGATATTTTGCATTAAGGAAAGCATCCTACCATGGAGCCTTGGTAGAAATGGAATGACATTTTGTTAAAAGCAGTGGCTGAAATAACTGGAAAGTGCCCACGAGAAGCAACATTTGGAGAGAAATAAACCAAGAAAGGGTGCAGTGTAGGGACACGGTGGCTCAGTAGCTAAGATGCTGAGCTTGTCAATCAGAAAGGTCGGCAGTTTGGCGGTTTGAACCTCTAGCGCCGTGTTACAGGGTGAGCTCCCGTTACTTGTCCCAGCTTCTTCCAACCTAGCAGTTCGAAAGTACGTAAAAAATGCAAGTAGAAAAATAGGAACCGCCTTTGGTGGGAAGGTAACAGCGTTCCGTGCGCCTTCAGTGTTTAGTCATACCGGCCACATGACCACGGAGACAGCGCTGACTCTTCGGCTTTGAAACGGAGATGAGCACTGCCCCCTAGAGTCAGGAACGACTAGCACATATCTGTGAGGGGAACCTTTACCTTTTAAACCAAGAAACCCATTTTAGAGGTTGCACTAAGCTTTTGTCTTGGAACCAGCTTCTGATTCCTGTGGGAGAGAGGAGCGGTGGCCATCAGGAATACCTGGGGTTTACTCCTATCCCTTCTGAATAGGCTCAGGATGACCTTGTAATCTGAGAGTCGCAGAGCAACTTATTTCTGTTCTTTTTTCAGTCAGAAGGTGGTGGAGCTTTTAAGGGATTTAAAGGTTTTGTGTTACCTTCCGGGACTGGTGGTTTTTCCAGTTTCGGGAATGGCTCCGGAACAAAATCTTTCGGAGGGTTATCCAACGGTGGCAGCAGCTGCAGCAGCATTGCACACAGCACTTCGCTCTCCAGCTTAAAGACGACTTCAGAAACGGAACCTACATTTAGTAAGTTCATTCTTTTTCTTTTCTTTTTTCTTTTTACTGGGGGAAATAATCTTAATATTTTTCAACGAAAATTGTTGTTTTTTTAAATGCTCTGTGGTTTAAAAAGGAAGGGCTGCATTTAGCTTGGTTCCCCCGTGCAGAGAAAGCTGCATTTAATCTAGTAGCATAAGGATATTTTTTAGCATAAATCCAGTACAGGTAGTCCTTGATGACCAGTTCCGTTGTGAGCAAGACAGTTGTTAAGTGAGTCAGACCCAATTATACAACCTTTTTTTTTTTTTTGCCATTGTTAATAAGTGAATTGCCACAGTTGATAAGTGAATCATGTGGTCCTTAAGGGAATCCGGCTTACTCCGTTGACTTTGCCTGTTGGGAAGGCCACAAGTGGTGATTTTGTGTGACCTCCTGATACTTCAAATGTCGCAAATACTGTCCTACTATTAATGTGAATCTTTCTCTGGAGATTCTCAGTCATCCAGATCATAGTTGTCCCAAAGGTGCTTTCCCCCCCCCCACCCCACCCCCAAGAGGCAGCTGGACTTCCTTGTTTTTTCCTTAAAGACATTTCACTTCTCATCCAAGAAGCTTCTTCAGCTCTGATTGGATGGTGGGGGAATGGAAGGATTTATGCTCCTTGCAGACAGCTGGTCATTTGCATTATTTTAGAGAGTCCTTGAGGCCACTTGGAGGTTTATCTGTGTTCTCAGGGCCACCTGAGTAATGCAAATGGGTGTGGAACCTGTGCAAGATGTTCTCTGCCTTGTGTCCCTTCACAGTTGAAGACAGGCGCAGGCTGTTGGAGATGAGTCTGTGTTGCCTGCATCTCAAACTGAAGCACAAATGGTTCCTGTAGCCTGCCCTTTTTCTGGAAATTCACTCAAACTCCCGTACCATTCAAAGTGTGCTCATCCCAAAGTGCATATAGCTAAGTGTCTATGGCGTCCGAGCTGAAGAAGCTTCTTGGATGAGAAGCAAAACGTCTTCAAAGAAAAACAAGAAAGTCCAGTTGACTCTTGAAAAAAACATCTTTGGGACATTAATGTGAATCGTGTGACTGGGGGGATGCGAGGACTGGTCACATCTTAATTTTTGCAGCTTTGCAAAAAATAATAATTTTGTAAATTTGAATAGTTGCTAAATAAATGGTGAGAAGTCGAGAGCTACCTCCATCCAGAATTGCCATTGAAACCGTGCTCCCAAAGTTTGGGGGGCCTGTTTAGAACTTGGGGGGGGGGGTTATGCTGCAAACTGACCCTTGGTCTCTGTGTTACTCTGTAAGATCCTTTCTTGGAAGGACTTGGTTGTGATGTATGTTTTGCATCCTTAAAGAAGTACATCTCGTAAGTCACATCTGCGTCATATTCGTCACATCTTTCTGAAAATAATAGGCAGCACTTGCTAGATAAAACAGAACCTCTGAGAGAGAAAAGGAGCATTCGTGTTCCTTCATTACTTAGAAACACCAATCGGCTGGATCCGGTTACAATTTGAATAGAGCTGTCCAAATCATTTATTGAGTCTGGATCCAGAGCTTAAGAGGTTTGAAAACGAGGTTCATGTAGGTTTACAAGAACTCAGTGATGAACACAGGGCTCGGATAGAGGGTGAGCCTGCTTTCAGAGCCTCTGATCATCTACTTGCTTGCCTCCAAATTGAATGAGAAGCCTGTAGGTTTCAGAAATCCATCACGCAGTTTGTGTCCAAAATATCTGTCTGCCTCTCGCAGAGTTTATTTGGCTTTTATAAAGTTTTTACAAGCAAAGCACAGAGCAACAACACATTGCAATAACAGGTTCACTCCCCCAAATCTTCCCTAGAGAATCAAGAATACTATTCAGGCCAAGGTTAACTCATGCCTTTGCTCTGGTGAATTAATGAGCTAATAGATAACGGCTGTGCATCACCTTTCCTTTATTCCTGCATTTGGTTCTGCCAATTAGGTGAGTTCGTAGGTTTCCAAGATAAACAGCCACTGAGATCATGGTAATTTCTATGCATGTCTTTACATAGCTTTACCTCTCATTCCTACAGAAGCCATCTTATTTATTATATGCAGATTTATTTTAGGTCATTTTTAAAGAGATGTTTACTATCATGGGATGTTGTTTTTTAAAACTTCATCCTTAATATCCGCAAGTCTGATTATTAAATTTGAAATTTGGTCTCGGTGGAAGAATGATTCAACGATCTTTGTCTTGTATAAGATGCACTAAAATTTTGAAGAGGCAAATTAAAAAGAAATTTTTTTGCACTCTGCAGACCTCCCCAAAATGGCCCATTTTTCATGAAAACGGGCCTGTTTTTTGCAAAAAAAAAAAAAAAAAAAAGGACACGCATAGCCATTAGGAGGCTTATAGAGTACTCCTAGTGGGCCTAGAAAAATGGCCCATTTTTCACTCATTTTTGCCCTCCCCAGCCCCCAGGAGCACTCTCGAAGCTTCCTAAAGGCAATGCACGGCCGTTTTTGCAAAGGGGGTGCGGTTTTGGGAGGCCAAAAATGCTGTATTCAGTGTATAAGACGCACCCAGATTTTCACCCTCTTTTTTGAGTGAAAAAGGTGCGTCTTATACTCCGAAAAATGCAGTATGTGTTTAGACTTAGTTCCCCTGAAGTATTTATCCTCAGAAATTCACTGAAATCAAGTTCTTCCAAATCCTTCATCATGAAGCTACCAATCTGTCCCTGCAGCTCTGGGGCACTTCTATTAATATTTTTTAAAAACTGAAATCCCTGGAACAAAATATCGTTGTCTAAAGGCAAACGTTGCAGTATCCGCTAAGACGAATCTCGCAAAGAGCTAAGATGGTTACGAAGAAAGCAACGTGGTTTAATTCAAGAGAACTTTCCTTAGAGTTTTAATCATTCTGATGTCTTGAGGGATGCCGGGTGTGAGTCTAAAGGTTATATTCTTTGGCTTTTTCTGTTTTTCAGTATACTTGCTATCAAAATGCCATCCTCATACTTGTTTAGGTAGTGTAGCTTTTAGACAAGCTTCTAGATTTAGGAGGCATGGTTTTTTTTTAAGTGGTTCTCCACAAATGTGGCTTGTAATCATAGTCCTTGGATGTTTTCCTCTTTTACAGGTTCTGTGGTCTCCAGCGTCTCCTCCAATAACGTTACAGTTGAGAAGACCTCTGCGCATGCGGAAGCCAATGGCGAGAATCCAGAGCCCTTGTCTCCCGGACTCACTCAGAGCAAAGCCTGCAACTCGAAGATCTATCATAAACAGTTGGCCGCCCTCAATTGTTCTGTACGGGACTGGATAGTCAAGCACGTCAACGCCAACCCGCTCTGTGACCTGACCCCCATCTTCCATGACTATGAGAGATACTTGGCTGACATAGAGCAACAGGGCCTTGCTGGCAACGGCAGCCCTGGAAGCAGCAGCAAAGCCACGGAAGCTCAGCCGCGTCCGGTGTTTGGGAGCGCCGCCCTCCCGCAGGGCTCCACGTTTTTGTTCAGCAGCAAATCGGAGGAGACCCTCGGGAAGAAAACGGAATTGGAAAAGAAAACAGAACTCAAACCGGCAGCTGCCTCCACCACCACCTTGTTCTCTTTTGGCAAAAGTGGCAAATCTGGTCTGAGTTCAGGGGCGGCAGGGTCTGGATTCTCATTTTCCCCTGGAAATGGAGGTTTGTTTGGCAAAGATGCAAGCCAGACCAAGGTGGCTTCTTCCTTTTCCAATAATGCACTAGACGCCCCGGCCGAAAAAGCTGGCAACGCACAAAGTAAGTAGGAGACTGAGAAATAGTGTGATCCCATTTAACTCTCTGGTGATCTGTCCCCATTTGTGTTGCAAAGTGCCTGTCTCTACATTTGTTTGAGGGGTGGACCATCAAGGTTTACAAATTCACTACATTTTTTGGGGCCTGATTAATGGCTGCGCGTCCATTAGTGTCAAGATGGAAAGCGAGACATCTTTCTCCCGCTATCTCTCTCTCTCTGTTGCATAGAATCGAAAAATAGAAGCTGCATGGTGGAATTGTTTGGACTGCAAGGGAGCATTTTGTAACCCCTGATGGCTTCTCCCCAGCCAACAAGTATTCTGTACCAGACAGAGTGGAGTTTATGCTGCTGCTGCTGCCAAGCTATAGCAAGCAGCCTAGGCCTGGCTCAGACTTTCCCCAGAGTCCTGTTAACATATATAAAGGACTCAAGTTATTGGTACCTGGATAACAGAATTGGAAGGGACCTTGGAGGTCTTCTAAGGATGCTCAGCCTCTGGGCCGTGGCCTGTTCTAAACCGGGCCACACAAGCGAGTGAGCATGCTTGTGTGTGCAAAGCTTGCACAAATGGAATGTGCTTGCTCGCATAGGTGCTTGTCGCTCGCACGAAACTATCTCCCCTTCCTCCCCCACCCTCCAGTCGGCCAAGCTTGAAGGGTTGGGGACCTCTGTTTTATTCCAACCCCCTTTTCAAGCAGGAGATCCTATGCCATTCTGGACGAATGACTGTCCAATCTCTTCTTGAAAACCTCCAATGGTGGAGCACCCACAACTTCTGAAGGCAAGCTGTTCCACGGGTTAATTCTTCCCAGTGTCAGCTCTGAGGACCACAGCACTCCTTCACATTTGAATTTTTCTTCTTTTCCATCATCCCTACCTCCTTGTTTGATGCCTTGGGGTTTATGCTTGGGATTAGGTCCCAAAGATTCTAAAAATTGGTCACCCTCCCCATTCATATTTTAGTTTGAAACCCTTCGGATAAACTGAGCCAGTCGTTTTCTAAATACATCCTTCCTGGCTCTTGTGGGGTGTGCAGTCCGTCCCTTGCATTCATATAGGTATGCAGACCGTGGTCTAGGCCTGCATTTAAACAGTGATGATAAGGAATACATACTGGCTCTCCAGCTAGTGAAAATTCTTTCTGTGCTTGTTTCTGGATTTCAAGGACTTGCAATCCCTCTCATTGAGAGCAGAGCAATTGCGTCAGAGGCGTGTGTGTCCCTTTTAAATTTGAAAGTAGGATGTTCCAGTTTACCAGAGGGAAATAGGAATGGTTGGAAATGAGCTCGATATGATTGAAACATATCAAGAGAGCTGGCATTCAGGCTGGAAGAGCTATTTTTAAGCTTCAAACATTTCAAAATACAAAATTTTTTGAGTGCCTCGGAAATATTTCCATATGTTTTCATTCGGGGCCCACACCCAACCAGATTTTTTACATACAGTGGTGCAGTTTCACAAACAACAAGGTTTCTGGCATGAAATGTAATTCTGACCTGAAATACTTTTTGCAGCAGGGGGTGATGAAGAGGAGGAAGAGCCGCCCAAAGTAGTAATTAACGAAGTCAAAGAAGAGGACGCCTTTTACTCAAAGAAGTGAGTTACTTTTGGGGCTTGCAAGTAAAGCTACGTGATCAGCAATTGGGTACGTGCATCAAAAGGGGGCACAATGGCTCGGTGGTTAAAGATGCTGAGCTTGTGAGCTGGAAAGCTAACAGTCTGGGTTCGAGACCCAAGCGCTGTGCAGCGGATGAGCTCCTATTCTTGCCTCAGCTCCTGCCCACCAGCAGTTTGAAAGCATGCAAATGTGAGTAGATAAGCAGGTACTACACTGGAGGGAAGGTAACAGCATTTCGTGTGCCACAGTGTATAGTCATGCTGGCCATATGACCATGAAAATGCTTTCGGACAACAGTGGCTCCCTAGGCCCATGTTGGAGAACCTATGGCATGCGTGCCAGATGGTATGGCATGACGTGTGGCCATGACGCGTGGCCTCGCAGGCTCGTCTTCCGCATTCCTGTGCACACACATGTGCCAGTCAACGCGGGGAGTGCCAAAACCCAGAAGAGTAGTGTTCAGGTGTGAATCTGCGCGCTGGCACTCAAACTTCCAGGTTTCCTTTGCATGCATGCACGACAGCCAGCTGTTTGTCGGGCGTGCACCTCCACAGAAATTTGGGTGTTGGAACGCTGGTTCTTCCTAGTTTTGGCGCTCCTGCATGTGCGAAGGCCAGCGAGGCCGTACAGTCCAGGGGGATGGTTTTGCTTGCCATTTCCGGCACACAGGTCAGTGAAAGGTTAGCCATCGCTGCCCTAGGCTAAGAAACAGAAATGACCACTATCTTCTAGAGTTGCATATGACTGGACAGGAATGATCTTTACCTTTATATGTGTAATAAGTTTTATAACAACATGGTATGACGCTATCTCTATTGCCTTAGCCACTATGCATGTAGTCCTCAAGTTATGACCATAATGGAGCCTGCTGATGACAGTTGTAATTGGTGAGGGTCGTCTTCGGCATTGCTCTCCTCCAAGGTCTCCCCAATGGTTGGACTTTCATCACCTTAGGTTGGGGATCCATTTCTATCCCCTCGTTGGAGGTGCGATAACCCAAGTAATCTAGTGAGGTCAGTGTTGGGAGTCAGCACCCCTCGCCAGCAGCCCTTGCCGGGGTTGCTGGTGATTTATTTTAAAGGACATTCGGGTTAATGTCAGCGTTCCAAATATCATCCAAAACTAAATCAAGAGTCCAAGGCAGAACTTTCCTCAAACTTCCAATTTATTAAGAGAGCCATGTTGACACACCTGTGGAAAACCCCAATCTGAAAACTTCCTGGGTTTTCCATCCAGTTGAAAGTTCATGATCTTGTCCCCACACCCACAAGTCCCATCACATGGTCCACGCTAGCATTTCCACCCATCCAGTTCCGGTCAGGTGCAGAGGTGCAGAGACAAAGAATGACCTTGGGCTTCTAGAAAGGAATGTTCTATTTTGACGACAACATTCTACTCCTTACTGTTTTCCCCTCCCAATTCCCCACTATTGAAACAGCATAGTAAAATAAGAGAGAGTGTGGCAGGCCAAAGATCCTAAAAGGAATATGACTGCAGGCCTGACAGCCGATTGGTCATGTGACCGACCCGATTTTATGACTCTTTTGTTGAGGGACCACACAAGGATCATAAAAGTCAATCGGTGGGCCTCGTTTTGCCAGAACTGGAAGTAAATGCTAGCTTTTGACAAAACCATCGTGAAATGTGGGTCACATGGCCAGGAAACACTGCATATCACAATAAATGCAGCCCAATTGCTGAGTGTTGTTACATGACCCTGGGGAGGGGCAACTGGTGGAACTCTGAACCTGGGTCATATATAACCCTCAGGTAGGTAGATCAGCTAAGTGATTGGTCGTAATTTAAGGACTACCTGTATCTCTTACATTCTTTTTCTTTACATCTTGGACTGCTTGCATTCACCTTTTGGTTGTATTTATTACAGAATACGCTTATGAAAGTATTTATCTTCATTCAGCTGCTTTTCTGATCTCTCATTTCCTGAAAAATGACCTTTTAAATCATTTTGACCTGTCATTCAGTCGAAATGAAAAAGAAGTCATTGATTTCTGTAGATCCTCTGAAATAATATATGCACTAATACAAGACACTTGAATTTTTTGTATTAACTCGTCCTCTTTCTACAAGTGCAATCGAAGCAGTGGTGGGTTCCTGCCGGATCGCACCGGATCGCGCGCTCCCTTTCGGCGCTAAACCCGGAAGTACGTTCTGGCCCCGCCCCTGGTGACGCGACGACGCTTGCCTGCGCTCCACCAGCTCGGCTGGGAACGGAGACGTTTCTCTGCTCAGCAATGTCTTCAGTGGAGTGGTGGCAGCCTGGCAGGCTAAGCCTGCGTCCCTTTCAGGCGCTCCGCTCCGCTGAGGAAACGTCTCCGTTCCCAGCCGAGCTGGTGGAGCGCAGGCAAGCGTCGTCGTGTCGCCAGGGGCGGGGCAAGACCGTACTTCCGGGTTTAGCACCGAAAGGGAGCGCACGATCCGGTGCGATCGGGAAGGA
Organism: Natrix helvetica; assembly: GCF_964273705.1. Taxonomy (NCBI): domain Eukaryota; kingdom Metazoa; phylum Chordata; class Lepidosauria; order Squamata; family Natricidae; genus Natrix; species Natrix helvetica. The sequence goes on from NC_138553.1 coordinate 74,881,119, forward strand.
ACCCACCACTGAATCGAAGGCACCTTCACCCTGTGTATATTTACTTCCTGGATGATGTGGTTTTTTTTTTTACAAATGAAGGCAAAAATTTGTGTCTCGCGATAATGTTGTATGATCCAACCTTTTTTTTTTTAAGGTGCAAAGTCTTCTACAAGAAAGATAACGAATTTAAAGAAAAAGGGGTAGGAACGTTACATTTAAAACCTGCCGGCAATCAGAAAACTCAGTTGTTAATACGGGCAGATACCAACTTAGGTATGTGACTTTTCTTAAAAATCGTTTGGCAAAATGCATCTTTTATTATAGGATTTCGGCTTTTCAGTCCATGAATTATTGGTTGGCCAAAAAAACCCAATTTAAACCATATTATGGGGGGGGGGGACCCATAATTTAAAACAATGAAAGTATAACAAAAAACAGCAAAACATCCAATTTGTTGTTAAAACCATGAGTTAAAAACCTGCTTACACATCAAGGGTTTGTCTTAAACCAGTTTCTCAACTTTGGCAGCTTTAATACAGACGGACTTCTCCTCCCAGAATTCCCTAGTCAGCATGCTGGGGGTTGGAGTTCGCACATCTTAAAAGTTGCCGAGGTTGAGAAACACTGGTCTAAATAAAAACGTGTTGCAGGTTGTTGGAAGAACAAAAGGGGAGCTAACTTGATCCCTTCCAGCAGAAACTTTTTCAGAACTTGCTAGCAATATTGAGAAAAGCCTTTTCCTGTCACCAGTGTATTTCTGATAGCCTAAGAGAAAATCTGAATGCCTGAGTAACATGGTCTTTTTGCCATCCTGTTTCCCCGAAAATAAGACCTCCCCAGTTAATAAGCCCAATTGTGCTTTTGAGCGTACGCACTAAAATAAGCCCTCCTGAAAATATTTAAACTCATGCACATCCGGTCCCTGTCATTTCCTCTGGTTGCTTGCCGTGCAAGCAACATGTGGTGAGGCAAGGGCGGAGGAGAGGGAAAGGGCAGGGGAGAAACATGCCCCTATGTATCCCACACGCCTAATGGCCGCTCCCGCAACCCTAGCCATCGCACCCCTACTGTCACGCTAATGGCTGCCACAAAAAGAGTAGCATGCCCAGTGACACAGAACATAGCAGCAGCCATGAGGTGATCACACTCACCGCCTCCTGCACCTTAAAAATAATAAGACCTCCCCGAAAATAAGGCCAAGTGCTTATTTCGGGAGTCAAAAGAAAACAAGACCCTGTCTTATTTTGGGGAAAACATGGTAGCTTGCTTTAAGTCAAATTGGGCTTTATAGGGTATAACCAAACCCTTGTATTGTGTCCCAAAATAAGCTAGGAGTTTCACTAGTAGTAGTGAACTGGTTGTAAGAGTTGCACGGTTAATAAGCCAGACTAGCTTCATTCCAGAGGCTCTTTCCAAGCCCTTCAAAAGCCGAGCCACCTACCTAAAATACGTTGCAGAAGGTCATCTGAGTTGAAAAGAAGGAAGAGATCACATGGCTGATTTCCCCATCAGTCTTAACTAGATGAGTGACTGCTCATCTGGAATCAGGTTCGGTTTGATCTACATCTGTAGGATGCTGTAGGATTCAAGCAGGTCCCTTGCATGTAAATAAAAAGAGCATTCGAGAAGATCTTGAGCATTAATCTCTGCAAAGATAGGGCATTCTGGAAAGCAGTCCCATTCCATCCAGGAACCTCAAAAAGTTGGAGGTATCAGAAACCACCAAGACGTCCAGAAAAAGTATTATGGGCACATTCCCAGTGTCAAGCATTCATCTAAGATGACCAAAGTAACTTTACCTAGTAAACAGGCGTCCCCTCCATGAACCTTCCCAATATTTATTTCAATTAATTTTTTATATCCCCAGACTCATACAACCCTGGATACTTTTAAAGGAATGTGTGAAATCATTTTAAGAAAGGAGCTGTTCTGACCTAGGCTTTCCCAGCAGCCTGAAGCCGGGTCCGAGTCCTGATAAACCCCTTTTATTTCATTTACAGTGAATTCCTTTCCAGCAAAGTCCCAGCCCAAAATCTTTCAAGATAGTTCACAATTACCAACCTTTTATCAGGCTTGGAGAGTGGCCAAGCCGATATCTTCCAGACGCAGCAATACGTGGCAAGAATGCAGGAATGAACTAATTGTCTCCTGCAAACTCCACTCCCCTTTCGCTCCTCTTTTATTTCCTCTGGGAGGGGCCATTCATCATCCACTTGTGGCCTTACTCCCAAGTCGACCCCTGTTCTTTAGTTGTTCCCTTCGTCTGGCAACTCTGCACATGCGCACACTTGGGAACAGGCTCCAGCTGTTTGTCTGCCTCACTGATGTTTGACTCCGAAGGCAGTTGATAACTGGCATACGGCCTTGGCCCCCTCTCTGCCTCCAACACAAATCCCTCATCAGAGCCTTCCCCAGACTCCAGGACTGGCCCAAGTCCATCCCCAACCTCCTCACTGTCCAAATCTGCTGCCAGCTCTTTAGAGGGCTACAACAGGAGCACTCTAAATTATAGTGAGAGATTATGCTGCCTAAGCCCTATAAGTATAAATGTGTGATTTGGGCCTTATGCCTGCCAAATAACTACTAGGTTATACACACACACACATACACACACTTGCATCATCGCATGTCAGGCGCCTAGCAGCCAGCTCACCTTTAGAGACGGTGCAGTTTCTAGCCTTTTCAGCCAGTTTCTGGCCAAAAATCCCCCAAAATACTCCACCCCAAAAAAATGAATGGCTTCACTTAAAGACTTCTGGATTTACTTAACACCCCCACCACGTGGATGTTTCGATTTACAACCGTCTTGGCTTAACAATAGAAATTGCAGGCTCTTACTAAGGTCATAAAGCCGGGGACCACCCTGTCTCCACAAAAATAAGCCCTCCCCGGATAATAAGCCCAATCGGGCTTCTGCGTGCATGCACTAAAATAAGCCCCCCCCCCCCCGCCCCCAAATAAGCCCTCCCTGAAAATATCGCAACACAGCAACAGCCATGAGTGGACCATGCTTGCCGCCTCCTGCACCTCAAAAATAATAAGACCTCCCCGAAAATAAGGCCAATTGCTTATTTGGGGGAATCAAAAGAAAATAAGACCTTGTCTTATTTTCAGGGAAACACGGTAATATAATTCAGCTACGTTTTGTTGTTTTCCCACGGTAAACCTGACTTTCCTTCCTTGCAGGCAACATATTGCTGAACATTTTGCTGCCTCCCAAGATGCCATGCTCGAGAACGGGGAAGAACAACGTTCTCATTATTTGTGTCCCCAACCCCCCCATCGACGAGAAGAATGCCACAGTCCCTCTGCCAATATTGATAAGGGTGAAGACAAGTGAAGAGGCAGACGAGTTGCACAAAATTTTGCTGGAGAAAAAAGAGGAGGTCTGAGACTTGGCGTTTTCCAGCCTCACGTAGAAACGCCGCCAAACCGCTGCTGCTCTTTCTCCCTCTTGACTCTTTAGTAGTAACTTTTTAACTCAATTGCTCTCATATTTTAAGGACTGTCTTAGAAATTCTGAAGGGTTTGAATGAGGGAAAGAAAATAGAAAGTTGGCCGATGAAACTTGTAACCTTAGCATGGATCTTTTCTCCCCTTCTGATTCGAAATATCTACTGTGCAAACCATCTATCAATAAAACATGCGTACGAAATGCACAAAAAAACCCTTTATTGATTATACGTGAAAAGTAAAGTTGCTAAAAGCCCCCTAATTAGTACATATTCATCTAGAAAATAGTGTAGCAAGAAAATTAGGTGGCTGAGAGGGGACAAAATAAGATAGGCAAATCATATTTTCTGGCTGGATTTGAAGTCTTTTCCTGTTAGGGAAATTCTCTTTACAGTTTGTGTTCTGTTAAAAGCCTTGTTTTTAAGTAACAACTGCTGGAGAACGTTGATTACAGGAGGTCCAGGAGGAACATTATCTGGAGAACAATTCTGAAATAATTGTCATTTCTTGATACTTAACCACAAGATTCACAGCACTGTCTCCAGAGAAAAAGATGGCATCAAGAGGCTTGAGGCAAATCCTTGAAAGCCTTCATTCATTTTAATTCTAATTAGATCCCATTGATGGAAAAGTTTGTTGGAATTGATTCTTCCTTTTTTGTGTCCTTTAGCTCTTCCCAATCTGTGTTTTCCATAAATTGAATTTACAGCTGCCTATCCTGTGTAGCTGACCGTGGTTTAAATATATATTTTATTGGAAATAGAATGTTATATAAGAAACTGATCGTAGTGAATCCCCCAAAATCAGAACTGGTCTACCGTAAAAGAAGAAATATCCATGCCTTTTTACCGGATTGAAGGTCTGGATACCTTTAAAGGAATGTGTGAAATAGAACGTTGGTCTTACCTGAACGTTTTTTTCGGTTGAGTGGAGGGAGGGGTCACAGAAGGGTTATTACAGCCTGATTGGTCCATTTGACTGAGAGAAAACTTCTTAACCTTCGGCTTCTCCCGTTGGTTCCCAGTTTCCGCGATGTCGTTGCATTCATCTGTAACAACAAACAAAGACAAGGGAAAGCCCCCCCGGGGCCACCCGATCCTACACCTCCCGGGCCCTGTCTATCTAACTAGGGTGGGAATGTGACCCCTCCCTCCACTCAACCGAAAAAAACGTTCAGGTAAGACCAACATTCTTTTTCCAGTAGAGTGGAGGGAGGGGTCACAGAAGGGACATACCCAAGCTACGTCCCCGGGCGGGTAGACTGGGTCCCAGGTGAAGGATCGGCCACCACCCTCTGGAGGACCCGCCGCCCAAAAGATGCCTCAGCCGAGGCATACGCATCCAAACGGTAGTGCCTAATGAAAGGCGTAGGAGAGGCCCAAGTGGCCGCCCTGCAAATATCCTCGAAGGGTGCTCTGGTAGCCCAGGCCGCAGTGGTAGCGGCACTGCGGGTGGAGTGGGCAGTGATTCCTGACGGGGGAGTTTTCCCGGAAGCACTGTAGGCCTCAACTATGGCCAACCTAATCCATCTCCCGATAGTGGAAGAGGACACCTTACGTCCCAACGAGCCCGGCTGAAAAGAGACGAACAACGCCTTGGTCCTCCTAACGCCCTCCGTCCGTTTCAGGTATATGCGGACGGCGCGGCGGACGTCCAGCCTGTGCCACACGAACTCCTGCTCCCTTGCAGGATTGGGACAAAAATTTGGAAGCACAACCTCTTGGGCCCTGTGAAATTGAGAATTCACCTTCGGAATAAACGAAGGATCCAAACGCAGGACAACCCTGTCCTGGTGGATTATACACAGATCACTGCGAGAAGAAAGAGCCCCCAATTCTGAAATGCGCCTGGCCAATGTAATGGCCACTAAAAACACCACCTTAAGGGTGAGAAGGCGCATGTGCACCGTCCTAAGTGGTTCGAACGGGGAGCCTGTCAGAGCCTTGAGGACCAGAGTGAGGTCCCAGGTCGGGAATCTATGAACCGGAGGCGGGCGGATGTTAGCCGCCCCTTTAAGAAAATGCTTAATCAAGGGAGAACGAGAAAGGGTGGGGGAACCCTCCCCCCCCAGAATGGTGGCCAAAGCCGCCACCTGTCGCCGGAGCGTATTATGCGACAGACCGTCCTCTAACCCCTTCTGAAGGAACTCCAATACGTCCGGGACGGTAGCCCTAGAGGGATCCAACCCCAACGGAATACACCACTTTGCAAACGCCCTCCAAGTGGCATTGTAAATCCTAACCGTGGACGGTCTCCTAGACCCCTCTAAGGTGGCTATAACTCCCGACGATAGTCTCTTCCCCTTCAGGATCCCCCGTTCAAGAGCCAGGCGGTCAGATGAAGCCACTGAGGCCCTGGGTGATGCAAGCCCCCTGACTCAGAACGACCTCCCCTGGGGGAATCCTCCAGGGGTCTGCTACCGACAGCTGGACCAGGTCCGCGAACCAGGGTCTCCTCGGCCAGTACGGGGCTAACAGGATAATGAGAGCCCTCTCTGTGACTACCTTCCTTATCGTACGGGGAACGAGGGGAAGGGGAGGAAAGGCATAAAGAAGGCCCGGGGGCCACCGGCTCCTGAGAGCATCCGCTCCTTCCGCTGACGGAGACTGGAAACGGGTGAAGAACCGCGGCAGCTGGGCGTTGTCGGGGGAGGCGAACAGGTCCACCAGGGGTGTGCCGAATCTGCTGCATATCTTCAGAAACAACTCCGACCCCAGTTGCCACTCGCCGTCGTCTAGGGTCGTGCGACTCAGCCAATCCGCCTGAAGATTGGACACCCCCGAGATGTGCTCCGCTACTATCGAAGCTAAGTGTCTCTCTGCCCACAAGCCCAACGCCTGCGCCTCTCGCCAAAGGGAACGGGAGTGAGTGCCCCCCTGGCGATTGACATGGGCCTTTGTCGCCACATTGTCCGTGAGCAGGAGGACATGGCGCCCCCGCAGGTGATGACGAAAAGTCCTGAGGGCAAGTCTCGCGGCCTTCAGCTCCAGCCAATTGATGTTGTGGCGGAGATCCGAGGCAGACCAACGTCCCTGGGTCATGTCGGAGTCCATCACGGCCCCCCAGCCGAAGAGGCTGGCATCCGTCGTCACGGTGACTCTCTCGGGCTCCCAAAAGCAAGCCCCCTGTTGCAGCGCCGGGGACATCCACCACTGAAGAGAGAGCCTCACCTCCGCTGGTAGAGGAACTGGCCGCAAGGAGTTGCTCATCATCCTTCTCTGGACTGGAATCAACGCCCACTGGAGAGGTCGCAGATGGAGCCGGGCCCAGGACACTATCCATATACAAGAGACCATCTTCCCCAGAAGTTGAGACAAGGTCAGGATGGAAACAGACCTTCTTTTTCTTACGGAGGAGACCAGTTGACGTAGGCTGGTCAAGCGGTCTGGGGATAGGCGAACCCTCCCTAACTCGGAGTTTATCACTGTCCCTAAGTGGAGGATCTGTTTGGACGGGGACAGGTGGCTCTTGGGAAAGTTCACTGAAAACCCTAACTCCTGAAGCCAACGGATCGTCAGCCGAAGATCCGACGTGGCTCTGGGGAGGGACTCCGCCTGGACCAGGACGTCGTCCAAGTAGCACTGAAGTCTCACCGGGATGGAACGTAGGTAAGCCGCCAGTGCTGCCAGGACCTTGGTGAACGTCCGCGGCGCTGAGGCCAGACCAAACGGGAGGGCCCGGTACTGGTAATGCCTGCCCTGGTGGGAAAACCTGAGATAGCGCCGATGAGACTGGAGAATGGGGATGTGGAGATGGGCCTCTGTCAAGTCTACCGAAGCCATGTAATCCCCCTTCCGAATGCCCTGCAGGATTGATTTCAGGGACGCCATCTTGAACCGCCTGTAGACTAGGTAGCGGTTGAGACATTTCAGGTTGAGGATTGCCCTCCAACCCCCCGAGGATTTTGGGACTACGAACAGATGTGAGTAGTAGCCCTGACCCCTCTCCGGCCCCGGAACTACCTCCACCGCCCTGATGTCTAGGAGATGGGCGACAGCGAGGTCCATGAGACAACGGCGTCCCGGGTCTCGAGCCGGGGGGAAGACCTTGAAAAAACTCGGGGGTTTGGAGAGGAACTCTAACCTTAGGCCGTGGCAAACGGTCGCCCTGACCCAACCGTCCGATGTGATCTGATCCCACTTGTCCGCATACAGTGCCAGGCGGCCTCCGATGGGATGACTCGGGTTCGAGTCATTTCCCCCTGCGGAAGGGATGGCCGCCCCCCCCTCGAAAGGGCCGCTTGGACTGCGGCTGATACCTAGAACGATCTTGAAAGTTCTGCCTATTGAACTGCCTGTCCTGCCTGTATGGTTGGTAACGCTGATCCTGATCCCTGTCATAGGATTTGAACTGGGTCCTGCGATAGGGGTGACTACGGGACTCCGCCTTCTTGGTGGATGTAGGCATAACCTTCTTTTTATCTTTGTTCTCCACCAAAATCGGGTCTAAGGAGGCCCCGAACAAATTTGGACCTGCATAGGGGGCAGCCACCAGGTCCCACTTGGCTTTATAGTCCATCTGCCAGTTCCTGAGCCACAGGAGCCGACGGGAGGCCACAGAGGTGGCCAAGGCACTAGAACCAAATCTAACAGCGTCTAGTGTCGCATCAGCCGAATACTGACACGCTGCCATAATTTTAGCTAAATCCTGGTGTACCCGCTCATCTTGGATCGGAATGCGATCCTGAAGCTGGCGGAGCCACATGACCGTTGTGCGGTTGAAGTACGAGGCGGCAGCCGCCGCCCGCACCGCCCATGCTGAGGCCTTATAATTCTTACGTAAAGTGAGCTCCGCCCTCTTGTCCTCTGGCTTAAGTTTGTCTGCCGCGTCCCCCGAGACCACTGGGGAAGAGGAGACGAGCTGCTATGGGCTGATCTATAACTGGAAGCTGAATAGCCTGCACAAAGGACTTTTCCATGTTGTAGGCGCGACGGTTGTTGCTGCCTGGGGGGGGAAAGTTAGAAGGACGGGCCCATTGGCTAGTAGCCACCTCTAAGAAAAGAGGAGGAGCAGGAATCTCCTCCTTATTGGTGGCCGTCGCTGAGAACATGACCATGTCTGGATCCGTGGGCGGTGGGACCGTGGGGTCCCCCGTGCCCACCTTGGTGGTCCTCCTAGCCTTCTTAAGTAATGGTTTAAACATGGCCTGGAGGAAAAGGTTGGAAGAACGAGGCGGCTCAGGAGCCGCATCCTCCTCCTCAGAGAACTCCCAATCATCCCTCCGTGCCTCCCCCCTAGAGGAGACCTCACTCATGAGGGAAGGAGAAGAAGCCCTAGATCTGGACCTACTAAAGGGAGTAACTCGACTGTGGTGGTAGGGCCTGTCCCTTTGAGAAATGCCCCTAGAAATGGCTGCAGAAATAAGCCTTTTGAGATTCTCAGGGAGGTGTTCTAGATCCTCCTCATCACCTCCTGAATCATAGTCTGGTGCCACATAGGCCCTGCTGGATCTCCTACCCCTAACGGGACCTGCAGAGGTACCTTCCAACGGGTCCCCCCTATCTGCCTCTCTAGTCCCCAGGGAAACAGAAGGAGAGCGAGGGGCCCCCCGCTGCTGACTCCTATCAGATCTGCATGAGGAAGCAGAGGAAGAAGAAGAAGGGCTGAACCCCCTGGCCACAGGTGGGGAAGGGCAGGAAGCCACAGGGCGTGGAGATCTGGATCTAGGCCCAGGATCCCGGGCCTGTCTTTTCTCAGCTCTTTCGATGACCTTCTCTATAGCCCTGGATCGCCTGAGCTCATCCCTTTTCAGAGCTCTGGAAGGTCTGTCCTCTGCCGAAGGCCTAGAAGCCCGAGGCCTAACAGGGGGAGTGGGTTCAGCCTTATCATCGCCTGCCTGAGACGGCGCGGCCTGCTGGGCCTCTGTTCTATCAGCCATCGCCCCACTCACGTGCACCAAATGAATTTCGAAGTAGAAACAGCCCTTCAGCTGGTGGGAATCGCCTGCTCCGGGCCTCCGGTAAAACTACAAATTGCACGGCCACGTTGTATCCAGCCTCTCCGTGCTGCAATGCCCAGACACGTGATCCAAAATGGCTGCCGGCTTCTTTGGGCGGTCCCTGGCAAAAGCGCGCCTAAAAATGGCCGCTGACCTCGCCCTTAGCTTCCTCTGCCTGCGGGCGGCCGCTTGCACGCTCGCCGCCCCCAACGGCACCCAAGAAAGTCGCTGGAGCTCCTAAATCACCAGGAGATCTCCAAATTCAAGAAAAAACGGCCCCGCGCCGCCGCCGCGGGCTGTAACCGGCCCCAGACTGCAAGCAATTCAAATCTGAAGCCGATCTGTCGCTTTCGCGCTGAAAAGCCCCGGCGCGCTGCGACTTTCGCTTAAAGCATGTGCAGAGAACGCAGGGTCGCCCGGCACGCCCGAGACACCAGGCATCAGTCCGGAGCGACCCTCGAGACGGGGGAAGGAAGCCAGCGCCCCCCCCCCTACTGAGTCTCCCAGCCTTCTGAGGGCAGCGAACAACAGCCCTGCAAGGCAGACCCACTACAAAAAAATTTTTAAAGTAATCAAATTAAAAATTCTAAATTTACAAAGATCAATTATCATGCTACTGACTAACTAGAAAACCATAAAACACTCCTACTAGGAACCAAACCTGAGTCTTGGACCGACTGAGAGGAAACTGGGAACCAACGGGAGAAGCCGAAGGTTAAGAAGTTTTCTCTCAGTCAAATGGACCAATCAGGCTGTAATAACCCTTCTGTGACCCCTCCCTCCACTCTACTGGAAAATACCATATTTTTTTGGAGTATAAGACTCACTTTTTCTTCCCGGAGAAAAAATGCGTAGGCCGAAATTGGGGCGTGTGGTGGTGGTGGTAGGCAATGGCAATCCCTGCAGCCTGAAACAGCTGATTGTCGGGAGGCTGACAATCAGCTGTTTGTACTAATCAGGCTGTGCTGAAACCGGGCTTCTTTGCTGCAGGGAGGCAAATTGCTGGGAGGCAGAGGCAGATTTTTTTTCTCTTGTTTTTGTCCCCAAAAGCTAAGTGCGTCTTATACTACGGAGTGTCTTATACTCTGAAAAATACGGTATTTAAGAAAGGGCCATTCTAAATTATAGTGAGAGATTATGTTGCACAAGCCCTATAGATATGTGAAATGTTGGGCCTTATGCCTTTCAAATAATTACTGGGTTAATTTGTTAATATCAAAGTGGGTGAGACATCAGAAATGCTTCTGCACATATTAATATTCTGGAAATATTTATATTGGATGGCCAAGAGTGTCAGTATTTTGGAAAATGTCTTAAATATCCTCAACATTTTGAATCCTGTACAAGCAAATTGCCTGCTTTTTCTGATTAGCAGACAATATCTGCATATTTTGAACAGAAATTTTATTTGGAGAAGCTTCGTCTTAGAGTGTGTTTGTAGGTATGCATTTGGCAGATTGCAAGTAAAGTGTGTGTATAAAATGATCCATGTATTAGAGAAACTGACATTTCAAACAGAAAATAACAATTGTGCCTGACATTTTGGAGAGCTGCTTAAAATTGCTGAAAGTACGCTCTTGGGCAAGACGAGTCGATTGATTGCTGGAAAAGGTATAAAAATTAAATGAATAAAGCAGATAATATACTAGGAAAATTTCTCAAAGGACAAGTAGAACGAGGAGATGAAATCTAGACACACACGCCAGCTACTTTTGAAGATCTGAAGCTCTAAACACAAGTTTAACTCTTTAAAAATGTCACACAAGATGGGCATCATAAAGGTAGAAAAAGGGCATTTTAATGTCAAGGAGCTTTTGATTTTAACTGTCGAGCCCAATTTAGGCCTTATGCTTCATTTTCTGTGTTTCCTATCTCCAGATGATAATGTTTTTCATTGGCTGACATTGAGTGGCGCTGAGCAAGGCGCACTCAGGGTTGCGGAAAAGGCTAGGAAATGAAAGAGTAATATTGTAATGCCTACCTGCACAATTTCTGTCTGCTTACGTTTCAATCTGTTTTTAACGAAACACATTTTAGTGGAGTGTCTTGCCCATTGCTAGAAATTAAGTTCTGGTCAAAGTAGTCCTGCACCGTTTTGATCAGGGGTGTCCAAACTTGGCAACTTTAAGACTTGTGGACTTCAACTTCCAGAATTCCCCAGCCAGCTCTGCTGGCTGGGGAATTCTGGGAGTTGAAGTCCACAAGTCTTAAAGTTGCCAAGTTTGGACACCCCTGGTTTTGATGCTGACCCTCTTACAAGGAAAGGCAACATCACAAGCTAGTTCAGAATATATATATTGTTCCTTGGGAAAATATTCCATGAAAGACCCTGGGATCTGTGCAGAAAATGTTATTCCGGCACCTTTTGGAGCATTTTGCTTTAACGGATTAACAGAGTTGGAAGGGGTCTTGTAGGTCATCTAATCCAGCCCCACCACCCAAGCACCATCTCTGACAGACGGCAGTCCAGTCTCTTCTTGAAAGCCTCCAGTGATGAAGCCCCTACAACTTCTGAAGGCAACTTCTGTTCCAATGGGTTGATTGTTCTCACTGTCAAAAAATTTCTCATTTCTAGGTTGAATCTCTTCTTGGATCAGTTTCCATCCATTATTCCTTTTCTGGCCTTCGGGTGCTTTGGAAAATAGCTTGACCCCTTCCTCTCTGTGGTAGCCCCTCAAATATTGGAACACTGCTGTCATGTCTCCCCTGGTCCTTCTCTTCACTAGACAAGCCATGCCCAATTCCTGTAACCGTTCATCGTATGTTTTAGCCTCCAATCCCCTAATCATCTTGGTTGCTCTTCTTCACACCCTTTCTAGAGTTTTGAACATCTTTTTTATAGTGTGGTGACCAAAACTGGATGTAGTATTCTAGGTGTGGTCTTACTAAGGCTTTATAAAGTGGTATTAGTATCTCACTTGATCTTGATTGTATCCTTTTGTTAATGCAATCTAGGATTGCATTGGCTTTTTTGGCTGCCGCCACGCACTTCTGGCTCATATTTAACTGGTTGTCCACTAAGACTCCAAGATCCCTCTCACAGTCACTGCTATTAAGCCTGGTTTCACCCAGTCTGCTGCTCTTGAAAACATCAGATCTTTGTGTTGTGTATTTCAAGCAGCTGATGTCAATTGTAGGGTGCATTATACCAGCTTCTGCAAAAGTTCAAGCACACTTCCCCATTCCCACAACTAATTTATATATTCCAACTCTCGTCATTTTTTAAAATAGAAGAATTAACTTTGGGATTAATCCATTCCTTGAAATGATTGAAATTATAGCAGGAATTCCTAGAGGGAAAAAGGCATGTGTGTAAACTCTAAAATTCTGGCCTGGATTATGTTTGTTTGTTCCTGCTAAGAACAGATCTTTTTGCGATAATTTTGCAGAATCTCTTAAGGATTTGTTTTAAACTATTAATGTGGTTCCCCCTCCTCCCTTTTTTTGGTGCAGTAGCAAAGGCACTTAGACTTATATACTGCTTTACAGTGCTTTACAGCCCTAAGAGGTTTACAGAATCAGAATATTATCCCCAACAATCTGGATCCTCATTTTATCCGCCTCAGAAGGATGGAAGGCTGAGTCAACCTTGAGCCTTGTGAGTTTCAAACTGCCGAATTGCAGGCAGCCAGCAGTCAACAGAAGTAGCCTGCAGTACTGCACTCTAACCACTGGGCTCATGTAATGTCCCTTTAAACAAGTCAGTAAAAATCTTTACCCAAATGAGCCTATTTGATGAAGGGATGTTGTCTTAGTTTGCAGCAAAATCACTTCTCACCTTGTAAAGTGAGTCAGTGGTCTATTTTCTTCTCGTAGGGTTAAATAATTAGCATTTCTCTGAATTCACAAAAACCCGTTCTTGGGTCATGGCAAAAGTAAACAGTTCGGAGCAATTCAACTCCCGACTTCGTCTTTTCTCCAAATAGCAAGTGGGGTTGATAGGATTCTACTGATACGATGAACCTGCTTCTGTGTTATCATTTTAACTGTCTTCCCTACTCCGGTATCAACTGTGTAATGTTAGGACTACAACTCCCATCATTGGTCTTACATTTTTGAGCGTAAAGTCTGAGTAACTGGCAGTTGAATAAAAGGTTTGCGATGAGAACCAGTTTAGTATAGTGATTATGGTATTGAATTAAAAACCAAAGACCAGAGTTCTAGTCCTGCCTTAGGCATGAAAACTGGCTGGGTGATTATTTTCCCAGCCTAGCCCACTTCATGGGATGGTTGTGACGGAGAAAATAGGAGTCTCACAACATAAAGGTGGGACTTTCATGTAATAAATAATTGGTCAAATGATCCAACTCTACTAGGTTAAATGATGACATTTATTGTTATGAAAAATTCAGAAAATTTAAATGCTGCCACTGGCAGTGAGATCGTATCTTCCCTCCCTTTTAAGTTCTACATGACTTAATTCCAAGAAAGTGGGAAGTAGGCATTTTGCTGAAATCAAAACCACACACACACATATATATACATTGCCAGCTTTAAAAAGGTACACAAGAATGAATGTTTAATAAAAAGGAACAACGAACACACAATGAGTTTTCCAAACGTTTTGAACGACGTCTCCAAAATGAGAATTTTTAAGGAGCTGCAGTTTACCTTGATGAGAAATGTTTCGGCTTGCCTCGTGGAAGCAAAATGTGGCTTTGTTGTAGGACTTCACATCATTCAAATAATGACTTGTACTACTCAAGTGACCTTAAGGATACAGATAAGCCTCCAAGGGGCCTCAGTGACTCTCTAAAAGGGATGCAAATTACCAATTGTCTACAAGGAATATAAATCCTTCCATTCCCCACCATCCAGTTAAGAGCTAAAGAAGCTTCTTGGATGAGAAGTGAATTGTCTTCAAAGGAAAAAAAAAGGCCATTTGCCGCCTGAAAAAGCACCTTTGGGTCGATCATTGAAATAACTCTCGGGTCCTTAAGTGAACTTTTAAGATGGGGAAAGGAGACCACCCATGGCTTCCCACAGCAGCTTTCAAAGAGGCTTTTCCTTAAAGCAGAATGGAAGCAAAATCCCACTTTGAAGCTTTGCCCCCTCCCACTTCTAAGCTTTCTGGAACTTATCTCCATAAGGCCATGGTGGCGAACTTATGGAACGTGTGCCACAGGTCCACCATACATCCGTGCGTGCCTCCCACCGGCCAGCTGGTCTTCGGGTCTCTGCCACGCATGCGTGGGGGGTGGGGCACATGCGGGGACGTACGCGTGCATTCGCAGGTGGGGTAGGGCACATGCGTGGGGGTGCCCACGTTGCATTTTGGGGCCCCACGTAGCCCCCTCGTGCCCTGTTTTGGCTTTCAGGTTGGTGCAGGCGGCTTTCAAGGCCCAAAACGGGATGTGAGGGGGACGCATATGCCCCACCCCCACCCCATTTGGGCTTTCAGGTTGGTGCAGGTGGCCTTCCAGGCTCAAAATGGGCTGTGTGGGAGCATGTGCACCCCCTGCGCCCCATTTTGGGCCTGAAAAGCCTTCTGCACCAAGCTGGAAGCCCAAAATGGGTGAGCGGGGAGCTGGGCACATGGAGGGGCGTCGGAGCAGGAGGGTCACATGTGCATGCATGGAGGGATCGTGTGCACATTGCATTATGTGCGCTTTCAACACGCAATGACAAAAAGGTTACTCATCACTGCCGTAAGGCATTAGAAACCCATTTGCTCTAAGGTGCTGTTTTCTATTGCAAGTTCTAATGCAGCATCGTTTTTTCACATCCTATAATTCGGGTCTCCTCCACCTCAGATTCAAACGTCTCCACGCGCTTTTATCTGTCCCTCACTCAGCGCGGGAGGAACACAAGCAGCTTCGCCTTCTGTTCAGAACCCTGTAAGGAGAAGGTGGTAGTCTACCATCTGAGGGACCTAAGTGCTTTTTTTTGTTTTAATCAAAGCAAAAATGGGCTGAACGTTGTGCCAGCATTTTGAGAGTGAAGTCTTGCCTTCGGCAACAGGTATTGTGGCACAAGCCCAACCTTCAGGCAGGGATAAGTCCTATATATTATATAGTTTTAACTTTGACTTTAGCAGCTCAATATTTTTCAACCTTGGGAACTTTTAAGAGGGGTGGATTTCAACTCTCAGAATCCACCAACAAGCTATGCAGTTGAAATCCACCCCTCTTCGTTCCCAAAGTTAAAAAATACTGATCTACGGACTCAAAGTCAAAGGTACCCAAATGCTTCTAGTCATCCATTAACCGATAGTTCAATTAATCTTACATTCCAAACATTAAGAGAACTACGAAGGCTGAGTTGATGCAATACTTTGTGGTAAATTATGGGTAGTATTTCAGACTCGGTGTGTTTCCTAAATACCAAGGTGGTTTTGTTTTTGTTGTTTTGTTTTTGGGGTGGCAAAAAAACAAAACAAACCCCAAGATTGTGACTAGGTTCATGGTTCAATTATCCCTTTTGTAACTGCATCACACACACACACAGCAAATCCTGCCAAATGCTATGGTCCAATTAATACAAAAAGTAAATGAAATAGTGATTTATATACTGCTGTGGGCTTTTCCATTGGGTATCCGTTGGGCAGAATTATGCTGCAGCATTTAGTGACCGTGGTATACGCAACTGTTCTGACCGAGGCTTCCCAAGAGCAGGAAGCAAACTCCTTGTCCTGACAGAAACCTCTTTTATTAATTGACTGTGAATTCTGCTCATTCCCATCCAGCAAAGTCTTTCGAGGGAGGATTTACAGTCACAGGCCTTATCTGGCTTGGAGAGCTGCCAGGCCATTATCTGAAACACTTGGCACGGAGTCTCGGAAAGTCACAGCGAACTAATTGTCTCCTGCAAACTCCACTCCCCTTTCGCTCCTCTTTTATTTCCTCTGGGAGGGGCCATTCATCGTCCATCTGTGGTCTTACTCCCAAGTCGACACCCTGTTCTTTAGCTGTTCCCTTCGCCTGGCAACTCTGCACATGCGCACACTGGGAACGCATCCATCCCAGGGGCCATAGTTTGAGGACCCCTGATTTAGTGCAATATAAAATATGCAAATAATTTTTCTGTGGACTACCCAAATTTTCTCACGGACCACCAGTGGTTCAAGGAGCACCAGTGGGTGACCACTACTCTAGAGTACCACACTCATTAAACCCTGAAGCCAACACTGCCTGACAGGTACCGCTTCTTGGCCAAATCTTGCCGGTAGCCTCTATGCAGAAGCGAGAGCTTTAGAGGCCTTGAGTGATGCTTACTTAGGCGATCCTACTTCTCACCCTCTCCGCCAGCAAAATGATATTCAGCTTTCCACTAGCTTGCAACAACTCCAAACAAAATCAAAGTCCATCTGTGTTTAGTCAGGCTTACATCCAGCGAAACTTACCCAGGGGTGTTTTTCACTTCTTCACACCCTTCCTGCTGCCAAGCAATTTGTTCAGCTAGGCTTCTTGAAGGGACACGCTCCTACAAAGAGTAACTGGTGCAAACGGAATGAGCTTTAGGCCTGAAATGCAGTGGGAAGACAGTTTATCTCTATTAAAGCTAACTTCAGACTTGGTTCCCATCACCTGTTTAATGAGTATCTGTTAAGACCATAAAATGGAGTCAGTAGATCGATTTAGCAAGCCCTAACTTGTATGAGGTTGAATTAACTCTCCCAAGTCAGTGGTGTTGCAGGCCTAACAAAACCACATCAATTGTTCCCTTCTTCTAGCTTCTAGATAAATTGTTCCCTTTTAACTAAACCACAAAGTTAAAGAGCTAAGAACAAGGAGTGGCTTTAAAACCCAAGTCTTTTCCACCTGGAATATACCTGTAGTGAACAAACCACGCCCACTTGCCCAGCCAATGGGTAAGGGGCAGGTGAATTCAAATCGTGCTGAGAAGACATCTAGATTAGGTATCGCCAACCTTGGTTGCTTGTGGACTTCAACTCCCAGAATGCCTCAGCCAGCCATGCATGGCTGGCTGAGGAATTCTGGGAGTTGAAGTCCACCAGTCTTGAAGTTACCAAGGATGGTGAACCCTGATCTAGAAATAAGCTTTCTTTGAGGTGAATTGCTGGTTGGGGATTCTGTAATCTCCCAAGGAGGATTTTTTTTTCCATCCAAATGGAGATTTTGGATTAGGACAGGTCTTTAATTAGTAAAGAAATCTGAGTAGATTAGTAGCAAAGAAACTATAAAGGGATATATCACATTATGGTCAAGATATGATAAGCCAGAATTGGTGTAGGATTAAAAAGAGGGCATCCATGAAACATATTTTTTTAAAAAGCGTGGGTGTTGGGTCATGTAATCCTGGCTGCCATCTTTAATGTTGCACGTATACCCCTCCTCCCATGCATACACACAC
Organism: Natrix helvetica; assembly: GCF_964273705.1. Taxonomy (NCBI): domain Eukaryota; kingdom Metazoa; phylum Chordata; class Lepidosauria; order Squamata; family Natricidae; genus Natrix; species Natrix helvetica. Next base: position 74,898,805 of record NC_138553.1, read on the forward strand.
TGGGCAAGCCTCACCCTAATCCTTGTGTGGTTCATTTTGAGTTCTTTTTAAAGGCGTGCACACACGTTCATATCGGAGGTGGTATTCAGTAGGTTCTGACCAGTTGTGGAGAACCGGTAGCGGAAATTTTGAATAGTTTAGAGAACTAGCAAATACCACCTCTGGCTGGCCTCGCCCCCATCTGTTCTCTGCCTCCCGAGTCCTAGCTGATCGGGAGGGAATGGGAATTTTGCAGTATCCTTCCCCTGCCATGCCCACCAAGCCACGCCCACAAGCCACAACATGCCCAAGCCACGCCCACAGAACCGGTAGCAAAAAAAAATTGAATCCCACCACTGGTTCATATGTAAACAGGCTGAACTTCATCTTGTAAACACGCACCCCAAAACTGTATTATGCATTTAAAATAAAAGTGCAAATCCGCCAAAGATGAGGAAGCAGGACGCCTGATATCTCCACCAAATGCTTCTCCTTTTAAACAATTAAATGAGAATCCGTTTTTAAAAATCATCATCATCATCAGTGCATGTGTTTTCAGGAAAGTAGTGAAACGCCCTCTTCGACTCAACTATGCTTTTATACATCTTCAGACACGCGTACAATAGAATTTAGTGACGATGGCAAATCCACAACAATGGACTCTGCGCTTCCTCTAGAATTTTGCTGCCTCCCGTCCTCCCCAATCCTAGAAAAACATCGGGGAGAGCGTTAAATTTAAGAACGAGTCTTCCGTTTACTGAGAAATCACAGCAACACACACACACACACGCACATACACACATCAGTTTGAGGGGAATCATTTTGAGCAGATGGGATAGTCAAAAAAGATTTTGAGGGGTTTTACTTGGATTCATTTTAATTTCCCAATTTGTCCAGGCTGAGGTTCCTCTGTATTTTCCTTCCTGACCTCCAGTTAGCGCGCGTTCCTCCTCCTTCCTCAAAATCAGAGGCCGCCATATAGTGGAAGACCGACTGGAGGCAAAATGGACACTTTCCTACAATCTCAACCCTTAAGACCTTTTGGGGGGGGGGTTGTTTGCTGATCTTTGGTAGGTGAAGATGACGTCTCAGAAACCATCCGTGCTACGAGGCTTTGAAAATATATCCCTTTGAGAGGAGGAGGGAAGCCTGACCATCGGATTCCCCCACTAAGGTCCTCCACGAACATCTCTCATCCCCCCCTCCTCCATCTTTAACTTCCCCACGGATGTTATGCTACGTTGCGATCCTATCCGATGAAAACACCTACAGAAGAGGATTTGCTTTCTTATGCCCATGGAAAAGACCAATGCTCGTTGATTCACCCAGTATGAAATCCTGTTCAAGGTATATAAAGATGAATGCTTTTTGTACAGGTTGGTTTCCAATTAGGAAAGTAAACGCTAACCGATGGTCCGTCAAACATCGTTGCCGTTCTTTTCATATGCAGCCCCTACTTCTGAGATGGTGGCGGGTTAATTTTGTTTCCCCTTGTTTCCTTTTTTATTATTATTATTATTTTTTCCGGGAGGTTTTTTTTTTTTTTTTTGCTTTAGAAATCTTCTAGCAGTTTTATCTATAAAGAAAGACGAGCCAGTTCTGGTTCTCTTAAAGGGGAGGAAAGAGCAAAAGAGGCACTTCTTGATTGGCTGGTTATTCCTAGAGATCCCTTTTGTTTTTGTTTGTTTTTTTCAGAGTTATGTTCCTGACACAAGTGGAGACCATGTGACAGAAGACAGCAAGAGATAAAATTTTTTTGTTTTTGTTAGGCACTTGGCTGCGAGTTTTCCAAGGCAGCTCCCGGCTCTTGGCTAGGACATCAGAATCGGTTTCTGTCGCACCTCCAGAATATCTGGGCAAAAAAACACACAAAAAAATGGATGACAGAGAGTTAAATCGGGAGCGTTCTGACCTAGGATTCCCCCCAAACCACGAAGCAGTCTCCTTGTCCCGACAAAAACCCCTTGTATTCATTGACTGTGAATTCTTCTCATTCCCATCCAGCAAAGTCTTTTGAGGGAGGATTTACAGTCACGGACCTTATCTGGCTTGGAGAGCTGCCAGGATGATATCTGCAGAACTTGGCAAGGAGTCATGGAGAGACAAACCAATTAAGCGAACTAGTTGTCTCCTGCAAACTCCACTCCCCTTTCGCTCCTCTTTTTATTTCCTCTGGGAGGCAGGGGTGAAATTCAGCGGGTTCTGACAGGAGAACCGGTAGCGGAAATTTTGAGGAGTTCAGAGAACTGGCAAATACCACCTCTGGCTGGTCCCAGAGTGGGGTGGGAATGGAGATTTTGCAGTATTCTTCCCTTGCCAGGCCCACAAAGCCATGGCCACAGAACTGGTAGTAAAAAAATTTGAATTTCACCACTGCTGGGAGGAGCCATTCATCATCCACCTGTGGCCTTACTCCCAAGTTGACCGCTGCTCTTTAGCTGTTGTTAAGACACCGTTTTCTGGAAATATCTGAAGGTGTTCCCAACAGCGTTTCTGACTCATAGGAAGACCAAGTTGTGCAGGCACAGACGTTTGTAGAAACATGCTAATATCTGAAGGTGAAAGATGTCAGATGAAAGAGCAATGGGTACCAGGGATTGGATTTTCTCAATGGCAATTTGCAGAAAATTTAAGAATCTGCATTGAGATTTGGAAGGGAGGCAGGGAGGGAGGAAGGAGGGAGGGAGGGAAGGAATGGGCGGAAGGAGGCAGGGAGGGAGGGGAGGAGGAAGGGTGGAAAGAGGAGGAGGGAAGGAATGAATGAGGGAAGGGGAGGGAGAGAGGGAGGGAAGGAAGGAATGGGCCAGGGGAAGGAAAGGGAGGAAGGAGGCAGGGAGGGAGGGGAGGAGGAAGGGTGGAAAGAGGAGGGAAGGAATGAATGAGGGAAGGGGAGAGAGAGAGGGAGGGAAGGAAGGAATGGGCCAGGGGAAGGAAAGGGAGGAAGGAGGCAGGGAGGGAGGGGAGGAGGAAGGGTGGAAAGAGGAGGAGGGAAGGAATGAATGAGGGAAGGGGAGGAAGGAGGGAGGGAGGCAGAAAAGGAAGGAAGGAGGGAGAGAAGGGAAGGAGAGAGGGAGGGAAGGAAAGAATGGGCCAGGGAAGGGAGAAGGAAGGGTAGAAAGAAAAGGAAAGAAGGGGAGGAAGGAGGGAGGGAGAGAGGGAAGGAGGGAGGAAGGAAGGGGAAGGAAAGAAGGAAAAGTGAAGAGATGGAGTTTTCAAACCCATTGGTGGATAAGCAGAGGACAAGCACCCTTGTTCCATCCTCTTTATTCATGCCAGGAGATAACACACCTAAGGAATTTTTAAGCAAGTAGGAACGGAAAAGCAGAGCAGCCTTACCAGTTAAAATCCGATGCAACGGCAGCGTGACGTAGGTTAAGTGTGCATAGAGGAGGAAGTTTTCATCCGTTCGATTCAACTTCAGCCAAGAACCCACAAGAGAGCGTCCGGTTCCAGACAACGACCGGGAACGTAGGTTTGTTGCGTTATGCAAATCTGTCAAGAGAGAAGAGGACCTCAGGAAGGGAACCGATGCAAATGAATTGCCCTCAATGAATCAAACCAGGTGGCCTGGTTAGTTCTGTGGGGCATCTGTGGGGCATCACTGCTCAGGGCAAAGGTCAAATCCAGGCCCTCCAGTTCACTGTCACATTTAACAGCAACTTGCTTCATTTATGTGGAGAGTGTTTGAAAGCAGACCCACCAGTATGTCCTTAGTTCCATGATTCCCCCCCATTTTTCCTAATTATCTTTCGGATAAAAGACAGCACCCTTGAATCCTTAATAGGGGAAGGGGGACTTGAACCCAGGATCTTTCACTGTAACTGCATTCAGTCTTCCACTGATTGTTCCCCTTCCCCCTTTAATGCGTTTTTATGGCAACAGAATAAAAGAAAAATACCGTATTTTTCAGAGTATAAGACGCACCAAGATTTTGAAGAGGTAATTTTTTAAAAAAGGTTTTTGCACTCGGCAAACCTCCCAAACTCTCTGCAAGCCTCATTTTTTGTGAAAAACGGGGCATGCAGAGAGTTTGAGAGGCCTGCAAAGTGCTCCTGAGGGCTGGGGAGGAGGGTAAAAACAAGCAAAAAACGGCCCATTTTTTGTTAAAACGGGTCTGTTTTTTGCCCCCAAAAAGGGCATGCATAGCCTTTAGAGTGCTCCTGGGGGCTGGGGGGCAAAATCGACCAAAAAATGACCCGTTTTCTGCTTGTTTTTGCCCTCCCCAGCCCCCAGGAGCATTTTGCAGGCCTCCCAAACCCTATGCACATCCATTTTTTTTGAAGGGGGGGCTTCAGGAGGCCAAAAATGCTATATTTAATGTATAAGACGCACCAAGATTTTCACCCTTTGGGGGGGGGGGAAGGTGCATCTTCTACTCCGAAAATACGGTACCCATAGTACTTTTAGTTGGAGGAGGAGGAGGGTTATTCAAACATTCATGCATCTCAGCAACCTCCTGCTGTAGCCGTGATGGCTAATCTATTCCATGCATGCCACAACCTCTCTGTGGGTATGCAAGTCATTGCCCCAGGTCAGCTCCACAGTACATGTGCGCGGGCCTCCCACTGACCAGTTGGTTTTGGGTCTCTGTTGCGCATGGAGAGACACGTGGGAAATGCTCATGCATGTGTGTGCAGCAGGGGGCGCCTGCGCCTGCAGGGGGCGGGTCGCGCACACATTACATTATGGGTGCATTACGGCGCTCGGTGCCGAAAAGCTTAGCCATCACTGTGCTATAGGCCTTCTCAAACAGGCAGGCAGAAGGTCAACTGAGAGGTCTTGACGGCATCTGCCAAACTTTCTGAATTTGCTATGAACTCTGACTTTTTTCAGACCCCGACATTCTCTCTAGGAGTCCTCCCGTGTTGAGCAGGTAGTGAGAGCAGCTAGCTACCTCCAAACATCAGCCCATCACCAGCTATCTCAAGATTTCTCAATAGACATTAGCACCAATGATACTAACGTTTGTATCGTTTAATAAATACTGGACAATACAGCAATAAAATATTACGGCTGTGTGGTACTAAAAGTCATCAGAAGGTGTTGTTTTGGGGAAAGCTGAAGCTCGGCCATGCCCTCAGTTGGGCACTGAAGACTACTGTATAAAACCATTTTCTGAAATAGTGTTGTGGCCCACCATATGCCAGCAGAGCTGGCTGCAGATTCAGACAGTGAGGAGGTTGGAACGTGGGCCAGTCCTGGAGTCTGGGGAGGGCTCTGAGGAGTGTTTGCATCGGAGGCAGAGATGGGGCCAGGGCCATCCGACAGTTATCAGCTGCCTTTGGAGTCAGACATCAGTGGGGCAGAAGAACAGCTGGAGCCTGTTCCCAGTGTGCGCATGTGCAGAGCTGCCAGGGAGAAGGGAACAGTTATGGAACGAGGGCCGACTCGGGAGTAAAGGCACAGGTGGATGGTGAATGGCTCCTCCCGTAGGGAACAAAGAGGAGCAAAAGGGGAGTGGAGTTTGCAGGAGACAATCAGTTTGCTTAATTAGTGTCAAGATTTGTTCCTGACTCTCAAGAGACTCCTTCCCAAGTATTTTCTTGTACAGCGTTGAATTTGGAAGATATCGGCCTGGCAGCTCTCCAAGTCTAATAATGTGGTTGTAAATACACCCTTGAAAGACTGTTTGCCAGGACTTTGCTTGATGTGAATGAGGGGAATTCACTTTCGCTTAATAAAAAGGGTTTTTTGTCGGGACAAGGAGTCTGCTGCGGGATTTTGTGAAGCCTAGGTCAGAACAAACAGGAAGAAAGAACAATGACTTGATCCAAAGCATTGCCCTCTCCAGGAAGTTCTTGAACCAAAAGAAACTGAGGGATGGTTCTTGGTTGCTCTGGTCAAATTGATTTCGGCGAATCAGTTTACACAGAGGAGGGCGGAAAATACCACATCAGATGATTCGTTTCCATTTGATAAGATCTCTGCAAAAATATCCAGGAGAGTTTAAAATTTAATAGAGGCTAATTTTTTTTTACTTGCAAGGAAATAAAGTTGAGCAGAGATTTTTAAGTGTGTGTGTGTTTGTGTGTGTGTGTGTGTGTGTGTGTGTGTGTGTGTGTGTACAGGTAGTTCTCGACTTATACCACAATTGAGCCCATTTTAGCAAAATTCAGAAGCACACGTTGAATGTGGACAGTTTGATTCCTCTCCCATTTTCCCTGGGAAGGAAACCCAAAGTACATTGAGAGCCTTCTATTGTGGCCCACCAGCGACCAGCAGAGCTAGCAACAGAGTCCGGCAGTGAGGAGGTTGGGGAGGAACAAGGGCCAATCCTGGGGGTTGATGAAAGCTCAGACGAGGGCTCTGCATCAGAGACAGAGAGGGAGCTAGACAGCAGTGAGGCAGAGGAACAGCTGGAGCCTGTTCCCAGTGTGCGCATGCACAGAGCGGCCAAAAGACAAGAACAACTAAGGAAGCAGGATTGACTTGAGAGTAAAGTTTGGAGGTGATTGGCCTCTCCCATAGGAAAAAAAGAGGAGCAAACGGGGAGTGGGCTTTTGCAAGAAACAATTTGTTCCTTCGGCCATTTCAAGAGTGGAAAGTTCTGTTTGTGACTATAAGAGACTCTGTGCCAAGTTTTGCCTTGCCCTTCGTTTGGAAATTAGTTTATTTGTCAGCTCTCCAAATGAGATAAGGTTCGTGTTGATAAACATTCCTCTGAAAGACTGTTTGCTAAACCTTATGGACTGTGAATGAAAGGAATTCACAGTCATGCAAACAAAAGGAGTTTTGCCGGGACCAAGGCTCTGCTTCTTGCTTTTTAAGGAAACCTGGGTCAGAACCCTTTCCAACAAAAGCAAGATACAGAAAAGGCAGAAACATCCATTCATCTACTTCCCTCCTTCCTGACTCACTGGGCCTTTAGCACAGTGCCAAAGAAAGGGTGGTGCCCACCCCAAGTTCAACCAAAGGGTTCTCCCCAATTCTCGCACCTCCATCTTCATCGTCCCGAAAGAATTCCTCGCTGTCGTTGGCCGAGTGGGATTTCTTCATCTCCGCGATTCGATTTCGGGTCACCTTCCTCTTGAGGGACGGGGAGAAAAAGGAAGGGCGGCTGTTGCGTTCTGGAGTTGGAGGGGTGCTGAAGGACGTGACCTTAGAAGGGGAGACAAAAGAGCCAGAGGTGAGAAGCAACTGAGATTTATATTGATTGTCTTTCATAGTATCCAGCACCGGTTGCCCTCGACTTACAACAGTTCATTCAGTGGCCGTTCAACGTTACAACAGCACTGAAAAAAGTGACTTAAGACCATTTTCACACTTACGACCATTGCAGCATCCCCATGGTCATCATCATATCATCATCATATCATCATCATCTTTTAATGACCCCATAATCCATTGCAGGGTGGAGTTTGGGCAACTGAATGGATCTAGCAGAGTGTTTAATGGCCAGATGCCCTTCCTGTCACCAATGCGGAATTTTGTTCAGCAGTTATATTGTAAAGTTGTAAAACTCACTTAAGAAACGTCTCACTTAGCAACAGAAATGTTGGGCTCAATTGTGGTCGTAAGTCGAGGACTACCTGCATTGTCTTCTAACTGCAGACGAGTGGATTAAAAAAAACCAACTCATTTCTGTTGTTGTTATTATTATTATTATTGATTTATTTGAATGGTTCTATCATTCAAGGTGGCTTACACTGTACCTTTGAATGTCCTGAATAAGCCAACTTTCATTTATGGACACTGATCCATCAGTTGACTCTGTTTGACAAGGTTCCCTAAAATATTCAGGTGTTTAACTCAGAAATGACCAACTGGCCGTCTTATCTGCTGTAGTTGTCTCTGGCAAGCTTTCTAAGCTGAATGGGAGTGTAGCTGAATGGCATGCTGAAATTGCCCGTCATAAAGCCAAGCCATCGGCTTCCACTATTCTGAGAACTCGCCACGTCACACTGCTGTCACATGATGTTTCGTGACATTTTCCCCATTTGCGGAGCTCGGGTGAGGGTGGCCTCCGTGTGAGGCATCTGGCCAGTGGTGGGATTCCAATTTTTTTACTGCCGGTTCTGTGGGTGTGGCTTGGTGGGCATGGAATGGCTTGGTGGGCGTAGCAGGGGAAGGATATTGCAAAATCCCCATTTCCTCCCAATCAGCTGGGACTCAGGAGGCAGAGAATAGATGGGGGCAAGGCCAGCCAGAGGTGGTATTTGCCGGTTCTCTGAACTACTCAAAATTCCTGCTACCGGTTCTTCAGAACTGGTCAGAACCTGCTGAATGCCACCTCTGCATTCGGCCCACGGGCCGCCAGTTTGACACCCCTGCTCAAGGCCAACAAAAATGGCAACAAATGGCAAAGACCTTTGTGAGACAACATGACATTGCACTGTCTCCAATAACATACTTTATCATGAAAGGAGAGAAAGCAGAGAATGCCATTAACAGAGTTAACTTACTCGCTCATGCAGCGGTGAGCCTGGGTTTGAATCTTCTTCTGTACCGTAAGGAGACGTGTCACCCGTGGAAACGCGACCCACTGCCATTTCCGCATGTCCTTTGGCCTGAGGCCCCTTCATACGCACAAACTCCATATTATTGTATTTATAAAAACCAAAGGACATTCTCTGTGCCATTTTCGCTGCCACGCTCACCTGCAAAGGGGAGTCAAAAGTCAAGCCCCTGCATCATCGACATGAACTGCCATGAACCTCTTTCAATTCAACTTTTCCATGGTGGCGCAGTGGTTAGAATGCAGTACTGCAGGCTACTTCTGCTGACTGCCAGCTGCCTGGCAATTTGGCAGTTCGAATCTCACCAAGCTCAAGGTTGACTCAGCCTTCCATCCTTCCGAGATGCGTAAAATGAGGCCCCAGATTGTTGGGAGCAGTATGCTGACTCTGTAAACTGCTTAGAAAGGCCTGTAAAAAGCACTGTGAAGGAGTATATACCGTATTTTTCAGAGTATAAGATGCACCGGAGTATAAGACGCACCAAGATTTTGAAGAGGCAAATTAAAAAAAAAACTTTTTGCACTCTGCAGACTTCCCAAAAAGTCCCTTTTCATCAAAAAAAAGGGCATGCATAGCCTTTAGGAGGCTTCCAGAGTGCTCCTGGGGGCTGGGGAGAGCAAAAACGAACAAAAAATAGGCCGGTTTTTTGCTCATTTTTAAACCCCCCCCCCCCCAATAGCACTCTATAAGCCTCCTAAAGGCTATGCATGCCCTTTCTTTGACAAAAAAACGGGCTGTTTATGAGAGGTCTACAGAGTGCAAAAACGTTAAAAAAAATTTGCCTCTTCAAAATTTTATACTCCGGTGCATCTTATACTCCGAAAAATACGGGATTTCTTTGTTAATACAATTTCCCTATTTCACTCCTTTGCTTTCATTTCTAGTTTTCATATTTATTCTCTAACCATTGATAAAATAACTCCCATATACTGCAATAGTCAGATTCTTTCTTTTCTTTAATTGCAAGTGTTAATCTATTCATTTCTGCACGTTCTAATATTTCTCCTTACTTCTAGGTTGCTTCTCTTATTCTGCACTGTGCCATTTGTGCTACAGGAGGACACCCCAGGTCTGACCTGGTATTTAATGTCTGTACAACAAATCCGTTTTCTCCCATCTTGCTCAGTGGAAGAATCGCTGTCTTGTTTTAAGCAGGTGAAATGATTTGAGGAGGGATGGAAGGCAGCAAGGTCCTTCTTTCCCTGTTATTATTCAAAGTAAGCTTCTGACTCCTGCTCCACACACAGAAAGCCTTTCTGGTTGGCCCCATGTTGTTTGTCTAAGACAGGGTTCGGCAACCTTAAACACATAAACAGACACAAAGATCCTAACCCGAAGCCCCCTGTTCAATTCTGGAGCCAACTGGAAATCCTGTTCTCCCACCAGAGAGTCTCCTCCTAGCACGGCGTGCTTTTCTTTTACCGAAAGCCCTATCAATTGTGGAGCTGACCGGAAAACCCGCCCCTTGCCATAGAGTCTCCTCCACCTGGAACGCTGTGCTTTCCCCCCCTCCCAACCCTCTCAAAATTGTGGCACCACCCAGCGACAGGGAGCCACAGCAGAGGAATGAAAGAGACACATGCAGCTCCAGAGCTGCAGGTTGCTGACCCCCTGGTCTAAGAGACAGCATCTGAAGGAGACTCACCCTATTATCATAGACCTTCTTGAGGGCCTCATAGCGGATGGATCCCTGGAAAATAACGCCTTGGAAAGTGTTGCTTTTGTCACTGGCCACCAGCTCCACGCAAACCATCTCGCCTTCCCCTACAGTCATGTCATTAAATACCTAACGAGACATCCAAATAAACCAGAGAGAAAAATAAATAGCGGTAGAGACACTCAAGGCCATTTCTCATTGTCTATGGCTAAGTCACAGATGACACACTGAGCTATTTAATAGCAGTGCAAGAGTCTGTACCAGGAAACCAGATTCTCAGCAAAAGGTCTGGGGGCACACTGAATCTTCTAACCATTTTTTGCAAAAAGTAATTTTATTATGGAAAAAAAAACCATCCCTAAGCCCCAATTTCCTATAATTGACTGCAATTTAAACCACCAAAGGTGATTTAGATCAATGTTTTTCAACCTTGGTCATTTTAACATGATTGGACTTCAACTCCCAGAATTCCCCAGTCAGCCTACCTGGCTGGGGAATTTGGGGAGTAGAAGTCCAAAGATTTTAAAATTACCAGGGTTGAGAAGCGCTGATTTAGATAAGTGAAACAGTGTGAAAAGGCAAATTCAGAATCAGAATTAATACTAGGGATAAAAAGGATATTTCATGTATCTTTACACCATTTTCCCAAGCCTCTAAAATCAGCAGTTTTGTGATATAGTCCAAAAATTTAGCCTTTTTTAAAAAAGAAAATAAGGTTTAAATGTAATATTTGATCAAACTGCAAACAGCATACCTTTATGTAGCAATGTTTTCTGCCAATTTACAATGGCAAATTTGAATTATAAATAAGCAGACCTACGGATCTATGATCTGAACAGCACTAAATGCACCATTAAATTTTTTAAAATTATTATTCTACAAATACAACTAGAGGAAAAAAGGAGAAAAAAGTAAAGAACCTTTACCAAATTTGTTATAAAATTTCAAAATAACAATAGTATAAATTTTCCATATGAAAATAACTTATATCATTCTGAAATTTTAAGTGTATATAAGTGTTAGATTAGGTAAAGGTAAAGGTTCCCTTCACACATATCTGCTAGTCATTCCTGACTCTAGGGGGTGGTGCTCATCTCCGTTTCAAAGCCGAAGAGCCAGCGCTGTCCGAAGACGTCTCCGTGGTCATGTGGCCGGCATGACTCAATGCCGAAGGCGCACGGAACACTGTTACACGTTAGATTACAACCTCATAATGAACAACTGTTACCAATATGACTCAAGTCATAAATTATAAACTGACATAAAGAAGTTGCAGTAATTCATATTTTATCTGGAAAATTTGATGAGTTGTAGAAATCATGAAAAATTGAGTGTCTCTATTTTATGTTAGGAAAAACCCAATCATTGGATGTGTTATAAACCCATTTGGGGAATCCCCATGATTTCAAAAATTTCCACATTCAGTTAATCTCGACATACGATTAATTTTTTTAGACATGAAGTTAATTTTTATAATGACACACACTCCCCAAACGTCTACATTCTTCTACACAAGGGACCTACTCTAAGGAGAGAGGACCTACCTCTTCAAAGTTGTCAATCATAAAAAATATGTTTGGATAGCTAATCTTCGATTCCTCGCCCTTGCTGTCCATGGGGTGTTTACTTGGAGATGCAAAGACTTGCTGGAAAACACCATTTGGAAAATATGATATAGCTTGCGATATATACATAGTAGGACGTTCAGCTACGAGCACTAGCAGGAGAAGGAAATGCTAAGTTGATTGTAAACCCTGGATCTTCCATGGATCGATCAAGTGAACAAAGTGATGTTACCCGTCAGATTATATCTTCTGGCATTCTTCCCATCCTTCCCATCTTCTGGCATTCTTCCCATCCTCAGCTTTAAAGGAGGACTTGCTAACATCTGGAACCCCTGTCCACCTGCTTTTTCCGTAAGGATATAAAGGAAGAAATTGGGGAAAACGTTCTCTGAAGACCCCACATTTTCAACTCAATCCTTATGCCATCTTCTCCAATTATACTAAAGTGAATCCTGTTCTATTTTCAAAGAGTAATCCTAGTGACTATTGTGACCTAGGCTTCCCCAGCAGCATGAAGCCGAGTCCTCGTCCCGAGAAACCCCTTTTATTTAATTTACAGTGAATTCCTCTCCAGCAAAAGTCTTTCCTCTCCCACAGTCTTTCAAGATAGTTCACAATTACCGACCTTTGTCAGGCTTGGAGAGTAGCCAGGCCGATATCTTTCAGACACCACAATACTTGGCAAGAATGCAGGAATGAATTGTCTCCTGCAAACTCCACTCCCTTGTGGCTCCTCCTTTATTTCCTCTGGGAGGGGCCATTCACTGTCCACCTGTGGCCTTACTCCCAAGTTGACCCTTGGTCCTTAGCTGTTCCCTTCATCTGGCCACTCTGGGAACAGGTGCCAGCTGTTTGTCTGCCTCACTGATGTCTGATTCTGAAGGCAGCTGATAACTGTCAGACGGCCCTGGCCCCATCTCTGCCTCCGAGCACTAATCATTAGAGCCCTCGTCAGAGCCTTCCCCAAACTCCAGGACTGGCCCATGTTCCTCCCCAACCTCCTCATTGTCTGAATCTGCTCCCAGCTCTGCTGGCTGCTGGTGGGCCACAACAGTGATAGACAAATATAATCTTGAGTCCTTCCATATTCTATTGACTTGGAATGAGTAGCAAACTTGTAAAACTGGGCTTTTCCAAGCCTTCCCAAACCCTTTGCCAACAATGGTTAGGCCCCTAGTACACTCTTCTGGGTAACAGATTGCATCTACGTATGTGTGCATTTCTATTCTCCCTGTGCTTTGGGACCAGTGTTCTGTTGGGGAAGCACAATGTGGGATTATATATTCCATACTGAGTCATGTGGCCAGGAGGTAAGAGGACTTGAAAGGCAGCACTCCTATCAAAATGGATTTTGTCATAAGCCGGATTCAGACCATTTTTAAACTGGATTTTCCTTTTTTGCTGCCTCCCCTCCCCCCGCTGCAAATATGGCTGTGTTGTGTTCAGTTTGGGGAGGTTATCCTGAAGACTGATAGGCAGACAGAATCCTGAACCTTTTCCCATAATTTATTTCAGTTGGCTTGGGAACAATGTGAAGGATCTGGCTTGAAGACATGGGAAGCAGAAGAAGAAGAGGAGGGCTTACCTCTTAATTTGATGAAAGTGTGACAAGAAACTGACTAGGGGAATTTTGCTAAATTCTTTTGAAATGCTCTTCAAAGCTATTCTGGGGTTAGGTCTGGGGCTGTCTCTAATTAAAATTAGAATAGAATAACAGAGTTGGAAGGGACCTTGAAGGTCTTCTAGTCCAGCCCCCTTCTTAGGCAGGAAACCCTACACCACTTCAGACAAATGGTTATCCAGCATCTTCTTAAAAACGCCCAGTGTTGGAGCATTCACAGCTTCTGGAGGCAAGTTGTTCACTGATTCATCGTTCTAACTGTCAGGAAGTTTCTCCTCAGTTCTAAGTTGCTTCTCTCCTTGATTAGTTTCCACCCATTGCTTCTTGCCCTTCCCTCAAGTGCTTTGGAGAATAAGTTTGACTCCCTCTTCTTTGTGGCAGCCCCTGAGATATTGGAACTCTGCTATTATGTCTCCCCTAGTCCTTCTTTTCATTAAACTAGACACACCTAGTTCCTGCAACCGTTCTTCATATGTTTTAGCCTCCAGTCCCCTAATCGTCTTTGTTGCTTTTCTCTGCACTCTTTCTAGAGTGTCAACATCTTTTCTACATCATGGTGACCAAAACTGAATGCAGTATTCCAAGTGTGGCCTTATCAAGGCATTATAAAGTGGTATTAACACTTCACGTGATCTTGATTCTATCCCTCTGTTTATGCAGCCTAGAACTGTGTTGGCTTTTTTGGCAGCTGCTGCACACGGCTGGCTCCTATTTAAATGGTTGTCCACTAGGACTCCAAGATCCCTCTCCCAGTTACTATTTGAGCTTGAGCTATAGAAGAAAACCATAATATAAATTTATGGGGGGAAACATGGGGCAAAGGTCGAAAGCGCAAACCTTTCAAAGTTCCCAAATTGCAGAGCTGCTCACCTGGGACTTCTTTTTATGGATGTGAATATCCCCTCCATCGGAACGAGTACATACGGCACACGTCACTATATAATCCAGCTGAAAGAAAATCAAAGTATTGGCAATGAAACACCAATCAGGCATCAAGTTTCTCATTAGGTTTTCCTTCGTGTACATGTCCAGATCCCCCAATAGAAAATAGGAGGTCCTTCGGTTTTCATTTCATGAAATAATTTGAAGATACCTCACAACAGAAATCAGATACTTTCTTTCATGTTCAATTGCCACTGAAGGTCAATGCAGCCCTACAGGTCACTTACTAGGTTTTTAGAGCTCTTCCCCCTTCTTTATTTATTTATTGTTGCTGTTGGCTTATTGCAATAATTTGTTGGCAGTGTTTCAGTTTCAACAAAAAGAACACTCAAGGTAGATGAAATCACAAATTAAAACCCAATCTGAAATAACCACATCACTGGCTTGGTTTGTTTGTTTGTTTGTTTAAGAAAAGCCAAAAGGAGGGCAACTTTCTATAAATCATTACAATCTCTGGAAATGAAACAAAACCGCAAAGGAGCGTGTGATGTCTGGCACTTTGATTAATAACACCAACGCTAATTTAAGACTGACAAACCTCCACAAGCAATTTTTTTTAAAAAGCAGCCAGGTTTTTTTCATTCCAGTACCCCATTCCAAGTGGCTGCTTTGTCCAGGACTTGTACTCACAAGGCAGAGAATGAACAACACGTAGTATCCTTCTCCATTCTGCACTGCTCTAGGATCATCAGCCTACATGCAATCTCTTTAGCCAAGGTGACATTGCTGAGGAACAAATAACCTTAGGTAAAGGTTCCCCTCGCACATATGTGCTAGTCGTTCCTGACTCTAGGAGGCGGTGCTCATCTCTGTTTCAAAGCCAAAGAGCCAGCGCTGTCCAAAGACGTCTCCGTGGTCATGTGGCTGGCATGGCTAAACGCCGAAGGTGCACGGAACGCTGTTACCTTCCCACCAAAGGTGGTTCCTATTTTTTCTACTTGCATTTCTACGTGCTTTCGAACTGCTAGGTTGGCAGAAGCTGGGACAAGTAACGGGGGCTCACTCCGTCACGGGGCACTAGGGATTCGAACCGCTGAACTGCCGACCTCTCTTATCGACAAGCTCAGCATCTTAGCCACTGAGCCACCCTTCAAATAACCTTACTACAGGTTTAAATAGATGGGAAGTCTCAAAATGACCAGGCAGATTCAAGCCAAGGTACCATTCTCATTCTCAAAATACCCCGCGAATTGCAGACATTCCCCTCTTCTAACGCCAACAAGCTTTGGAGAAGAGAAAGCCTGAGGTCACCTTCTGTAGTATAAGGTTCAGGTAGACGCTCTCCTCCCAATCAATGTCAGGATCACCCAAACCTGGAAGCTTCTTGGAATCTCTGCGGTATACTTCAACGTCAACCTGCTAAAACAAAGCCCAACAGTGAAGGTAAGAATCACACTATAACTGGAAATCTGTAGTATTTTGGGGGGTCGGGTTCAGAAGCTTTCTAAGAAAGGATGGTGATTAGTTTGCAGGCTCAGGATCAAGTCACACATTCAAGCCAAATATGGATAGCAATGGCACTTAGACTTATATACCGCTTTGCGCTGCTTTTTACAGCCCTCTCTAAGCGGTTTACAGAGTCAGCCTATTGCCCCTCAACAATTTGGGTCCTCATTTTACCCACCTTGGAAGGATGGAAGGCTGAGTCAGCTTTGAGCCTGGTGAGATTTGAATTGCCAAATTGCAGGCAGCTGGCAGTCAGCAGAAATAGCCTGCAGTACTGACTCTAACCACTGAGCTACCAAGGCTCATACCTGAACCTAACTAACTCCTCCATTTTCATCCCCTTCTCCCATATATTCAAGTTAATCTGAAGTAGGAAAGAGATTCCCATTGCTTCCTTCTGAACAAATAGCCCTTAAGAAAAGTTACTTTCCCTACAGTAGATTTCAGTACTGTAGCGTCTAACATCATCAGTAAGTCAAGGAAGTATCTTGGAAGGAAGCAAAGGTGCTTTTTTTCAAGAGGCAGCTGGACTTTCTTTTTTTCTTTGAAAACGTTTTGCTTCTCATCCAAGAAGCTTCTTCAACTCTGACTGGATGGTGGGGAATGGAAGGATTCTTGCATTCAGTCAGAGCTGAAGAAGCTTCTTAGATGAGAAGCGAAATGTCTTCAAAGAAAAACCAGAAAGTCCAGTTGCCTCTTGAAAAAAGCACCTTTGGGACAATCCTGACCTGGATGACTGAGAATCTCCATAGACATATCTTGGAAGAATGCAATAGCAAGGCACATTGGTATTGTGAAGAAGAAATCTACATAGAGACTGTATAGTCTCCATGAGTCGTGCTTGATTCCAGGAATGCTTTATCTTTTAAGATTGACTGGCTTTGTGCTTTGTAAAAACAGCTATGTATGTCCTCTGGACATTGCAAAAAGCTTATACTTTATCAATTAACAATTGTGATATATTAAAAACCCATTGTGTTTGTTGAGATCTTTTGAGGTGGCCTGAAACCTTTTGATGTGGCTTCAGCAATCTCTTGCTCAAGGATGCTGTTCAATGTTTTTCCAAAACTGCTCCGATATTACAGTACTTTGTCCTTGTTTTGAGTCCTGAGGTCAAACTGGTGTTCATTATTATTATTTTTGGGTGGAAAAGTTTGTCCCACTTGCCCTACACAGAGGCCCACTGTTGACACCCTACACTGGTCGAGATACTCCATGCATCTGATCAAGTGAGCTGCAGATCATCAAACTTATGTCTTTTAATGAAACGTGTTAGCTGGGAAAGGCAACACCAGGGTCCATCTAAAATATTTAGATAGTAATGATTTTAAACATTCTGTAATTAGAGTTAGGGTCCAATTGTGTACCATTTAGACATGGGGCCAGTCAGTGGTTTTGCCTGGAGCAAAACCGCTTGGACCAAAAACCAAACCTCCCCCAACCCAATATGGCAGAATTTCTCAGTGGCTGTTGCTGTCCTTCAAGAGTTACATCCTCCCGTTTTGTTTCCATACTTTGTTGGGTGTGAAAACTGCTGACAAAGGGAGATTTAAATGCTTGCTCCTTGAACATGCCCAGCCAGAGAAATTTATGGGAAATTCAATGACTCCATCTTCTACCTTTAACCCTCAGGTGTTTTTCCACAGATTCTTCTTCCATACACACAGACACACACACACACACACTAGCTGGATACCCATGCTTCACTACGAAACTATGTGATCGGGCTTGATAAATTGACACTGAAAGCTTGAAAATTAATGAGCAGTTATACATTGACACTTAAAGCTTGAAAATTAATGTTGAATGTGTAACTCCTTAGCATCAGAGTGTGTTAGTACAAGGCAACTGGCAGTTGGAACAGGGTTCTTTTCAGGTGAGGAGGGGGAGTAGAACGTCTAACTCCTTAGCGTCAGAGCGTGTTAATATAATACTGTATAAGAAATACTAATAATCTGATGGTCATTTCGACAAATCCTTTCTTAGCGAGCACCTAGAAGCCAAGAGGAGCATGCGTGCCAAATTTCAAGTTTGCAAGCATTACGGTTCTGGAGATTTCGTGATGAGTGAGTGGTATTTGGTTTTTATATATATACATATACACAGTGACGTGCGGTGAGGTTTATACCTGGTGAGGCAGCAATTTTTTTAGACTTGTGGACTTCAACTCCCAGAATTCCACAGTCAGGCATGCTCAGTTGCGACCTGCCGCCCTCCGCCCTGGGATTCGGCCACGGCACCGCCTGCCAGAGCTGCGCGGAATCCGGGGCGTGCTTGTCGGGCGAGGGCAGTGCAGATGGGGAGCGGACGGAGCGGAGGAAGCCTCTCCCCCCCCCTCGAGTCTAGGGCAGCGAGTCATTCGATAGGAAAC
Organism: Natrix helvetica; assembly: GCF_964273705.1. Lineage (NCBI taxonomy): Eukaryota > Metazoa > Chordata > Lepidosauria > Squamata > Natricidae > Natrix > Natrix helvetica. The sequence continues at coordinate 74,916,842 of NC_138553.1, forward strand.
TTGCCTCTTGGAAGGAATGACTCGGCTTGGCTCCTGCTTTGTCTCTCCTGCCTCTTCGCTTCTCCGTTCGGTCGTTGGGCGGCAGATCGAAAGCGGGAGCCAAGCTGGGTCATTCCTCCCAAAAGGCAAGTTTCCCATCGAATGACTCGCTGCCCTGATGATGAGAGGTTAGGCTGTGCCTCACTTGCCTCACCTGACTGCACGTCACTGCATATACATATACATATACATATACGGCATATATATAAAATACACCAATAAAGGAAATAGCTGGTAGCACGATGTGTCATTCACTTTTCACCCTAGAGGGAGAGGAAAATTATGAAAAGCTTATTGGTCATCCAGAGTTTATTTTAGAACTAACCACATAGGAAAATGTAAATGTTCCCAGTGAAATGCAGCTTCACCTTTCAAGATTACACCTACAGCATAAAGCTGATGGTCTTCTCTGTGGACAACAATTAACAGGCTGCACTTATGCTTGCAGATGGTTTGGCTTTTAGTGTTTCATACTTTTTATGTGTGTAAGCCACTAGGAATCATTGGATTCCAGTGGTACATAAATGAAAACAAGCAACCAAGTAAATTGCACTGGGTTTCAGCAAGTACCGAAAGAGCGGCAATTAATTCATTGGAAAAGGAAATACCTCTATTAACATGTCCTATTATAATTTAGTTGATTTATAATTCCATCTGCAGTCTTGCTATTAAAAAGTAGCAGCTCTGATTTCATTAGTTTGAATGCAGGAAGAAATGGATAAAATGTCATTTGTTGTTAGGGATGTAACCCTAGGCTTGTCTTGGCAATGTATATAAGCTATGATTACTTTACTGTTACTTTAAATGCTTAAGAGATGTAATTGGTTTGTTACCTCAAGCAGCCATAAGGGGGAGCCAGAATGGCTGTTAGCTCTCTGTTTTGTTAGACATTGGTCGGTGTATTTTGAGGTATTGTGGTTTGCTACTGTTTAGCTATACTTTGTGTGTTAGACTGACTATTTTGATAACTGAATTACTGAACTGTGTATGACTTGGACTGTTAACCGGACTCTGAATACCTCTATATTTCTACATAGTAAACTACTATATTTTTATACTATTCAGTGTCTCTGTATGCTGGTTTGTACTCGCTCTTCTAACGGGAAGCTTAATTACTTAACATTTGTGATTCAGGTAAAATCGGGAGGGAAGCAAAACGGGGGAGATGACAATAAGTCATATAGAGTGAAATATCTGCGGCAGAGAAGCATTTCAAATGAAGAAGAGCTAGACCGAGATTGGCCAAACTAAAGGCAAAGGTTCTCCTTGCACATATGTGCTAATCGTTCCCAACTCTAGGGGGCGTTGTTCATCTCCGCTTCAAAGCCAAAGAGCCAGTGCTGTCCAAAGATGTCTCCCTGGTCATGTGGCCGGCATGACTAAACGCCAAAGGTGCGCGGAACGCTGTTACCTTCCCATCAAAGGTTTTTCTACTTGCAACTTTATACGCTTTCAAACTGTTCAGTTGAAACAAGTAAAGGGAGTTCACTCCGTTATGTGGCACTAGAAATTCAAACCGCTGAAGTGCCAACCTTTCTGATCGATAAGCTCAGTGTCTTAGCCACGTCCCTTTGGACAAATTATTAATGTAATTAAAATATTTTAATTTAATGAATTATTTATTTATTGGACAAATTATGAGGGGGTTATTGATCCGCACTCTGAAGATTAATGCATTCTCTCCTTCTTGGAAGAGCAGTAATCTAGGGACCAAAAAAATTCTCCATTTCTATTCTCACCGCCACCATCAATTCAGCAAACTGTTATGCTCCAAAAGTTGAGAAGCTCACACACTTTATCTCTTTCAGCCAAGTGAAATGTTGACTCAGGCCGACAGAGAAAAGTCTGGCACAGCCTTGCTCCTGTCTCAGAGTGAGTTGTTTTCCTTTCTATTTAAAAAGAAATCACAAGTGCACATCCCAGCCTTGAGCTGCAAACTCAGCTCTTTTTAGTGTTTGGTTTGAAGGAAAAACATCTCAAAAAAATGCTTGGCAGGTCATTTTTACTGTTCCCCTTTTCTACGTGGCAGATATTGCCAGAAACCAGACATTTAGTGCTATTTAGAGTCCTATGTACTTCAAATCACCTCTGCCTTCCAAATATAAACATGTATGTATGTATGTGTATTCTGCTCTTGTGTTGCCAAGAACGGACATCCAGATTCATTATGTGAGCGACCCTGACTTAATTTATTCCTGGAATAAGCTATGTTTCTCTTAATGGATTTTTGCAGAGAAGTTATGTGTGGTAATAGTCCTTGACTTATGACCATAATGGTGAACCTATGGCATGCGTGCCAGAGGTGGCACGCAGCGCCTTCTCTGTTGGCACGCGAGCCATCCCTCCAGTTCCCCTCCTCCGCAAACGCGTGTGCACCTCTCGCCAGCCAGTTGGTCTTCGGGTCTCTGCCGCGCATGCGTGGGGGGGAGGGGTGCATGCATAGGGCTGCACACATATTGCATTTTGGGGGTTCGGGTGTGCGTGCATGTATTTGCACGCATGCACACACACTTTGGCCACTTGGTTCGGGAAAGGTTAGCCATCCCTGACTTATGACCCACAATTGGGATCAGAATTTTCCCGTTGCTCAGCATGGCAATTGCAATTATTAAGTGAATTAAGCCAACTTTGCTTGCCAGAATTCAGCTGTGAAGGTTGCAAGTGGTGATCACAGGACCCAGGGATGCTACAAATGTCTAGTACAAATGTATGCAGGTGACCAAGTATCCGAATTTTGACTGTGTGACCGTTGGGATGCCGCAGCAGTTGCAAGGGCAAGGACCAGTGGTAGGTTCCTACAGGTTCGGACTGGTTCAGCCAAACCGGTAGTGGTTTGGTGGCCTGGGTCACTGGAACCAGCAGAGACCCAGGCCTGCAACACCACCGAACTGGTTCTCCGGGCGATGCCCTAGGCACCGCCATCTTCTTTTTCCAGTTCTGTGCATGCGCAGAACAATTTTAATTGCGCTGTGCATGGACACGCAAAGGAAACTGCCAGTAGTGCCTCCTGGAACCCAACCCTAGCAAGGACCAGTTGTAAAGTCACTTTTCTCAGTGTCATTGTAACTTCAAACCAAGCAATGGTTGTGCTGTGGTCTGCCAGCAGCCTGCAGAGCTGGCAGCAGAGTCAGACAATAAAGAGGTTGGGGAGGAACATGGGCCAGTCCTGGGGGCTGAGAAAAACTCAGACGAGGGCTCTACGTCAGAGGAGGAGAGGGAGCTAGACGGCCGCAAGGCAGAGGAACAGCTGGAGCCTGTTCCCACTGTGTGCATGCGCAGAGCTGCCAGATGACAAGAACAATTAAGAAAGCAGGGTCAACTCAAGGTGTAAAGCCACACCTTGGAGGTGATTGGCCCCTCCCATAGGAAATGAAAGAGGAGCGAATGAGGAGTGGGCTTTTGCAGGAAAAAATTTGTTCATTGGTCTGGAAAGTTCTGTTTGTGAGAAACTCTGTGCCAAGTTTTGCTTTGCTCTGTGTTTGGACTCTAGTTATCTGGCAACTCTCCAAGCGAGATAAAGTTCGTGTGGATAAACATTCCTTTGAAAGACTGTTTGCCAAGACTTGCTGACTGTGAATGAAAGGAATTCGCAGTCGTGTAAATAAAAGAGGTTTTGTTGGGAGGAAGACTTTGCTTTTGCTTTGTAAGGAAGCCTGGGTCAGAACAGGTTGTAAGTCAAGGACTCCTGTAAGGTCTTCACAAATCATCTTGAATTGCGTGGTTGGAAAGTATATAGATGTCTGGATATCTGTCCTTTTTTTTTTAGTTTTTTACACTAATAATAAAAACAGTAGAAAATACCTAGCATTGGTAGAGTAAATGTTCAATGTTATCTCAATCTTTGTAAAGTCCCGAAGTATATTTGTATTCGTAACCATCTTTTCCAGTCAAGTCTGCGAAACGGTTTTATTGAATTAAGCCCTAACTCTTTTGAGTTAGGAATTCATTCTTAATGAATTCATCAATAATGAAAAGTTATGTGAGTTGATAGACTTTCTGCTTGATGGTTCAGCAATGTAAGACAAGCTCCATTATATTCTTCTAAAGATATCCTGTCACCTGTATTGTATGACAAGGAGCATTTTATTAAGCTTCAGATGAGAGGTAAACCTTCACTCAGTCTCATCAATTGTAGTGACAATTAAGTTTGGAGCAGATCAACCTTCAGATGACATCAAGATTAGGAACGGTGGTTGTGCTGAGATCAGCCATCTTCCATGGCATAACTAATTATAAAATGGATTATGGGGGGAAAAAGAAGCTAAAATGCCAAGACTGAATCACGTTGATCCTTTCAAACCTTAACACTTTTCAACTTGCCCATGAAGGGGAAATGGAATGCTGAGAACGTATGCAGAGATCGTGAGAATCTGGCCACTATAAAGGTCACCCCTGCAGGTGCTAGAGAAAGAGATGGACTGTTCCCATAACAAAAGGACATCTCATAATTGGACAATGTGATCATCCAGGAGTGGAGAGAAGAGGAAGCTATTGTTTAACCAGGCAACGTTTGCACAGGAAAACCAGAGCTGGTTTTGTTTCTTCAGTACCATAATGGTATATCCAATAAAGTTTTACTTTTGGGATTTCAAGGCTGCCGAGAGTGTTTCCTTATTGTGGGTTCACTAGTCAGACAGTTGACATAAAATCAGTGGTGGGTTTCAAAATGTTTTAGAACCTCTTCTGTAGGTGTGGCCTGCTTTGTGGAAGTGGCTTGCCGGCCATGTGACCAGGTGGGCGTGGCCAACTTGTAAAATGTGATGAAACTCACTTAACAATGCTCTTGCTTAGCAACCAAAATGTTGGCTCAGAAACTCTGGCATTTGAAGCACAGCTTCAAAGTTACAAGACCCTTGCACCCCTAACCCTTTAGAAAAAAAAAACCCAGGGGTGTTCAAACTTGACAGCTTTAAGACTTCTGGACTTCAACTCCCAGAATTCCTCCTCCAGTCATGATGGCTCAGGAACTCTGGCATTGAAGCGTGCAAGTCTTAAAGCTGTCCCAAGTTACAAGACCCTTGCACCCCTAACCCTTTAGGGGAAAAAAAACCAGGGGTGTTCAAACTTGACAGCTTTAAGACTTCTGGACTTCAACTCCCAGAATTCCTCCTCCAGTCATGATGGCTCAGGAACTCTGGCATTGAAGTGTGCAAGTCTTAAAGCTGTCCCAAGTTACAAGTCCCTTGCACCACTAACCCTTTAGGGAAAAAAAACCCAGGGGTGTTCAAACTTGACAGCTTTAAGACTTATGTCGCCTGGGGAATGCTGGGAATTTAAATCCACACATCTTAAAGCGACCAAGGTTGCAAAACACTGACTTTTTGAATGGATCTGAAGCTTAGCTGGGCCCATCATTAGCAAACAGCAGGCAACGTAGTAATGGCATTTAATATGTCTCTATGGAAGCCAAAATTCATGAGGACTCTGGTAGCATTTTTTCTCACTTACACATTTAATTAAAAGGCAGAAGCTTTTGTGTGCATGCTAATCAGCCTTGATTCCATTCAAATTGGAGACTGGCAATTTGAAGAGAGAAAGATTTGAATGCGCAATTTGAGAGCAAAACAATTCAATTTGTTTTGGGATCTAATTTAAAAAGGAGACCTTTTTAGATTGAAGCAGTCTATCAATTTTATACATAAATAAAAATTAGCACGGATTGCTTGCCACAATATCCTTTAAAAAAAAACACCATTGCTTGACAACTGGCCAGATACAAGGATTATTAGAATCACTTTAAATTTGCAAACTCTGTTTTATTGCAGTAGTAATCAAGAGGGAGCTACTGAGTTAAAAATGCAATATTGTTCGTGCCCAGGGGGATTTTACGTTAAACAAACAGAACTGGAACAAAATTCTTGTTTTGTATTCACTCTAAGAAGTGACAGGTGGAGATGGCTATAAATCATAAAACATTAATTTCATGCTTCACAAATGAAGCAAATATTTAACCAACAGAGACCTATTAAACCCACATTGGAGCGGGGGGGGGGGGACTTTTACAAACTAGTTTTGCCTTGTGAGAATAACCTGAAAAGAGAGCACAAAATCAAATATATGTAACATAGTTTCCTGTATTTGTACAAAGCTGTATTTCTAGAAATATTTTCAAGTAGATAGAAGAAAGCTGAAATGCAAGATTAATAGGAGCTATTATTTCTCTTTTCGTTCTGGGAAAAACTGTCAAAAGTCTAAATGAAGGCAGTTCCAATCTTTATGCAATATTATTAGATGTATAATTACATTCTTTATAACATAGGAATAGCACTTTATAGTTTTTACTTTATTTTAACCATTTTCTGCTCTCTGTCTCTGTCTCTCTCTAGAACAGGGGTCTCCAGTCCCTGGATGGTGGACCTGCACTGGGCCGTGGCATGCCAGCAATCAGGCCCCATCCGTGGGATGCAGACGGCATGCAAAACAATGCCACGAGCTGTTTTTTGCTCAATTTTGGGTGGGGCAGCCCCCAGGAACACTCTATAAGCCTCCTAAAGGCTATGCATGCCCATTTTTTTGCTCATTTTTGCCTCCCCCACCACCCTCCAGGAACACTCTACAAGCCTCCTAAAGACTATTTATGCCTCTTTTTAAAAACGGGCCCGTTTTCGCGAAAAACAGGCCGTTTTGGGGAGGTTTGCAGAGTGCAAAAACATTTTTTTTTAAATTTGCCCCTTCAAAATCTTGGTGCGTCTTATACTCCGATGCGTCTTATACTCTGAAAAATACGGGTATGTCTTTGATCTACTTTCTAATTTTCTGTCAGCTGAAGAGGAAATCCATTTGCCATTTATGAGAGAACAAGAGCTGCCTTTCTTGGCGTTCCAGCTTGTCAATCAACCTACCTTCTTTTCTTCTATGCCATCTCCGCCAACATAGGCCAGCCTCCTGCGAACATAGAAGAGCATGTCATCTTGCCTCGGGGCCCATTTCTCCATAAAGTAGGTGGAAAACATCCATGTCCAGAATACGATGCGGTCATCTTTGAAAAAACCTAACATGGAAGTCAAAGGAAGCATTAAGAACCCGAGATATTCAATTGCATTCGTTGAGTTTAATACAAAGGTATCAATTGGAAAATTGGCAAGCAGCACAGATGGCCTCTCAGTTAACCAGGTCCTGTCTCACCTTATATTTATTTATTTTATTTATTTTCAATATTTCTAGACCGCCCCCTCTCCCCGAAGGGACTCGGGGCGGTGTACAGGTGTGTCATTAAAACGAATACAAAAGACGAATATCCCATACCCTTAAAAACGAATTAAACCTCATACAACTGTACAAAAATTAAAAATCAAAAATTAAATTAAAAAACAACTAAAAATATATCCCTAGAAATTTTAAAAAATGCAGGCTTGAGGAACTAAAATTGGGAATTAGGAATTAGGCCAGGCCGGCTAGATTGAACAGGTGACACCTTGTTATTTATTTAATTTGTATCCTGCCTTTCTTATTTTTACAAATAAAACTCATGGCGGAGAACATATCCTACACACCAACCTCTTCCTATTTTCCATACACAACCACCTTGTGAGATGGGTTGGGCTGAAAGAGAGCCCCAAACCCCTTTTTATTAAGCTAATGTGAATTCCCCTCATTCACATCCTGCAAAGTCCTGACAAACAGTCTTTCAAGGGTGTATTTACAACCACAGACCTTATCAGGCTTGGAGAGCCGCCAGGCCGATATCTTCCAAACTCAACGCTGTACAAGAAAATACTTGGGAAGGAGTCTCTTGAGAGTCATGAACAAATCTTCACACTAATTAAGCGAGCTAATTGTCTCCTGCAAACTCCCCTCCCCTTTCGCTCCTCTTTATTCCCTCTGGGAGGGACCTTTCACTGTCCACCTGTGCCTTTACTCCCGAGTCAGCCCTTGTTCCTTAACTATTGCATTCTCCTGGCAGCTCTGTGCAGGCACACACTGGGAACAGGCTCCAGCTGTTCTTCTGCCCCACTGATCTCCGACTCCAAAGGCAGCTGATAACTGTCAGACAGCCCTGGCTTCATCTCTGCCTACAACACAGAGCCGTCCCCAGACTCCAGGACTGGCCCATGTTCCTCCCTAACCTCCTCACTGTCAGATTCTGCCACCAACTCTGCTGGCTGCTAGCGGGCCACAACCGAGTGGCCAAAAGTCAGCCAGCTGGCTTTCATGGCTAAGGCGGGACTTGAAATCACGATCTCTTGCTTTCTAACCCTGGTGTCTTAACCACGAGACCAAATTGGCTCTTATGACATCTAAGTTCTCATATCATTTTAGGGCAAAATCTAAGTCTAGCCATCTCTAGATTTCTTCAACTGCGATTCTCAGGCCTTCCCACAACAAAGACCACAATCTCATATAATCCCTTCTATTGTAAAAAATCGGTAAAACATTGAAGCTCTTTCAAGCCAAATGATCTCTATTTGTTGAGAGGTAAAGGTTTACTTGCTCAGAAACACACGTGTGTGCCAGGGAGTATTTTCCTGAGGCAAATGATTGGGAAGTTCATTAGAATTTGACCTCCATTTATTACTGTCTATTACTTAAATCTGTCAGCCAAAAATTGGAGCCTCGCAGCATTCTGCCAAGGCAATTTGGCAAGATTTGCCTACATCAATAATTTCATAGCAACCCTGCGTCCGTTTGCTGGACATACACATTTAGGCTTGAAAAAGTCTTTCCCCAACCATTTGGCAGGGAGTAAACGCCGTACAGCAGAAAGCAAAATATCTTCCTTTTCCGACAGTTTCTTTGGCTGTAAATAGTTTGTTGAGGGATGAATTAAGACGATGACTTTTCAAATCAGGAAATTCAGCAATGTAGAAAGATTAGCAGATTCCCTTCACGGTTTTCCCTGAGAAAGCTAACCACTACCGCAGTGGTGGGTTCCTAACTGGTTTACTATCGGTTCGCTCTGAGACGGCGTTTTGTGCGTGCGCATTTTGCCCGCAGGCTGCTCGCTTTGCTTTGCCTCGTTGCTGCGCACGCGCAGTTTACTGAAAACTGTTCTGCGCATGCGCAGAAGCATGCCGGCGATGGGAGAAGAGACCGAGGAACCAGTTCAGGGTCATGGCAGGCTTGGGTCATTGCCAGTTTCAATGACCCAGGCCGAAAAACTACTACCGATTCAGCCGAACCGGTCCGAACCGGTAGGAACTCACTTCTGCACTACCGAGATGAATGCTAAAGACATGAAGCTGCAGATATAGGTAGTCCTCAACTTACACCGGAGATTGTTTGGGGATGTTTTGCAGTAATCACTTTTTACCTTAGACTTATGACCGTTTTTCACAGTCTAAGCCAGGGGTGTCAAACTCAAGGCCCGCAGGCCGGATCTGGCCCACAGGGTGCTTAGATCTGGATCGCAGGGTTGCCTTGGAAACAGTGAAGGACCGGCCTGCGGTGCTTCTGCCAGCAAAAATGGAGCTTGGGAGGGCCGCACACGGCCCTCCCAAGCTCCATTTTCACTGGTAGAGGACTGCAGGAGGCTGTCACAGCCGAAAACCCAGGCCACCACAGGAGCCCCCAACATGAGTGATTTCGAACTGGCCACGCCCATCCCAGCCATGGGCACCCCTGAGGTCAAGCATAACAGTGATTTGGCCCTCAATGAAATTGAATTTGATACCCCTGATCAAAGCAGAAAATACTTATTGTAAGACATGCCAGAACAATCTCCGGGGTAACTTAACATACCGTAAATTTAGGAATGTTTGAAAGCATGAAAATTGGGAACTCAGCACTGCTTCCCTGTACTCTGCAATTTCCTATCCCCATCATTTCCTTTACAATTTAGCAGTCTTCAAGCCTTACTGCTTGAAATGGCTCAAAAATAGGTACCGTATTTTTCGCCCTATAAGATGCACTTTTTTACTCCAAAAAAGAGGGTGAAAATCTGGGTGCGTCTTATACGCCGAATGTTTCCATTAACAAACCGTTCAAAGTTCTGATGCGAGAGGAGTGGAACACCTGGATGGCAGCTGGGAACCATGATCTGACGTCTACTGGGCGGATGAAGAGGCCCACTATCACACAAGTGTGTGAATGGGTTAAAAGGTCATGGGACTCCGTGAAGGAGGACATTGTTGTAAAATCCTTCAAGAAGTGTGGCATTAGTAATGCCTTGGATGGAACAGAAGACGACGTCTTATTTGACACCAGTGAGGAAGAAAGTGATGACAATGACTGCGTGGATCTGTCCTTCCTCATTTCTGATAGCAGCGAAGAAGAGGAATTCTTGGGGTTCGAATAAAAACATTACAGCCTTATTTTTGTTACTTTCACTGTTTACTGACTTTACTGACTGTTAATGAGAGTAAAGATAGTTCTTAATATGTTACATGGTTGACATAAAATTGTTCTTAAACTGCTGTTAACTTTATACAGTTGATATAAAATATTTTACTACAGTATTTGGTTCAGAATCTTTTTTTTCTAGATTTTCCTCCTTTAAAATTGGGTGCGTCTTATATTCCGGAGCGTCTTATAGGGCGAAAAATACGGTAATTAAATCATGTTTTTAAAAAGTCTTTGGATCAGGGCTTCTCAACATTCCCCTTGCATGTCTGGCTGTGGAATTCTGGGAACTGAAGTCCAACATATTACCAGTTGCCAAGGTTGAAAAAACACTTCTCTGGATACCTATAGCAAGCTGAAGAAAAGCTTTAAAAAATACAAACCCATTCTTTTGATAAGTAAAGGCAAACTAACATGTTATTTCAGTAATCTGAAGATATTTTTCTATTTATTCCCATGATGTTCTTAAAAGCCAATGAGGCAATGATGAGACTCATCTCTGCAGCAAGTCTTAAATTGAATACGCAAGTAGAATTAGGGCAATGTCTTACTCTACATTTCAGCTACAAGCAATGTTGGATAGTACACCAGGTGTAACAGTTGGCTCAGTTAATCCTCCATGAATCCTCTTCCATCAAAATTCATTCATTCATTCATTCATTCATTCATTCATTCATATACTCGCACACTCCAGACTTAATTTTTCATGTTTAGAGATAGTGCCTTAACCATAACGGTTATTAGAATATTACTGTTAATAACACCAGTGTGTGTTCCTCAGAGCCAACAACATATATTTGGTTTAGTGAAGGTTTCCTTCTTTAAGCATAACAAATTAAGAAATGAACATCTCAACTAATTCCAGGGTGGATTTGATTTAAATCAAGTTGATTTAAATCACGAGTAAAAAGGCTTGATTTAAATCAACTCGATTTAAATCATAATTTTTTAAAGGGCAGCTGTCATCTCTGTCCCGTAGTGGCTCCTCCTTTGACCTGCTGTTGACTCACCAATATTGCAGGATATATAACTTCATGCTGCATAACTAAGCTCCATTTCATGCTGAATAAACTAAATTATGAATGTATCTTCAATAGAAAGCTACCTTTAGGTAGATTTTTACTCCAAAAGCATTTATTAAAATAAATTTAATTTTAAAAAATCCAATTTAAAATTTAAAATATCAGATTTAAATTTTAAAAAAATCCAATTTAAGTTAAAAAAATCTGATTTAATTTTTTTTAAAAATCATCTATTTTTATCCACCCTGACTAACTCTATTTTTAAGGTTGGATGCCACCCGGATCTACTTCTGATTGATTTGCTTCCTTCTCTTTGAATTTACAGAAATCTAAATCCAGTTTCCTAACCATTACATCCCATTGGTGCCATACAGTACATTTTTCTAATCCAAAGGTTAATCTCCGATTAGGTCTATTATCTAAGATGTTCTGCTCCTGCAAATTGGCATTACCACACATTGCTTTTGGAAGCTATTATCTTAATAATTATAACCTTAAAGGGATGAGGACCTTCAGTGACCCTGAGAGCAATGCTTAAGGCAGTACGAACGCCATCCTGGTCTAGATTAAAAGGCAAGGGGTGAAGTGAAACCCCCCTCCCAGATAATGTAATATTTTGGGGGATATTAAAAGAAACAAAATAATAGTAGTAACTGTGAGAGGGATCTTGGAGTCCTAGTGGACAACCATTTAAATAGGAACCAACCGTGTGCAGCACCTGCCAAAAAAGCCAACACAGTTCTAGGCTGCCTAAACAGAGGGATAGAATCAAGATCACGTGAAGGGTTAATACCACTTTATAATGCCTTGGTAAGGCCACACTTGAAATACGGCATTCAGTTTTGGTCACCACGATGTAGAAAAGATGTTGAGACTCTGGTAAGATTGCAGAGAGGAGCAACAAAGATGACGAGGGGACTGGAGGCTAAAACATATGAAGAACGACTTCAGGAACTGGGTCTGTCTAGTTTAATGAAAAGAAGGACTAGGGGAGACATGATAGCAGTGTTCCAATATCTCAGGGGCTGCCACAAAGAAGAGGGAGTCAAACTATTCTCCAAAGCACCTGAGGGTAGAACAAGAAGCAAGGGGTGGAAACTAATCAAGGAGGGAAGCAACTTAGAACTAAGGAGAAATTTCCTGACAGTTAGAACAATTAATCAATGGAACAACTTGCCTCCCGAAGTTGTGAATGCCCCAACACTGGATGTCTTTAAGAAGATATTAGATAGCCATTTGTCTGAAATGGTGTAGGGCTTCCTGCCTAAACAGGGGGTTGGATTAGAAGACCTTCAAGGTCCGTTCCAACTCTGTTATTCTATTCTAATATATTTCCCCAAAAGGAGAAATGGAGAAAAATCTTAATAAAGGCAGAAAGCAGTCCCAACAGCCTCCAGCAGATCAAGTCTTTAGAGATGAATATTTTGTGCCCCTTAAGAAAGACTGGACCAATCTATTCATAAACAAAACACCTTGAACTCCAGGTGATGGGATTAAGGAGAACAGGACATGACCTTTGGGACATAATACACCCACCTTCTTCTTCTTCTTGTGCCATATTCATCATTGGACATTGGCGATCATGTTGGCGATCCTATTTTTTTAACCCACCACCATTCAAATAGTAATAGACACAAAGCTCACTGCATTGCACAACCCCCTGGAGCATCTCAAACACAAAAACCAAACGCATGTATAAAAGCCCACCTATCCCAACCCCATTTTGGCCAGCTGTCCCAGAACTACTGGTTGGTTCAGCTCATCAATAAACAGAGTCCTTCTTTCCAATCAGCTCCATTTTATTTCCAGCATCTTTCTCCCCGCTTGGAATCAGACCGCATTTTTCTTCCAACAGTAGAAGCCACCAAGAGAAAGAAATTCAAACCAAACCCAAAAGAAGCTAAACAGTAAATTGACCTTTTTGCCTTGTTGCCCCAAAACTCATTAGGATCAAGAAATAATTCTAATAATGTAAATAGGAAAGCATCTAGCAATTATATGCAAAACCTTCCAACCTTGAAATGGTCTGTACCACATATTCCAGAAGCAGTCCAACATCAAAAGACTCATTCCAAGAATTCTAGCGCAGAACATCTGGAGCGAGCATGTCTCAAACCTGGAATACAGGTGCTCGTTGATTTACAACAATTACAATAATACAATAGCAGAGTTGGAAGGGACCTTGGAGGTCTTCTGGTCCAACCCCCTGCCTAGGCAGGAAACCCTATACCAGTGATGGCGAACCGTTTTGGGCTCACATGCCATAAGTGGGGGAGCGCAGGGGGGTCGTGTGCGGGCGTGCCCCACCCATAATGCAATGCGCGACCCCCCCCAGTGCACATGCGCACACTACAGGCGCAACCCCCCATTTTTTGCATGCTTTTTTCGCCCTCCCCAGGCTCCAGAGGATTTATAGGAGTCTGGGGAGGGCGAAAACAGCCTCCCCTGCCCCCCCCCCCCGGAAGCCCTCCGGAGCAGTCAAACGAACCTCCGAGCAAATCGGAAGGGTCATTTTTAGTGCCTTGCGTGCCCTGACAAATGGCTCGCGTGCCATAGGTTCGCCATCACTGCCCTATACCATTTCAGACAAATGACTATCCAACATCTTCTTCAAGACTTCCAGTGTTGGGGCATTCACAACTTCTGGAGGCAAGCTGTTCCACTGATTAATTGTTCTAACTGTCAGGAAATTTCTCCTCAGTTCTAAGTTGCTTCTCTCCTTGATTAGTTTCCACCCATTGCTTCTTGTTCTACCCTCAGGTGCTTTGGAGAATAGCCTGACTCCCTCTTCTTTGTGGCAACCCCTGAGATATTGGAAGACTGCTATCACGTCTCCCCTAGTCCTTCTTTTCATCAGACTAGACATACCCAGTTCCTGCAATATATTTTAGCCTCCAGTCCCCTGATCATCTTTGTTGCTCTTCTCTGCACTCTTTCTAGAGTCTCCACATCTTTTCTACATCGTGTTGACCAAAACTGAATGCAGGATTCCAAGTGTGGCATTTCATTTAGTGACAATTTGAAGTTACAACTGCGCTGAAAAAAGTGACAGGACCATTTTTCACACTTTTTATGACTGCCGCAGCATCACTCCTGGTTGATTTAGATTCGGATGTTTGACAACTGACTCACGTTTATGACAATTGCAGTGTCCTGGAGTCATGTGATCTCCTTTTGCGACCATAACCCTAACCAATTTCTTTCCAATCAGCCTCCATTTTATTCCCGACGTGGAACTGGGATTTTTCATCCTACAGGCTGCGTTTTAAAAAAAAAATCTGCAGTCTATCAGCAAGCTTTGTGTATGAGTTCACGAGAGACAGCGAGGCCTTGGAAAGCTACGAAAAGCTTAAACACTGTCGTCCACCCTCCATAAGGTGAGTTCACGTATTAGGAATAAAACTGTTTTCACAGCTTCACATCATAGGAAGCAAAATAAACAAAGTCTACATGGCAGAAAGTCAGCACTGATATTTCAGCTCTTAAACTGGCTGCACTTACAAAAACTCCCCAGCATTAAAGGGCAGCTGTCATCTGGTGCACCGAAGTTGTAAGCATAACCTTTTCATCTTATTAAACAAGGTTACTAACAGTCTGTCATCGCAGTGTGATAAATTTCATAGAATAGCGGGAAAACAGCATAAACAGCAGCAACCTGTGAGGTCACCCTGTCCTCAAACCGATTTTTTTTTCTTTTGCCTTAGAAGAAACGGTTTGTTTTGACTATCAATCAGCATTACAGGGTCATTTTAACTTTCTGAAAAAGAGAAACTGAATTCTGAAAACGATTTTTCCTCACCCAGAATTTGGAACATCTTGGTTAATGCTTTTTTTTTTTAACAGCATTAAAAACAGGGCTTGAGTCATTGTAGAAGCAACTGAAAGGATTCTCCAACAGTGTTAAAATTTAAATCCGTTCCTGATTGTTGAAACAGGGGAGATGAGAGGTTCTTGCATCCAGTGGGAGTAACCACGAGCAGAGGTCCCAGCGTGCTGGCTGGTTCCCATAACAGAATGAACAGAAGTGATCAGTGGACGTAATGGACTGTGGGTGGCCTGTAGGGAAAGGGGGAATTAACAATGCTTGCTTTGTGCAGGAAACCCAGAGCTGGTTTTGCTTCTTCTGTGCCAATGTGGTTTATTCAGTAAAGTTTATATTCTTGGTTAAATAATGAGTTTCTTTCTCTGGATTCGCCAACTGGACAGTTGACATTAAACCATCTCTCCAAGTAACAGCTTACCCTGGAGCCCACCAGGAGGTTGGCAGTTTCGAGATGTCGGAAGTTCGAAAAGTAAATAAAAACTCAATCATCCAGGTCAAAAGTATCTAAAAAGGTTGAATCATGGCAATTGGACCAAAGTTTATTAGAACTGAGAAGCTGGCAAGAGTTGGTTCATTTCAACAACTCAATGACTACCCAAAATTCTCATTTTGACTGAAGGAGTTACTTGGGTGAATAACGAAGCATCTCAGTTTTAATAAACTTTGGTCCAGTTGCCATAACGGAACCTTTTTAGAAACCTGCAAAAGCACAATCTGCGCTTGGGAGGGCACCATCACAAGGAAACATTTCTTATGTTAGGTACCACAAAACATGAGAACTTCTGCCTTAGAAGAAACACAGGTTAACCCACTGCCTTCTGAGACATGGCTTGCTTGAACCATGGGCTTACTGATCAAGCCACAACGGCTTGATTAATGCATGGAAACCATAAAACATTCTTTACAGACCACAAGTAGGCCACATGTCAAATTTTTCCAACTTTCAATTTCCAAAACGTTAAAGCTGCTCAAAAGTTGTGACGAGCCGTGGAGATTGTAAAAGATATTTTGGTTATTTTAATATAATTTAGATGTGCTTGGTAACTACATAGATATACTTTTATTTGTTTGTTTCATTTGTAGCCGTGCTCACTCATTTCATTAAAACAAAACCGAACAAAGCTTAGAATAAAATCAGTGGTGGGATTAAAAAAAAAATTACTACCCTTTCTGTAGCGTGGCTTGGTGGGTGTGGCTGGTGTGGTAGGTGTGGCTTAATAGGCGTGGGAAGGGAAGGATACTGCAAAATCTCCATTCCCTCCCTACTCCTGGGGAAGGTTACTGCAAAATCCCCATTCCTTCCCCACCCCAGTAACCTGCTTTCCAGCTCCGTTCTCCTATGCAGGGCAACAAAAGAAGACCCAGCCGATCAGCTGGGACTCGGGAGGCAAATAATGGGGGCGTGGCCAGCCAGAGGTGGTATTTGCCAGTTCTCCGAACTACTCAAAATTTCCGCTACCAGTTCACCAGAACTGGCTGAATACCACCTCTGATTATAAAATGTTAATGCAGCCATCTTCCCATCCTTATGTACCTTCCAGATTGTTGCTAGGGCTAACACGGGAGGGAAAAAAGAGAGGTGGGGAAAGAACAAGTCAAGATACACATTTCTTGGAATAATCTTGAGCCAAATATAATTTAGATTTTTCCCTTGTTTCTGTTTGGACAGGTATTTGCTAAAGGCTACTTAAGAACTTAATACAATCCTTTTGAGAAAATGAAATGTAGAATCGCCTGATCCAAACCGTCTTCTCTCTTCCAAATTAAAGGCTTCAGGAAAGGGAAATAATTTCAGGATACACAATTTATTTACCTCAACCCACAGTCCAGCTCACCAGAGGAGAAAAACATGTCATAGATGAGCTGATGCGGGGATAGAAAGAATCAATAATGATTATTACTTGCAGTTACTATCGCATTTCACCGGAATCCCAATTTAACCTCGGAGGAGGCTGCTGTGATATTTCATGAAGCGTGCCAAGCAATTATTCTGTATAGCAATATCAGCCTCGGGGTAGCAGTAAGTCAACTAACTTGAACAATGGATCTGAGCAAGCAGAGCTGCTGTCAAGGTTAGGCGTCACAGAGTCAAATAACACCCCCCTTTATTAGATCTTTTGATTTTTTTTCACCCATTAAAGAGAGATAATTTTTGTGCTCTGAAGAACATTTCTCTCAACACAGATACCTACAAATGACTACGAAATTCTGAAAGTTCTTTTGTGTTCTTGCTACACCTTTATGCAGGCCTAGCCAAAGATATATTGCTATTTGGACAAAATAGAAGAGGAATAGCCATACTCTCCTTAAAGGCAATACGAACATCTTGATTCCTTCGTAATCCCTGATCACTGGTGAATCAACCTGCAACTATTTACAACTGATAAAGTTCTAGTTTCAATATGGACTCCCTTCAACCTAGATCAGGGATCAGCAACCCATGGCTTTGGAGCCGCATGTGGCTCTTTCGTCCCTCTGCTGCGGCTCCCTGTCGCTGGTCAGCTCCACAATTGATAGGGCTTTCAGTTAGAACAGGAAGAGGAAAAAGGATGCCGCGCTAGGAGGAGACTCTATAGTGGAGGAATTGGACTTCTGGTCAGCTCCAGAATTGAACGGGGAACTTCCGGTTAGAACCTTTATGGCTCTTTTGAGTGTTTAACCTTGCCGACCCCTGACCTAGATTGACATCAATACATACAGTTAAATGACAATTTTAGTCCTTCATCCATCCATCCATCTTCATCATTTATTCATCCTTCACTTATCTGCATGTTTTCATCAATTCCCATTTCATAAAATGAGACGTGATTAAATCCTTCCCTCTTTTTCACAGATAGACAACTTATATATTTTTCTTTCATTTGTTCATTCGACTTGTTAATTTAGACCAGGGGTGTCAAATCCAGATGGGCCCTATAAATATGGATTTATGTGCCCATCATAGCTTTAATTTACTGAAGTTCTTACAGAACATTTTTTAATTAGACCGAGAAGATGTAGACTGGATTATCAGCCTTAATCACACCCATATCACAGGCAGCATTCTCTATCAAGGTCCAGGAATTTGATTTTAGAGTGAGTTTGGAGATTTGGACATTTTGGGGTTTGTTTTTTTTTTTTTCCTAAGTTGCAATATGTCAATTCTGGACATTATGTTTTTATCTGTTACTGAGTTCAGAATGGAAGGAAACTGCTGTCTATCAGCAATCATGATTAGAGGCAGAGACCTGCCATGAGCAGCCTCAGTTGCTGCATGATAGATTAGCCTCATTTATATCGTTGATCCAATATGCAGAAATGTAATAAAGTGGTAATGAAAGAGCCAGAAAAAATATCTGCAGCAAGCAAGATTAAATATTCCATGTTGCTTTAATTCTCCCTTGCAATAAATACACTTTCAGGCGCAAGCTTAACTCAGGGGAATGTTCCTTAGAGCTCTTAACGTGCAATATTTTATTGAAATTATCACTAATAGAGTAACAGTTTAAAACAACAAATCAAAGGGTGTTAATGACCACTATACTAAATTAAAAATGTATGTACTTTTTTTTAAAATGTTCCCTGTATCATTAGATCACAAGTGCTAAGAACATGGATAATGTTACTCTTGAAGGAAACGTAACTTGCTCAAAGCCATTATTTTTCACATTTTTAAAAACTTATTAATAGAATATCTTGAATATTGAGGGATGTTGCCTGTATTGCTCCTAATGATGCCATGTCTATACATATTCATTATATGCAATCTCTTGTTCCCTGAAGCACAAATAAGGCTAATGAAATTCCTCACTGACGCAAGGCTAGAATCTGATAAAAATATGGAGGCTCACCAAGCACTATGCTCCATTAGGCTGATTTTTTTTTTCATTTAAAAGCAAATAGATGAGATTCCATGCTGTATTGCAGAGCACCGATTCTTGCATCATCTTCATTATAAATATGAATCTGGTTCCATGCAGGCAAATTCTGAGTGGCACAGTTTTTGTTTGGAAATTTCCTTCTCCTGTGCAGGAAGAATGTAGTGCTCAAGGGAACAGCTGGGGGGAAATCCCATAGAACCCGAGAGACAGTAAGACTACAAAACCAATGAGCAGAAGCATCGCAGCTTCTGCTCATTGGTTTTGAAAGGTAGTTTGAATTTCCAGCGATTTCAAAAGATAGGAGGAAAAAGCAAATTTGACCTAAGTATTCCAAAATAGGCATGTTTTTGGCATACCTATGACTTCTATTAAAGATAAAGATTCCCCTTGCATATATGTGCTAGTCGTTCCCCGTTCTAGGGGGCGGTGCTCATCTCCGTTTCAAAGCTGAAGAGCCAGCGCTGTCCGAAGACGTCTCCGGGGTCATGTGTCCTGCATGACTAAACGCCGAAGGTGCAGGGAATGCTGTTACTGTGTTTTCCCAAAAATAAGACCAGGCCTTATTTTCTTTTGACCCCCGAAATAAGTACTTGGCCTTATTTTCAGGAAGGTCTTATTATTTTTGAGGTGCAGGAGGCAATGAGCATCGTCACCTCATGGCTGCTACTGTATTGCAATATTTCTGGGGAGGGCTTATTTTGGGGGAAGGCTTATTTTAGCGCATGCGCTCCAAAGCCCAATTGGGCTTATTATCTGGGGAGGTCTTATTTTCAGGAAAACAGGGTGCCTTCCCACCAAAGGTGGTTCCTATTTTTCTACTTGCATTTTTACATACTTTCGAACTGCTAGGTTGGCCGAAGCTGGGACAAGTAATGGAGCTCACTCCTTTACGCAGCGCTAGGGATTCGAACCACCAAACTGCCAACCATTCTGATCGACAAGCTCAGCGTCTTAGCCACTGAGCCACCGCGTCCCTGATGACTTCTATTACATCTACAATAAAGCCACTAGGCTGTGACAGTGACTTTTTTGCTATGAGAAAGTTCCTGGACATGGGGTGAAGTATCTGCACCACTGCGGGAACTTTAACATGTGTTAAAGTTCTTCAACTCTCAGTATTCCCAGGCAGCAGTAAAGGAACAGGACCCTGATAGAGATTTCCTATATCCGTTCATAGCACAACTGATTGGTGAAAAATATCTTCAGTTCTTTAAAAAAATTATAAGTGGCTCAAACACACACCCAATTCACTAAACTATGAAAGGAGGAATATACAACACAAATATACTTGCATAATTCTATTATTATGGCCAATCTCAGTTAAAAAAAAAATTCAGCCATTCTCTGAAGTTGATTCCTTGTTCTGGTCTACATGATGGTGTGGCAGAAGGAAATCCACATGGAAAAGTGATGGAGGAGGGAAGAGGGAAGGAGACACTTAGCTAGCCAGCCAGATCAGACAAATCAATCAATGGAGTGACAGATGTTGCAGCCAGATTGCCCAACACCTCCCATTGCTAATCTAAGAGCCTCACTGGCAGTGGCAAACACCATAGCAATGGAGTTCACCTTTCCCCCTTCCGATAAATTAGTCAGGAGGCAGGAAAATCCAAAGTAGGTCATGGCCAGCCAAAGGAAGGGCTAGACAGATGCTTCCATTAATCTCCTTTCATCGGTAAGCCCTGCTCGCTCACTTTCCCGGACTCTCATCGGAAAGACCAAAGCAACCTTTGTGGCATCGTGTCACTGTTTATTCCCTTTGTTAAAGCATTAATTATAACTAAAATGCAGAAGACAAAACTAATTTTGTCTTTAAACTTGATAAATTTCTGTTGCATTCTGTTCTTGTTACACTGCAAAAGTCTGTCATCCTTCTGCTTTAGCTTAGTTCATTTGATAAAGAAGAAATCTTCCTTTGTTAGAAGCCTTCGGGCAAGAATGTTTCTGCCCTTACTGTCAGGTATCTAGCATCCAGGGAGACTTCATCTGCCTTAAGGTGTCAATTAATGGAAAGTTCTGACTTTTGTCCTTGAAACATATCTGAAAATGCTCAGAAGCCTGGAGATGGCTTTGTTGTTACAATCATTCATAGTCGACAGAGTTTTAAGTAAGGTTTCTTGTATCATTGTTATCTATATTTTTCTGGGGGTTTTGTGTTTCCTCAAGCACAGGTACAGTATAGGTGGTACCTTGCTCAACAGTAGTAACTGTGAGAAGGATCTTGGAGTCCTAGTGGACAACCATTTAAATATGAGCCAGCAGTGTGCAGCAGCTGCCAAAAAAGCAAGCACAGTTCTAGGCTGCATAAACAGAGGGATAGAATCAAGATCACGTGAAGTGTTAATACCAATTTATAATGCCTTGGTAAGGCCACACTTGGAATACTGCATTCAGTTCTGGTCGCCACAATGTAAAAAAGATGTGGAGACTCTAGAAAGTGTGCAGAGAAGAGCAACAAAGATGATTAGGGGACTGGAGGCTAAAACATATGAAGAACGGTTGCAGGAACTGGGTATGTTTAATAGAAAGAAGGAATAGAGGAGACATGATAGCAGTGTTCCAATATCTCAGGGGTTGCCACAAAGAAGAGGGAGTCAAACTATTCTCCAAGGCACCTGAGGGTAGAACAAGAAGCAGTGGGTGGAAACTAATCAAGGAGAGGAGCAACTTAGAACTGAGGACAAATTTCCTGACAGTTAGAACAATTAATCAGTGGAACAGAAGTTGCCTCCAGAAGTTGTGAATGCCCCAACACTGGAAGTCTTTAAGAAGATGTTGGGTAGCCATTTCTCTGAAACGGTATAGGGTTTCCTGCCTAGGCAGGGGGTTGGACTAGAAGACCTCCAAGGTCCCTTCCAACTCTGCTATTGTATTGTATTGTAAGCATATATTAAAATGCAATTGAAGAATTTCAAACCAAATCCTGGAGAGATTCGTAACATTTATGATCTGTGCCACTGTTCATATGCTGCTAAAACCTGCACCTATGCCATAATTGTGCCATATTTGATAACGTCGAATTAGGCACTACACAATCTAAAACCATCTCTATCTACTGGCCCTGATGGGTTATGTGTTTATTTCTTTAAAAAGATTTCCACTGCCATAGCCGAACCTCTAACCACACTCTATGAGGTATCTTTCAGAACCAGCTCCTTGCCTTGCCGTGGTCATTAGCCATGGTCGTATCTATCTTCAAAAAGGGACACCCTAGCCTAGTAAAAAATGACTGACCAATCTCCCTATGTTACCTCACCTGTAAAGTTATGGAAGCAATTTTAAATCAACCCATCACCCTCCACTTAGAGACAACAGCCTACTTTCTAACAAGTAGTTTGGTTTCAGGAAAAAAATTTCCCTGCAATCTGCAACTCCTACAATGCAGAAACATTTGGACCACACAACTTGACCAGGGTAAAGCAATAGACGCAATTTACATAGACTTCTGCAAAGCCTTTGATTCAGTACATGACAAACTATTGTTAAAACTAAGCTCTTGCGGCATTTCCGGATCACTGCACAAGTGAATAACCACGTTCCTGTCAAACAGGCAACAAGTAGTCAAAAGAGGCAGCGCCCTTTCAAACCCAGCACCAGTTAACAGCGGTGTTTCTCGAGGCAGTGTTTTAGGACCCATGCTTTTTTTGCTTTACATGAGTGACCTTTGCAATCATATAACAAGCAGCTGCGTCCTCTTCACTGACGATGTAAAACTATTTGACACCACCAACAATGCTGCTACCCTACAAAGCGACCTCGACTATGTGTCAGAATGGTGGCGCAATTGGTAACACCAAATGTAAAACTAAAAAATGCTCTGTCTTACACATTGGCAACAAAAATCAGAACATCAAATGCAAAGTGGGCGGATACAACCTTATAGACGACCCTCACTCTGTCAAGGACCTAGGAGTTACTCATCTCAAACGATCTAAGCCCCAGAGCTCACTGTAACAGCATTGCCAAAAAGGCATTCAGAGTTGGCAACCTAATCTTGCGAAGCGTCTTCTCCCATTGTACTGCAAACTCGGGCATACAAAACCTTCGCCAGACCAATTCTTGAATACAGCTCATCTGTCTGGAATCCACACTGTATATCAGACACAGTGGTGGGTTCCTGCCGGATCGCACCGGATCGCGCGTTCCCTTTCGGCGCTGAACCCGGAAGTACGTTCTTGCCCCGCCCCTGGCGACGGGACGATGCTTGCCTGCGCTCCACCAGCTCGGCGGGGACCGGAGACGTTTCCTCAGCGGAGCGCCTGAAAGGGACGCAGGCTCAGCCTGCCAGGCTGCCACTGCTCCACTGAAGACATTGCTGAGCAGAGAAATGTCTCCGGTCCCAGCCGAGCTGGTGGAGCGCAGGCAAGCGTCGTCCCGTCGCCAGGGGCGGGGCAAGAACGTACTTCCGGGTTCAGCGCTGAAAGGGAGTGCGCGATCCGGTGCGATCCGGCAGGAACCCACCACTGATCAGACATTATTACAATTGAACGGATCCAGAGGTATTTCACGAGAAGAGTCCTCCACTCCTCAGCTCACAATAGAATCCCTTACGCCACCAGGATCAAAATCTTGAGCTTGGACAACCTGGAACTACGCCACTTACGGTCTGACCTAAGCATAGTACACAAAATCGTCTGCTACAATGTCATACCTGTCAACGACTTCTTCAGCTTCAACCTCAATAATACTCGAGCAAACAATAGATACAAAATCAACCGCTCCAAACTCAATTGCAGAAAATACGACTTCAGCAACAGAGAGGTCAACGCCTGGAATGCTCTACCTGATTCTGTTGTTACATCCTCTAACCCCCACAGCTACAAACTCAAACTGTCTACCATGGACCTCACCCCATTCCTAAGAGGTCCGTAAAGGGGACGTGCATAAGCGCACCAGCGTGCCTACCAACTCTGTCCTACTAACCCCATTTATTTGTACTCATTTCCCTTGTTCATGTCCATGTTTATATTTATACCTGTTATCTTGTACATGTACAAACTAAATAAATAAAATAAAAATCCCACAGAAATATTTTTAATTACTATCTGCTATATTCCAGTCTCAACTTCTTCTATTAACTTTCAGAGTTGGCGAATACTCAAAGAGTGTCATCCAACTGGCAGGTTTTTTGCATTCTTATTCAATTAATTCCTCTCAAGGTGGTAAGATGGCCGACTCTAGGAGGCCTTGCTCATTTGTCAATAAGGTAGCTCTGGAAACCTCGTCAGCATTTTTTTTTTTACCGTCACTAATAATAGCAGAGAATTCTAAATAATGACCCTTCAAATCTTGGAGATATTCCAAACGCAGCTCCAAGAGACCCACTGAATTAAAGGAGAAAAAGAAACTACTGAATGGCAGCCAAAGCATACGTTGCTTTTTCTTAGGGCAACCACATCTCATATGAGTAAGGAAAAATGTAATTTATGGCGGGAACGGGGTCATATCCAATGGGGTATTTCCTATTTTAGCGCATGCGCTCAAAAGCCCGATTGGGCTTATTATCCGGCGAGGTCTTATTTTCAGGGAAACAGGGTACTATATATATGTGTGTGTGTGTGTTTGTGCTGATAAATAAATAAAGGGAGACTAGTATAGATCTATTTCAAGCTATTTAGCTCTCATCAGCTAGCCATACCCTTACTGGGAATCGAACCAGGGCTGTATTGCATATTAGGCAGGTGTAATTGCCACTAAGCCATAGGCTCTCTTCCTTATCAGCTAGGCGAGGGAAATAGGCATGTATTTGGGCATACCAGGGGTTGTAACATAAATACATATATGTGTGTGTGCGTGCATACCTTTGTTTTTGAAGCAAAGCTAATTCATCTATCTGTGATATGTGGCGCTATTTACAGATGTTGGACTTAAGACTGCCAACAGCAACAGTAATAACTAGGATTTATATATCTTGGAACAAAATATTCAAATTCTTTGTGTTGGGATTTCCCTTTACATGGATTGCCCAAGATTTCACACATCATTGGAAAGGAAGAGAGAAGTTTGTAAGGAGGGGCAAGGAAAAAGACAATTCCTGCCACATTTAAGCCTTTGCCTTCCTAACTGACTATCGCAGTGATGGCGAACCTTTTTTTTAATGGGGTGCCAAAATTGAGCATGCTTGCACTATGACGTGCACATACATGCCCACATCAATTCAATCCTCCCTGCCCATCTGCGCATGCATGGCACAACCCTCCCAGGCGCTGGAGGCTTTCCTGAAGCCTGGGGAGGGCGAAAACGGTCTCCCCCAGCCTCCGGGAGGCCTTCCGGAAGCTGGGAACGGATCGTTTCTGAACTTCCGGTTGATCCGTTGAGGCCGTTTTTCGCCCTCCCCAGGCTTCAGAAAAGCCTCCGGAACCTGGGCAGGGCGGAAAACAGCCCCAATGAGCCAACTGGAAGTTTGGGAACAAACATCCAGTTGGCCTGTCAGTCCTGTTTTTCACCCTCCCCAGCCTCCTGAGGCTTTTCTGAAGCCTGGGGAGGGCGAAAATGGCCTCCTCTGGCCCTACAGAAGGCCAAAAACCAGCTGACTGGCACGCACATGTGTGCTAGATCTGAAGAGTGATGTGCAAGCAAATATAGCTCTGCATTCCACCTGTGGCACGCATGCCATAGGTTCGCCATCAGGTTAATCTTAGAAGGCATTTTTGCAAATGAGGAATCAGCAACCAAAATAGCACGTTATAAGTACAAACCAGGAGAATATCTCTTCTGTTGATCTCTTTGCTCCTTAGCCATTCTATAATCCAATCTTTGGGACAATTCAGCACAGACAGCTGGGCTCCCTATGAAGGCATCCACTTTGATTTATGAATTTTATTTCCTTTCCAGCCCAAAGACAGACCTTTCAATCCGCGCCTGTAATAATCCCGCCAGCAAACCCGACATGGCTTGCGGGTTTCAATGTGCAACTTAGCTGATCCAGTTCAAAGCAAAAGATATAATTTGGTAAGTGTAAGAACAAAGATGCAAGCCAGAATTTGAAAATCTTCCTGATGCACACCAAAAATAAAAAAGCCAACATAATTATAGCAAGATTGCTCCGCTCATTTAAAATCCAAGGTGAGAGCTCATGGGCGTAAACTGACTTCATTAATTATAGGCTTTTGTCGGCAACCAGTGAGAAGTGGGAGCATTGGAGCATCAGCTTTCTGCTTGGGCATCATTAAAGCTAGAATTCTGCTTAAACTGACAACATGCGAGTTGTCAGGGGAAGATTTATTTCACCCTGAACTAGATGAGGTCTTAGATCGGGGCTGTTTCCAACAGGCATATTCTTTAAGGTGCGAAGAAAAAGAAATAAACATTCTGAAGAAACATATTCTAATTAATAAACAAACTTTAATACAAAAATAATAAATGGAAATAAAACAAAGCTAACTAATTGTTACATTTTGATAAAAGAGTTCCGTCTCCCAGTTTTCCTGGCAGCCGGACAAAAAATCAGAAGTAGCTCTGGAATGTGTGTAGCATGCGCAGTGCATCACTGTCAGATAAGAACTTTGATGACCTGCGCAATAACTCTTTTTCAGTTTAACTATTTAGTGTCAATTCAGTCAGTTCAGGCTAGCAAACAATTTAACGCAGTGACACGAGTGTGCACCCAGCAATTCTCAGCAATGTACAAAATAGCAGCTGGAGACTTTTAAAAATTAAAAGTGCAGTGCAGTAATTATTAGTTTGAAGCCAGTTGTACAAAGCACAGGGCCTAAGCATAATTTTATTCATATAAACCATTACTGTGCTCCAATGATGTGCGGTGAGGTTTATGGCTGGTGAGGCTGGTGACGTCATCAGCGCGAGCCATGGTCCCCTTCATATTGACTCACGAAGGCGGGGAATGGGACCACATGTTCAGGAGGGAGGCTGAGGCTAGAGGAGCCTCCTGCACACGTGGTCCCATTCCTGGACCACGTGTGCAGAAGGCTCCTCAGCCCCTTTTCCCTTTTCTTTATTTTCATGATGAGAGCGGTGAGGCTCTGCCTCCCCTGCCTCCCCTGACCGCACGTCCCTGCTGTGCTCACCATACATAATCACAAAAGCCATGGGGCAATTATACCCACCCCCCCAAAAGAAGTTCAGATGAAACAATACTCCCAAGACAGTTGGAGTAAGTGGATTCTTTCGGGCAGCAATGAGGGCAATAGGAAGATATAGTTATCTTCAAGAGATACCCATAAGGTTGCGTATATATGGGTTCAAAAAAAAAAAAAGAAATATTGGACAACATCAAGTTCTAAGATTCTGCAAGGAAAAAAAAATTCAAATCTACAAATTGAGCTCATCGGTAACACTTTGAGGTCACATGACATCATATCGCCAGCAAATGGTTTTGGCCGCCACATTGCAAAAAAGATGTTGAGACTTTGGAAAAAGTACAGAGAAGATGTAGAAAAGATGTGGAGACTCTAGAAAGAGTGCAGAGAAGAGCAACAAAGATGATTAGGGGACT
The DNA here is from genome assembly GCF_964273705.1 of Natrix helvetica. NCBI lineage: Eukaryota > Metazoa > Chordata > Lepidosauria > Squamata > Natricidae > Natrix > Natrix helvetica. The sequence goes on from NC_138553.1 coordinate 74,944,319, forward strand.
GGAGGCTAAAACATATGAAGAACGGTTGCAGGAACTGGGTATGTCTAGTTTAATAGAAAGAAGGACTAGGGGAGACATGATAGCAGTCTTCCAATATCTCAGGGGTTGCCACAAAGAGGGAGTCAAGCTATTCTCCAAGGCACCTGAGGGTAGAACAAGAAGGAATGGGTGGAAACTAATCAAGGAGGGAAGCAACTTAGAACTGAGGAGAAATTTCCTGACAGTTAGAACAATTAATCAGTGGAACAGAAGTTGCCTCCAGAAGTTGTGAATGCTCCAACACTGAAAGTCTTTAAGAAGATATTGGCTAGCCATCTGTCTGAAACGGTATAGGGTATCCTGCCTAGGCAGGGGGTTGGACTAGAAGACCTCCAAGGTCCCTTCCAACTCTACTATTGTATTGTATTGTATTGTATTGTATTGAAGAGCAACTAAGATGATTAAAAGCCTGGAGACTAAAACATATGAAGAACGGTTGCAGGAATTGGGTTGGATAGTCTAGAGAGAAAAGAAGGGCTTTTCTCTAGACTATCCAAACCAATTCCTGCAAAGAAGAGGGGACACGATCGCAAGAATTCCAGCATTTGAGGGAGCCGACTTATTTTCCAAAGCACCAAGAAGGCAAGACAAGAAACAATGGATGGAAACAAATCAAGCAACCTGGAATTCAGGAGAAACTTACTAATAGGGAGAACAATTAACAAGTGGAACGGCTTGCCTTCAAAAATTGTGGTGCTTCATCATTGAAGGTTTTTAAGAAAAGACTGGGCAACCACTTATCTGAAATCCTATAGGGCAGTGATGGCTAAGCGTTTTGTTGTCGCATGCCGAAAGCGCCACCCGCACCCATAATGTAATGCATGTGGAAAAAAAACATGCCCCGCCCCTGCGCATGCGCACACAACCCCCCCATGCAACCCCCCCATCCCCGCCCAAATGTGTGCCCCCCCCCGGGTGGCGCGGCCTAGTTTTCAGCCTAGTAGGCTTTCCTGCAGCCTCCTGGGAGCACAAATGGGCCGTAGTGGGGCACACCGCACCCCCCCTCCATGCTCCGTTTTGGGCCTAATAGGCCTCCCTGCAGCCTCCTGGTACCAAAAACGGGCCATGGGGGGGGGAAGCGGCGCACCCCCTGGTGCCTCATTTTAGGCTAGTAGGCTTCCCTGAAGCTTCCTGGGACACACAACAGGCCATGGGGAGGCGCAGCCATGCTCCCCACATCCCCACGCTTGTGTGCATGTCCCCCTTTCCCCCATGCATGAATATGCAAGTCTCCACACACATGCATATATGTCTCCCACATGCGCCTCGCCCCCCGCATGCACAGCAGGCACCTAAAAATCAGCTGGCCGGAGGGAGGTGCGTACACATGCACGGTGGAGCTGAGCTGGGGCAATGGCTCATGTGCCCGCAGAGAGAAGTCTGTGTGCCACCTGTGCGCCATAGGTTCCCATCACGGGTATAGGGTCTCCTGCCATAGCAGAGGGTTGGAGTAGAGGACCTCCAAGGTCCCTTCCAGCTCTGTTCTGATTGCATTGATTGTAAACAAGGCAGGACAAAAGTGCCTCTGTAAACAAGCTACGAGATGATTCAGACCCAGAACAGTTGGAAGGTTAGAAGAAATTATGGTGACCGTTTAGTCCCGTGTAGGAGTCCGCCTCTACAGCACTTTAGACAAAACAACCAAACATGCTGTAGGCTCATGAAATTAGTAATGCATTTGAAGCCTTTTACTTTATTTCCACGCTAGATTCGGGGAGGGGGGGAGAGCTAAAGCTAAAACTCCCCTTTTTCCAGTTGCATCCATGTAGATCTTTAGGAAAGAAGAAAACTTGGTTGGTGTAAGGCGTGCCTCCATCAATAACCAAGAAAGAAAACTCCCAGCTCCGTTGTTCATGGAATTAAAATACTTTTACTGGTTATGAAAAGACAGCAGCAAAAGTAAAGCAAGATCTGAGCCAGAAAGGTGCGAACAAGTACATATTAAATGAAAACCCAGCTCCCTCCCTCCAATAACCCCACCCCAGTGTCCAATCTGCAACTCCCTTAGGTGTCATGTGGGGTGCATCTCCAAAAGGCATCATCAGGTTGGTATGCAGAACGGTTGGCCTTGACCGGGTCTAAACACCGGCCACCAGAATGCGCAGAAGATGGTGAGTAGAATACTCCCTTTTCCATATCATCTCCTGCACCATTCATTCCCATCCCAAATATCATGCCCCCACCCTCCCCGGTTCTATGGCAGCCGATAGCAAGTAAGCGAAGCAGAGGCTGATAGCTGGTTTCATTCATGAAAGTCATGGGATCAATGGCTCAGCCTTGTTAGCAGAGTGTCTGTATCTGCTGAAAGATTAATGAGCTTCTTGAGCATTTTGTTGGCTCTTGGTAGAATCTGCTTAACTTTTCAAGAACAACTGATCTTAAGTTTTTTATTCTTTATAAAAAATGTCAAATCAATGTGTGCCCAATACATTCCAATACAAAAAAAACCTAATCAGATTAAACATTATTATTACATTCGATCAGCTTGCAAAATTCCCGTAACAATGCACATCTATATTAGGTTGCTGTCTATCATTATTCAATCATTCCACCTATTTCTCATAATTGCTTTCATTTTATCAAATAAAGATGTAATACATTAATATTCCCTTTATTTCTATCCCTTACTCTAGCTTTTAATCCTATCACCCTTTATTTTTTTTTTAAAAAAAATTTCTTTCTTTCCTAACTTGTAATCATGTCATCTGATTACAAAAAGAGGGGAGACTGGGATATCAGTGGCAATGCTGTTAAGCAGGTTTTCCATTTTAAGTATCTAGGTATCCAATTTCAGAACACTGGTGCCTGGACTAGACATCGAACCCAGGTGCTGAACTCGGCCTCCTGTAGTCACCAGCAGATTTTAAGATTCTTTTATGCCCAGGGTGGCCAGTTCATTCCTTCTGCCCTACGTATTTACAAAGCCAAAACGCTGGCCCAAACACTTTATGGCATTCCCATATGGATACGGGGCTTCAAGGATTGCATTGAAAGAACCCAGGCTGCAGACCCAGAAAACTTCTGGGTCTTCCCCCTTGTGTTGGTTTTGCCCCGATATACCTGGAACTGGGCATTCGATCAGTGGAATGTATGGCCTGGATAAACACCTTTAAATGGTGGTGTCGGGTGCTCTTTCTGGCAGTTCCTGGCAGCTACCTCTCCCTGGTGTTCACGGACTCCCATATTTCTCGCTGGGAGAAAGAGCTGCTGAAGAAACTTCATCTGCTAGGTTTCACGGAGGATGCCTTGGGAAACTACGACCTCAAGGATGCCCAATTTAGGATAGTCCAACGGCTTGTGGACATTGATTTACAATATCTACGAGCCAGAGCCAATAAAACTTGCTCCCCCCTGACTCTCAACCAAGTTAATAACTATGGATTGAGGATGGCTTCCTATTTTTATACCCTAACCATTCCCAAGTATAGAAGAGCTTTTTCCCTAGCTCGCTTCAATGTCTTGCCCTCAGCACTTCTGGATGGTCGTTTCAAGAGGCTCCCGATTAACGAGCGGCTGTGCCCTTGTGACAGAGCCGAGGTCGAGACAGCGGAGCATGTCCTCCTATTTTGCCCTATGTATAGAAAAAGAGGGGAGTGGAGGGGGAAAAAAGAAAAAGAATAGAGAGGGAGAGATAGGGAAAGACAATTCAAAACCACAACACCGAACAGGGATCATCCTTCCCTCATCACTTGCCTGCTTCATACTTTAATTGCTATACTTTAAAGAAAAGAGGGGTAAAGGGAAAAGCAAGTCAAAACAACGATAGTGAAAGAAAGAAGAAATATATCATCTACCCATCTTCTCTTGCCCGCTTCAATACTTCAATTGCTATGAACAACTGATCTTGAACAACTGTTTTTCACCTAGCATTTAGGCTGGTGAAATAGTCATTGGCTGTGGTCTTGCTTCAGTTACATGTAATATTCCTGAGTCTGGTCCCTTTTCATAAATCAAGACTAACTTATTACCTTGGGAGTGTGAAGGATGAGATACAAATATGATATCAAGAACGAATAAAAAGGGAGACCTTGATTAAAAGTAGGTTCTCATGGTGATGTTAAATATGCGTCATATTTTATTTTAACCCAACAACAGAGATTCACAGACAAGGGCAATTTTCTGGCATTTACACTAGTCTTCCCCGAGGTAGCATATTCCAGATGTGCGAGATCACAGTTGCCATTCATTTTCAGCAGCTTTACTTTAAAGCGTAAATGAGATTGGGGGGGCGGGACTCCCAGGGCTCTGCATTATCCAAGCAAAGCCAAAAGGGGGAAAAAACTTGATGCACAGAACTGAAAATAAGCATTTCATGCTCCAAAGCTAGCACTTTAGTCTGCAGCCAAATTCAGCCGTGACTTCTCTCCCCAAAAATCATGTTGGCAGATTAAGTTCTGGGGTAAAATCTGGCATGCATTAATACTGTCAATATTTAATACTTTTGTTGTTGTTAAGTTAGTTAGTTGTGAAGTCGTGTCCGACCCATTGCGACCCCATAGCAGTGGTGGGTTCCGGCTCCAGTTGCAACCGGTACGCTGCAATGGGCCGGGCATCTACCACGTGTACTTGCGCAGCACGCGCATGTGTACCCACCACCCACGACGCTCCAGCTGCTCAGCAGAGCACCAGCAGGCGCCGTAAGCCCCATGCGCAAATGCCCCGGTCACCTCAAATACAGGTAAGGCGGGTAGTCAGGAGGGTGGGCCCTCCGGAGCACCATACCGGAACAGTATCTAGTGCTCCCAGCAGTATCCCACCACTGCCCCATGGGCAACATTCCTCTAGGCCTTCCTGTCCTCTACCATCCTCTGGAGTCCATTTAAGCTCACGCCTATTGCTTTGGTGACTCCATCCAGCCACCTCATTCTCTGCCGTCCCCTTCTTCTTTTTCCCTCAATCTTTCCCAGCATGAGGCTCTTCTCCAGCGAGTCCTTCCTACTCATTAGGTGGACAAAGCATTTAAGTTTCATCTTCAGAGTCTGGCCTTCTAAAGAGCAGTCAGGGTTGATCTCCTCTAGGACTGACCAGTTTGATGCCTTGCAGTCCAAAGGACTAGCAGGAGTCTTCTACAGCACCATAGTTCAAAGGCCTCCATTCTTTGGCGCTCAGCCTTTCTTATGGTCCAAATTTCACAGCCATCCGTTGCAACTGGGAAAACCATAGCCTTGACTATACGCACTTTGGTTGGCAGGGTGATGTCTCTGCTTTTTAGTATGCTGTCTAGATTTGTCATAGCTTTCCTCCCCAGGAGGAAGCCTCTTTTAATTTCTTGGCTGCAGTCTCCACCTGCGGTGATCTTGGAGCCCATACTTAATATTTAAGTATTAATTTAATGTTAACATTGAATAGTTTAATATTGTTAACGTTAATATTCAATAGTTTAATACTGAGCAGGAGATTGGACTAGAAGACCTCCAAGGTCCCTTCCAACTCTGTTATTCTGTTGTAACATACTTCAGCCATTAGGGCTGTCGGGCAAAATTTTGTTCCATGCAACAGGACAAACTAGATTGCTGTTTCTTTCAATGAAAAATTATAATCAGAGCCCACCTCTGAAAATAAAGACTGTCAAGCAATCTTCTCTTTAGTTTTTTTTTCCCCTAGGCCAGGGGTCTCAAACTCAACAGACCTGGCCTGTGTGTGTGCTTAAATCTGGCCCGTGGGGCTGGCCTGGAAATATCAAAGGACTGTCCTGTAGCCCGTTTTCGGCCCCCACGGCGATTCGCAGCACTCTGCCGGTCGCAAAGAGGCCGCACGGAGGCCCGTAAAGCCTCTGTGTGGCCCATTTTTGGCCAGCAGAGTGCTGCAGGCTGGGGAGACTGAAAATGGGCTTTACGGGGCCTCCGCATGGCCTGTTCTGGCTGGCAGGGTGCTGCAGAAGGCTTCTGTCATGTGTCTCCCCAGCCCCCCCCCCACCGTGCCAGCCCGCGGAGAAGAACTACAATGCTGATCCGGCCCTCAAAGAAATCCAGTTTGACACCCCTCCCCTAGGCGGTCTTCTGAACAGATGCAAATATCTGATCCCTCCTACCCCGCTTTCAGGTGGGATGCAAACTCCCTCTGCGGAGTTTGAAAGCAGACACAGCACTGATCCCCACTGTAGGGAGCAGTTTCTGCCCCCAGGATTCCAAATAAGTCTGGCATGGAAATTAACAGACATAACAAAGAAACAGTATTAATCATCCACTTTTTATTCAGCGGTGATTCATTAAAGTTGATTAAGAAGCACACTGTCTGAACCCTTCCCTGTGGGTGTTGTTGAAGAAGGTACAAGAACTGTTAAGCTTTGATTGCGTATATTATAGTCACATATAATTATGGAAAGTTTTGTTCTTTGATGTTTCTCCTCTGTGAATTAGGACTATGCACAGATTTTGAAGACGCTGCTGCATAATATTTGATGGTGCAGATAAAACACCTTTCTTGGAGTGATGGGGTGGCCTAGAGGTGGAGCTCTCACCTCACAATCTGGAGGCCGTGAGTTCGATCCTAGGTAGAGGCAGATATTTCTCTCTCTGGGCACAATGAGAATATATCTGCTGAACAAAACTCTGCACTGGCGACAGGAAAAGTATCTGGCCATTAAACACTTTGCTAGCTCCATTCAGTTGCCCAGACTCCATCCCGCAAGGGATTATGGGGTCATTAAAAGATGATAACGCACCTTTCTTCAAAGTGTGGAAGAAGCCATAAACTTTCAGAGTTGTGTGTGTGAGGGGGTTCCCCAAAGCTTTGAAAGGTATCTCTTTGCTTCACTGGCACATTTAATACACAGGCAACACAGAGCATCTTTCAAAGCAACCATGTGGGTTTTTGTAAACGACTCAATTTCTTTAATGCTCCAAAGGGACAGGCTTTTTATTCCTATTAATGCTCTTTATAGACCGCTTCTTTTGAATGTTTTGCCAACCTACACAGGAATGCATCACGAGTCCCCAATGTTACACTTTCCAGATCAGGTGAGGAACTTACAGTTCAACCTCAGATACCCAAATGTCGATCATCCATAACATTTGCCCAAACTGCTGTTCAAAGTCCAATGTTCAACTCGGCCCGATCCATCTGTCCGCGTGATTTATGGAGCCACTTAAAATCAGTAGGGAAGACGAAGCTGCATGGGAAGTTGTCCTTCAGAGCAATTCTTCTCAAAAGGAAATCTGCCTTCTTCTTAATATAACTGACATGGGAAAACGGAACTGAAAAAGGCTTTTTCTGAGGTCCTCAATTTTTGCAGCAAAAGCCTTTTAGGAGAAGCCATTCGGGCAAACGGAAATAAGCACATAAAATAACATTATTTTAAACAATACAACCAGGAAGCTTGGTGGGAAAAAAAACTATTCCGTCTTTCCAATGACTGCAATGTTAGCTTGTTTCCAAGCCAAAATATTTCAACTACCACTTACTGTCATTGCAATAAGGGTTATTAGAAAACACCCACAGATTTTTAGCTACTACCATAGGAGGGTTTTTAATAATAATAATAATAATAATAATAATCCTGAAAAAGTCGTTGAGGGTCAGATGGTCAAGATCTTGTGGGATTTTCGCATACAAACGGATAAAATACTAGCGCATAACACACCAGACATCACACTGGTTGAGAAAAATAAGGTTACAATCATAGACATCGCAATACCAGGTGATAGCAGGGTCGCCGAGAAGGAATATGAAAAAATCGAGAAATACCAGGACCTAAAAATTGAAATTCAACGATTATGGCACAAACCAGCAGTGGTAATTCCAGTGGTAATCGGCACACTGGGTGCTATTCCAAAAGCACTGGAATTACATTTAAAACAGTTAAAAATTGACAAAATCACCATCAGTCAAATGCAAAAGGCCGCACTGCTTGGATCCGCACACATATTACGAAAATACGTTACGACGTCCTAGGCCCCTGGGTGGGGCCCGACTAGTAATCAATGCCAAATCCGGCGAAACAACTGGCCGCTGTGATACAATTCTGTTGATGCAATAATAATAATAATAATAATAATAATAATAATAATAATAATAATAATAATAATAATAAGCAAAGAGATACACAAATGCCACTACTCCTTGTTACAGGCCTGCAACAGACCACACAGATAAACCCTCATGGAAACTAAGTTCTTATTCAATTTTTCAAGCGATTTCTTTTCCTCTTTTCCTTTCTGCTCTTTTTTTTTCGTAATATGCATCAACAAAAACAAATAACAATACAGCGGAGGTCTTAGTAGTAAGCGTTATGCTTAAGACAGAAACCTTCATTATGCAGCAACGTGATTTAATGCATTTTGTATTAAACACTCGGCTTTAAATATATCATTTATTTAAGCAATATCATGTTCATTAACGTTAATATTTCAAAAAAAAAAAACCACCGTTACTACTGTAATACACACATCTAATTCTCAGAGATCGCCTGGACAAATCCTTGCAGTTTTCTTGGCAAGGTTTTTCGGAAATGGTTTGCTGACTGTCTCTTTCATGGGCCTGAGAGAAAATGGCTTGTTCCGGATCACACAGCGGATTTTATGCCTTAAGGGGGGCTAATGGTTTCCCCAATCCTAGCCTGATGCCTCAAAATGTCTCTCTGTCTTTTATTGCTCATCAGAGATAGAAATAAGAGATATGGGTGGTCCTCGACTTACAATAATTCATTTAGTGACCGTTCAAATGACAACAGCACTGACAAAAGTGACCTATGACCATTTTTCACAGTTACCACCTTTGTAGCATCCCCACAGTCACGCAATCAAAATTCGGCGGCTTAGCAGCTGACTCATACTTACGACGGTTGCAGGGTCCCAGGGTCACGTGATCCCCTTTTGCGACCTTCTGACGAGCAAAGTCAATGGGGAAGCCAGATTCGCTTAACAACCGTGTTACTTATTTAACAGCGGCGGTGATTCACTTAACAACTGTGGCAAGGAAGGTCGTAAAAGGGGGCAAAACTGACTTAACAGAGATGTCTGAGTTAACCACAGAAATTTTGGGCTCAATCATGGTCGTAAGTCGAGGGCTACCTGTGCAGGTTAGATACAGATATTGATAGATATCAATCCAGAAAAAAAATATTTTTAAGGGAACGTGCAGAAACTCGTTCCAATTTGAACAACGCAATCTATTGTAGGAGTCCCCCCTCTCCTAGAAAAATGAAATACTTTAGGAAATATTAAAAGGGCAGAATATTTCCGCTAAAAAGGGAGGCAGAAACTCACACACACACACACACACACTTTGTCAAAGGGCCATTAAGGCCTGAGCCAGTCTATTCTACATAACAAAGATCTAACTCCTTCAGGCAGAACCATAATAGGAATCCCAAAACCCTTTCATTACATCATCACCCAGCAAGGATCAACCAAGCTCGGGACTCAGGATAGCCTACAGAGGTGCCCCTGCATGGCCCCGTGGGAGTCTGACAGCCAATCAGAATACAAGCTCAAATTTAAAAGCCAAGAGAGGGCATTAAACCCAGGCACTCTCAGCATCTCTTCCCTTTTTTGCCCAGGACCTCAAACCATGTGGTCCTGTCCATGATCAGAATGAGCTCAGCCCCCAACACAGGCCACAGTTTTAAGGCCCACTCACTCTGGCCAATGCATATTGCACCCCCGTCTAACTGGAGTTACATGTGACCAGCCAGATGTTCTAAGTCTTGTGGATTAGAAATGGCGGCATTGTTGAAATCTGGAAAAGTTCCTTCGTGCCCTGTTTAGAATAGTCTTTTCTCCTGGGTTTTCTTTTCATAAGTATTTTTTGTTATATTTTAAGATGCCATTCACATGTTTCAGTGCTGTAGTAACTTTTAACACTCATTGAATGAAATGTTGTAAGTCCAGGACTACCTTTAATTGTTCATTATTTGAAGGCTGGCGGGGGGAGGGGACACATTCCATTTTTCTTCTTTCCAACCCAATGTAACGTTGGAAATCAATTATGAAAAGGGATTCAGGATTAAAATGGCTATGATGGGACAAACTAATGAAAAACAGAAATTTGAAAATAAGCCAAGGTCGGACCACAATTGCAAAGGGAAAACAAATCAGAAACATCCTTCCTCCTTTCTTGTATCTCTATGGGGCCGGGAGTGATTTGGGATGTTACCGAGTGTCCCAGAGTTTCTCAATCTTAGCAATTTTGATAGGTGAACTTCAACTCCCAGAATTTCCAAGATTGCATGCTGGCTGAGGAATTCTGGGAGCTGAAGTCCACCCATCTCAAACTCTTAACGATGCTAAGATTAAGAAATATTGGACTGTTTCATTCAAAGACATTCTGTCCCCTAATCATGGGACCCACAGCCCAACCTGCGCTTCCCACTACATCTGTACATACAAACATACAAATGCACATGTAAGGAACAGATACACACCGATAACATATATGTCTGATTAGATCTTGGAGATAAAGTATGGGTAGAGATCTACACCCGTAAAACATGTCACGACTGAAGCAAATACAGATTTTACAGATTGAATATTCCACCAAGACAATGATGTGGAAGATAATCTCCTAATCAACCATGAAGTATGTGCCGAATATTCCAACAAAGGTTTTACAATGGATTTCACAATTCCCAATAAATATGATTGAAAATTTGTGGGAGAGCTCAAATATGGAGTGTAACACGATGACCGCTAAAATTATTTCTGAATTAGAAGGATGTTGCAAGGAAGAGTGGAGAAAATTTCTGAAGGAATTAGCTCTTAGCTCTCTACAGGAAATATTCTGGACACAGTCATTTGTATCCAAGGATGTGATAATATGGTTTTCCAGAAGGAAAACCTCATCACTTCGCCAAAATCAGGACCTTGAAATTTGTATTTCTTAATTAATATCCCACATTTATTCTTTTATAAATAACTAGCCAATAACCCGGTGTTGCCCAGGTATTTATTTATAGGGGGGGAGTATCCAGTCCAAACGTTCTAATTTCTAATGTTGGATTTTCCCCCTTACCAGAGGGAGCCCTCCTGTGGAGTACTGTGAAGCCATTACCATGGAAACTCCACTGCTCTTACAGTAGAAGCCATTTTACGGCAGTACAGTTGAAGACATTTGAAGGCACAACAGGCTGTATTTTAATAGAACATATACCCCGAGGGGCTTTAGGGGTGCCTTATCCCCACAATATTTTTCTCCAGAGAGTAAGTCATCTGTGTACTAAGTTTGATTGAAATTGCTTGAGGCGTTCCAGAGTTATGCTGGAACACACACACACAGACAGATGATAGATAGATAGATAGATAGATAGATAGATAGATAGATAGATAGATAGATAGATAGATAGATAGACAGACAGACAGACAGACAGACAGACAGACAGACAGAGACAGACAGACAGACAGACAGACAGACAGACAGACATACTGACGACTGACTGACTGGCTGACTGACTGACTGATTTAAGGCAGCTAACATCCCCAATACTCCCTCGTCTTCATCTATTCTCCACAAGAAGCCTGAGGGATGAGTTGTTTGAGAGAAAGTGCGACTAGTCCAAGGTCACACAGCTGGCTTTTAAGCCTAAAGTTGGATTCGAACTCACAGTTTCCTAGTGCCTTAACCACTACACCAAACTGACCCTTTCATCCCGGGAAGCAGACTAGAAACCAAAGTAGCTCACAGAGCACAGGTGTAGCAGACGTCCTTCTAGGGAGGCCCATGCCACTGCATTTTGCATGAGCTTGAAGCTTCCGGATACTCTTCAAGGGCAGCCCCATGTAAAGGACATTATAGTAGTCCATTCAGGTGATGACCAGGGCAGGAATAATTGTAAGAGCTTCCTGATACAGGAGCAGGTGCAATTGGCACACAACACAAAGTTGTCCAAACATGAAGATGGGATAGAATGAAATAAATAAATACAGACTTAGCCTTTTGCCAAGAATACCAATCAGGAAAGCCACTACTTTTCTTATGGCTTAACGGCAGCATGGTTCAAGCTTTAAAAACTCCTGCTTTGCCACTGCAGTGCTCAAGCGCCATGGGCCATGGCCAGTAGGTCACTTTTCCATGGGCAGAAACACCTATCTGCCTTCTTAGGTTTTCCACTGCCCTGCAGTTGCTAAATTGCTGTAGGCAGTGCTTCTCAAACTTGGCAACTTTAAGATGTGTGGACTTCAACTTCCAGAATTCCTCACCCAGCATGCTCATCCAGAGAACGCTTGGAGTTGAAGTCCACATATCTTAAAGATGACAAAATTCAGAAACACTATTTTAGAGTCTTTGGGGAGCAATATTGTGCATCTTTTTCTATAAGACCACCAAAACACAGCCATCACTAAAAAGTTAATAGTAAACTTTACTGATTTTCTTTTACTACTGTAAGGAATATCCTATTACCGGTACTTTCCATATCTGCTTGATAATAAAAAGATAAGAATTATAAATAAAAGATAAGAGTTGTTATTACCTAATTTTGCAAAGTTTCTTCTCCGGCAACATTGTATTGCTAACAAGGGCATACAAAACCTTTGCCAGACCAATTCTCGAATACACCTCGTCTACCTGGAATCCACACTTTATATCGGATATTAATTCAATGAACAGGTCCAGAGGTATTTCACGAGAAGAGCACTCCACTCCAATGCTCACAATAGAATCCCTTACGCCACCAGGTTCAAAATGTTGGGCTTGGAGAACCTGGAACTACGCCGCCTACAGTCTGATCTAAGCATAGTACACAAAATTGTCTGCTACAACATCCTACCTATCAAGGACTACTTCAGCTTCAACCTCAATAATACTCGAGCAAACAATAGATACAAACTCAAGGTAAACCGCTCCAAACTTAAATTGCAGAAAATACGACTTCAGCAACAGAGTGGTCAATGCCTGGGATGCTCTACCTGACTCTGCTGTTACATCCTCAAGCCCCCACAGCTTCAACCTTAAATCGTCCACCGTGGACCTCACCCCATTCGTAAAAGGGCCGTAAAGGGAGCATGCATAAACACACCAGCGTGACTTCCGTCCCTGTCCTACTGTCCCCATTCGCACTCATTTCTTTTCTTCATATCCATGTTTATACTTATACCTGTTATCTTGTACACATTTGACAAACTACATAAAAAATAAATAATCATATGTAGATTAGTCAAATGTATACCCATTTATCACCAATCAAAGCAGAAAGGTTAGCAAATCCACCAGCAGTATTGCAAAATCGTCAAGTTGTTTACAGTTGAATAGTGACTCCTTTAATTCTTTTAATTTATAATCCACAGCATGAGTTGTACAGTTTCTGTTCTTAATCATTTAATGTTTCTCAACCTTGGCAAACTTTAAGATGTGTGGACTTCAACTCCGGGGAATTTTGAGAGTTGAAGTCCACACATCTTAAAGCAACCAAGGTTAAGAAACACTAATTTAAAACATTCCAAGACTATTTCTGAACTGTAAAACAAAGTCTCACCCTTGTATTTTACCTATAGTAACTTCACAAACACTAAAGCGGAAAAATTGTTCCAAGAATCAGCAAAAAAATGGCAAATAAATGCCTGTTTTCATCACACTTCTTTGGTTCTCCCACATATTTTTCTTACCTAATGGTGTTGTATTTTAGGTATAATTTAAATTTTTAAGGCTGCCCGACCCACAAGAGTTATATTATAACCATCCCATTTGAAATGGCTCTTATAAATTGAATGCCTCAATCGAATTAAGCTGTTTTTCAACTTGTGAGCTCCCTGAAGGTTATGGTTTTTTTCAAGAGAGTTAATTAAAGAAAAGTGCATAGTTTTTATGCTAGACAGATTCCAATATTCCTGCACTGGAAAACTAGAGAAATAAAGATGTAGCCTGAATTATTTTGCCAGAGATCTGTATTGAATATAAATCTACCAGTTTCTCTAACTGATTTCTTCGGCAGCTGAGTTTGCATTGTAGTTCAAACATAGTAATGCAGATTTTTCTCTGGGTTTCTAACAGAGCCACAGTTAAAAACAAGCCCAGGGAATCTTTTTTAATAGCAGTGCATAAAAAACACAAAAGGCTGTTCCCATAATGCACTAAGGAGATCTTAAATGCTATGAAGTCACCGATTCAGAGCAAGGGGAGGGTACAACTTCAAGGGAACAAAGGCAGAGTGAATCATGGAATGATCATGCAACCTCTAAGGCACAGCCAAGACTGTGAGCAAGGAGAAACTATCTTGAGATCTGTCCAGGAAGGAGGAGAATGGTCATCAGGCAAAGCAGCGGCAAATGAGAAGACCAAGCATGACCTCAAGGGTCACAGAGGACCAGAGGTCTTAGCTGAGCTTCAGGCAGATAATAGCAAGATAACAGCATTTGTGATGGGAAGCTCCTCATCTAATTAAGACCAAAAAAAATTGGAAGGAAGCAGCCGCAAACTGTAATTTCCTCCCACTACCTAACCAATTTCGTTGTATTTAAGTACAATGACAATAAAGATTATACTTATACCTCTATACCGGTATTTCTCCACCTTAGCAACTTTAAGATGTGTGGAATTCAACTCTGGGAGTTGAAGTCCATACATCTTACAGTTGCCGAGGTCGACAAACACAGCTCTAGAAAGCGGTATTCAGTCTTCAGGGAATGTCTTCTACACCAATGGTATTGTGGCCAACCAGCGGAGCTGGCAGCAGATTCGGACAGTGAGGAGGTTGGGGAGAAACATGGGCCAGTCGTGGAGTCTGGGGAAGGCTCTGTGGAGGACTCTGTGTCAGAGGCAGAGAGGGGACCAGGGCCGTCTGACAGTTATCATCTACCTTCGGAGTCAGATATCAGTGAGGCAGACAAACAGCTGGAGCCCTGTTCCCAAGTGTGCGCATGTGCAGAGTTGCCAGATGAAGGGAACAGCTAAAGAACAGGGGTCAACTTGGGAGTAAGGCCACAGGTGGACAATGAATGGCTCCTCCCAGAGGAAATAAAAGAGGAGCGAAAGGGGAGGGGAGTTTGCAAGAGACAATTAGTTCACTTAATGGCAGCTCTCTACACCAAGGTCTGTGACCGTAAATCCTCCCTTGAAAGACTTTGCTGAACTTCCCATCTTTTGATGAGAAATCTCCCAACAAACCAATGGAAACCTCAGGGTTTCCCAGAGTGGGAAATGCACTTTAATACGCTTATTAGATGCCAATCCAATAAATACTGTGGCCATGCAATTTGTTTGCAGAAGCAAGCTGTAAAAAAGACATCAGCAAGACGCTTTAGCCAATTTATTTCTAGGATGTTGGAGATGGGATTATGTTAGATCTTTGAATATTACAAATTCCAGAATGTGCAACAGGTGTTAATCCAGCATGAAAACAACAACAACAGACTCTAACTTGAGGAACACAAAGGCCTTTTTCTGTCGAGGAAGGTGTAATTGTTTACACTGCATTCTAGAAACTGGAGCATATATCAAGCTTTATTCCCCCTGCATAAAGATCCAGCTTTGTCCATTTTTCCTTCAGAGAAATAACGTCAATGCTACAGATGGCAAAGCGTTGAATTTCTCTAGGATGGGGACATCAGTGAGGGACAATTCCCACATCCCGTTTTTCTGGTCACAAGGAACATGTTATATGACGGCCTGTGTTAGAAACAAGGCAGGAAGACAAGGGAGAGGTGACTTCAACTGGTATCACTGAAATGGGGAAGACTTTTTTTCTCTCTAAATAAATAAAACCTCTAAGAGCAGCGGTCACCAACTGGTGGTCCATGAGAAAACTTTGGTGGTCCGCAGAAAAATTATTTGCAATTTTTATATTGCATTAAACCAGGGATCCTCAAACTGGGATGGATACATGCAATGAAGGTTTGTGTTGCTGCAGAGAGTCTCCCCCTTTGGGGTCTTTTTTTGTGGGTCGGAGGGGGGCAGAAATTCTAACTTGGGGTCTGCTTCAGCCTCCTGGTGCGGGGCTTTGGGCGAAGGCTGGAAGGAAATGCTGCTGGTGCCAAAGAGCCGGAGGGCCTCGTTCCAGTGGGACTGCATCATGGCCTGGAACTGGCTGACCATCTCAGCCCACTGAGCCTCCAGGCGCCGGTACCTGGCCTTGCACTCCCACAGGTCTTCCCTCTGCTGGAAAGCCTATGCTAGTAGTCCTCAGTGAGGTATTTCTGCTGGGCCTCCTTCTTGGTGAGATCCAATTTGAACTGAGCTGTTTTGCCAACTCTTTCTTCTGGTGGCTTTCTTGTCCAGCAACTGCTTCCTGTTGGGGCTCTAAGGAGCCCTGGCGGGCAAGCAAGGAGGAGCTGGGAGGGGTGAGTAGAGGCTGGCGAGGCGCCCCTCGATGTGAGTGACATCCAGTTGGCCATGCCCACACCCAGTCACATGACCACCTAGCTACACCCACCCAGCTTATCATTAAGCAGGTCCTATTAGTGGTCCGCGGGATTTAAAATTATGAATTTAGTGGTCCCTGAGGTCCGAAAAGTTGGGGACCCCTGTCTCAGAGGATTTCAGTTGCAGCAAGGTCCAGCAGTACTTCCCAACATTAAGAGAACATTAAAAGGACAGTTTCCTCATCTCTTCTTCCCTCTTTTCTCCAGCCCAGCAAAGTAGCCGAGACATACCTTTGATATCCTTATTACGGCGAGGCCAGGCACGTTGGCCCAGAAAATAAAACTAAAATGCAATTTTGGAGAAGGGCGGCATATAAATCTAAAACAAAAACAAAAAACCAGCCCCCTTCTGCTCACCCTCTTTGGAAATTAAACCAGGAAAGAGGAGACAAACTTTGTTTTCCTCAAAAGAATATGAGTCACCCACAGATTTGTCTTATGAAGAGGATCTATTCTATCAGGAAGTAGAGACAATTATCCCATAGGGGAATTATTAGGCCTACTGTATCTCTACAGTACTACTACCGTCCTAAGTTATATCTGCTACAACAATTGCATCTCCCACATTTAAGAGCCTTTATGCAAGAATAAAGGTTTATTTATGAAACCATGAAAGGATCCTTTTCATGGAAAGCACTTTTAACAGAACGGAGCTTCTGGTAGCAGTTCAGTCACCCTAATTCAGCAACTGGTGGCCGGTGTTTTGTTTTGCATGGCCATACAAGGATGGGCACCTTGGAAACTACAGCCAGATACAACCGGGCAGCTTGTAGGCAGGAATCATCCATCAACCAATCACGAATAGAGCCGGAAGGGACCTTAGAGGTCTTCTAGTCCAACCCCCTGGTCAAGCAGGAGACCCTATCTATTATTCCCGACCAAGAGGAGGGTCTGGTTCATTTAACAACAGTGGGGAGGCAGAATTTCTTTTCCTCGGGTTCTTTAAGGAACCCTTTTGCACTGAAACAAGAAAAGCTACAAAGGGACGGTTTTTATGCCAGGCAGGCGGGTTCCCCCCCCCTTAAGGATCTCCAGCACTTCGCAGGTTATGGCCGGGGGAAAGAGCCCCTGAGCAGGTGCAGAGGGCTTCCGAAAGGAGGGTCAGCGCGGAAAAAAAGGGTGGCGGCGCCCCGGAGCGCCTGCATTTCTCCCGGCCAAGCAAAGGCTGCGACTTCCTCTACCAGGGGCGGGTTGCCTTCGCCGCCCACCTCCCACCGGCTGCTGCCTTTCCCAGCCGGCATCTGCCACCGGCCTTCCACTCACCAAGCCCACTGATCTCGTGGCGGAGGCTCACGCGGGTCCTCTCGTCCACTATGGCCCGCAGCATCTGCTGAAGGGAGCGGTCCAGCTCCCCGCTGTCGCCGTCCTGCTGCCCGGGAGTCGCGAAGGAGGCCATGCCAGCAGCGCCCGCCCAGCGTCGGGCATCTCAAGCGCTCGGGCCGGCTTGCCCCTGCCCTGCCCCCAGCGTGGGGACTAGGCGAGAGAGCTACTGCGGGGGCATGGCCGCTGCTGAGCGGCCTGGCTGAAATGCCCGTCGCCTCCCCTCCCTTCCCTTCCCAGAAAGAGCGAGAGAGAGAGAGAGGCTTCCCCGCTGGCCGGCGCCGCTTCCGCCTCCTCCGCAAGCAGCGGCAGCTGATCTGCAGCTGGCGGCGCTCGCCTTTTAGAACGCTCGGCGCGTCGCAGCCAATGGAGGGCCGCGAAGAAGGGAGGGCGTGGCCGAGCCCGGGCTGGACCCCTGACGTCACCCATTCCCGGACCGCGAGGCTGCTACTGCAGCCGAGGCGGGGAAGCCGCGGGAAAGCCAGACCTGCCAGCGGCGTCTTTCCTGCAGCCGGCGTCGTGATCCACCGCCGTGCCCAAGCCGACGGCTCCTTTAGCACCAGCGCTTGGGCGCCCCGCTGATGTCGAGAAAAGGTAAGGAAGGGAAATAGGCACTGGCGGGAATTGCAATCGCCAACCCACTTTGAACCTCATGGCAATTCCTAAAATTATTAGAATAGAATAGAATAGAATAGAATAGAATAGAATAGAATAGAATAGAATAGAATAGAATAGAATAGAATAGAATAACGGAGTTGGAAGGGACCTTGAAGGTCTTCCTGTCCAACCCCCTGCTTAGGCAGGAAGCCCTACACCACTTCAGACAAATAGATATCCAACATCTTCTTAAAGACTTCCAGTGTTGCAGCATTCACAACTTCTGGAGGCAACTTCTATTCCACTGATTAATTGTTCTAACTCTCAGGAAATTTCTCCTCAGTTCTAAGTTGCTTCTCTCTTTGATTAGTTTCCACCCATTCCTTCTTGTTCTACCCTCAGGTGCCTTGGAGAATAGCTTGACTCCCTCTTCTTTGTGGCAACCCCTGAGATATTGGAAGACTGCTATCATGTCTCCCCTAGTCCTTCTTTTCATTAAACTAGACCTACCCAGTTCCTGCAACCATTCTTCATATGTTTTAGTCTCCAGTCCCCTAATCATCTTTGTTGCTCTTCTCTGCACTAGAGTCTCAACATCTTTTTAACATCGTGGCGACCAAAACTGGAGGCAGGGTTCCAAGTGTGGCCTTACCAAGACATTATAAAGTGGCATTAACACTTCATCTTGATTCTGTCCCTCTGTTTATGCAGTCTAGAACTGGGTTGGCTTTTTTGGCAGCTGCTTATTACAATCCCTTTTGTGTCTTCCAGGGACAAGTAGAAATGCCCCGAACCGGTTGCATTGCAGAGTGGATTCTGGTCCTAAAGCAAAATACCAAAAAATCATCCAAAAATTTAGTGGAAGATAAAGACACTTTTTTCGGCAGGCAAAATCATGCTTTGTAGGTATTGCATTTAAAAACAGAAGTCACTGATTAGCAAACGCCTTGCTTTTATCACGGCGATGAAATGGCATCACACAAAACCCATGATTGGACCCAGGCACCTGCCTCACAATATGGCATGGATTTCCATGGGGACGGCTCTGTAAATCCATATCATAAATGTTAAATAACTCCCATCGCTCCCATGGGCCCAGCTTTGAAGCTCAGGCATCCTACACAGATGCTCAGCTGGAAGCAGGATCTCGGGGGGGGGGGGGGGGGTTGCAGATGAGTGATTCATGTACCTTCAAAGTCTGGGTTGGCACAACAGATCCTCTTACTAGCTGACCCAAAGGCGCCCTTTTAGGAGGCAACTTTCTTGTTTTTTTCTTTTTGGTTTCTCATCCAAGAATCCTCTTCAGCTCTGACAGGATAGTGGGGAATGGAAGGATTTATATTCCTTGCAGACAGCTGGTTCAAAGAAAAAAAAAACCCAGTTGCCTCCTGAAAAAGCACCTTTGGGACAACCGTGACCTGGGTGATTGAGAATTTCTACAGACTTTTAGCTATGCAATTTGGGATGAACATCCTTTGAACGGTGTGGGAGTAGGAATGGATTCCCCACCCACCCCAAAAAATCCATAATAATTGCAGACTGCAGGAACCAGGAGTGCTACTCAGGACACAGATAAAGTGCTTCAACCACGCTGTAACAGGATGCATGCATGACCAGCCTGTTTGCCAGCAATAATAAATCCTTCCATTCCCCACCATCCAGTCAGAGCTGAAGAAGCTTCTTGGATGAGAAGCGAAACGTCTTCAAAAGAAAAAACAAGGAAGTCCAGTTGCCTCCTGAAAAAAGCACCCTTGGCTCAACTATGATCTGGACGACTAAGAATCTCTACAGGCTTTTAGTTTTTGTATGGTTTTTAAGTTTTTTAGGTACAATATGCCCAGAGATAATGGAGAGTGAAAGTGTGTCTGTGTGTGCCTAAAACTGTTAAATAAATAAATCTCCTAGTAAGTTGTAAGATGGGTAATCAAAGAGCTGAAGCTGATGATTTTGGAACAAGCAAGAAAACCACAGAATTAGGAGATGCTGTTGGGGACCTGATAAATATTTTGAGGTTTTATTTCACCTTCCTCAAGAAGAAGATTAATTCCCGATAATCCTAAAGAAGGGGGTGAAATGCTCAACAGTTAAAGACACTGAGCTTGTCAGCTAGGAAGGTGATAGTCCAGTTCGAGACTATCAAGTTACCTGCACCAGCTCCTGCTTACCTAGCAGTTCGAAAGCATGTGATGGCAAGTAGATAAATAGGGGCCCTGCAGGGGCAACTCTATAGGTTGTCTTTTGAGTCCCAAGCTTGGTTGAGCCTTTGCTGGGTGATGATATAATTAAAGGGCTTTGGGATTCCTATTATGGCTCTCCCTGAAGGAGGTAGATCTTTGTTATGTAGAATAGACTGGCTCAGGCCTTAATGGCCTGTTGACAAAGGTGGGGCAGCTGAGTTTCTGCCTCCCTTTTAGGGGAAATATTCTGCCCTTTTAACATTTCCTAAAATATCTCATTTTCCTAGGAGAGGGGTGGGTGCTGACTTCCTACAGCTGTTTTGTGATTTTTTTTCTTGTAATTTGTAAATACAATTTAAAAGGCATCTTAAAACATTCATTTTGCTCACTTCCCACAGAATTTATATCCTCCAGAAGTATTTGACTCCTTCCCTAACTTGGCAAGCCAAGGAACTGAAGCTCAACTTCTCTGAAAGGTGCCAGCTTGGTGAAGTCGAGAATGAAAGAAATGTTCAGTCAACTTGGCCTCAGTCAATTTAAAATGGCGGGGTCTCTTCTGCTCCTGTCCCTGAAGGGAGGTTGTCCATTTAGCAAGCCATTAAAGAGACTTCCAGAAACATTAAGGCTCATTCAGCCGGTCCCCAGCCACCCATTCGTAGTGATAATCTGGTGGTGCAACTCCTAATAATGGAGGATTTCAACAACATGGCCCTACTTAAGTCTGGCGAATGTTTTTCCTACATGTGGGAAAATAACTCTTAGCCTGAGGTTCGTAGGGTCTTACTCATTACATATGAAGGATAGATCAGTCTTTTACAGTAAATAGTTATGTGCCTTTAAAAACCTTCTAGAAGCTGTTAAAAGAGTCTTCCTGAAATCAAACTTTGGCATGGCAATTGTTGCCACACAGGAAAGACATTGCTGGAGTAATGGGATGTAAAATGCCTGAGATGTTCCATGATAGAGATTTTGATTAGACAAAACAGACATGACTTTAATCTGTGGGTCCTCAAACTATGGCCCGGGGGCCACATGCGGCCACCGAAGCCATTAATTCGGCCCACAGGACCACGAGGCTGGCCCACCCACCTTTCAGCCCCAAGAGGCCAAAACGGGTGAAAAAGGACTGTTTTTGGCCAAAAAACGGGCCATTTTTGTCCGTTTTTTGCTGAAGAATGTTTCTGAAGGCAGGGGAGGTGAAGAATAGGGTGCACAGATGCCCCAGGAGGCCAAAAAAACAGGCCCAATTTTCACCTCCCCAACCTCCAGAAGATAAATAGAGAGACAGAAGAGAGGCTTGTTGATTGTAAGATCTTTGGGGCTGAGAAGAATTGCTGCAAAACTGAGTTTCCTGAAATGGACCACTAAACTCCTAAGCAATTGAAAAAAACGATCTAGTAAGAAGAAAAGTCAACCAAAAGAGCAACATGCAACAGAAGCAAATGAAATACACCCACTCATACCTTTTGGTGTGAATAAAATATTATCAATCATATTTGTTACATTTAACAAACGTATATAACTAGTATTAATACCAACATTTATCTTCCATTCAGATCTTCCATTATTGCTTATTCAACTTGTTATTTGATTATTCAATATTTCAATATATTGTTTTTATATCAATCACCATATTCTACCTAATACAACTCATATATTATTATTACATTTAGCATACATATTCATGTTGAATTATCAGTTTTCATTTTTTTTGTTCCGTCAGTAATTCTATGTATTGTTTTAATGCCAGTCCCCATATTATTTAAATACACGTATTAATATCATGATTCATAAAATATTATCAGGCTTTCCCAAAAATGTAAAGTTGGAACAAGTAATTGTTTAAAACATGTTTGTTTTGTAGGAAGTTAAAACCCACGCCTCTCCTAGAAAAATGAAATATCCTGGGAAATATTGAAAAGGCAGAATATTATAGTTCCCTGGATAAGAAATGGAGAAACATGTTTTTAGGCAGGAAACAGACTCACTCTTAAAAGCCCCCACGTTTGTCAATGGGCCATTAAAAGGCCTGAGCCATTCTATTCTACATAACAAAGAGCTCCCCGATAAGCTCCAGGGGATTAAGGCATGATAGTATTGGCCCTTTACCCATCTCACCACAGGGCACCTGGGAAGAAGCAATACTCAACCAAAGGTAGACTCAAAACACAACCTAGAGAGTTGCTCCTGCATGTCCCCATGGGAGTTTGACAACCAATCAGAATACAAGCTCAGGTTCAAAGCCAGAGAGAGCATAAAACTAGAGACTTTCGGCATCTCTGACTCTTTTCTTCTTCACCCAACATCTTGAAGCAAGTGATCTCCTTTTTCTGTTCAAGAGCTCAAGACATGTGATCCTGCCCACCATTAAAACATCTTTCCAAGCAGCCTCCATGTTTCCAGTGTTATTTTTCCCCACTTGGAACTGAACCCAGAAGGACATTTCTTCCAACAGTTTCATGACAACTGGCCCCAAATTGTCAACTTAGCCAATTAGGAAAGACATTATTTCCATTAGTTCAGCATTTGTAGTTATATTTCAAGCTTTGGGATGAAAAAACTCCAAGCATCTTTGATTAGAGATGCAGAGATGGTCAAGCACAGCCACTTGTCCATGTGACCAGGAAGTATGGTTCCAATGAGCCCTTGGAGGATCCCTTGAAATTAAAGTGAAGCAGTACCTATATATCCATTTTCTTGACCCCTTTGGAGGAAAAAGGGACACAGAAATTACCTAAATTGTTCAATTTATTATATTTACAACAGGTCAAATGCCATGTGTGCAACTAGTGGTCCCTGTAACGGAGACTTTCCATTTTTAATGCAAGATTTCTGATCAGCCATAGTGTCCTGTCTCCTAAACTAGAAGTCTCCAATCTTGGCAACTTTAAGACCTGTGGGAACTCTGGGAGTTGAAGTGCACAAGTCTTAAAGTTGCCAAGGTTGGAGACCCCTGTCCTAAACCAATGTTTCTTAACCTCAGCCGCCTTAAGATGGGTGGACTTCAACTCCCAAAATTCTATGCTGGCTGGGAAATTCTGGGAATTGAAGTCTATCTTAAAATGGCTAAGGTTAAAAAAATACTGCCCTTCACCATTTTCCTCTACCCAACCCTCTAGATCAGTGGTTCTCAACCTTCCCAATGCCGCAACCCTTTAATTACAGTTCCTCATGTTGTGGTGACCCCCAACCATAAAATTGGTGTCTCAGTTCCTAAGACCATCGAAAATATGTGTTTTCCTATGGTCTTAGGCGACCCCTGTGAAAGGGTCGTTCGACCCCCCAAAGGGATCCCGACCCACGGATTGAGAACCACTGCTCTAGATCTTACCATATTCTACATATTATGACCAAAACATAGCTGTCCCAATACTGTAGGTGATCTCAGGGAAATGGAGAAATTCAGAGTTGTCTACAATACTTACGTCAAAAGAGGCTCTCCTTCAGTCTTTTAGAAAGAATACTGATGTTTTTATTGTGGAATGTTTTAAATAGTTATTTTTTTATGGTTGTTCTTTGTTGTATGCTGCCAAGAGTCATGTTTGTTTGTTTGTTTTTAAGATTTTTTAAATTTTTAAACAAAAACATAAAACACATACAACCATCTTCCATTTCATATAGCGTGTCGTCTGGTTACAAGATTTTGTGAGTCCTTTCCCTGGTCACCACTTACAATTATATATCGAATCACCAATTGTTCATTAGATAAACATAAGTACATTTTTGATATATGTCAATTTTTCAACTATAATTATTATTCCTTAATTTCAAACAAAAATATTCAAAATATTGAATCCATACATACAACATCATTTTGCATCAATAGTTCAACTCCAGTTATTATTCCTATAATTTAAGCAAAATATTCTATATAATAAAATTATACATACAACATCATTCCATTACATCGTTCTACTCTGTTTAACAGTGCTAAACCCTTACAGTTTTGCATATACCATTCTATTATTCTTAAAATATAAAAAAGTTCTCCACTTTTTCCATTACCATGATTTTTTATCTAACCATTGATAAAACAAATCCCAAACCTTATAAAATAGTTCATCTTCTTGTTCTCTAATTTCAAATGTCAATTTACTCATTTCCGCACATTCCATAATTTTTTGAATAATTTCCTTCTGTGTTGGTATTTTCTCATTTTTCAATTTTTTTGCAAATACAATTCTAGCTGCTGTTAGAACATTTACAATCAAATATTTCAAGTCTCTATTATATGTTTCTGGTATAATTCCCAATAAAAAAGTCTCTGGTTTAAGGTCTATATGTTTTCGTGTCATTTTCTCCAACCAAGTGTGGATCTTACTCCAATATCTTTTAGCTTCTGCGCAAGTCCACCACATATGGTAATATGAGCCCGGTGTCTGATGACATTTCCAACACTTTTCTGATTTATTCTTGAACATTCTTGCTATTCTCATCGGGGGTAGATGCCGCCTGTAAAACATCTTATACAAATTTTCTTTATATGCTGTTGACATTGTCATTTTGTAATTTTGAGACCACAATTTCTGCCGCTTCTCTAATTCAATCCCATGCCCAAAATTTTTCTCCCAAGCTATCATTGTTCCTTTAACTTGCTCTTCTTCTAACAACCTCTAGTAATTGTCCGTAAAGTTTTTAAATAACTTTTTCATCAGTAAGAGTCATGTTTGTTAAATGGGCAGCTACATAAATGTGAAGCGTAAATAAAAGTTTAGCGCTAGTTCATTTTTGAATTACTGTGCATTTCTGTACTTACAGCTACGGGTACTAGACCAGAATTCAAGTCGATCACTAGAGGGCAGCAAAAAACTAGAGATTTTTATACCTCTTTGCTGTCCTCTAATGCAGCAGTCACCAACTGGTGGTCTGCAGAAAAATTATTTGTATTTTTTATATTGCACTAAATCAGGGGTCCTACGGCCCCTGGGCTGGATACGTGCAATGACCGCTTGTGTTGCTGCAGAGAGTCTCCCCCTTCGGGGTCTTTTTGTGTGGGTTGGAGTGGGGGAGAAATTCCGACTTGGGGTCTGCTTCAGCCTCCTGATATAAGGCTCAAGGAAAATCTCTGGAGCCTGAGGAGGGCGAAAATGCCCCCCCGCACCATGCTGCAGGAGGCTGAGTAGGCCACAGCAACCATGGGCCATGCCCACCCAGCAACCAGGCAGATAACTGGTTGCTAAAAATTTTGAATCCCACCCCTGGATTCAGGCCATGTTCCTTGGCTGAACAAGTTAGAAATGTGCAAGTCTAGACTTCCTATATACCAGCGATGGCCAACCATTTTTGGCTCGCATGCCATAAGTGGGGGGAGCGCAGGGGGGTCGTGTGTGGGTGTGCCGCACCCATAATGCAATGTGCGACACCCCCCCCCAGTGCGCATGCGCACACTAAAGGAGCGACCCCCCATTTTTTGCATGCTTTTTTCGCCCTCCCCAGGCTCCAGAGGCTTTATAGGAGCCTGGGGAGGGCGAAAACAGCCTCCCCCGCCCTCCCCGGAAGCCCTCCGGAGGCTTCAGGGACCTTCAGGACGCTTTCCTGAAGCCTCCGGAGCAGTCAAAACGAACCTCCGAGCAAACCGGAAATCCGTTTCCAAACTTCCGGTTTGCCCATAGGGCTGGTTTTTTGCACTCCGGAGGCTTCACGGAAGCTCATGAAGCCTCCGGAGAGGGGGCAGAGGGGCTCTTTTTGCCCTCCTCAGGCTCCTATAAAGCCTCTGGAGCCTGGGGAGGGCGAAAAATGGCTTTAAAAAAGGGTGAACAAATGGCTCCACGTGCACCCTGTGGCACGCGTGCCATAGGTTCGCCATCACTGCTATATACCATTGTCTTTCATACTTGGCAAGTTCAAGATGTGTCAACTTCAACTCCGAGAATTCCTCAGCCAGCGAGTTGCCAAGTTTGAGAGACACTGCTCTATCCAGTAGTAAGGGGGTGTGGAAATGAAGCTGTGGAAAAATTCAGGAAAATGAAGAATGGAAGAGCTTCTAATTGCCCCCATCACCCTGACCCAAATTCTATTCAGTACAGCTTGGTAAATCCAAACTTTTCCGAAGTTGACAGCAGTCCCTCTAAAGATTTTATGATCAAATGTTTACCATCTGGTGGATCTATAATTGTTTGGGTGGGATTATCTTGCAGGACATCCTTTCGATTCGCCAAGATTCCCAGGGAGGATTTGACAGCTATAACTTGATGCTGCATGAACAGAACTATCCCATCATTTTCTGTTGCAGAAAATGCTTCCAGAACATCCTGGATGGACAACGGAAGTCAACCTCTAATTTCCGTTCATTTTGAAGAAACAAACAGAAACCGAAATGAACTGTACAGAGCTGCAGCGTTAGACCTGTGAATTGTGCATCTCATCCCAAATTATCAGATGCTGCCAATGCTGCCTGACCTAAAATTGTACCAATCCAAGTTGGTGTGGAGCAGCATATCTTCTGGACCCAAACATCCGAGAAGCTTGTAATCCACATGGATTACTTTACAAGACGATCCAAGGATACAGCCTACAGGTATGGATACTTTTTGAATACTTTTGAGATAAGGTGGGGAATTGGGTAGAGGTCATTCCAGGTGGGATCAAAAAAGCCTTGGTGGCGGCTACAACACAATCAACAGCCTCTCCTTTTCTATGGTAGGTGCATCACCGTAAGGAGGGAAGGTGTTGGATGATGCAATTGTGGCTGTGATAGTTATCTTTAGGATGATAACTTGTGAAATCAAGGACATTTATTGAGTGGCTTGCTAGCAGGAGGAATCAGTTAAGACTGTTTGTGGATGGGATGCAACTTTTTGACTAGAATTGTGCAGTACAACCCTTCAACATCATTAGAAGCTATATGTTAGTGTGGCTTTGATGGTTTTGCACCTGGGAAAGCACATTGCCTAAAAGGGGGGGGGGGGAACCAGAACAAAAGTTAAACCAAAAATTTCCTGGTCTATTATAGAATATTTTTTTTATTTGGACGTGGGCATCGTCCAAACCCTGATATTATCATGGGCACTGTAGTACAAATAATATAATTTTTGTCATTTATACCAATCGTTTCTACATGTTTCCTTTGGGCTGGAAGACCTTGCCAAATCAGGTCATACTATGATACCAAGCCGTTCCCTGCGGCATTACTACCCGTTCGATGCCTGAAAAATGTTGTGCGTACATTTGCACTTAAAAAGGTCTGGGCATGCGCACACCATTAAAAAAAAGGTGGGAAATTACATTTTTTTCAATGAAGATTGTTCTGCGCATGTGCAGAACAGAAAATAAAGATGGCGGCGCCCAGGATAGATTCGGTACGGTCACATGTCCCCCCGAGTTACTACCAATTCGGATGAACTGGTCCTTACTGGTAGGAACCCATCTCTGGTAGCGAGAAACCAGCCTCAGCAGGGGGGGTTCTTTGAATGCATGTCCCACTCTCTGCTCTCTTCTTGTATGAGCTGCACATCCACAGAGGACATTGGGGATAACCATATATCAGTTTTAGCTTCTCAGCAAGGCAGCCACAGATTAAAGCACTTGTAAAAGGTGATTTGAAAACCACACATTTCCTCAATGGTTACCTTTCCCTTCCAGTGATCCATTCTAAAGGTGGTCTTTTGGGGCAAAAAGATAGGATACAAAAAATGGAACAAAGGACCTATGATCTTTCTCTGAAACCACATTAGTCAAGTAAACCCCTTTTTGCAATCTTCTGACAAGCAAAATCAGATTCACGTAACAACCAGATTACTAAGTTATCAGCTGCAGTGATTCGCTTAACAACTGTGGCAAGAAAGGCCATAAAATGGAGCAAAACTCACTCAACGAATGTCTCACTTAACAGCAGGAATTTGGGGCTCGTTTGTGGTTACAAGTTGAGGACTGTCTGTGTTCAATTTCTATTCTACCTTCAATTTACTCCTGCATAGAAGAATGCTGCACATTATTAGAGGATAACGCTCAGTAGAAAGTGCTGAATATTCTACAGCTGTTGCTGTATCTTACATTGTTAACATATTTTCAGGGAAAAAGGGAGTGGTGTAAATGCAAGTTGAATTCCACAAGTGTCCTCGAGTCATTTCTCAAATATGGTTTTCTTTCAGTGAGGTGAGCATGGTCAAAATTCATAGCAACAACAGGCTCTATTTAAATGTGATGCAGTTAAATATTATAGGCTATGAAGGCATGTAGCTTAACCTGTTAGCACAGCTTATCAACCAAATGAATAGCAGGTCAATGGTGGAGTAATGGGCTGGCTAAGTTTACTTGGGTGTTGAAATACTTTCTGGCCAAGTTCTGGGTGAGAAGGCACTTAGATGACATTTCATTCAGAGGATCAATCGGGCAATATTTTTTTACCTTTGTGCCTTTCTTTGTGTATTTTTCCCTTTTCCTTTGATGATTTTTATTTAAAACATTTCAAATAACACTCAAAGTTCATAACTGGAATTTGTCCAATAAAATGTGAAGAGATATCTCTTTTGTAAAAAATAAAATAAAATAATGTAAGTTCAATAATGTTTAAAAACCAAGCTAATGTGGTTTCAGAGAAAAATCATAGGTCCTTTGTTCCATTTTTCGTATCCTATTTTTTTGCCCCAAAAGACCACCTTTAGAATGGATCACTGGAAGGGAAAAGTAACCATTGAGGAAATGTGTGGTTTTTAAATCACCTTTTACAAGTGCTTTAATCTGTGGCTGCCTTGCTGAGAAGCTAAAACTGATATATGGTTATCCCCAATGTCCTCTGCGGATGTGCAGCTCATACAAGAAGAGAGCAGAGAGTGGGACGTGCATTCAAAGAACCCCCCCCCCCCCTGTCTGGATTATGTGTGAAGCCGATGCACAAGTCAAGGCCTTGAATGACAGCAAGGGTGTCAAATTTGATTTCATTAAGGGTTGCATCAGGGTTGTGTTTGACCTTAGGGGGCCGGAGTGAGTGTGGCCAGCTCACCATTACTCATGTCGAGGGTGGCTGTGGTGGCCAGAGAAAATGGGCTCCTGATCTCTGTTTTTGGTTGTGACCAGAGGTAGGTTCCTACCGGTTTGGATCGGCTCAGCCAAGTAGGTAGTAACTCGGCTGTGCACGACCCGAATTGGTTCTATCAGCAGCACCATAGGCGCCGCCATCTTGTTTTTTGCTTCTGCACATGCGCCAGAAACGCATCCTTGAGTGAACCAGCAGTAAAAGAATCCAGAACCCACCCCTGGCTGTGACGGCCTCCGGCAACCCAATGCCAGCGAAAACAGCTCCGGAGGATCTGCGTGCAGCCCTCCCGAGGTCTGTTTTCGCTGGCAGAGGCATTGTGGGCCGATCCTTCGCTATTTCCAGGGTGCGCCAGATCTAAGCACTCCACGGGCCCAGATCTGGACGACGGGCCTTGAGTTTGACACCCCTGAATTATAGGTAATCCTCGACCACAATTGAGGCCAAAATGTTATGTTGCTAAGTGTGAAATTTGTCAAGTGGGTTTTGCCACAGGGCTTGCCACAGGGCTTAAGTGAATCACTGCAGTGGTTAAATTTGTAACACGGTTGTTAAGTGAACCTGGCTTCCCCCCCCCCCCCCCATTGGTTTTGCCTGTCAAAAGGTGGCAAAATGTTATCACACAACGCCGGGGACGGTGCAACGGTCGTCAATATGAACCAGTTGCTACGCCTCTAAATTTTGATCCCAAGATCATGGGGAAGCTGCAAAGGTGGTCACTCTGAAAAGCGGTCGTGGGTCACTTTTTTCAGTGCCGTTGTAACTTTGAATGGTCACTAAATGAACTGTTGTAAGTCGAGGACTCCCTGTACTTGGACAAAAGGATGAAAGGTAGGCCAGCAAATGGTACAGGTGGGGCCAGACAGAATCTGGATTAAACTTCTTTTTCAGGTTTCAGTGTACATTTCTGAACAGCACACTGTTTTACTGGTTCAGCCAGTGAGATATTGACAAGCAAAAGGCCAAGAGCTTCACATTCCTTAAGCTGCTCATTGACCACTTAAATGCAACCATTCATTACTTCCTCCAGTATCCTGTCTCGAATACTTGGAATCGCACTGTGTGCTTACCATCCAGTGTCTCTCTGAATGACATACCCAAAAGCCCACCTAGTGACATAGACTGCGATTTTTATCCCTGAGAAGGTCACAAATATTGTGGTTTGATCCTTCAGAAATCTCACCTTTCCAAGTGTGAATGAGAAAACGAAGGTACAGGCAGGAAATTCTTGCTTGAGAATAAACAAGGGGTACTGCAGGTTTGGTAAAAAAAAAATATCAACGTGGTAGCTGGCATATGTGGTCAAAGCTCTGCCTGGTTTCTAAATGCTTGGAGTACATTCAAATGGGGCAAAGCCAGTCTTTCTATTATAAATACTTTGGTGCACTTTTTTTCCCCAAAAGGCAACTGGGCTTTGTTTTTAGAATAGAATAACAGAGTTGGAAGGGACCTTGGAGGTCTTCTACTCCAACCTGCTGCTTAGGCAGGAAACCCTACATCACTTCAGTCAAATGGTTATCCAATCTCTTCTTAAAAACTTCAAGTGTTGGAGCATTCACAAGTTCTGGAGGCAAGTTGTTCCACTGATTAATTGTTCTAACTGTCAGGAAATTTCTCCTTAGTTCCAGGTTGCTTCTCTCCTTGGTTAGTTTCCATCCATTGCTTCTTGTTCTACCGTTAGATGCCTTGGAGAATAGCTTGACTCCCTCTTCTTTGTGGCAACCCCTGGGATATTGGAACATTGCTATCATGTCTCCCCTAGTCCTTCTTTTCACTAAACTAGACATACCCAGTTCCTGCAACCGTTCTTCATATGTTTTAGCCTCCAGTCCCCTAATCATCTTTGTTGCTCTTCTCTGCACTCTTTCTAGAGTCTCCACATCTTTTTTATATCGTGGCGACCAAAATACTGGATGCAGTATTCCAAGCATCGCCTTACCAAGGCATGATAAAATGGTATTAACACTTGACGTGATCTTGATTCTATCCCTCTGTTTAGGCAGTTTTGCTAGACCCAATGATAAGAGCCATTGAATTTTTTCTTACCTTTACTTGAGGAATTTTGCAGCATGAAAGAGTCAGTATAATGCAGAGAGGGAAAGGAAATAAGCAAGAATAAAAGCATTTATTCAAGTGCAAGATAGGAGTCCAATTTCCTCCATGTGCAATTGAGCTTGACTGGAAAGATTAAAAGAAAACTTGAGTTTAGGCTTATCTGGACAATATGAAGAAATGCTGAACATCCCTGTGAAATGACAAGGTTCATAGCAGGAAATAGATGGTAAGAATTCTTCTGCAAGTGTTTATAAACGAAGGCCTTGTATTTCTTCCATACCTAGGTGTTCTGTCCCATGATTCTAATGGATATGCAGACACAGGCTTGGCTGTCTACCACGACTAATTACAGAGATAAAACCACCCCTTGGCTAGGAGCCTAGAACGCCAGCTTGAAGAAACCAAGATTAGACTTACGGAATGCGTTCTCAACGGCTAGTAAAATGGACTGTTGTTTCCTACAAAGATTCCTCTCCCGTCGCTCCACCTATAAACTCTTTGGGAGGGGCCACAACCTTAGCCAGCTGTCCCTACTTCCTTCTATGACATCTTCTCCACAGCTGTTCCTTTCTCCTCTCAGCTCTACGCACAGGCATATCAAGGACAACCTCCCTCTGTTCCTCCTCACTGCTCCCTGACTCAGATGCCACCTGGTGGCCAACAGGCCTCTCTAGTTCCTGCTCTGATTCCAAATACCCTCCAGAGTCTTCCTCATCCTCCAGAGCAGTCCCACAATGGTCTGAGCTGTCAGAGTCTACCAACAGCACAGCTGGCTGCTGCTGGGCCACAACACTTAGGCTACCTTTAAGGTGCTTGTCCATTGAGTGAGGTCCATCAGTGTGGACCCCTATAACGTAGGGGTTTGGTTCTTTCAAAGAACTCTACAGCTTGAGTAAAGCCATCAGAAAATCTTTGTCTGATCTGGGGTGGGAAGTGGAGGGCAGAATTAAGTTAGTACAGATCTTGGATGAGAAACCTACAAGAAATCTCAGCATGAACATCTTGACCAGGAAATCAGAGAAGAAACGAAGAAGGCAATGTCAAATAGGTTCTGTGTTATGGAAAGGAATGTCTACTAAAAAGGAAAGGACTTGTCTTAGATTTGGATATTTTTTTTCAGATTGCTACATATGGGATCTACAATTAACGTTTCCTTTCAATAACTAGGCCTAACATGTACTGAAATTTTTATTTTTATTTTTAGCTTTCCTCTGAGCTCGATTGCAAAGTTGGGGAAGGAAACTGCAACATTTTCATGGGGTTTCCAACACACAACCCTGGAATCATCAGAGATCCAGCTTGACTTAAGGGAAGCTTCTGTAGTACTTCCAGCAAGGCTGATAAATTAGCTTAAATTTGGACAATCCATTCTTGGAGGACGAAATATAGCTTGTTTGTGCTTAAGCATTAAAGCGCTAAAATAAGCCATATGGATGTACTGGAATTTTCTTCAAAGTACATAAGCCTAAATTTCTTCTTTTTAAGATGGTGAGACTATAGTCACTTCCTCAGTAGAAATAACTGCACTAGACTCAATACTACATGACTACTTTGAGCATAATACATGCACTGCAAAGGATAATTAGAACTGCAGAAAAAATAATTACTATCAACCTGCCTTCCATTGAAGACCTGTACACTGCACACGTCAAGAGGCCGTGAAAATATTTACAGACCCCTCGCATCCTGGACATAAATTGTTTCAACTCCTACCCTCAAAACAGATGCTATAGAGCACTGCACACCAAGACAACTAAACACAAGGACAGTTTTTCCCCGAACACCATCACTCTGCTAAACAAATTCCCTCAACACCGACAAGCTATTCACTAAGACTCCGTTACTATTACTATTAGTCTTCTCATTGTTCCTATCACCCATCTCCTCCCACTTACGACTGCATGACTAACTTTGTTGCTTGTATCCTCAAGATTTAGATTGATATTGATTGTTTCCTGATTGCTTATTTGTACCCTATGACCAGTGGTGGGATTCAAATAATTTAACAACCAGTTCTCTGCCCTAATGACCAGCTGGGTAGGCGTGGCTTGGTAGTCATGTGACTGGGTGGGTGTGACCAACTCGGTGTCACTCATGTCGATGGGCGCTTCGCCTTAGCTGTTACAATGGAATAAGGGTTGACAGGAGAGGCAGTTTCTGTAAGCAGGGCAATGAAGATTAGGCTAGAAACAACAGCAAAATGTTTCCTTACAGGATTAGCCCTGTAAAGTGCAAAAAAACCCAAAATGAGATTTCTCCCAACAACCGGTTCTCCGAACTGTTTAGAAAGCTAACAACCGATTCTCCCGAATAGGTGCGAACTGCCTGAATCCTACCACTGCCTATGACTATCTAGTGTTGTACCTTATGATTTGAATGTATCTTGTCTTATTATGAACTGAGAGCATGTGCACCAAAGACAAATTCCTTGTGTGTCCAATCACCCTTGGCCAATAAAGAATTCTATTCTATATATAAATAATAAATATGAATACTTGAAAGTATGCCTTTGCAATGGTCTTCTCGGTGTAACAATTCCTGAATCTGAAAACAGTGCTGTCTGGTTTCTGCCCCGATTCCATAAAGCAAAACCTTTCTTATAGATCAGCTTCATGCTTTGAATATTTGGAAGAACCCCTTGCATAACAGATATCCTACCTTACTGGGTCTATGGCCTGATTCTCAGGTTTATCCTGTTTCTCAGCCCATTTGTATGTTTGCCAGACATAAAGGACCTCCCTTTTTTTTAAAGGAGGAAAATCTATCCTTCTGGTCACTGCCTTTCAGTTGTCAAATCAGGTGGAGTTCAGTGCAGCTTCTGAGGAAAATCAAACCTTTAGATTCCAGCTATGCGGCTTTACGGTGTGAATCTGGGTTTGCTTCTGTTTTTCGTTGGCAGCTTGAGATCAGGATGGACCATTCCATTAGAAAATCTTGAGAAAATCCGTAAGTATGACCTTCTTCAGTCAAACCGAGATCGGAATTGCATGAACTAATATAGACTTGCCCAACTGGAGCCATTCAGATGTCTTAGTTTAGAGCTTCTATGATACCTAGCCAGAAGGACCATAGGAATTGCAGGTCAAGGGTATCTGAAGGTACCCCAAGGAGAAGGTCCCATAATTACATCAAATTGGCCAAGGCCAATTTGCCAAAATGCAGATATTATTTATGAGATTCCAAGAGTGTGAAGAGAGGCAAACAAATAACTTTATTGCATCATGCCAATTCATGGCTTATTCAGACAATCGGGGGAAAAACTAAAAGGGAAAATCTGTTTCCATTCGGACAGATTCAATTCTAGAACATCGTCATCGTTGTTATTGTTGTTGTTGTTGTTGTTGTTATTATATTTTATTTTAGGATTTTTTCTTTCACTGCTACAAAGTAGGATTGCTAAGTCCTTCCCTGCAATGTCTCCTGTGGTTTAGGAGGTGAGAAGGAGAAATTTAGATGTTTCATCAGCTTTTCCTTGTTGGTTGGTTGATCGGTTGTTGGTTGTTGCTTTTTAAGCATTGAAGCGCTGAAGTATTCTTCCCTTAGTATTTGGATATATTTTTTTAAAAAATTAATTGAATCTTCTGGATAGAGTTAAATGATGCTTTGTGGAAGAGAAGAAGCAGTTTTCATAACATTGCAGGCTTTTTATGTTAATACTTTTTGAAAACTTCATTT
This sequence comes from Natrix helvetica, assembly GCF_964273705.1. Lineage (NCBI taxonomy): Eukaryota > Metazoa > Chordata > Lepidosauria > Squamata > Natricidae > Natrix > Natrix helvetica. The sequence continues at coordinate 74,979,445 of NC_138553.1, forward strand.
CTGAATAAATTGCACCAAGCTGTCACATTTCATGAAAAATGAGTCATCCTGTGGCTTATAGACTGAAGAAATACACTAATATTCATACTGATTTCATATTTCTTTTTTTTTTAGCCCTGGATTTCTCCACTAACAACAGCATGCTTCTCACCACCTTCATGGGCAACAGTTTTATTATTAATATTCCAAAATGTGTCACTTCCTCCAAGTTTAAGTCAACCGCAGTCAGAGTAGCAGTGGCTCAACTTCCAGATGCAACCACTTTACCAGGTATTTACCGTGAAATATACAAGTCTTTATTATGTTTAACAACTTAAATACAACATTAGGAACAGATAAGAGTAAAATTCAGGCTGAGAAATTGCATTCCTGCAATCAAACTCTTCTCATTTACTAAAGTTTCCCAGATGTTTCTCAGAGGAGGATCTTCCAGATGTCCTTTCAAATTTTGATTTCCAAAGCAGTTGAGCAAACAACTTAAAAAGACAAAAGTTCTTGCTGAGACCATCTGTCTTTTATTTACAAGCCTCTCAACTTCAACATTTATGCTTTCTAGTTACTGGAGATGCTTGGTTCATTTTTAATAATAAACACCTTCATTTTTAAGGCATGGTCCTTGAATTGTAAAGGGACCCCAGTTAAGTCCACACATCTTAAAGTTGTCAAGGGTGAGAAACACTGTTCTACCCTTTGGATAAATATGCTATGGAAACAGCAGTAGTAACTACATCAAGAAGGAAGAGGCAGCAAAGAGATTTCTAGTAGGTGTAGAATGAGAAAACTCATTGTAGGCAATGGGTGTAGAATATCTAGAATTGGAGAATGAGAGAAATCATTGTGGGAACTGGGAAGGGAAGAGCTCATTAAAGCGCAGTGGTCAGAATGCAGTACTGCAGGCTACTTCTGCTGACTGTTGGCTGACTGCAATTTGGCAGTTCGAATTGGCTCAAGGTTTGACTCAGCCTTCCGTTCTTCCCGGGTGGGTAAAATGAGGACCCGTGTTGTTGGGGTCAATATGCTGACTCTGTAAACCATTTAGAGAGGGCTGTAAAGTACTGTGAAGTGCTATAGACCCTGTTTCCCTGAAAATCAGACCTTTCTGGATAATAAGCTCAATCAGGCTTTTGAGCGCATGTGCAAAAAATAAGGCCTCCCCCCAAAATAAGCCCTCCCCCAAAATATTGCAACACAGCAGCAGCCATGAGGTGACCACGCTTGCCACCTCCTGCACCTCAAAAATAATAAGACCTCCCCGAACATAAGGCCAAGCGCTTATTTCGAGGGTCAAAAGAAAATAAGACCCTGTCCTATTTTCGGGGAAACACAGTAAGTCTAAGTGCTATTGCTAAGAGCTTAAGAGACGTCTAGTAGGAGATATGGAATAATTACATGTTGTGGCTCTCTTGAAAATAATCAAGCATAGGCATGGAGAGCAATGGAGAGCAATCTAGATGGGTAGCCAGTGAAAGTACAGGCCCTTTGAGATAGGACTGGCCAGGGTTTGGCAAGGATTCCAGGAATCCCAGTTTATTGCTATAGGGACGTGATGGCGAACCTATGGCATGTGTGCCACAGATGGCACACGGAACCATTTCTGAGGGCACGCGAGGCGTTGCCCTGTCAGCTCCAGCAGGCATGTATGCGCTGGCCAGCTGATTTTCGGCCATTTTTCGCCCTCCGGAGGCTTTCCTGACATCTTCAGGCAGTGCTGGCTCTTCGGCTTTGAAACGGAGATGAACACCGCCCCCTAGAGTCGGGAATGATTAGCACACATGTGCGAGGGGAACCTTTACCTTTACCTATTAGAAATATATAAGTTGATTGAATTTAATAATTATGATTAAGTTTACTAGTTTTACTTGTATTAGAATGCATGACACCCAAGTGCCACACTGTTCACACATTGATTTGATATTGTTTGTAAAAAATAAATATATATATAAGAAACAGGCCAATGATTTTCATATTTCTGTTTTCACTCTTTTATATTCTTTTTCAGGTGTAACAGATACCGAACAGATTGAGAATATCCGTAGGACTCCTCAGGCCCAGGTGTATTTTGCGGATGAATTTAAAAGTGTCTCCTGCAGAGTGACCAGGGGACTTCTGGTTCTTGACCTGGACGATAGCCAATATGAGTTGATCAGTGTGGTAGGCTACCAGGTGGGAACAGAGTTCTGCCGTCAAACCAAAGGCCCCTTCTGCAACCAACCTCTTAAGCCTTCTACTTATTATAGGTAACTAGCTGATAACCCGGTGTTGCCTGGATATTTATTTATCCTAAACCTGTATTAGACAGGAAATACTCCTGTCACCTCACTCGACAACTTGCCCTCTTTGCTTGAAGCTGTGGGCCTAGGGTGTTTGCTTGTTTGTTTGTTTTAAGAACCTATCCCCTTTACCAGAGGGAGCCCCCTTGTGGAATACTGTGAAGCCATTACCATGGCAACTCCACTGTGCTGTACAGTAGAAGCCATTTTAAGGCACAACAGGCTGTATCTTAACAGAACTTGAATCCAAAATGCACATTATCACTGTCAAAAGTACTATGATTTGACACTATAGATCTAATTCATTCCTTTTCATTTCAGTGGCCCAGGCATTCCAGAGTTATTCTGGAATAAATACTTCATTACATCTTGTAGAAAGCGTGTCGATTGGTTACAAATAACTTTTGTGCATTTCTTCCACGGTCATTACTTGTAGTTCATATTAGATTGTACACTTTAAATCAAAATTCTTTGTATATCTTACTATCAATGGACCAGAATTCTCATTTGACTACAGTTGTTTGAACGTGCTTTTACCTCAAATTATTCATACTTAGAAACACAACCACATAATGGCATTCATTAGCTATTTCAAAAATCCTCCAATAACATTACACTTTTATGACATATTCTGAGTAAAAGTCAATTAATAAGGTTTCTAACCCTTTTTTTCCTACCCTTTTTTAAGGCCCCTGTTTTAGTCTGTTGCCTGTGTCATGCGTGTAAAAAAGGTGTGGAGTTTTAATCTTGCCTTTTTTAACTCATCTCTATTGAAACTTCTGTTTAGGCTTCTCTATGTTTTATGAGGTGTCCTCATTGAATGGTTCCTCAGCCATTGTCTCATGAGGTTCTTCTTTTTTTGTTTTTAAGGATGTTTCCAAAAGAAACATTTATTTTGCTTAAAAATGGCATTTTCTAAGGGTCCAGAAGATACCAACAACCATTTATACCTTCTAGATCTTTCTGAAGCTCTTATCTTTCATCAACCCTCCTTCCACATTCTGAAACATTTTCTCTTATCTTTTGCTCCTTCTTTCATTTCAAGGGTGAACTACTTTTTTTTGGATGACAAGTCTGTCATAAGAGCACATACAGATTGGTCAACAGCCATACAGACCAGGAATGGTAAGTTTCAAGATACTTGACTAAGAATACAGGTATGTTAGTAGGGAATTATTTCTTGGCTGCTTTATGAACTTTTTATCATCTCTGTCTCTCTCTTTCTGTCTATATATCAATCTATCTCTATCTGTCTGTCTGTCTATCTATCTATATCTATCTATCTATCTTATCTATCATCTCTCTCTCTCTCTCTCTATCTATCTATCTATCTATCTATCTATCTATCTATACACACACACACACACACACACACACACACACACACACACACACATATATATATATATATATATATATATATATATAATTTATCATCTATATCTATCTTATTTATCATCTATATCTATCTATCTATCTATATTATTTATCATCTATATCTATCTTATTTATCATCTATATCTATCTTATTTATCATCTATATCTATCTATCTATCTATCTATCTATCTATCTATCTATCTATCCATCCATCCATCTTATTTATCATCTATATCTATCTATCTATCTATCTATCTATCTATCTATCTATCTATCTATCTATCTTATTTATCATGTATATCTATCTGTCTGTCTGTCTGTCTGTCTCTCCATTCTATGCTCATATCAACATTGTTGAGTTAGAGGGTTTTTTTCACAGCAGCATATCTTAAGAAAGCAGCTTTCAATAATTGATTACTTACTTCATTAGTAGAGGAAGAAAAGACATTCCCCCGTTTAAAAAAATATTTTCTGCCCACAACTCCCTGACTGGATCAATCCATTGTTTTAATCCAGAGCCAGGAAAATCCCAGCAGCAACATCTTTATTTGCAAATGAAGACCATAATGTACACCTTTCTTGCAAGGATGCTCCCTAAGCGGCAAGGGTGGTGGGCCAAATGGGAAAATTTAGAATTTGGGCAAGTGGGCATCCTGTAAAATTGAAACTTGTGGCAATTATCCCCCCGGGAGCCATTTGCTGGGCACACCTTCGGCTCTCAGTGATGCCATAAACAGCAATTCATTCCCCCAAGGTTGGCTATTTCTGTATATGACTTTAACCATAGTTTGGGGAACAAAATGATCCATCCACAATGCTGAGCCATAAGCCATGGTTTACAAAGTCATATGGTTGAATTCATAAATTGGGGCTGCATAACTATTCAGATGTAGCAGCTGAGAGTTCTCACTTTCTTGGACAAAACTGCTTCAGCCAGAAAATGATGAAGTCTTGGAATCAAGCATGCAAGAAATGTGCATGCGCTTTTTCACTAGGCACCTGTATCAAGTCAAAGTTTAACAGCTTTATAAGACCAGGCAGGGCCGGTTTAATTGTAAGCCACCCAGATTTACTCTGAAGTAAGATGGGCAGCCAATTCAATCAATCAATCCTGTAGCAGCTTGACGGTCTGGCTGGTGGGGAGAGGGGAAGTAGGATGGGCGGCGAAATAAATAAATAAATAAATAAATGTAAATAAATAAATAAATGTAAATAAATAAATAATAAATCCAGTAGCAGGTTGGCGGCCTGGCTGGGAGGGAGAGGGAAGATGGGCGGCTAAATAATTAATTAATAAATAAATAAATAAATAAATAAATAAATAAATAAATAAATAAATAAATAAATAAATAAATAAATAAATAAATAAATAAATAAATGTAAATAAATATAAATAAATAAATAAATAAATTTACATAAATAAATAATGAATCCAGAAGCAGGTTGGCGGCCTGGCTGGTGGGGGAGAGGGGAGGTAATATGGGCAGTCAATAAAAAATAAATAAATAAAATAAAATAATAAAATAAAATAATAATAAAATAATAAAATAAAATAAAATAATAAAATAAAATAAAATAATAAAATAAAATAAAATAATAAAATAAAATAATAATAAAATAAAATAATAAAATAATAAAATAATAAAATAAAATAAAATAATAAAATAATAAAATAAAATAATAAAATAATAAAATAAAATATAAAATATAAAATAATAAAATAAAATAAATTACAGACATAACAAGGATCTAAATTAGAGTTTGTTTTGATACTTCTTGGAATGTTTGCTTCTTAACCCTGCATTTCTTTGTGTTCCAGTGACCAACCATGAATCAGCCGATGTAATGTTTGAACGGGCAGGAGGCATGATCGTAATTACTATCTTGGTCTCTGTGGGTGGAGCTGTCCTTCTAATTGCGTTAATTGTAGCAGCTGTACTTTCTAATAAGAAGTAGACACTTCCTTTCTTCTGGATTGAAAACGTTTGTAGATATGGAGGAAGAGCAGAATTTGCTTGGAAATCAGAGGAGATTCTACAGGGCCCTCCCCCAGTCAAGGAATAAACTGGTAAAGAATGAAAGCGGCATTGAATAAAACAAAACATCTGCAATTTCTCTAACACAATTCTTCAGATTCTACGTGCGTAACTTCAAACACATCATATTTTGGATGCATATTTTGAATCCTTTTTTCTGCAATGATAACCCTGGATCCAGCAAATTATTTTTAAAATAACTATTATCAGTATTGCCCTTGTTTCAAATGTACTAGGACAGGGGTTGGTAAACTTAAACACTCAAAGAGCCATTTGGACCCGTTTCCCACAAAAAAGAAAACATTGGGAGCACAAAGATCCTAACCAGAAGCCCCCTGTTCAATTCTGGAGCTGACTGGAAGTTCAGTTCCCCCATCATAGAGTCTCCTCCTAGCGCAGCGTACCTTTTCCTCTACCTGTCATAACCGAAAGCCCTATCAATTGTGAAGACAACTGGAAAACCCTCCCCTTTTCATAGAGTCTTCTCCTGGTTCACTATTCTTCTCTCCCCACCACCCCCCGGAAGCTCTTCTCAAAATTGTGTCACCGACCAGTGACGGAGCCGCAGCAGAGGGAGGAAAGAGCCACATGTGGCTCCAGAGCTGCAGTTTGCTGACCCCTGTACTAGGGTGACAAAGCTTGGTTGGCTGACATATAAAATATGAAAGAAGTCTGCATACAAGTGGGCCTAACCAAGTTCCTAATTGTCTATAAATGTTCTACAAAAGTAGAGCAAGACCATACTTAATTATGGGTGTCTGTAGGGGAGGCACTCCATTGCAAATATGACATGAATTACCTATTTTTGATGAATATTTTGGGTAATGATATTCTCATGGATTCTATCAGACATAGTTAAAATTAACATGTTTCCTTATTAGGCCAATTCCTAGTGGGCAATATCTATACACTTCCCAGAGTCCTTTTTTCAATATTTCTCTTCAAAGAATATCTCTGTGAAGCCCAGAGGCTGATTAAATTGGCAGACTCTCATCAAAGGTGCTGCGTAGAAGCCATGGTTATATGGAACATGACATCAGCCTGTATAGAATTGTGTAATTTGTAAATGAAAGCAATTCAGTAACTTGTCCCATGACTTCATAATGTCAAGCCAAATCAAGACTTGACTTCATAATGTGTGTGATGGCATTTACCTCCCCAATTTTATATCTTTGGTATTTAGAAGCACTTGTTTGTTCTAGGGGCTCTACATTAATGTCTGTCCTCAGGAACATATTTCCAGATGTTCTCACATAGAAGGCAAAACGCTCAAACCTCACATTGTACAAAATTATTGGAGAAGGAAGATGAACACAATCCCAATGCCTGAATTAAATAACTGAAAACCTATTTTGATATTTTGTGTTGATGACTTCTTGGCCTGCTCTAAATATATATTTTTATTTTTTTTTCCTTTCAACCTATGCTATTTAGTGATTTATTTCACAAAAACTGCAGCCCAGTTCATTTCACAGGGCTGTTGTGAGAAAAATGGAGGGGGTAGAAATGTTAGGTATGTTTGCCGCCTTGAGTTACCGTACTTAATAAAGGCAGGATAAAAAAAAATCTAATTTCTTTTTTAAGTTGGGTGTTTGGATGATGCTGAAGAGGGTAGAGATGGAAAAACTGTGACCAAAGCAGCCATCAGTCTCCATTTTTAGACCCTCTCAGCTTTGCCCATGTAATTTCAACAAAAGGGAACATTATTAAATATTTCGGGAATGGGAATAATAATAATAATAATAATAATAATAATAATAATAATAATCTTTAATTTATAAACCGCACCCTTTCCTAAACAGGACTCGGGGCGGTGTACAGTCATATTAAAACAGTATGAATACAAAATATAGCTATACATTAAATAAACAAATAGGTACACGGAGGAGGTAGGATGTGGACTGTACAATATTTAAAATAAAATACAAATAAACTTTAAAATACCCTTAAAAACTACCCAATAAGATGTTTGCCAGGAGGTTAAAATGGGACTATAAATCAGTTAAGCCAGCTAATTGGAACAGGTGGGTCTTAAGTTTTTGTCGGAAGGAGCGGAGGTCGGTAGTAGTTCTAATATCGGGGGGGGGAGGTCATTCCAGAGGGTTGGGCCCATCACAGAGAAGGCTCTGCTCCTGGGTGCCGCCCGTTGACACTGCTTAGTGGACGGCACCCAGAGGAGTCCCTCCCTGTGAGAGCGGATTGGTCGCAGGGATGTATGAGGTGAGATGCGATCCCGCAGGTAACATGCTGACAGGTAGGTCATATTTACACGGTGTTTTATATTTTTGTACTTGTACTTCTTAATCTCAGCATATTGGAGGTTGGACTTCAACTCCCAGAATTCCTCAACCAGCATGGATCAACACAACTTAAACTTGCTAAGGTTGAGAAATACTGTTTCATACAATAATGCAATATACATAATTTTATACAATATGTATAACTCCAGAGATGAGTTGCTCCCGGTTCGGCCCGGTTCAGTCAAACCGGTAGTGGAATTCAGGCCTGGGTTGCAGAACCGGCAGCGACCCAGGCCTGCCACACCCCCGAACCGGTTCCCTTGCCACTGCTGGGCCGCTGCCATTTTGGTTTTTAGTGATTGCGCATGCACAGTTCACTGTAAATTGTTCTGCATGTGCGCGAAGAACAATTAACATTGAACAGCACATGCACACGTGTTGCAAACCAGTAGTAAAACCAGCAGGTTTTCATGGGACTTCGCACATGTACAAAAAAATGTACAGTGAACTGTGCACGCCTGCGCAGCGTGCAAGAAGTAAACCGGTACCAATGCCGGAACCTATCCCTGGGTTGGATTGAAAGATTTTGAGGAAATGAAAGAGCTGAAGATAACAATAGCACTTATTTACTTAGACCAGGGGTGTCAAACTCATGACGACACATCGTCACGTGAAGTATCACAACTTTTTTCCCTTTCGCTGAACCAGGGGTGGGTGTGGTTAGGGCATGACGCATCTGGTCCACGGATCATGAATTTGTGACCCCTGACCGGTGGTGGGATTCAAACATTTTTACTACCGGTTCTGTGGGCGTGTCTTGGTGGGTGTGGTGAGGCTTGGTGGATGGGGCAGGGGAAGGATTCTGTAAAATCTCCATTCCCACCACACTCCAGGAGGAGGTTACTGCAAAATTTACATTCCCTCCCTATCAGCTGGAACTAGGGAAGCAGAGAATAGATGGGGGTGGGGCCAGTCAGAGATGGTATTTACCGGTTCTCCGAACTACTCAAAATTTCCATTACCGTTTCTCCAGAACTGGTCAGAACCTGCTGAATACCACCTCTGCCCCTGACTTAGATTTATATATCACTTCTCAGTGCTTTACACACACCTCTAGGAGATTTGCAGAGAACACCAAAGTCTAATATTAAATACTAGTATTATTTTTATTACTAATTTACAGTAACAGAATCTTACGATTTTGAATGTGCCTCTAACCCTCTCTGTTTTTTACATTCAAGAGAACTAGACAGGGTCAAGTCTGAGTTACTTTTTCAAGTTATGTTTCCACCCCAGGACTCAAATTTCTTTTATGGGACCATTTTCTTGCTTTCACCTCTTCCTCTTGTTCAAGGTTATTTCTTCTGTCCAGTGATCCATGCTTACCTAGCTGAAAATCCATGTCATGTCATAGCTATAAATTTTGACCGCATGAAGTAGCGATTCGATTTCTAATTGTGATCTTCCAGACAGTTTCGGGTCATCCATAGACAAGAGGTGAGAAAGCTTAATTGAACTCCTTTTTGTCTGGATGTCAGATCTTTTATTCAAAAGTAGCCGATAACCTGGTGTTGCCCGGGTATTTATTTATAGGGGGGAAATATCTGGACCAAACATAATTTCTAATGTTGGATTTTCCCCCTTACCAGAGGGAGCCCCCTTGTGGAGTACTGTTAAGCGGTTACCATGGCAACTCCACTGCACTGTACAGTGGAATCCAATTCGGCACAACAGGCTGTATCTTAACAGAACACACACACCGATGCGTGTTAGGGGTGTCTTACCCCCACAATATTTGTTATCAGCGAGTAACTCATCTGTGTACCAAGATTGGTAGAAATTGCACAAGGCGTTCCAGAGTTATGCTGGAACATACAAACACACACACTCAACTGTTTTTATATACCGTATTTGTCAGAGTATAAAACGCACTGGAGTATAAGATGCACCAAGATTTTGAAGAGGCAAATTAGAAAAAAAAAGTTTTTGCATTCTGCAGACCTCCCAAAAATGACCCATTTTTTGCAAAAACGGGCCTGTTTTTTTTTTTTCAAAAAAAGGACATGCATATCCTTTAGGAACCTTGTAGAGTGCTCCTGGAGGCTGGTGGGGGGCAAAATGAGCAAAAAAACAGCCACTTTCTCACTCATTTTTGCCCTCCCCAGCCCCCAGGAGCACTCTGCAAGGCTCCTAAAGGCTATGCATGTCCATTTTGGTGAAGGGGGCAGGGTTCTGTGAGGCCAAAAATGCTTTATTCAGTGTATAAGATGCACCCAGATTTTCTCTCTCTTTTTTGAGGGAAAAAGGTGTGCCTTATACTCCGAAAAATACGGTATGTCGATTATGGATTACGGATGTTATGAATATTAATGGTGAGAGGATCTTCCCCTGAATTATTCCTCTGTTGATTTTATCTCGGTCAATTTGTTCACCATCCCTTATCTGCCATGTTTCTCACAAGCTCATTGCCTCTGACACCTACAGTATTTCTTGACGTGGTTACTCACTCCAATGTTTCCCAAGCAGGTTCTGTGTAATCCAATTGTGTCATAATAGTCTCAGACCATCTGAGCATCAATCAGAGCAACCTGCTCATCCTCTTACAATTTCCCCAAACCATTTTATCAACTAGAGCCTGGTCTTCCAACAGCTTCTCCTGGTTTTTGTCTTATTTTTTTTTCTATTCAGTTGGCAGCAGGCTATTGTTTTCTAGATCGGCGGTCAACAGCTGGCGGCCCGACTGGTGCCGTTTCACGGATGGGAGACCACCAGGAAATCCCTGGGAAGTCTATCCCGGAAGAAAGCCCCAGGGAGCAGCGCGCAAAGCTGCTGTCTCCGCGCATGAAGTCCTTCGGATGGAGCTGGACGGACCCCAAGAGGAGATCCAGCCCGACTCTGGCTCCGCGCGGCTCGGGAGCCCGCGGCTGGTCCAGCGCCGGCTTCGCTTCCTTCCCTCCGGAGAATCTCTGGAGGGAGGCTGCGCTGCTTCACGGCCTTTCCGCGGAGGAGGCTGTAACTACCGTAGCTCCACCGGCGCTGTCGCCCTCTGGTCTCTCTCTCCACCTGGGTGCTTCTCCAGCCAGGCAGGGCGGAGTCGGCGGAGGGTCGGCCAGGGTTGCGCTCCGCCCGGCCTTCCTGCCACCTTCCCCCCTCCCTCTCGGACAACTGGAGCCGGTCAGGCCGGCGACCTTCGGAAGTAGCGGGCGGCGAGGCCAGGCGAGGCGCTCTGAGCCCCGGGCGCGGCGGGTGAGTGAGCGGACGGCATCGGTGCGCACTTGGAGAGCCCTGGCGGGCGGACACCCTTAGGTGACTCCCTGCCTTGCCGGACTCCCCGGAGGGTCTGGAGGGGAGGAAAGATGCGGGGACCGGAGGGCGGCCCGGCGTGGAAAGCTGGCTGGCCCCGCGGCGCTCGTGAGCGAGTCCTCGGGAGGGAGGATTGTCCCTCCGGCCCCTTATGGGAAGCCGGGTGGATTGTCCTGGCTTCCGCGATCTTCGGCTCCTTAATTCTCTCTTGTCCCGCTCTGGGAGACAGTTAGTCCTCGGCTTACGACGGCCGTTGAGCCCAAAATGTAGGTTGCTAAGTGAGACATTTGTTAAGGGGGGGGGGTTCTTTTTCTTTTTGTAAATGTATTTTATTTTATTTCTTTTAAAACAAACATTTCATCATTCATCAATCCGCCGAGTACAAATTTGTGTGTGTGTCCTAATAGTTACAGCTTACCACTAAACTCTTTATCTACATCTGTTCTTATTCTAACATCACAACTTAAGGCAGGGGTGTCCAAACTTGGGAACTTTAAGACTTGTGGACTTCAACTCCCAGAATTCCCCAGCCAGCTTAAAGTTCCCAAGTTTGGACACCCCTGGCTTAAGGTATCTCCGGTGATAACATTTCTCTTTCTAAATTATTGGATTTTATACTTCGTGTCCATATTCATGTTCTAACCAATGATAAAATAACCCCCCTGTATTATAATAATATATTATATAACGGATTATTATCAATATATATATTGATAATAATCAAATTCTTCCTTTCGTTAAGGGACTTTTTTTTAAGTGCCCCCGCTTTGCAACCTCTCTTGCCACAGTTGCTAAGTGAATCGTTGCCGCTGTTAAGTTAGTATCGTGGTTGTTAAGTGAACCTGGCTTCCCCCATTAACTTTGCTTGTCGAACGATCTCAAAAAGATGATCCCAGGATCCTAAGATTGTTATAAATACAAATCAGTTGACAAACGTTTTTGTTTGATGACGTTTTTGATGTTAGGTGTCCATTTTGGGTTTGAGATATGGTAGAACCTAGAAATGTGAAGGTCTCTACTGTTGATCCTTAGGTTTGAGATATGGTAGAACCTAGAAATGTGAAGGTCTCTGCTGTTGATCCTTAGGTTTGAGATATGGTAGAACCTAGAAATGTGAAGGTCTCTACTGTTGATCCTTAGGTTTGAGATATGGTAGAACCTAGAAATGTGAAGGTCTCTGCTGTTGATCCTTAGGTTTGAGATATGGTAGAACCTAGAAATGTGAAGGTCTCTACTGTTGATCCTTAGGTTTGAGATATGGTAGAACCTAGAAATGTGAAGGTCTCTACTGTTGATCCTTAGGTTTGAGATATGGTAGAACCTAGAAATGTGAAGGTCTCTACTGTTGATCCTTAGGTTTGAGATATGGTAGAACCTAGAAATGTGAAGGTCTCTACTGTTGATCCTGTGTTGTCTAGTATTGTAAGAAGGGATTGTATGGGAGGGTTTATCCTAAAGTCTACCACCATTTCTACGGTTTTGAGTGTGTGCAGTTCCAGATTTAATAAACCCCCAGAAGAAGCAGAAAGGAGAGAGCTATCTAGCAATAGCGCTTACATTTATATACCGCTTCACAGTGCTTTTACAGCCCTCTCTAAGCGGTTTACGGAGCCAGCCTGTTGCCCCCAACTATCTTGGTCCTCATTTTACTGACCTCAGAAGGGTCAACTTTGAGCCGGGCGATGGCTTCTTCCAACCGGCTGAGCCCCAGAGTCAGTGGGGACCCTCCCCTCTCTCTTCAGAAGTTCTTCTTCCAGATCCTCACCCCCACCCCACATATTCCTGTCAACAACAACAGGGACATCTGCAAAGGGTGGCGGTTGGGGGGGTCAAGAAAGCAGCTGCCATCTGGTGCCCAGGCAACTTCTGCAAGAACTTTTCTGCTCCAGATTAGCTGGCGTTTCACTGGAGCCAGAGCCACCAACGCCCCCTCCCCTACCTTGGGGAAACTTCTCGCCCCTCTTCTTCACGCCCTCCTTTGGCAAATTCACACGGATGGAGCAAGGAAAGGAGGAATTTTCTTTTCTTTTTCTTTCTTGGGTAACCAGATGAAACTGTCGATGATTTTGGGACTTTCCCCATCTAGGTTGAGGGACAAGAAATAGGTCATCTTGACTGTTTGGACCACACCCTTGGGCACATTTACCCAGCTGTAAACCACAGTTTATAGACTGCATTAAAGATAAAGGTAAAGGTTCCCCTAGTACATATGTGCTAGTCGTTCCCGGCTCTAGGGAGCGGTGCTCAACTCCGTTTCAAAACCGAAGAGCTAGCACTATCTGAAGACGTCTCCGTAGTCATGTGGCTGGCATGGCTCAACGCCGAAGGTGCATGGAACGCTGTTACCTTCCCACCAAAGGTGGTTCCTATTTTTCTACTTGCATTTTTACGTGCTTTCGAACTGCTAGGTTGGCAGAAGCTGGGAGAGGTGACGGGAGCTCACTCCATCACGCGGCGCTAGGGATTCGAACCACCGAACTGCCGACCTTTCTGATCGACAAGCTCAGTGTCTTAGCCACGGAGCCACTGCGTCCCTGTTATAGACTGCATTACATCCATCCAAACAAATTAAGGCTGGTTTAAGTCCCATGTGTAAACCCAGCTTTTTGTTTTGACTCAAGAATGATTATCCTCTTTTTTCTTTGCTTTGAAACCTTAGTTTTTCTATTGCTTCCAGAGCTTTGCTGGAGACCATGTGGCAGTTGTCCTTGGTCGAAAGAAACAAGTAACAAGTTCTGTCTTCAGTTGCTGATTCAGTTTTTGGGAAGTCCCTTTTTCTTTTAAGGTAGGTAAAAGGTAGATTGGCAAAAGGACATGATGATGATGTGATAGCAGTCTTCCAATATTTGAAAGGTTGCCACAAGAAGAGAGAGTCAACCTGTTCTCCGAAGCACATGAGGGCAGGACAAGACGTAATGGTGGAAAATGTATCAATGAGATATCAAATCTAGAACAAGGAGAAATTTCCTTTTCTTTTCCTGTCTATTTTTATTTCATTAAAAAAAATTCAAATACAAAACACCAACCTTGTTTTAAAGAAACAAAGAAAAAACATAAAACATTTAAAAAGTGCATTAACAAACTAATACATATACGCATATTATCCCCACAGTTGAATGTTGATTAATATATTACAACAATATTAGTTTCCCACCCCTTGTAAAACAGACTCCAAACATTTTAAACCTCTAAACTACTAATTGTAATTAAAAATTATTAACCTGTCAACTAGCTATGTTAATGACAAAATAGTTAACAGGAAGAACAATAATAATACAAAAGACAAGATTAAAATTTCAAAACCTTCTGTTAACAAACTGTTATAATCAACTTGTAGAAAATTTACAATAGCTTCTTAACTATCCCAAACCATCCCAAGAATTAGCACCGATTCATCCTGGATGAAATATCTCTGTTTATTTCTTAAAATTATCTTTTATCAATTGTTTTCTGATTAAATATAATAAGTCCAATTTCCAAAGCCAATCTGTCTTCCCAAAAAAGTCAAGATGAAATTGTTTCTCATTTAAGTGTGACAGATGTCCTTTAGTGCAGTTTAAAAAGACCAATTTGTCACTTACCACTCAGATAGCTTTCTGCTGTTGCATAAGAAAGCAGGTTCGAACTTCAGGGAGGCGTATGGAATCAATGCAGTTAATTCTACATCTGGATCCATATTTCTTCCCAGAAAATCTACAGGCTGCATCCTAGGCTGCATCAACAGAGGTATAGTTTCAAGGTCACATGAAGTGAGAATAGAATAGAATTAGAATAGAGTTAATAGAATAGAGTAGAGTAGAGTAGAGTAGAGTAGAATAGAATAGAATAGTTGGAGAACAGAATAACAACTTGGAGGTCTTCTAGTCCAACCCCTTACTCAGTCAGGAAGCCTTGAACCGCTTCAGACAAATGGTTATCCAATCTCATCTTTAAAACTTCCAGTGTTGGAGCATTTACAACTTCTGGAGGCAAGTTGTTCCACTGATTAATTGTTCTAACTGTCAGGAAATTCCTCCTTAATTCTAGGTTGCTTCTCTCCTTGATTAGTTTCCACCCATTGCTTCTTGTCCTGCCCTCAGGTGCTTTGGAGAATAGCTTGACTCCCTCTTCTTTGTGGCAGCCCCTGAGATATTGGGACACTGTTAACATGTCACCCCTAGTCCTTCTTTATTTTGCACTGGTAAGACTAGGCCTGGGATACTGCATCCAGTTTTGGTCACCAAATGCAAAAAAGTTTTGGTCCAGTTTTGGTCACCAAATGCAAAAAAGAGATTGGAAAGAGTGCAGAAAAGAGCAACAAAGATGATTACGGATCTGGAAGCGAAACTCTACAATGGACAGTTGTGGGAATGTCTAATCTAGCAAAGAGAAGGATCCAGGGTGACATAATAGCAGTGTTCCAATATCTGAGAGGCTTTCACAGAGACAAGTGGGCTAACCTATTATCTAAAGCACATGAGGACAGGAGAAAAAGTAATAGGTGGAAGATAATTAAAGAGAGAATTAAGGAGAAATGTCCTGTCAGTAAGAAGAATTAGTCATTGCAATGGCTTTCCTTTGGAGGTTTGCAGGTGCTCCACCACTGGAGATTTTAAAGAAGAGATTGGATAGCCATTTGCCTGTCATGGCATGGGGTCTCCAACTCGAGCAGGGGGTTGGACTAGAAGACCTACAAGGTCCCTTCCAGCTCTATTATCCCAAGTTCTAAGCCTTCATAGATCAGGTTCAGTTTGTTGGACTGCAAATCTTAAAATGACCACAAGATGCCGGCAAGATTTTCTTTATATGTGACTGTCATCTAGTAATTCTGAATTTTGCAGTTGCCCTCTAATGGTAGGAAAAATGAACATTATGGCAACATTGTACAAACTTTGATTATAAAAATTAAACGAGACTATCAATATTTTTGTTACGTGGCCAGAAGATGATATTTGTTTCAAACAGCTCTGTATTCAAAGTGCAGATTAAAGAAGCAGTGGATGGAGATATCCCCATTGAAAAAACAGAATCAATTGAAGATTAAACTTTGATGAGAAGTTAATTTAACCCAATTTGTAATATTGGAATTTCCCCTCCTTACCTTGGCAACTTTTAAGATGTGTGGACTTCAACTCCCAGAATTCCTTAGCCAGCATGTTCATCTAGGGCAGGGGTGCTCAAACTTGGGAACGTTAAGACTTGTGGACTTCAACTCCCAGAATTTCCTAGCCAGCCCTGGCTGGGGAATTCTGGGAGTTGAAGTCCACAAGTCTTAACGTTCCCAAGTTTGGACACCCCTGATCTAGGGAATGCTTGGAGTTGAAGTCTACATACCTTAAAGATGATAAAATTGAGAAACAGTGCTTTAGCATCTTAGTATCCTTCTTTTTGTAGGAATATTGTGCATCTTTTTCTATAAGACCCCCAAACACAACCACCACTAAAAAATTTAACAGTAAACTTTACTGATTTTACTACTGTAAGGAATATCCTATTATTTTCCATATCTTCCGTGCTCTGTAGGAATCTCCAGATTTAATTTCAGTTAGAGTGGTCACTTGGATGCAATGTATTATTATTATTTTGTTTCTACACGTATTTAAACATTTGCTAATCCTCTATTGAATTGTAAACGTAGTAGGTGATGATTGATGGATTCAGGATCATTATTTAAAAACTTATTAGGCAAAGGGTCAATAAGAGATTGATTTAAACCGGCTTTTGTTCTTATTGAATTTTATTCATGATTTAAATTGTTCATTTAAACTCACCCGCTGTAAAAGTAATTATTATGATTGCAATGGACATTACACTATTCTTTGGGAAATGTGGGCATAGAAGTTTCTCTGAAGTGTTTACATATTGAAGTTCACAACCTTTTCTGAGTAATAATCCATTATTGTTAATTTCTTTGACGGTAGGAAGCCTCACGCAATGCTCTGGAATTGGCCTGCGCCAGGGGTACCTTTGTGGGATGTGTGTGTGTGTGTGTGTTTGTGTGTCAAAATCTGCAGGTTGGCATGTGCAGGGATGCACAGATCAGATGTTTGAAAGAAAAGGGAATTTGGTTTGGCAGCCTGATGAAAAGAGCTGTGATCCAGGAGAAGTTCCTTCCTGCCAGTCTGTCCAAATCGCTTTTTCTGAGTTTTATTGAACTACGTTTTTCATCAATTAATCTCAGCAGTTGGTGTAGCTGCTCGTTGAATACTCCTGACTCCGTGCATTCTTACTTCACAGGAAGGGGAGACAGAGAATGGAGCCCTCAAAGAAGACGACGTTTAAAAGCGAGCAAAAATCAAGGTAAATCAATGAATAAAAGGTTAGACTCGATAAGAAGGCGTCCTGGGAGTGAGTATGTGTGTCAAAAAAATACAAATATGGTAGTCGCAACCATGCAGTTGAAGTAGAGGTGGGTTGCTCCTGGATCGGCCTGGATCAGGCGAACCGGTAGTAGTGGTAGCGGGAGACTCCGCCAACCCACCCAGACACTTCGGTGCAAGCACGCCCAAACTGCCGCACACATCCCTGCGACCAATTCGCTCTCACAGGGAGGGACTTCTCCTGGTGCCGTCCACCAAGCAATGCCAACGGGCGGCGCCTAGGAGTAGAGCCTTCTCTGTGATGGGCCCAACCCTCTGGAATGACCTCCCCCCGACATTAGAACCACCACCGACTTCCGCTCCTTCCGACAAAAACTAAAGACTCACCTGTTTCGATTAGCTGGCCTGGCACACTCATAGTTTTATTTTACCTCCTGGCAAATATTTTTAATTGGAATTTCTGGGGAACCATTTTAAATTTAATTCTTTGGGGTATTTTTAGGGGTCTTTTTAAAGATTGTATTTTAAACACTTTACTTGAATGTACAGTTCTTTTAACCTCCTCCATCTAAGCATTTAATTATTTATGTATTTAAATATCTAAGTATTGATTTATCTATGTATTTTTTATGTATTGACTGTACACCGCCCCGAGTCCCTTTTGGGAGAGGGGGTGGTCTATAAATATGAATAAAAGTAAAGTAAAGTAAGTAAACTGGTAGTAAAAAAAATTGGCAACCCAACACTCAGTTGAAGGACTGCCTGTTTTTTATTTATATGATGTTATGGGGCAGGATTTTGGGTTTTTGACCCCTCTAGGATAATGGTATCATAGAGCATCTTTCCTAGACAGAACACTTTTCCTTCCTCTTTTTCATTTGGCTCACTACTGTCGCCATTTCATAATATCAAATTGTTTGGCGCTAGAGGATATTCCTTGCGCCTAAAAGCAGAAATCTCTTTTAAAAAAATCTTGCCTCTTAAAGTGTCCTTTTTCTAGAGAAATCAAGAGAGGGCCCGTTTTTTACCTCTTCTTTTTGTCCTGTTGATTACACCTAAAATAGCTTTGCTTGGTTAAAATAAGGGCAAGTTTGGAGCCCTTTAAAGTTACTGTAATATTTGTTTTTCTCCTTTCAGCTCAAGGGTAAAATTAAATTGGGAAGCTCCACCTAGTATTTGTTCCTCCAGCAAAGTTTTTCCCCATCCTAGTTGTTTTTTTCCTTCCTTCCTTCCTTCCTTCCTTCCTTCCTTCCTTCCTTCCTTCCTTCCTTCCTTCCTAATGTGTCCGTCTTTCCTTCCTTCTTTCCTTCCTTCCTATGTTTCCTTCCTTCCTCCCTCCCTCCCTCCTGACTAGAGTTGGAAACTCCTGGGGGGTGGGGGGAATCTAAATTGGGGAAAAAACAGGGTTTTTTTCTGGGTTTTTTCCAAACAGTTTTGGAAAAAAAGCAGAAAAAATGGGAGAAAATGAAAAAACACCAGTTTTCCCCCCTTTTTTTCCAAATAATTTTGGAAAAACCCTGTTTTCCCCCTAATTTTTCTGTTTTTTCCCCCCAGGCCTTCTCATCTCTACTCCTAACAGCTCTGGATGGCTTGGTTAAGTTATTTCCTTTGTTAATTCCAGAATCTCATAATTATTTGACAGTGTGACTTTCTGTTCCTGTATGGGGACTAGATATTTTTAATCTATGACATAATTGAGTGACTGTCTAGAGACATAGCAATTGTGATCCAAAACAGAGTTTTACTGGATTTCTCTTTTAGGAAATTTTTGAAAAGCCTTATACGGAAGCAGCCCCAAGAACTCCTGCTAGTAATTGGAACTGGGGTGAGTGCTGCTGTTGCACCAGGAATTCCAGCCTTGTGTTCGTGGCGGAGTTGCATTGAAGCGGTCATTGAAGCAGCTGACCAGCTAGAAGTGTTACATCCCGGAGATGTGGCCGATTTCCGTCAAAAAGTGTCCAAAGACCGAGATTTGCTTGTGGTCGCACACGATTTAATCCGAAAGATGTCACCGGTGAGCATTTCTCAGCTAAGGATCTGAAGAGAATGTTATTCCTGCTTTGAAAGTGGATAAAGTAAATGGATCTGTATCCCTAAGCAGGCTTTCCATTGTAGGTAGTCTTTGACTTATGACTGGTCACTTAGTGACTGTTTGAAGTTACAACCAACCAGAAAAAGGGAACATATGATCCAGAATCAAAATTCCAGCAGTAAGGCCCCCTCCACAGTCTTGGGGTACTTGACAGTGTGATTCAGTGGTGGGATTCAATTTTTTTTTACTACCGGTTCTGTGGGCGTGGCTTGGTGGGTGTGGCAGTGAAAGGATATTGCAAAATCATCATTCCCTCCCGATCAGCTGGGGCACGGCCAGCCAGAGGTGGTATTTACCCGTTCTCTGAACTACTCAGAATTTCTGCTACTGGTTCTCCAGAACTGGTCAGAACCTGCTGAATACCATCTCTGGTATGATTCCTTTTAGTTTTTGGCAAAACTGCACTCATAGCAAACCAAGAAGTAATGTCTCTCAACCAAAAATATCCTACTTAGGAAAGTAGCCATTTTATGTTTGGACGAATAAGGTTTTCTTCTGCCCTGAATTTAGCCAGCCAGCAAAAGTAATTCTGCAAGGGGGTTGCTGTCTCCTGCCCACAGAAAGGTGTTCAGTGTCTTAAGATGACACTTTTGAATCTTCTACCACTTGCCTACCTATAATTAGTGAGGGATTGACTTTTGGGGTGATCCATATCCCATTGTGAGAACAGCTTTATTATTTAGAAAGGCAACAACGAAACTGATTCCAGACAAGACTACAATTTGCATAGGATTGCAATTTTTCTTACTGAAACAAAAACACCGACATGCTGTCAGTTTCCGTTTTATAGCTCTAGGGGTCTGACAAGACACCTGCAATTATTCCATCAATCAAATTCTACTCTTAACACGTCATTAAAATGCAGTCTAACAAATCATTAAAAATCACTAGCGGAAAATTACCCTCCAAGAATTCTCTTAAGTGCCCAGGTAAAAATAAATATTTTCAGTTCTCTCCTAGAGTTTAAAAAAAAAAGACTATCTTGGATGACATATTTTCTTGGCCTATCAACGGAAGAATCCGAGTTGCATGTTGAAAATTTCAGGGGATAAGATGGTCCGAAAAGCAGTGAGTAGCCCTGAAGATAGTTCATGTCCAATGTGTTATGGCCCAGCAGAGCTGGCAGCAGATTCGGACAATGAGGAGTTTGGGGAGGAATATGAACCAGTCCTGGAGTCTGGGGAAAGCTCTAATGAGGGCTCGGAGGCAGAGAGGGGGCCAGAGCTGTATGCCAGTTATCAGCTGCCTTCAGTGTCAGACAGCAGTGAGGCAGAGGAACAGCTGGAGCCTGTTTCCAGTGTGCGCATGCGCAGAGTTGCAGACAAAGGGAACAGCTAAAGAACAGGGGTCGACATGGGAGTAAGGCCACAGGTGGACGATGAATGACCCCTCCCAGAGGAAATAAAAGAGGAGCGGAAGGGGAGTGGAGTTTGCAGGAGACAATTAGTTCTCTTAATTGGTTCATAACTCTCCAAGACTCTTTGCCAAGTTTTGCAGAGATCAGCCTGGCAGCTCTCCAAGCCAGAGAAGGTCTGTGACTGTAAATCCTCCCTCGAAAGACTTTGCTTGATGCGAATGAGCAGAATTCACAGTCAATTAATACAAGGGGATTTGTCGGAACAAGAAGTTTGCTTCATGTTCTCAGGAGGCCTAGGTCAGAACACAGTGTGGAAATGTTTTGCAGTTCCAGACATCATCCAAAACTTCTAAGATATACATTGTTCCATTTCCTTGAAGCTGTTCCGTTTCTTTCCGCAGCGCACAGGGGATGCTAAGCCCAACTTTTTCCAGGACTGTTTAATGGAGGTGTTTGACAACTTGGACCAACACATTCACCATCCTGCTGTCCTCCACTCCATCCTCCAACTCATGGAACGGGGGACAATGGTGCTTACCACCAATTATGACAACTTACTTGAAATCTTTGGACAACAGCAGCATAAAGCTATGGAATCGCTTGACCTGAAAGACAAAGACAAGGTAGGATGTCCCCAATCAATGCAGGTTGCGAGCTTCGCTTCCAAATTGTGAAAGGCCGGCCCCCATGTCTCAGATTTCATCGAAATGGATGAGGAACATCGGGAGAAATATGTGAAAAGATAAAAATGGCAGCACCAAGTTGTGATCAAATCTCTGCGCTTCTAATGTGTGCCACAGTAATGGCAGCCAGTTTTACTTTTCTGATGGTACCCTGTGGGCACCTGATGTTTTGGATAGGACGGACATGGGAAAAAGATACCGTATTTTTCAGACTATTAAGTGGCAACGGTGTATATAAGATTTCGAAGAGGTAAGTAAGAAAAAAAAAGTTTTCATCCTCCCTGGCCCCTAGGAACACTCTGCAGGCTTCAGCAGGGCTGGGGAAAGGCATAAATACCCCCATTTTTGCGGAAAACGAGCCGTTTTTTGCAAAAATGGGGGAATTTTTGCAAAATTCCCAGCCCTGTTGAAGCCTGCAGAGTGCTTCTGGAGGCTGGGGGAAGGCAAAAACGCCTCCGTTTTTGCAAAAAATGTCCCGTTTTTTGCAAAAATGGGATGTGGAGGCGGGGCTTTGGGAGGCCAAAAATGGCTGGATTCGGTGTATAAGACACACCAACATTTCCACACTCTTTTAAGGGGGGGGGAAGGTGTGTCTTAAAATACTGTAGGTTGTGTTCTTTGCCATATTTCCTTTTCCCCTATAGCAGTGGTCCTCAACTGCTGCCTAGCATGGGGGGGGGGGGTGAGTGCCAGGTGCACGCACGTACACAAACACAGCTCCATTGGTGTAAGCGGCACACGTGCGTGCCCTCTACTCATGCAAATGGAACTTTGCGTGCGAGTGCAAGGGCCCACCACTCGTGCGAGTGGAGCTTCGGGTGCAATGATGGGATTCAACTGGTGTAACAACCGGTCCGGTGAGCGCTTGCGCACGCAATGGGTTAAAAAACGTAGCTTCTACTGCACCCTCGGTGCAAAACAGCTGCGGTACGGCAATCTGCTCTGCCACGCTGATCACCTGGCTTCCGAACTGGGAATATAGGTGAGTATAGCGCAGGGGCAGGCGGGCGGGATCAGCTGATTGTCAGAGCTACCGGAACCGGTCCGAACCGGTAGAGTCCCACCCCTGTTCACGTGCCTGCCCATTGTGTGACCCAGCTTCGAACAAGCCACAGTCTGGTAGTGGACCGCAGCCCGGGGTTTGGGGAGCCCTGCCTTACAATCTTCAAAGGAGATATATTCTTCTTTGAAGATTGATCTTTATCAATGATCTTTAGATATATGGTGTTCTTTCTGTTTTAAGGTGTGTCCTTTACTATATAAGTATATAATTTGTTTAATGCCCTTTTAAAGTCATTGGTTACAAGTCTCTTTACAAATTTTAATTTTTAAGCAGCTAAGGAAGGTCGTTCCTTTGAAGATCCCAGTCTTGGAGATGGTTCAGTTAGAGAACATCAACAAGATGGTAAAGAAAAGTGCTCTTTAATTTTAAGCAGTGCATGGCTAGCTGGGGAATTCTGGGAGTTCAAGTCCGCTCATCTTAAAGTTGCTAAGTTTGAGAAACCCTGCCCTAAAGGATCCACTCTACTATCTGGGCAACCACAGTGAGGAGTTGAGAGGTCGTCATGAGGGCTCATAATATCATCACACGAATTGCATGTTGACTTTTGAATGACAATGTCATGAAATATGTGAAGTCATCATGGTTTCTACCAGATGGTATAGGAAGCAGCCAAGCAAGGGCCTAACAACTCTGCCACCAAAACGTATCAATCTCTTGTACTGTTGGAGCCTAGTCTCCTCCTGCAGGTTGTGTTACTGAGCAACTGGTCTCTCCACAGGTTCTCCAGTGGGCAAAAGGACACCTCAGATATGGTGTCCTTCATATTCATGGTTTGTACACTGATCCCTGCGGAATGGTGCTGGATCCCTCAGGATATCAGGAAGTGACCCAAGACCCTGAAGTGATGGTATGTGGATCCAAAGGATGGAAAAGCTTTCTTGTTGAGGAGTTGTGGTGGCATAATGGTTAGAACAGGGGTCGGTAACCTTAAATACTCAAAGAGCCACAAAGGGCCTAACCAGAAGCCCCCTGTTCAATTCTAAATCTGACCAGAAGTCCAGTTACTCATAGAGTCTCTTCCTGGCATGGCATCCTTTTTCCTCTACCTGTCCTAACCGAAAGCCCTAACTGAAGCTGACCAGTGACAGGGAACTGCAGCGGAGGGATGAAAGAGCCACATGCGGCTCCAGAGCCGCAGGTTGCTGACTCCTGGGTTAGAATGAAGTATTGCAATAGAACTCTGCTGGTTGCTAGCAGTTCGATCCTGACCAGCTCAAAGTTGACTTTCATCCTTCCGAGGTCAATAAAAAGAGAGCCCAGATTGTTGGGGGCAATATGCTAATATTGTAAAACTCTCAAGAGAGTGCATTCAGGTATTACAGAATGGTATATAAGTCCAAGTGCTCATGTTATTGATGTTGTTATGGTTGAACTATGCTGCCTTATAGATCAGCAGTACCTCAAAAGTACCCTGAGAAGAATTGGATATAGTTGATGGATTGCGTCTGTGTGTCCTCTTAGGACAGGGTGTCAAACTCAATTTCATTGAGGGCCGCATCAGGGTTGTGTTTGACCTGGGGGGGGGGGTGAGTGTGGCCATCTTGGTGTCACTCGTGTTGTGGGTGTGTGTGCCTGTAGTGGCCTGAGCACTCTGCCTGAGAAAATGGGCTCCCAAGCTCCATTTTTGGCCGGGATGGCCTCCTGCAGCCCTCTGCCAGCGAAAACAGAGCTTGGGGGAGGGAGTCATGCATGGCTCTTCTAAGCTCCATTTTTACTGGCAGAGGCACCATGGTCTGGGCCAGATCTAAGTTGGATCCACAGGCTGGATCCAGCTCCCAGGCCTTGAGTTTGACACCCCTGTCTTAGGACAATGATCCATTTAGACACAACCAAGTTGGCCCATGATGACTTGAGGGGTTTTTTTCTAATTCAGATTTTTATTTTTCCATTTTCATAACATACAATCACACGTATACTATTACAGAGCCAGCATCATTTTGTATTATTAAATTTTTAGATCAATTCACCTTACCATCAGCTCCCAAAAACAATTATTGGCTCTTCTGCTTTCCATACACCATATTTGTAGCTTATCTATCACTTTCTTCTTCCTCTCTCCTCCCCGTCCCTACATCCTTCTCTCCTCTACTTCCCCTTCCTCTTTCCTTCTCCTCTCTCCCCTTTCCATTCCTCCTTTCTCTTCTCCTCTTACCCCCTTGCCCTCTCTCATATCCCTCTCTTCTTCTCTTACCTCTCTCCTCTACTTCCCACTCTTCATCTCATTTACTTGGTGTATTTCAGCTTCTGAGCGAGCTCCATTTTATGTTGATGGTATTTATAGTTCCTTTTCAATATACATATTTAATTTTGACATATATCTTCCTTCTTTTTTTAAAAAAATAAAGAACAAAAAAGTATACATATATAGTCATTGTGCTTTTAAACCCCACCTCCTCCCAGCCTATTTTTGGCCAAGATGTAGACCTGGTTACAATTCCCAGCTATTCTCATCATTATATTTATATAATTATACATTCTTACACGCCCCCAATTTGTGATTCTGTCTTTAACTCTCAATAGGTTCCCATTGTTAGTATATTTCACGTTCCCTCTCCGTTTTTCCATATCTTGGATTAGATTACCCTTAATTGTCTATAAATGGCAATCCTTGCTGTTCAATGTTGATTACAATTCCCTTAATCTACTATGTAAAGTAACAAATGGTACACATTTCACTTTATTCATCACAGGATGACTGAGTTAAAGCTTTATGTTCACTGCAGTTGCTGAATATCATATTCATACAATGTGAGAAGCATTTGGCTGACATGGGAGGACAAGTGGATCTTTACTTTCACAGCTTCCTGAGATAGACTGATTACTTGGTGGACTGTCCCTGAGCTTAACTCAGTAGTGGGATCTTAGCTAAGGTCTCTCCAGCCTAAGATTATGTCTTGCACTTTGCCAGCTTATTGTTGTGGCCCGCCAGGGGCCAGCAGAGCTGGCAGCAGAGTCGGACAAAGAGATTGGGGAGGAGCATGGGCCAGTCCTGGAGGCCGTTTGGCAGTGATCAGGTGCTTACAGAGCTAGACAGCAGTGAGGCAGAGGAACAGCTAGAGCCTGTTCCCAGTGTGCGCATGCGCAGAGCTGCCGGAACAAACTAAGAAATCAGAGCAGACTTGAGAGTAAAGTCACAGGTGGAAGGTGATCGGCCCCTCCCATAGGAAATAAAAGAGGAGCAAAAGGAGAGTCGGATTTTGTAGGAAACAATTCGTTCATTCGGTCGTTCCAGGAGTGTGAAGATCTGTCCGTGAGTCTCAGAGACTCTGTGCCCAGTCTTTCTCTGCACACACCTCATTTGGAAAAATATTTACATGGCAGCTTTCCAAGATAGATAAGGTCTGTAGTCATAAATATTCTTTTGAAAGACTGTTTGCCAGGCCTTGGCTGAATGTGAATGAGAGGAATTCACATTCGTTTAATAAAAGGGGTTTTGTCGGGACCGGGACGCTGCCTCGTGCTTTTTGGGGAAGCCTCGGTCAGAACACTTATCTCAAATGAGGTCAGCATCCAAACAGTTCGTGACACAAACATCTAATAACTGCTTGTTGTTGTTGTTTTATAGGAAGCACTACAGAACCTCTACCGGAGGAAATCTTTTTTGTTTGTGGGCTGTGGGGAGACGCTGCGTGATCAAATCTTCCAAGCTCTCTTTCTGTACACGGTTAAAAACAAAGTGGAACTAGAACATTATATGTTGGTGCTTAAAGAAAACGAAGACCAGTTCTTTAAGTTGCAGGCCGATATGCTCGTGCATGGCATCAAAGTCGTATCCTATGGGGATTGCTTTGAACATTTCCCAGGATATCTCCAGGATCTCACGGCACACATCTGCAAGCAAAGGAGTCCAGGTGTTGTATGAAAAGATCTCTGGGTTACCTTTCTGCATGCCTGTGCTCCTTTAAAATAGGTTTTAACCTCAAGCCTTAATTATGGGATGGAGCTCATCAAGGGGCTTATTTGATTGACTGACTGTTGTTGCCAGGGCAATGGGGGGGGGTATTGCTTTTTATTGTTTTCATATTGGCTTTTTATTTTTGTAAGCTGCCTGGAGATTGTTCTGACCTAGGTTTCCAAGAGCATGAAGCAAACTCCTGGTCCCGACAAAAAACCCTTTTATTAATTTACTGTGAATTCTGCTCATTCACATCCAGCAAAATCTTTCAAAGG